>NC_091125.1:135926620-136641620 GCF_040183065.1 Periplaneta americana
ATTGCAAAAATGACGCATTAAAACATACTTTGACAGCAGTAGGCTACATAGGTGTAATCAAACCCGGCGTGAAAGAAACCGATGCTAATGCCAAAAATTCTTCACCGCAGTAGCTTCACTAGAAAAGACTGCCAATATCACAGGCTTATGCTTCTTTACTATTCCCTTAAAAGAAAAGAGAAATCGCTATCTATTTCTATGGATTTGTGGCCAAATTATACCCACTTGAGTCACAATGAGGTACTTTCATCTTCATTGCACTATTGTTGATATTTCTTCGCTTGTATTGTATGAAATGTTCTCAGTAAAACCCGTTACTCGTCGCTACAACTGCAGTGCTAAAACAAGGACGCGGGGAAAGTAGGCAGTGGAATGTATGTGAGGTAGGTACTTCAAGTTCAAGACACTTTTATCTGCACCATTACGTGATCTTGGAACAGAATCAAATGTTAACAGGGGTGGATCTTCCTGCCGCCAAGCCTATCCACCAGTAATCTTGAATATGACAACATTGGTCGAATGTCTACAATAGCCATTTTCAAGCAGTGTCCCACGAGGAAATGAAAATAGGGAACACTGTCGTAGCAAAAAGAAAAACAAAATGGAAAAATAAAAGTGAAAAGAGTAGTAAAAAAAATAAGTGTGTCCACAAGAGTCTGAGATAGGTTTGGAAATATATCCCGAAAAAAAAACAAAGTGTAGGATTATGTCTCGTGACGTACGAAATGGAAATGTAAAAATTGGAAATTTAAACTTTGAAAAGGTCTAAAAATTCAAATATCTTGGAGCAACAGTAACAAATATAAATGACACTCGAGAAGAAATTAAACGCAGAATAAATTGGGAAATACCTACTATTATTCCATTGAAAAGCTTTTGTCATATAGCCTTCTTTCAAAAAAACTCAAAATTGGAATTTATAAAAGTTATATTACCGGTTGCTCTTTATGGTTATGAAACTTGGACTCTCACTTTGAGAGAGGAACAGAGATTAAGGGTGTTTGAGAATAAGCTTCTTAGGAAAATATTTGAGGCTAAGAGGGATGAAGTTACAGGAGAATGGAGAAAGTTACACAACACAGAACTGCACGCATTGTTTTCTTCAACTGACATAATTAGGAACATTAAATCCAGACGTTTGAGATGGGCATGGCATGTGGCACGTATGGGCGAATCCAGAAATGCATATAGAGTGTTAGTTGGAAGGCCCGAGGGAAAAGACCTTTGGGGAGGCCGAGGCGTAGATGGGAAGATAATATTAAAATGGATTTGAGGGAAGTGGGATATGATGATAGAGAATGGATTAATCTTACTCAGGATAGGGACCAATGGCGGGCTTATGTGAGGGCGGCAATGAAGCTCTGGGTTCCTTAAAAACCAGTAAGTAAGTATGAAACAAGCAAAACATTAATTTGACTAAAAAGTGGAGCCACCACTTTTTGCAGGGAGCCCTTCAATTTATGAATTTAAGTAATAGAATAAGATAAATAAGATCGGTCGTCTAACGCAACGGATTCTTGTTTTCTGGTCATGGGGTATGTAGGTTCGAAACGTCTGATGTTTTTGTATATATGTAGGCCTAACTGTGCACAAATCCGAAAATATTGCACTTATATAATGACTAGACATCGGATTTTTAGGCACTAAAAATTGCAGTTTTAGGCGCCTAAAATAAGCTCAAAATTTGTAAAATTAGGCTCTATTTTAATGGAAATAGGCATTTTAGGCACATCAAGGTATCATACTTATTTCTTTCACTGAAATTTTTAGTTATACACTAAAATACGCACAAAAAGTATGTTTAAACATTAAAAAAGAATACTATATTATATTTATAAACAGAGCTGCACAAATTTAATATATTGAAACTAATGAAATAATGATTATTGATATCAAGATTACTCATTTTAAGTTATTGAAATTCAGTTCCATGCTCAGACTTTATTATAATTATCTGCACAGTACACCACCAGAATTTTTTCTAAATTCTCCACAGTTAACATTTGCCTTTTGTCACTGAGAATCATTTTGAAAGCAGAAAAAATTCTTTCAACCGAAACTGATGTGAGAGGCGCAAATTTTAAATTAGATACAATAGAAACATCAATACTTACTGGAACATTTACACTTTCCCCCGATATCACTCTTCATACTTTTTCCAGCAATGAAAATCCTACATTCTTATTTAATACGTTGTCCCACTTATTTTTAACTTTTTTCCCAGTTTCGCCCAAAGCAGAATGTATGTTCACTTGAGCTTCCTTTACTATTGCTATTTGGCTACAAAAGAGATTGTTTTTCACGTTCTAATTGTTCAATGCTTGCAGGTATGAAAGAAAAGTTTGATGTTATGTAGGCAATATCGTTTTTCACTCGTGAGTCATTCAGACAATCTTTCACTACTTTCACACACGCTGCACTATCAGTTTCAGGTAATTTATCAATAACTGTGACCACTTCTTTAAAATACTTAGAATAATACACCACTGACTGAATCCAGGTTCCCCATCGTGTAACAACCGGCTGAGGTGGGAGTGGGATATCTGGAAAGTTCTCTGTGAATATTGAAATCCTGGATGGGGCTTTACAAAAACATTTTTTTTGTGTTAGAAATAAACGAACTGACAAGAGGAAATTCATTCCGGATTGTTTCAGAAACCCTGTGAAGGCCATGTGCTAGACAGGTTACATGCGTGAGGTTAGGATAAAATGTTTTAAGAAGTGGAGCTGCAGCAACCATGTATGAGGCAGCATCAGTACAAAACAACAGAACTTTAGAATCGTCTATATTACCTGAGTATAAAGACTGTAGGCCTTTATTTACAAAATAAGCAATGGCTTGGCTATTCACTTTCGAAAGTTCCTTAACACATACGAGGTGTGGAATCGAAGGTCCATCAGGACTAAGTTTTCCTACTACCATATTTGCTATATACCTATTCATAGGATCTGAGGTTTCATCCACACAGACCCATATGTAAGAATCACCTATATCCTCCCGAATGGAAGCTAAAGTTTCATTGTATATTCTGTCTAAGTAATTTTTTCTTAGGGTCGACTCAGATGGGATATTTTGTTTGCAGTATTTTTGTAAAAACTGTCTTAAAACCGGATTTTCAATTGCATTGCAGGGAATATTAGCAGCAACAAACGCTCTGGTTAAATCAGCATAGAAATTGCTGCTGAGATTGGATGAAGTAGGCTGTGTTAGTAAAGTTTGTTGCAGTTGATTCTTCTGCTGAGCTTTAGCCTTATGAGCCTCTCCTTGCACATGCTGCTTTAGGTGGCACTTCTTTTCTTGCGAAATCTAAAAATGTAAAGTAAACTGAATTAAAATAAAATCCTAATTGTTGTATTGCCGTATTTCTGTCACAAAGTTAGTAGGTTCGAACAATCAAAATTTTAATGACCTGCAAATACTTTAACTATCGGAATTTAAAAGGTTAAAGTGTAGTGGTCTTAAAAATAATTATACCTCAGAATAGCTCAGTCAATGTATAAATATTATAGGCCTACTCATTAAAATTAATAGAATTTATATATTTCAACTATTGTTACATACCTGTTTGCTACAAATCTTGCAGAATATTATTTTTCCATCATAAGTGAATTCTGAATATTCTGTTAGCCATTGCCGGATCAATGTAGATTTTGCACTTATATTTTTCGGCATTATGGCGTTAAACTTCACAGGAACACGTCCTACCGCTCAAAACTTCTCAACACAAATAAGGTGAGGGAAAGAGCAACTGTTAACGAGCATTCAAATGAACCGTTGTTATTGAGATTCAATTGGACAAAAATACAAAGTTCCACTTATTGTTGCATTTCCTGGTAGTGTTAACACTAGGAGGGCCATTCTTTTAAATATTTTGTAACGGTTTACCCTACTAATTCGCAGTTTTACTACTTTTCATAAATATTTCAAAAACACTCTTTCTCCAAAAATTGTGATTTTATGACACTCTGAAGGGCAGTACAGCTAATCGGTTTCAGACCGAAAACAGTCATTTTTATAGTATAGTATATCTCTGAATCGGTAGCAGCACATGTTGTGATTGTTGCCTGCTTCAAAACTAAGGTTGGTTCTTTGTCGGCATTTATGCCTCCAAACATGTTAAATTCGGTGAAATCTATTGCGAGTGTCGTGAGATTCAAAACATTTTGTTTCCTTTATCAATGGTTTCATGGCCGGTGTGAAGCAAACTTTCCACTTTTTGAATGCCTTAAATTTCGCAGTGAATGCATGTATAAATTATAAAAAGTAAGAGTAAAATGCGAAACTTTACAGTGAGTTAGGCATTTTTAGGCGAATATTAACAAATTAGGCTCTAATAACCGTTTTAGGGCATTTTAGGGCACTATAAAACTCTTTGAATACCTTTCAATTTCCATGAAACACAAATATTAATAATTATTTTTACTTTTCTCCTAAAGAAACAAAATAGGCATTTGCCCTAGAATCCGATGTCTGATAATGACATAAGCCCAATACAACGTACGAAGCCCTTCGCTATTGACTTCCACGCGTAATTCCGCAAATCCATTCTCACACGTGTGAATATTTCGGATTGTTTTTCGAGAATCCTTAACCCGTGAGCGACACTCAGAGTAGAAGACCGAGTGAAGGAGCAGACGTTAATGAACTGAGAAGTGAAATTTTAACGAGATTATACGAGTGTGAGGAAGGCAACGCATTCAGCGTTGTAATTAAATATTCCTTATTTGTTGAGGATACATTATGGGCTCCACATCGACTCTCGGTGGAGAGGAGAACTCCGTGCGACTAAGAAAACGCAATTAACACGGCAGCCGGCTCAAGTGTTAATTAAAACTTGAAAGAGGTGTGTGCTGCAACTCTACGACAGATGGGAAGGAATTATACACGGCACCAGAGACCAGCGAAATCGTAGCATTTACCGACGGCGGAGTTTATTGAAAGTAGAGTGCGGATAAGAAAAGCAATGGAAATTCTGAAAGAACGCAGTTGAAATATGACGGAAACACGCTACTGAACGACTGGAGAAGAGACTATAAAAAAGAAATAGGGTAAACAAGGGTAAATGGGGTCAAAAAAGTAACAAATCCTTAATTTTAGTGTTAATTTCATAATACAGTATATTACACTCATAACATATCATTAGTTACAGGCACATGTAAGTACTACTTCCCCAAAAATGTTTCTTTTTTACTCTAAACTAACTGTCTGTACATGAACTGAAATATTTCACTGCAGTGACCCTTTTTACCCTTCTGTATAAAGATAAATGGGGTCAATGTTTAGGGCAAATCGGGTCACACTTTTCCCCTCTATATACCTGCACGGAACGTTAAAATCAATATTGAAATGATTTAATATAACACTTTACACCTTCAACAAACAAACACAGTTTTCTTTCAACGAACTGTATTGCAGTGTAGTCCAAAACCACATGCGTACAGTTTCAAAATTCTAGACACAAGTTCATTTTTTTGTTCAGGAGTAAACATAGTTTGACGGCCTTTACTTTTCAAGTGGTTGTCCTGGCCACTTTGAAGATGTCGTTGCAGAAATGAATGAGGAACTCCTAACAACTCAGCAGCATGACGTTGGCTTCTTCCCTCGCGAAAGCTTTAATAGCCTTCTGCATGTCGTTCTCAGTCCACGAATTTGACGTTTTCCTCTTACATTTAACCATCTGTCACAAACAATTGAAAATAAATACTTAAGTTGAGTGGAATGATTTGAAACATATTGACCCTATTTGTCCGATATTACTGACCCTATTTATCCCAAATTTAGAACTTTTTTGCGCTAGAGGTTGGTAGTACTGAATAGTGCTTCGACGAAGGCGTTAATAGCCATAATCTCTACTAAAAACTTAAACTTAATATTGAAAGTTAGTCGCACAAATTCTCTGCAATGGTTGTTGTAAAATAATAAAGGAACCGTAAAGCATTATTTAAAATGTATAAAATGCTCTTAACTCACCTTTATATTCTCTCTGTTCTTTTATTGTCAACACAAAGAATACACACACCAGCTAGCATCAATGGTTCTCAACGTGTACAGGAAGTTCTCTTCCTTACCAGTATGGTTTACGCTTGAATATGGAGCCAGAGTTTTGAAATTGACCCGATTTAACCTCTGACCCGATTTAGACTGAGTTACCCTAGTGGAATAAGATACGTACGAAAATGAAAATAAAAAATATGAAGTAGACAAAATAACAAAGGGGAAAGAAAGAAAACCAATATAAAGCGAGAGAAACAAAAAAATAAAAAAATATTAAGTTCGATAAAGACAAAAAAATAATTAGCGGGAAAAAAATGTAATTCAAAAAAGAAAGGCCAAGAACGCTATGGAAATAGTAATCATAATCATCATCATCATCATCATCATCATCTTCATCTCATGGTTTAGATATCATAGTCTGTTCCGACTTCACAGGTCTGTATTTGAAGCGTTGGGCCGAATAACGGTCTATGTTACAATCTGCAAACTGCTGTGAATTGTGTTATGTTTCTGTTTGGATACACCTGATTAAACAAATAACACACCTCTTGCTGAGTTCTTATTCTACTGTATCACCATATCCAACCATCATTAAGACTTGTATTCTTTCCATTGTCACGATACGGATTATTCTACATTACGAATGACTAGTTTCGTTTTTCAGATAGTACTCATGGCCTTCTGTAATCCCTAAAACAATTTAACACTCTATTAAAATTAATTTACCTTCTCTGCATAAGGTTAAAATCAAGAGAAAACAAACAATATAACAACGAATAAATTTCTCTCTCCACACACAGAATTGAGAAAACAGCTAAAAAAAATAATAAAACTAAGTATACGCTATCATTTAAGGAAAATGTATTTTTGGCGGGAAAATATACATTTTATAAATTACGTGCAAAATATTAAGCGATATGGATCTAATAAATATAGCATTTAACATTTCTTTGAAACATTCACATTATAAAGTTATTACCAATATTGCATACGTATTGTTCACTCAGCATAAAATTATTTTTCTCAAAAAAATGTTGCATATTAGTTATTTACAAAATTATGAAGAATTAAGCAACATAAAAATAAATTTGCATATTTCGTCATAAGTTTGCAATAAACCAATACGCAACAATTTGTTTTTTAAGTGTGCTTAAATGCGACAGGCTCATGTCACTAGATTTACTGGCATGTAAAAGAACTCTTGCGGGACAAAATTCCAGCACATCGGTGACGCTGATATAATCTCAGCAGGTGCGAGCGTCGTTAAATAAACCATAATTAAAAAAAATAAAATTGGTCGGCCTGGGTGGTTCAGTCGGTAGAGTGTTGGTCTTCTGTGCCCGAGGTTGAGGTTTCGACCCCAGTCCAGGTGGCATTTAAGTGAACTTAACTGCGACAGGCTCATGTCAGTAGATTTACTGGCACGTAAAACAACTCAGAAGGGACAAAATTCCGGCACACCGGCGACGCCGATATAACCTCAGCAGTTGCGAGCGTCGTTAATTAAAACTTTTTTTTTAATTATTTAATTTCGTAACAGCGTCTAAAATAAACTTCTGCAAGATTTATTAAGGAGGGAGTGTAGTGACAGGTGTCCCACTCTTGGCTGATGCAATTACGGTCATCCTAAGACTAGCATCCGAAACGTTTTCTCTCTCCCCATTTTCATTCCATAATTCCTCCCTTATCACAGTATCACCATATCATCTGCTATGAATAAACTGGATAATCTCAAAGGAAAGAAACAACTAAAAATTAGCGTACATTACCCAGAAAAGCAAAGGAGCAGTACCGGTACTTGCCTGCTACAACAGTTACTACGAGTATATCTGTGCATTTCGAACTGGCGGCTCAAGGTCAAGCCACAGTCTACTGTATACAGTCACGAAGCTTGAGTTTTGAGGGTGCTAGAAACAATAGACTGTGACGGTACTATTTTGCATTGCCTGTAATGAGGCGATATTAGCGATCCTAGTGGTGAGCAACTACCTAATGTTTGCATATTTACTACGTATTGAGCTTCGCGACTGTATATACTAGACTGTGGTCAAGCAATGGACTGCATTTGCCACGTGTGCTTACCCCAGTCTTGGACCATTCTCCTCAATAGTTTTAAATAGAACTATAAATGATTGGAATGACCTACCTGCAGCGGTCTTTGAGGGCTATCCTTCCTTAAGGAGATTCAAGAATAACTTAAAAAGTTGTGTATAAAGTGCAAATTAAAATTAAGGTGACATTTAACATTTAATTTTTTTTAAGGTGACATGTATTTATTTAGCCTGACGACTTACTCCCTTCGTTTGAATTGTAAATTATTTAAAAAATAGCATGTAAGAGGGTCTTAGACTAGAAATGTTTAGCTTAAATTTAGTTCTGTTTATAAGTATGCATAAGGGTGTAATTATTTGTCTTATTTGAACTGTTGTATCAGTGAAGCGAGGTGAGTCAGTGAAGTTATGGTTTTACAGTGCAGTGAATAGTTCCGATCAGTGATAATTTATAGCGTCAATGAAATATGTTCTATAGTGTCAGTGAAATGTGTCCTAAAGTGTCAGTGAAATGCGTCATAGTGCCACTACAGTGAGTGAGATGAGAGTAAAGTGAAAGACTATTGAAACTTATGTAGGGTCTATACATAGGCCTATGTAGGTTGTATTGTAAAATTAGGTTATTTTATGTTTTATTATTAATTGTAATTTTTGTGTTAAATTGTATTGTGTATTCTTATTGTAGGCCTATTGTGTATATAACTATATTGTGTATTGTATAAGTGCATTGTGTATTGTATTGTAATTTTATTGTGTATTGTTTATATTGTGTATACCACTGCCACCGGGTGCTTGCCCACTTGCAGTGCAAATAAATACATACAACTAAAGTCAGCTGGGACAGCCCGAATTACCAGTGTTTCAGTTCACAGTTTTCAGTTTAGTGACTCGTGCATGGTTTGTACGTTTGTACGTGACCTTGATCCGCCAGTTCGAAATGTATAGATAATACAAGCCTGAGCGATCAACACGTAACTACTTGAATCTGAATCCGTTTGTGCGAATTACGTGTGGGTCGAGAACCCAGGGATGGCCACAGCGGGACCCCACAGGTGTAGTGTAGCATCCCAGGGGTCGACGGGTATCCCCGCTGGAGATCAAAGTGCCGCGCTTTGCATAAACCCATCAACTCAAACCCAAGGCATACCTGCAAGTCAGACATAAGACGGTCTGTGCTGTTGATTTCACGTGCACTAGAAAATTAGTTTGGAGCAATTACTTGAACAGCGCTAAATAAGGAACAAGTTAAAGATACTTGGTTACCTAGGTGAAAAAAGTTAGTTACGTTGGGAACAGAGTTGTTTGTATCGACGGATGGACGGAAACTAAGTTGGACGACGAAGTGCGATTTAATGATTAATCGTACAGCGTCTTACCGGCAGGACAGGATGTCCTCATCGTCCTATAAAATTTCATGTCCTGCCAAGAGAATGTTCACCCAGACCATTGACAAGAGCGTTTCTTTCTCTACTGGGTGTTCAGTTCAAAATGTGTCTTGGCTCGCTGTATGCCGTCATGTGGCTAGTTGATGAGCCTAGAGAATTCAATCTTCCTACACTTCCGCAGCTCAGGTGTATAATCTAAGAGGCAGAGAAGATGGCTAGCAAGTACGGCGTTCATTCTGAAGAGTACGTACCGATACGTACGATAACGCCGGTAGTGGCAGGAATGTGAACTGTTTGGAAATACGTACTGTCGGGATATGGGGAGAGGGTTAAGACGATTACTTACGTATTTGTTGACATTAACTTCGAAGGTCAACATGGACACGGAGCATTTGATTTGTGTTGTGGAATGTTACCGTACGCAACCGATGATAACAAATACCCTGCGTACGACTTGCCGGCGCAAAACACAGTTCGAAAGAGGTTATGGTAGCACACAGACCGTACAGACCGCCATCTGTTGCTACGACGTTCAAGTTATACCGTACACGTTCTCAAGTTCAGATTGAAGAACGCCTTAAATAATAGGCAACTTCTCTAACATATCAGCTGAAACTCGCTTCAAATCGGTGACCCAACAACAGTGACGTCATGACACACTTTGAAATGAACACCCAGTATTAGCACAAAAGAAAATTAAGTTGATACGTCATAGTTTTACTCAGATATGGCGTACTCTTTCAGTAACAGTACGCAAGTTTACGCTAAAACAATTCTCCTTGATACAGATGAAATTAACACTCGGAATAACTCTGCTTTTGGTGATACAGGTCTGAATAGAAGCATTTCACTTCGTCGTAATGTCCACGTTTCTGCCCCCACATAATGCTACACTCCACACAAAGCACTTCACTAGTCTCTTCCTTCGTTCTTTCTCCAGAAGTCCGCGGAAGATGCTCCTTTTTCTATTAAAAGCTTCTTTTGCCATTGCTATTCTCGCTTCTTTTGCCATTGCTATTCTCCTTTTGACTTCTTGGCTACAGCTCATGTTACTGCTTATAGTACACCCCAAGTATTTGAAGCTGTCCACTTTCTCTAAAACAATTCTCTTTGATACAGATGAAATTAACACTCGGAATAACTCTGCTTTTGGTGATACAGGTCTGAATAGAAGCATTTCACTTCATCGTAATGTCCAAGTTTCTGCCCCACATAATGTTTCATTCCACACAAAGCACTTCACTAGTCTCTTCCTTCGTTCTTTCTCCAGAAGTCCGCAGAAGATGCTCCTTTTTCTAGTAAAAACTTCTTTTGTCATTGCTATTCTCCTTTTGACTTGTTGGCTACAGCTCATGTTACTTCTTATAGTAAACCCCACTTTCTCTACTGCCTCATTTAGAATTCGCAAGTTTACCTTCTTTACTTTTCTTCCTATGACCATGGTCTTCGTCTTGTTGGCATTTATCTTATTCCATACTGCTCTCACAAGCAAATGTTCCGATGTGGGCAGATAAAAAAAGTTAAATTTTTTTCTTCCACCATGTTAATAATGTCAAAAGAAGTTATTATACAAATTTTGGCCACTCGACCGCAATTACGAGGGCCGTAAAAAAATAAGTTTGCCAGGGGGCGCTAAAAGAAAAAAAAACATAATTTCATCGGACAAATGTTTTGGAACGGACACAGCAACTGTTGTGCTATTTTTCAACTATTTTCCATCGGAATTGAGACATTTTTCATGACAGAGAGGTGCAGACGCAGTCAAACGCTGGTTCCGATCTGAAGCGGCTGACTTCTACGACACAAAAATTGAACCCATGGTATGACAAATGTCTCAGTTCCAGTGTTGGATATGTTGACAAATAGCGCAACAATTGCTGTATCTGTTTCAGTAAATATTTCCATGCAATTGTGTTTTTTTCTATAAACGGCCCCAGGGAAAATCACTTTCTGGACGGCCTCGTAATTGCGGTCGAGTGGCCAAAATTTGTATAACCATTTCTTTTGACATTATTAACACGGTGGAAGAAAAAAATTTAACATTTTTTATCTGTCCCCATCAGAACGTTTGCTTGTCACCTGTTATTTACCTCCAGTAGCATATCCCTTAGTATAATCTCCTCTTCTGCTAACAACGCCATTTCATCAGCAAAGTTGCCCTCGATAGCGTAGTTGGTATAGCGCTGGCCTTTTATGGTCGATGTTGCGGGTTCGATCCTGGCCGAGGTCGATGGCATTTAAGTGTGTTTAAATGCTACAGACTCATGTCAGTAGATTTACTGACATTTAAAAGAACTGTGTGACATAAATTCTAGCACACTGGCGACGCTGATATAACCCCTGCAGTTGCGAGCGTCGTTAAATAAACCATATTTTTTTTTTCAACAGCAAATCTTACACACTTTATTCTTCTTCCTCCTACTATCACTCCTCCTATGTTCTGAAAACAATGAAAGGTAAAGGGAACAAAAATAAAAGGACGGGCAAGAGAGAGAAAAATGAAGACGAGAAACGAAAAAGAAAAGAGTGAAAGAAATTAAAAAGAAAAGAAATAGAAGTAGTATACTGACTGAATCTTTCAGGCAATTAGTGTCTCTCAGCATTCCGGAAACGAAGTTGCCGAGAGAACGCAGGGTGAGGCGCTGTACAGCCCTGAGGAGTGTTACACAGGAGCACGTCAGCTATTTTTATTCGAGTAAGACAAGAGGCCCGTCTGACCACAGCCGCACGGCGGAGTCTGTTGCCGTCCGTGGCTTTTAACAATCTGTCTGAAGTGCATGAGTGTGGGAGTTGTGTGCTGCGGTGCAGTATCGCCCACGAGCGAGAAACTTCAGTGCGGCTATTAACAAACGCTGCCATTAAATGACACATCTTATTACCGTCACATTCTTACACAGCCCCTTTGTTGGTTTACAAAATCATAATATTTCTCCTGCTCTAACGGTCCGGAAAACAGGAAACTTTGTGAGGCGAGGAATTACCTTCATTTTTCTGGGTGGTGGCAGCAATAGCAGTAGTACCTTATTTAATGACGTTTTCAGCATCAAAATTCAATGTGGGGGAAGAATAATGGACAAATTTGGCCAAAATCTGTCTGTCACAAAAGGGGTCCTATTATTATGTGTCGTAAATCTAGGAACCAAATCTCCCAGCTTTACTTCCTTCCCGGAAGAAGTAATAAAATAAATTTATCTCCTTTCAAAACCTGCCGCCCTCTGCCGGCTTGAAACCCGCGTACCTGTGATCTAGAGTTGAACAACGATCGAGAAATCAAGACTAACAGCGCTAGCAAAGCCGAAAACCCGCACGACATTTCCTACAACGCGTTGACGGCTTGTCAGTGAATCAAGCGATCAAGACTTCGGGAGTGCTGAACTGTCGAACGTCAAACACATTTGGTGTTTGTTCTTGGGTATTCTACCTGCTTCTCTAGATTTGTTAGATGAAAATGATATCTTAATTAAGTCATGGTGTTCTTATAATTATTTCATGAAAGTAAGGTGACAGATCTTAAATTTAGCTTAGATAGAAAAAGTGATGCTTTTCATAATAACATCAAGTTTTTGGGTATTTATATTGAATGCGGATTGGGCTGGGATAGCCATATCAATATGATTTCGGGTAAGATATCTAAAGGAATATTTATGTTAAGATGTTTGTCTAAAACTGTGGATACAAAAGTGGTATTAACTGTATATTTTTCATACATTCTTAGCCATCTTCAATATTGTGTTTTATTATGGGCGAATCATAGTTCATCTTTTAATATTTTTAAATTACAGAAGAAAGCATTGAGAATTATTTGTGGTGTTGGACCAAAATAACATTGTAAACCTTCATTTCAATCCTGTAAAATTCTCACTCTTCCATCGCTATATATGTATTGCAGTGTTTGTTATAAACTAAACTGAATATCGATAATTTCCCATGGAACTTGAATTTTCACTAACACCATACGAAAAGTTGCAACGATATAAGACCTGATTTATGCAGATACAAGACTACACAAAATAATTTTTATTACATGTCTCTGAAGTTGTATAATAGCTTACCAAGTTCAACTAAAAATTTAAAATACGATTTATTCAAATCGTTAATTAAAAGAAAACTGTATGAACATAGTTTGTATAGCATTAACGACTAATTTAACTTGGCAAAAATACTTTTGTATGATTTTGTTTATACTGACGTTGCTATGCATATTGTATTTATGTCCAAGCAATAAAGTATCTGCCTGCCTGCCTGCCTGCCTGCCTGCCTGCCTGCCTATCTATCTATCTATCTATCTATCTATCTATCTATCTATCTATCTATCTATCTATCTATCTATCTATCTATCTATCTATCTATCTATCTATCTATCTATCTATCTATCTATCTATCTATCTGTCTATCTGTCTGTCTGTCTGTCTGTCTGTCTGTCTGTCTGTCTGTCTGTCTGTCTGTCTATCTATCTATCTATCTATCTATCTATCTATCTACCTATCTATCTATCTACCTATCTACCTACCTACCTACCTACCTATCTATCTGTCTGTCTGTCTATCTATCGTTTTCATATCTATATAGTTATTTAATGATTTTAATTCTCTTAAGGAGAGTTGGTCGTTATCGCGTGCAAAATAATGGTAAAAATAGCCTATCTTCAAGCAGTCATAAACATAATACTATTTATCAGAGGTCTTTCATTTTTCAGTGATGTGTGTACATAAAAAGCTTTAAAATTAAAAAAGAATGGTTACTCTAGAGTAAATCTTTACCCTTAATTTTTTAATTTAAACATAATTTTTTTCATAAATTCACTACATGCCTGAGATCAGGTACGCTCTATTCATTTATCATAGCACATATTGAATTGAAATTTTAGCCACTTACTGCTAACAGATACTAAAACATACCTTACTAAAATTATGAATATATCTGTAATATTATGGTCACAGGGCTTATACCAATTATAACTGTCAATAAATGATAATAAAAAATTGACGATGAAGATTGGTATAAGCCCTATGATCAAAATATTATAGATATATTAATAATTTTAGTAGAGTGTGTTTTAGTATCTATTAGCAGTAAGTGGCTAAAATTTCAATTCAATGTGTGCTATATTAAGTGGATAGAGTGCACCTGATCTCAGGCATATAGTGAATTTATAAAAACATAATATTTAAATTCAAAAATTATTTTAAGGATAAAGATTTACTCTAGAGTAACCATTCTTTTTTTATTCTAAAGCTTAATGTGTATAAATATATCACTGAAAAAGGAAGAGCTCTGATAAATAGTATTACATTTATGACTGCTTGAAGATAGGCTATTTTTACCATTATTTTGGATGCGATAACGACCAACTCCCCTTAAATTTTGACAAAACTCTTACCTTCAAATTTCATTACTCTTTTCCTTTATGATTTTAAGCAGTATATTTATGTTCATTGTCCCGATTTCCTTCCTAGTCAACAAACGTTGGTTTCTAATTTCCCTGTTTATATTTAACAACACATGATATTAATAGTTTGTGGTTTGTCGAATCTCCGATATTGTGCTGTCTCTGCAGGCAGCGTGTGGGAGGACATCTGCCGTTAGGCATAGTTACCGCTCTCGGGCGGAAAATAATTTGATCATCCAGTAGAAAGGTTACTCGAATACTAGCGCAACGGAACATTTTACGCTGTGTTGGAAACCTAAATGTTTGCGTTTTACAGTTTGTATTGGCATCTACATTTTCGTTGGCTACTGTCTCATCACGGTACCTAACCGTGTTAAAATATTCAAGGGGGCTTCTGGCCTGAAGTCTCCTTGACAGGAGTGGCTCTGCGTAGAGTTCATAACGGCGGAGGTTCAAACCGGCGGACATGCGTTGATATTCGGTCGTCCCACATGGAGGCCTGTGTACACTCTCCAGATATTGACCAAACCTTTTGAAACAACCTACATACAGTACAGGGGAAAATAAATAATTCTGTTTGTGTGTTAATAGAGATACCTCACGATTTCCTACTAAAACAAACTGTTAAATTCTATGAATCCGTACGTTATAAACGTAAATTAAGATCACTACGGCGACCTGGATTTTATGGGATGACGGAAAATCCGCAACCTGTGACGACGGCGGCATGAAAATAAAGTGCAGTGCATTCTTAGCCCCGCCCACTACGTGCCAGTTTCAAGTGACTGGACAAATGCACTCTCTATTGTATTGTATTTATTAACATTTCATTGTATATTTACATCCCTGGATGATTTGGAAATCATATCAGACAGTTTTCAAATTAATGAGGCAGACGCTGGCTCCTCTCTTTCAATGTCAACAGTAACCTGGCAATATTTATGACTTATTTGGCACAAACATGGGACTAAAACATGTTGGGACAAATACTTTGGAACGATTTCTTACGGTACAAATCTTGTAGCGGTACCAAAACGCGTTGTGACAATTAATAGTTTGGGACGAATTGTCGCGCTATGATTTTTCTGGGACGAATAGTCGTAGATTCCTCTCACAGTGCCATCTCACCCCATGGGTCATGACGTCATGTACACTCAGTGCGTTCCAAACTTCAGTCTCGTGAATCGGTGTGACCCTAGGCCGCAGTCTGCTCATAACACAAACAATTCAACAAGAATTATAAGAATCATCGGAAAAAGACACAAAATGAGGAACAGTCACTGTCTCATGGAAAGCGACGGATCTTCACTTTCGACTGAGATGAAGAATTGAACCTGTGTCCACCGGATGTGTAGTCTGGAATGTTACCAATTCGTATACAGAATTCGGCTTGAAATAAAGAAAGCTCTTCTTGTAAGTATGGGTTAAGAGACCCTTAATTCAGGTTGTTCGGTCCTCAAAAGAGGCAAATAATTTTTTCGCTTTTCAGTGATCTCTAGAAAGAAAACTACGAAGGAGCTGATTGTCAGATACAAACCGAAGGATCAGACAGCTGTTTCAATTTGTTTATAGCAAAACAAGGATAAATGAACTGACGTTTACAAACAGGGCTACATACAAATTGTTGTGAATGGAAAGAAAACGTATACAAACGTACACACACGTTTGAAAATAAACATGACAACACACGCTGAACTGCCAGAAGGAAGCCTGAGAATTACACAACACTGAAAGTTAATTATGCAGCCTGCGGAGTTGCAACGAGCACGTACGAGCCCCTGCCTTCCTTTATTTAGTGGAAATGAATTATACATAATGCTGTACTCCATCACACTCATTCGAAAACGGGACAAAATGGAGGTACAGTTAACATCACTCGTTACACATCCACAAAAGAATTCCATCAACACATTTTTAACAGAACTAGAGAGTCGATTTTCTGGAGACTCCAAATCGAAAACCGGAGGATCTAACATGGCCAAAAGATTTTAGGTTTAGATTTAGATTAGATTTTTATTTAATAATAACATATACATAAAAACGTTACATTAAAATACCCCGAAAGAGCAAAGCTCATGTTCGGGGACACGATGATATTGATTGATTGATGATATTGTTTTCAATTATTGATTACGATATAAGACCAAGTAAAACAAAGTCAGTTTATACAACGCTGAAAGACTTCAGGGTTGTTGGCAGCGAAAACTGCGATATGCAATGTAACTACACTCCTGTTATTTTTAAAAGGTATTTACTACTATCTACGGCAGCTTAGGATATGGACGTGAGATAGATGTGTACCTAATGCCTACCCACTTCTGTTCCACTCAACCAGATCTAGACTATAATTTAAAAAAAAATATTTAAACAGTAACAGTAACAACAACAATAATAATAATAATAATAATAATAATAATAATAATAATAATAATAATAATAATAATAATAATAATAGATACGTAGTAAAAGACTGTCATTGACATTTATCTAAGATTCTAGTTAATCTGAACACATTAGAAATGTACAGGTAATAACTCAGAAATTTATCGTACAAATTGAAATTAATTACTTGTTTAAAATAATCACTGTGTAAAGCATTAAGAAAAAATTAATTCAGTACATCAGCGTAAAAACAAAACTAAAATCAATTAACATTACTTACGATTTTTATATTTACCGAGAATATAATTTACTATGCCTGACGAACTAGATATTTTTATATTTTAATTCAGAAAAACGATAGCGTCCGGAAGGTTCTAATTTCGGCAGGAAGAAGATTCGAGATTCGAAAGATGTAGATTATGAAACATTGAGAATAATGGCACGTTGTGTGTTCACATATAAGAAAAATAGTTTCTTGTTGAAATCGGATGCCAATGTTGTGAAGAAATTACGTGACAGGCAACCTGGTCAAGAAGTATGCAAGATTAAATTTGATATAGCAGCGAGAGCGCTCAGTCTGATAACAAGCTAACAGTCTCATAGGAGCTGATAAAAAGAGTTTTTTTTTCTTCCACCATATTAATATCAAAACAAGTGCTCATACAAATTTTGACCATTCGAGCGCATTTACGAGGGCTGTAAAAAATAAGTTTCCCTGGGGCAGTTTACAGAAAGAAAACACAATTTATTGGAAAGATTTATTGAAACAGATACAGTAATTTTTTAACTACTTTTCAACATATTTCCCACCGGAAATGATACATTTGTCATACCGTGGGATCAATTTTTGTTTTCTTGTGTCATAGATGTTTGCCACCTGAGATCGCAACCAGTGTGCGACAGCCGTCTGCACCTCTCTGTCGATCCCACGATATGACAAATGTCTCAATTTATTCCAGTCAGGAATAGATTGAAAAATAACACAACAATTGTAGTATCTGTTCCAATAAATTTTTCCAATGAAATTGTGTTTTCGTTCTGTAAACGGCCCCAGGAAAACTTATATTTTTACGCTCGTCGTAATTGCGCTCGAGTGGCCAAAGTCTGTAAAAGCAGTTGTTTTGGCATTAGGTTATTAACATGGTGGAAGAAAAAAAATTAACTTTTTTATCTGCCTCCATGAGAATGTTTGCTTTAGAGATGAACAACGATCGAGAAAACGAGACTAACAGCGCCCGCAAAGCCGAAAACCCGCACGACAATGTTGTATTACATCTCTTCCACGTAAAGACTGGTTGTGAGTGTTTAGACTCGATATTGATCATCTCCCGAAGTCCCGAAGTCAGCAGTTGTTTATACCTGAATGAACTTTTATCTACTTTGGCAAACAATCAAGTAGCCTATTTGAAACATCTCTACCTTTCAGTCTATAATAATCCGTTTTCCAGTCTGTATTTAATTACTAGGCCCTTATTAAAAGGCTAGGAATTTTCTTTTCATATGTTTAAAATCAAGTGTGCAATCTCAAGTAGAAAGACATTAACGTTATGTTTTATGTTTCTTAGAAATGCAAATTTATTTGAGAATTGTTTTTTCTTTTATTTATATAACTATAGGTAATATCTATACTAATAATAAATCTGTAGCCGAAATTTTTCTGGTAATTTTCGATTTTCCAAAAATAATTGGTCCTAACATATATAATTAACCACCCTGATGGCATTCAAAATACTTTATTTAAAAGGGGGGTTCTAAGGGGGCCTGAATTAAATAAATCGAAATATCTCGCTTATTATTGATTTTTGTGAAAAATCTTACATAACAAAAGTTTCTTTAAAAATGATTTCCGATAAGTTTTATTCTTTACAAAATTTTGATAGGACTGATATTTAATGAGATAAATGAGTTTTAAAATTAAAATAACGCCATCTAAGACGGTGCAATGAATTAACAAATAACTTCGTCTATAAGGGGCCTTGGACAGCAACAATCGAAAGCTATGAAATATAGCCTACAGAGAATGTTTCTGTGTTTGTATGAAGTAATACCGGAAGCTAAATTAACCGATTTGTATAATTAATTATTATTTCACCATTGGAAAGTGTAGTTTCTCTAGATGGACATAATGTTATAATGTTATTACAGTAACTTCTGATATAATATAATGTAATATAATATAATATAATATAATATAATATAATATAATATAATATAATATAATATAATATAATATATGTAATATTATATAATATAATTTAAGTTATTTGAAGAGTTCAGAACCATAGTGGGCCAAGCGCCATTTACTGAATACGTAGAAAACAAGGGTTAAAATTAATTTATTACCATAATTCAATGGAAACCTATAACAAGTAAAATAAAATATACACATTAAATCTAAATGATGTCAATCTTCATTAAACTATGATTGCATGTAATAAAAATTAAGAAACATGTTAAAGGAATTGTCATTGCACCAAATGATTGCTCTCTGGACCAAAATGATCGCATTTTAATTATTTGGATGCAATTTAAATTAAGTAACTTATTAAACGATTTATCCTTCTATCAAACACGAATGTTCCCTGGATCAAACGTCCTATTTTAATTATGTAATTACTTTATATTTATTTCTTACGGGTGCAGCGGAGCGCACGGGTACGGCTAGTCATATAATAAAACCAGAACATTTTGATATCTAAGATACGGTTCAGTTTTGTGTTTTTGTCTCATTTAAACCTTTACGTTATTTATTTCAATGATGTATATTATTCAAAATTATGAAATCTTTCCACGCTGACCAAATGCTATTTCGAGAACGACGAGCGAGACTCGAAGCGCAGCGAGAATGACGAGCCGAGACTCGAAAGACAAGTGCAACGAACGCAGAGAGCGAGAGCGGCAGTTAGTTTTGTTCATCTCTAGTTTGCTTGTAAGGCGGTTGCCTGCCAAATCGGTGTTACGCTCGGGCGCAGATTCGATTCCCCTGATTACCCGGTTGGTTTATTTTCCGAGAATTTCCCCAACCGTAAGACAAATGTCAGGTAATCTATGGTGAATCCTCTGCCTCATCTCGCCAAATACCATCTCGCTATCACCATCCATGGACGGATACAGTGTCGTTAAATAATCAAGCAAAAAAAAAATCAAATCGGAGTTGTGACAGCTGTTCAAATTCTGGAGAAATTTATATCATATTACCAAATGTTTTGTGCGAGATCGTGCGTATTTGCTTGCTTTCCGCACAAAACCAATACGCGGTAAGTGTGAAATACCACATTCAGTAACACACAACCCAACGTAACACACATAACAATTTCCCTCTTCTTACCGCTTAAGCGCCATATTCATTTTACTGCTTTAGGCTTTTAACATATTATTTTTAGAGACGTTTAACATAGTAATAATTACAAATTTGTAACTTACCACTGCAATTTCACCTAAATTGCACTGTTAATTATTGTTTTTAAATATTTGCAAAAATTAAGTAAACTCTCGGAAATTAAAAACGCTCAACTACGTTTCGCTTTTTCAATCTTTTCCTCGAACATGAAAACATCAACATACCGCTCTTGTAACGCATATTACTATTACATACAAATCTAACGCACATGGTAGACATCAACTAAATTCTATCTAAATTCTCTGTGTTAGCACTTAATATTCGCTCGGCGCCGGGATCGAGCCCGGGTCCTTGGTTCTGCGTACCAAGCGCTCTAACCACTGAGCTACGCCGAATTCAATCCACAGCACCGGATCGAACCTTCCTCCTTCGATGTTTCCCTTTGTGGCCTGACTCCAAGTTAGGCATATGTATGTTGGCGTGTGTCCAATATCAACTGCCATTATATTAGGAGCGCACTCAGCTGAGAGACTCGTTGGCCGGAAATCCGCAGTTATTATGCACTGCTAGCTACGAGAATATTGTAGATATATTAATTTGTCCTACAGAATTTGTCTGTAATATTGACACTTAATCGAAGGAGGAAGGTTCGATCTGGTGATGTGGATTGAATTCGGCGTAGCTCAGTAGTCAGAGCGCTTGGTACGTTGAACCAAGGACCCGGGTTCGATCCCCGGCGCCGGAGCGAATTTTTCTCCTAAAATATTCAGTGTCAATATTACAGATAAATTCTGTAGGACAAATTATTATATCTATAATATTCCCTGTGTAAAGGTATCCCCGTAACATGCCATGACGGCACTTGTGGGGCATGGAGGTAGAGCCCCATGCTTTCCATGACCTCGGCACTAGAATGAGGTGATGTGGTCGGCACCACGCTCTGACCGCCTTTTACCCCCGGGAAAGACCCGGTACTCAATTTTATAGGAGGCTGAGTGAACCTCGGGGCCGTTCTGAAAGTTTGGCAACGAGAAAAAATCCTGTCACCATCTGGGATCGAATCCCGGACCTTCCAGTTGTAGCCAGCTGCTCTACCAACTGAGCTACCCGGCCGCCTATAAAATTCCCTATGTTAGATTATAAACTCATCAACCTACACAAGAATGTAGTGGGTACCAGTAGACACAAGACAAAAAAATATTGGGCAATGAATACAGATGATAAAGGCGTTTATACTCCAGTGGCTGTCACCGTTGAAGTAACCGCAGACACACGCTGAAGCGACGATGAATCGCTTTTAACGGGGTGGATGGGCAACTGACTTACAACGACAGACATTGAGTTCAGTCTGCAAACTAGCGTTAGCGATTGTAAAACAGGAGATTCCAGACGTTTCTGCTATGTGGGTTAGCACTCCTCCGACGCCATCGATCTGACGAGCGACCGCAAGAGTCGTCGTCATGTCGATACAGACGAGCTGCATCAACAGTTCCCGCGCAATTACCTGCAAAATGCAGACCACATCCGAAGAGCGTCGTCGTAGATAAAATCAAAGGGGTTTGGGGTGAAATATTGGCAACCCAGATTCTGTCACGAAGTCAGAGAACTGAACAACAGACTCTGTTGCGGTAAACCAATGAAAGCCATTTCAATCGGACAATGGATGCTGGAAGTTAAATTAAAGGACAATAAAAAAAGTCTTAACCATCATTTTCGACATTGACGCTAGAGATAAAAAATTGTCAATGGAAGAAATTATAATAAGGACATCAACTTTCCTATTTACAATAGAATCTCGCCAATCCGAATCCCAGTCATCCGAAATTTCTGTTAATCTCGACAGGAGGAACGGAAAGATTTAACGGAAATAAGTAGCCAAATTCGTCAGACTGTGATCAGTGTTTGACAACTAAAGGAAATGTTTTAAAACAATAAGTTGAAACTTACCACAAGATTCGAATCGAAATTTTTATAACCAGTATTGAAGAAATAGCAAATAATTAGCAATAACACTGCATTGCAGAATGTTGAATTACAATATAAAGAAATATTACGAGGTAGATTACATTGAAGTAATTAAACATAAATAATACACTGGAAAATAGAATTTCGGATAATGCAAACAGTTCGGTCCCAAATAGTTCACATTAACTGCGTATTTGTAAGTAGATTATGTATACGAATATTATTTGTAACTAGATATTCCATAGGCTATAAACACCCGTATTTGAGCAATTTCGTGATAATTAATATCTTATTTAAACATAATACTTACACAAGTTAAGGTTCAAGGGAGAGTCAAAAAGTAACCTTAATAATTGTTTTATTAATTGAATATGTATAATAAGACTGCAAACGCTTTACCATGTTTCAACATAATCCCCACTACGTTCAATGCAGGTGTTCCTGTTATACCATGTTGAAGAGTGATGAAGTGTTTGTAGTCTTATTGTAAACATTCAAACAATAAAACAATTATTAAGATTACTTTTTGACTCTCCCTCGTAATTTTCCCACATGTAACTCAAGATTCTATAGACAATATTATAATAAAGCAAAATAATTATTTAGTTCATTTTCTCAGAAAGAATTTTATGGGGGTTGAAAGATCCCTACCAATAATCCACATGTAGGCCTATACTTGTTGTTCAGTCACCTGTTCGAAGACAGGTTTCAGCCTCATAAGTAACACCAATATAGCAGTACTCATGAGGCAACTAGGTTAGGCGACAATGGGGTAGGTTGGCCAGTTCCTTTCCCCCCACCAATTCATACATCGCCGATTAGCTATATATTCCACTAATCAGACTTCAGGTGCATGCAAACAAACAATTGTTCTTCCTCTGACACATATTGTCAAGTGAGATGTAGACCTACTTTTTTTCCCTTAAATCTTTCTTTTTTATTTGGGGTTACGGTGTCTGTAATTTTACTTACTTTTTGATCTACTGCCTGATAATAGATATACATATCAGCCAGAACCTCAGTCAGAGATGACATGTATAGTAAGCACATAATATACCGTACACACACATGCGAATATATGATTGTATGTGTATGTATGTATGTATGTATGTATGTATGTATGTATGTATGTATGTATGTATGTATGTATGTATGTATGTGCATATATGACAATGATGCAGTACTGTGCAAAAGTAACAGTGAATAAATTTATAAGAATTCAAAAGGGAGAAATAGCCAATAAAAATAGGGAAGATAAAAGAAATAAAGTGTAAGTAACGGTGATTTCGTGTATGCATACATTTACAGAACTTTAAACTAATGAGAAGTAATTATGTTAAAATTGTTTCGTGTGATGGTTCAGTGATAGCATAACCGCTTTCTGACAACGCGGTAAGAGTGGGATTTTCTGCTTTTTTTAATGAAGAAATTTATCATATCGCGGGATTGCGTGTGCCCTCGTTGTCATTGTTCTGTGTTGTTTTGGCGGTGGTCCTATGTCGTACTAAGCGACGTTCATGAGGCTCATACTGTAGATATGTTTATTGCAAGTTCAGATAGACAGGTAGTCGGTTAACAACTACAAAAATTATATAAAAAAAAAGCTATGGTACGACAAAGTGAATATACAGTATAGGGGGGAAAAAGTCTAATATTTTGAGAGGAGGTAGTATTCATTAAAGCAGCGTTTCTCAAACTTTTTTGAAGTGGGGACCACTTTTTTTTAAGTCAGAACAGTTTCGCGGACCATCTTACTCTTGTTCCCTTCGAAAGCAAATTTATCATTTTTGTAGCATACTTCAATATTAGTATACTTGTATTTTAAAATACAATTAATTAATTTTATATTAGTAGTAACTAATTAAGTTAATGTTAATATAAAAAAATTCATTTTCGTTTTTTTAATAATTCAAGGTACCCTATGTGTCATTTCCAAACTCTGAGATTTTCAGATATAGTGTGATACGCAATTCGTTTGAATTTTATTTTTTCTTCTGTCTTTTTTAAAGGACCACAAGGGCAGACCTTGAGGACCACAGGTGGTCCGCGGACCATAGTTTGAGAAACGCTACATTAAAGCAATAATGTGTAATAAACATGGTACCAAAAATTAATATCTTAGAAGAAATAAGTATTGAGTATTTTAGCAATAGGGTATCTTCTAACATGAGCTCTTTGCTCGTGTCTTATCCTTATTGCTATGCAATAAGCAAAAGAGTAAACAGGTAGAGAAGCTAGCAAAGAGCGCACATTAAAAGATATGTTTTTCTTACAATACCAAGTACCGTTATTTCCAATAACTATGGTCCTGGAACACAACTATGGTCAACGATACAATCATTCAAATTTTGTACTCCATAACGTAGTACAGTCCGCGTCACCGTTTTTTGGCGTGTGAAATAAGTAATGGGAACGTTAAGTGCCAGTGTTTTACAATTGCCGCAGTCAGTCTGACAACTGTATTTGAAAAATGGGTGATGTGACGTGTATAGGAAGTGGTACCATTCTTAGCTGCACTAGCAGCATGCTCACAATCGGGCACTATATATCTACGACACACGCCAAAAACGCTGGCGCCAGCTGTACCTCGTTTATCTATATTTTTGCTGTACTGTAGTTTGAAGTCAAATCACTGTAGCTATCTACGAACGGTCTACGTTACTTCCACAATGTTCTTTGAATGGTTGTATCGTGAAACATAGTTGTGTTCCAGGACCATAGTTATGGGAAATGATGGCACTTGTTTCTTCAAAGATATTAATTTTAGGACTCATGCTTATTAGACTTTTTTCCTCTCAAAACATTACACCCCCATATTTTTAACACTTTGTTTATGACAGGAAATCCAAATACTTTGAGGAAAGCGTTACGAGCAGCAGAGGATTTTACTGTGAACAAATCGAGGAGAGAGTCAATATTTTTAGAGTAATAAGCAGGCATAGGAGCGTGCATTTTTTCAGCCTTGTTTTGATCTGGACTCGCTCCAGTATAAAAACAATCATATGACAAGCATTGTACATACGCATAAATGCATACGTAAACTCTTTAAATATTCATTGCAGCTAGACAAACAATTCCAGTTGGATAATCCAAGGCCAGACGTGTGTTGGTAATGAAAATGCGTAACGTAACAGATCGAAAGAGAATATCAAGTGGAATAAGATGGCGCAATACCTATTACTGTACTTTGCTGGACTACTTTCGAATTTATAGAATGAAATAAACGAAAGAATGAATGATAAAAATATAAGAAGAATAAGACATATTTAATTTAATTTAGAAACTACAACCTTTAGAAACATATTACAGAAAATCGAGAAAAAGTTTCGAAAACGAAGAGAGCGAGTTTTTCAATTCCCGTGATTTTGTAATGCACTTCACAAACGTGTATTACACAGTATTTTTTGCACGATAGTATATTCTGAGCTCGAGGTGAAATGGTTATCATCTTGTCCTTGCTCTGTTTTATTTTGTGAAACAAAGATAACTGACTAGTTTCGTAAGTGGAAAAATATTGGAAATTATTGAAATGTACATGTAACTGTTTCATTAAATTTTTGCACGATAGTATGTTTTCTTGTCGTTACAGTAAACGGACGCCACAATTGAAAGTTAATTTTACTGAATTAATATTTGCCAACCTAGATAAGTATATATTATTACGATGTACCGAAGTACATATGATATTTCCGTGCAGAAATTCTGCGTCATCATATGATGAAGGATGAGTGAAACGGAGAAAAATTCCCTCCGGCACCGGAATTTGAATCCGGGTTTTCAGCTCTACGTGCTGACGCTCTATCCACTAAGCCACACCGGATTCCCATACCGATGTCGAATCGAATCCTCTCAGTTTAAGTTCCACCTCTCGGGTTCCCTCTAGTGACCTACTCTCATGCACTGCGTCATAGATGTATGACAGTGGCACAATGTCCACATGTGCAGAGGTGCACTCGTTATGAGTAGGCTTCGAGACTTGGCACCCGATACAATAAGTTTACTGTGCATGTACTATAGGTTGTTGACTCGCTGCAGGTAGTGAAAGGTAGAGATGTGTTCGGGTAACGACGTTGCTATTTAGAGTAGAGTACGGTAGTATGGGGAAACAGACACATGTTCGTACATTCTGGGAGTAAATATACATTACACAATGGAAATGTCAAAAGAATGTAATATGAAAAGCATTTATTCTCCTGTCTTTTACAGTCATTTGTTTTTAATTATACACAGTGTTAATAATGGAAATAAACATGTAGCAATTTTAATTTCTTCATTTATCCTATTGGTCGTCTTTAGGAAGTGCAGTTAAAGTACCTAATTGCAATGTACTACAAGATACATTCTCAGTGTCTCAAAAGTAAATCTTTTTCGGTTATCTACCAAACAAAGTTTGTACTGTAGAAAGCTGCGCTCTACGTCACATGACGTGATAGGAGCAAAACGAAAAAACCTAACATCATTGCACACTCTAACAGACTATCCTTTATTCTCGGGTGACTCTATGTTCACTAATTTGCTGTTTATGTTACATAATGTTCCACATCCGTTATTTTTACATAAAATTGATTTCCACTTCTGCTTCACACGTTCAGTAACCCGGGTACTTGGTGTCTCATTAATTCTCTGTGTAATTTTCTCAACTAATTCCAGCATCTCTTGCTCTGACTTTTTTAACAGTGTAATAGTTTCAGACACAATTTGAAAATGAGTTTGTATGAAAACCAAATAATTCGTCAGAACCTTCAAATCCAGAGCTTTAATTATTCTGATTGCAGAATGGTCGTGTCGTGTTGATTATCTGCACAATTGTACGGGAGTATTTGGCATAATAAATAGCTGCATTAAGCCATGTACCCCAGCCAGTAACAATGAGCTCAGGAGGTAGAGGAAGAGTGTGTGCTAGTTTCTTGAATTTCGCAACCGTCTTTGCGTATTTGTTAGCATTCATTCTACAGCACCCCCACCCACTGTACGCTTTACCACTATACTCAGTACACCGTTATGCGGATTTCCCACTGAACTGCTCTATTGGGTCCGAAGTCTCGAAGCCTGGTTATGAGTGCCTAAGTGGCCGGTATCCACCACTGACAGTATCCACCACTGTGGAGTAACGATTACCATGTCTGTCTGTGAAACGACCGGGCCCGGGTTCAAATCCTGGTTGGGGCATGTTACTTGGTTGGGATTTTTCCCAGGCTTCCCCCGCTCCAAATAATGAAACAGAATTCCTGGGCAAGTTTCAGCGTTGGACCTCGGACTCATTTCGCTTCATTAAATTCAACTTCATCTATAATCTCTCAATAGTTTCAGGTCTATATCGATCTGAGGAGGCTACAGAACTCTCAAAGGGACAGAGGGGCATTCATCGCGGACTCCGTCGAACCGGGTGTTGTGTGGCTGAATCGATGTAAGGCACCGTACAGTGAATCACGATACTTACAGACTTCAATCATCCTTGTCTAAGGACGACAGTATAATAAACCTCAGGATGCAGTGCAAGACATTGGCCCTCCTCCGTAACAGAGAGAAAAAAAAACATATGACAGGGGCGAAAAACAAGGGAATACTACCTGAAGCATTCTCATTTACACAGAGATTTCTTTTACGTGTTATAGTACTTCCTTTTCCTTACATCATTTCTTCCAATTCTTCACCAAAGACGATTGTTCCACATGTAATTAATTACAAACTTTCATTCTGATTTGAGAACCGTTTACATTACAAGAGTTCAGAACGCCACACTTGAGAGCTCAAAGCAAGACGCTCGCGCAAAATAATACAAGACGTCTGTTAATTTCATGTGTCTTGTGAGATATTAAGCTCATGGAAACAATTTTCTGAGCGCAACACTGTGAACCGAGCTCGCTGGATATTACCTCGCCAAGCAATCGCGAATGTGTAAACACGGGGATGCGACCCCAACCCCATTTCGCCGCGAGGGTGTCTGTTCTCACCAGAAGCACACCCCCTTGTTCAAATTCCACCACTTTCATTAGCCTCCCTCTCAGAACTTCATACCCCATAGAGCGTTCGTCTAAGAGTACGATAATTCCGATATCAAAATTGCAAGGGGCAGGGGTGCAAAACGCGCGACTCGCGAGTCAGCTTCTTTCTTCGACAGTTAGGGAAACACCACTTAACATGGAAACTCACACAGTACGCATAAATAATCTATTTATTAATAATGTTAAAACATATAGGACATTTCGCAAACATTACACGATACATATAATCTTTTCGCTGTAAGAAAAATCCTAATGTAAACAATAGCACGTGACTGAAGTGAGGCTTCATTGGCAGCTGTTTGGCGCCATAGATTCTCAGTACGTGTTCCCGCCTACTGTTGTACATTCTGTTTCATGTTAAACATTTCCCGTTACTCGTCAAGTAGGCCTAACCTCACTACTATGCATTCGTTTCCTTAGGAAACATTTATTTTATTATTACTAAAATTGAATTATGTTTAAGTCTTATGTCTTCACAATGGACAGTTGAGGATGCAGAAGCCATACTTCAGTATCACATCCTTACGTGAACAACTACGAGCTCAAGTGACGCCAGCTTGTTACAAGACCAGACTATCTCGGTATTACTGTTGGTATTCATCCGCGTTCATAGTACATAACAAAATATAAAAGTGGCTTTTCTTTTACATAGAGTTTTACACATGAATGAAGTGAAATGTTTCGTCGTATTTAACAACTAGAATTCAATTTTTTATTGTCAAATAATACAAGATTGTGGTTTCCAAATACGAACTATATTTTCCTGCGTCATGTGAGTGTTTCAACTGGGAGCCAATCCCGGGTATGACAGCAACGTGCTTATGTTTACATTAGGATTTTTCTTACAGCGAAAACAGTATAGAGAATGGCGCAGTGTTGAATTCATCTACTGTGGAACCTGAGTGCGGGCAACCAAACCGGATTTGCTCATGCGTGGCGCAGTAGGCAGTATAACTAATCAGTGATGTATACTCCATTTTATTTCAAGAACTGCAGTTCGGTGGCTCCTTTGAACACCCTTTACAGATTTGTGACCTCCTACACAAACATCTCTGACAATTCCATCCTGTCCCTTCGTCCCAACATTGCACAGTTGCCACAATCCTGGTGACCCTCGAAATGAAACTGACGGGATTCTTGGAATTCGGAAAAGATTCGGCAACTCTGCCTCCACGTGGATTTGACGGGAGCATATCAATTCTTCTTAACGAGGGTTGTGATTGGCTACTGACAGGAGAAGACAAGATTTCCGTCACAGTAAGGAACACATTTATTTATGACAACCAATTAGTAGGGGGCAGTAGAAGGTCTGTCGGCAAAGTCCTTTCTATGAAACTGCACTCCATGAAATAAAATACAGTATACTTGTAGTGTTACAGTCAGAGTGAAGTCGGTGTGTAGTATTTAAATTGGACGGAGTTTCGCAATAATTGTTCAACTGACAATTTGAAAAAAAAAAATAAATAAAAAGATATTTGCACAAATCTGTTGATGGCAGGCTAATTTAACTCGGAAAAAAAATCAAGAATGCGATATCTGAATTTTGCTGCTATTTATAAGCAAAAATTTGTTTATTGCTTCAAATTTATTTATTTTGCTTTGAAATATTAATTCAACTGCTGTCTCTTACAAAAAAAAATCGGTTAGCCTTTTTTGGTATTATTTGTGGTATTTTTTGTAATAGTAATGTTATAATACTTCTTGCATAAAATGTTTTATAAATGGCCAATATCTCGAAACAGGTTTTTGGCGCTTGGTCTGTTATTGCGTAACTCCGTCAAATTATGACGGAAAGAAGTAGATCTGTGAATAAAGGAGCGGTTTCCCCATCAGTTATATTTTAACCGAGAATGGGAAAATATGTATTTGGGAAAATTGAGGGAAAATGTAAATTTTAAAATAACCAGCTATCAAGTTGCATGAAACACATACGTCAAACTTGTGATGTAGTGTTTATTTATTCTCTTACCAGTTATCTTACTTACCCATATCTTGCATAAAAATAACTGAAACTGTAATGATGTTTTCAATTTTTAAACTTTTGACACTGGTTTATACTGAGAACTTTGGAACAATGCATTAATAATTCTTTGATAATAAATATTTCTTACTGTAATATTATGAAAGAAATAACCCATTTCAACATGTTTAGTTGTTTCATATTTCTTAAATACAGAAAATAAATTAAAATAGAATATAATAATAATAATAATAATAATAATAATAATAATAATAATAATAATAATAATAATAATAATAATGGTTTATATTAACTGACAGAGTTAAGGCCATTCGGCCTTCTCTTCCACTCAACCAGTATGATAAAAACTACTACATTGCTATGAATATAACATAATTAATATAATACAATATAAAGCAATACAATATAATATAATACATAATTAATATAATACAATGACAATTCTTTTTATCTTCACAACACCAATAAAATAGTTATGTAATAATATTAATAATAATAATAATAATAATAATAATAATAACAACAACAGTCATACCTAAATTAAATTAAATTATTAAACTCGATCACAATTATAACTTCAATTTGACTGCGCCCGTAAGAAATTGTTTAGGAATTCTTGAAAGTGGTTATTGTCTGGCAGGTCCTAATCTTCTGAGGTAGAGAATTCCATTCACGGGGACTGAGACAGAAAAAGAGGATGAATAGTGGGATGTTCTATGGGCAGGAATTGCTGTTGTTATTTAAGGGATAGTTTTCCGTAAGTTATTAGTTGGTTAGTTGCAATTGCTCATTACTTACTTATGGCTTTTAAGGAACCCGGAGATTCATTGCCACCTTCACATAAGCCCGATCGGTCCCTATCCTGAGCAAGACTAATCCAGTCTCTACAATCATATCCCACATCCCTCAAATATATTTTAATATTATCCTCCCACATACGTCTCCCATATACCTCCACCCCCTGTCCACACCTGTGGAGTAACGGTCAGCGCGTCTGGCTGCGAAACCAGGTGGCCCGGGTTCGAATCCCGGTCGGGGCAAGTTACCTGGTTGAGGTTTTTCCGGGGTTTTCCCTCAACCCAATATGAGCAAATGCTGGGTAACTTTCGGTGCTGGACCCCGGACTCATTTCACCGGCATTATCACCTTCATATCATTCAGACGCTAAATAACCTAGATGTTGATACAGCGTCGTAAAATAACCCAATAAAAAAATATACCTCCCCTTTGGGGTTTCGTAACAAGCAGTTTTTTTTACGTGATGGGTTGTTAGCCCTCCGCCAAACCCCCAACATTATTTCCGTTCTCGATCTCGTTGTCGTTTTCGTTCCCGGTTTATTGTGAACGAGCCTTTACCTGCATATGAGTACTTACAACCCCATCATAAATTTACGCACGTATTTGAAAACAGAACTGAATATAAAATGTAGGGAGAGGAACACAATGTAGCAAGTTCTGAGAATAAATCCGCCATTTTACACAGTTACAAACAGTACATAGTAGTGGAAACTCTGTATTGTAAAAACTGTGCAGATTTCTCATTCTGTAAAAAGCCCTTTTTGCTTTAGTGCCAATTCTGGGAAAGGAAGGCGACACTCGACACTAATTCCTCTCCTCTACAAGCTGAAATCCATCAAGAGTTAAGCAGGGGAGAAAAAACCAAACGGCTCATGTTAGAGAACATTAGTTCTTATCTTGTGCAAACTTTTTTACGACTTAAGAAAGAACATCTTCCACAACATTCACAGAGTCACGCGAGAAGCTTCGGGGTATGCTGAGAAAGCCCGACAGGCCACTTGTTCAAGAAATATGGCATCTCGGACCATGACAACCTCTTGCTTTGGTATTTTTACAGGAAAGTTGTCTCTGCGATCTATTTCAAAATCTATCAAAATCCGGAAATATATATATGGACATTATTATTATTATTATTATTATTATTATTATTATTATTATTATCTACAACTTACATAAATAGAATGAAATTACCATACAAATTGAACATGAAACATCTAACGAGGTTCCAATAAATCAAGGTGTTAGACAAGGATGTAGACTCTCACCACTTTTGTTTATCATTAGGGACTGGATTTTTATGTAATTACATATTACTAGTGGCTTGTGCAGCAAATACTGCTGCAAACTAAGTTCGTTAGACGTTCAAATAAAAACTTTTCAGATTTATTTTCAATGAAGAATACTTTTCTTTTTGATAGTTATTTGCTTCCATAATAATGAAACATACTCCCTCTGAATGGATTTTTTAGGCCAAATACTTTTTCTTGAACCTATCCAACTTCAGTTTTTGAGTTTCAACGCGAAAACGCAAGTATCAATGTCAGGACGATAGCAGTAGCTATTTCAGGTCATTGTGGATTGTAGGCAAAAGTTAAAAAAATATCAGGTTTGCTAAGCTCTTGAACAATAGCATTTTCGTATAGCTGCTGCATGCAGAACTTGAAATGTAGAGCGTAAAATCATTTTATCCTACTAAGAGATCTTGCTGAAATGATCTGGAGACTACAAAATTTAATAGGCCTCTTATTTTATCAGTAAGTAATACCTTTTGATCTTTCCTTAGGAATTGTAATGTTTGCGTTCTCTCGAGCCAATACTGAAGACAATGACACATATCAATATCTACACTACACCGCCATTAAGTAAATGAAAAAGACCCAACCCCACTGGGTTAATAAGTATAATAATATTTGATTTTTAATAACAATATTATTATCTTACTTAAGTTTTGTAGTTATATATAGCAGCCACTCAGTAAATTATAGAAATGAAGATCTTAATTAAGATATTCTCTACATTTACTTACATAACCTCAAAACGTTTCACTTTCATGTCATCAATATTATGTACAATTAATGAAAAATAGATGGATCATGATATTAACTATAATAATATTTAATTTCTAATGATAATAATGTCATCAAACCACCTCAAGTTTCGTAGATTTGAATATCCAATACACAGCTGTACTCAGAAAATTGAAAGGTACACGGGAAAAACGATCAAAGTCCATAAAAATCGAAATTGAGTTAATAATGCTATCTTATAGTGGAAAAGAAGTACTATCATGTGGTCTAGCTAGTAATAAGAAATCATCGTTCTTGACATTCCACTTCGTCAATTTCTATTAAATGCACACATAACAAAGTATTAAGTGCTTAAACTTTAAAATTAGTTTTTCTCGAAACTTTATAAAATGGTCCTTGATCGTTATTCCCGTGTACCCTTCAATTGTTATACACTGCAGAATCAGTTTTTAATAACAAATTGAATTGAGCTCTAAATGTGTCTGCAATCCTGCAGTTCATGGCCTTCGTGTAATAGCCTATTGTTTATTGTAGTTTGTGTTTTGTTCTGAAATTCAATCAAGTCGGCCGTGATTCGATAAAATTAGTTCTCAAAACTGACAACAGATGGATTTTGGAAAATAGGAAAATTATGTAGGAAAATTGACATTTCACTGAAAACTACTACTTTTCCGAAAAACTTTGGGTTCCAAGCTTCAAAATGAGAGGCCATTTATTAAAATCCGTTCAGCCCTTTTCCCGTAATTTCCATTACCAGTTCAAATTATATATATAGATATTCCTTTCAACCTAACCGTATATAAATAACTAATCTTTGCGAATCTTGTAATTACCATTAATATATTAAAATTTGATACTACATATTTTTACATATTTACCCCACATTACATATCATGGCTTGATATTACATAAATCTACATATTTAGGGGTTTTATTAATTTTTACTTCTCCGAAAGGAAAAAAAAAAACTTCTGCTGGGGAAGTTTTTTTTTTCCTTCCAGAGAAGTAAAAGTGAATAAAAGCCTTTTTAGGTGTGACAAGTACCACTATTGCTTGACCTCTTTATTTTAAATTTAGTAGACCTATACGGAAATGGGACTTTCCGAGCAATTAGAAAGTATGGTTCTCGGCTGGAATAATCCTACCCTTCTGAAAGAGACAGAAAATGTCGCCTTTCAAACAACAGTTTGTAAATGCCTATAGTTTGAGGTTTTAGTAGGTACTTGTTTCTTACAGGGAGCAGCTAAAATGCATGTGTCCCACGTCTCCTTTTATTTTCTCCTAATCCAGTAAAGCGAAACAGTGCTTGCAGTACTGTTGTGTCATTCATTTCACTCAGTTCTCTAGTTTTAGTACTTACAATACCTATAAAGTGCAAGTGAGTTTATATACTGCTAAAATGGCCCCTGTATCTTCATCCCTAACGATAAAAATAAAATCATGGATTGCAATGGACGAAGCTTTCACTACAGATGGAAAAATAGTAATGTGTCAAGTGTGCGGTAAAAAAGTCGGGTGCTCTATGAAATCACAACTGAAGGGTCTTACCTATCCTATACCTGCCAGATATTGATATTGAATATTTTCATGATTTTACATATTTTGGTAAATATTCAGCTTATTTTTCTTACATAAATATATACATATTTCACACCTTGATATTACATAAAAATCCGGTCCCTATTTATCATATATATGAACCACATCCTCAAAATTTGGAGGCAAGGCCATCTTGCTGGAATACAATTCAACCGGAACACTTGTCTCAACACTCTGCTGTTTGCTGACGATCAAGTTATCAATGCAACATCAGAAGATGAACTGCAACGAGCCGTCCACAACTTACAAATAACTGCTTCAAAATGTAATACGGAATATATATATATATATATATATATATATATATATATATATATATAAACATGGCCTTTTTAGGAAAAGACCTAGTTCCATCCAAAATCATTATTAATGGCACATTAATAGAACATGTGAATTCTTTCAACTATTTAGGTTATAATCTACATCACTGATGATGATATAAACAAAATCTCAAAATTTCTAAAAATTGCTGGAACCATCAACAGTGTATTCACACCTTCACAAGTACAAAGACAAACAAGGCTGAAAATCTACAAAACTCTCGCACGACCAGTTTTGGCTTATGGCAGTGAAGCATAGACACTAAGAAAATGCGACGAAAGACGGCTAACAATTTCCGAAATGAGATTCATGCGAAAAACTGCTGGATACACCCTCCTAGACCATTATCGGAACGTAGATATTCTAAAGGAATTAAAAATTGACTCTATTATCCATTATCTGCAGCAATACAGGCTTCAGTGGCAGACACATGTCAAGAGGATGGATCGCTCTAGATGGCCCAGGCAGATTTTATCGTATGTCCCAAGAGGCCGAAGAAATTCAGGAAGACCTAGGAAACGCTGGCAAGAGACCGTAACAGATCCACTGGGGTCTAACTCTTGAAGGCTGATGATGATGATGATGATGATGACGATGATGATTATTATTATTATTATTATTATTATTATTATTATTATTATTATTAATGCGGGCTAAAGCAGGGAGATGCACTGTCATCTCTACGTTTTAACTTCGCTCTAGAATATGCCATTAGGAAAGTTTAGGATAACAGACAGGTTTGGAATTGAACGGGTTACATCAGCTTCTTGCCTATGCGGATGACGTGAATATATTAGCAGAAAATCCACAAACGATTAGGGAAAACGCGGAAATTCTACTTAGAGCAAGTTAAGCGATAGGGTTGAAAGTAAATCCCGAAAAGACTAAGTATATGATTATGTCTCGTGACCAGAATATTGTACGAAATGGAACTATAAAAATTGGAGATTTATCCTTCGAAGAGGTGGAAAAATTCAAATATCTTGGAGCAACAGTAACAAATATAAATGACACTCGGGAGGAAATTAAACGCAGATTAAATATGGGAAATGCCTGTTATTATTCGGTTGAGAAGCTTTTGTCATCTAGTCTGCTGTCAAAAAATCTGAACGTTAGAATTTATAAAACAGTTATATTACCGGTTGTTTTGTATGGTTGTGAAACTTGTACTCTCACTTTGAGAGAGGAACATAGGTTAAGGGTGTTTGAGAATAAGGTGCTTAGGAAAATATTTGGGGCTAAGAGGGATGAAGTTACAGGAGAATGGAGAAAGTTACACAACACAGAACTGCACGCATTGTATTCTTCACCTGACATAATTAGGAACATTAAATCCAGACGTTTGAGATGGGCAGGGCATGTAGCACGTATGGGCGAATCCAGAAATGCATATAAAGTGTTAAGGCCCATCCACAATGAAAATTAAACATAACGTAAGCGTTAACTTAAGAATATAAACTTACTTACCTACTTACTTACTTAAAAATGGCTTTTAAGGACCCGAAGGTTCATTGCCGCCCTCACATAAGCCCGCCATCGGTCCCTATCCTGAGCAAGATTAATCCAGTCTCTATCATCACACCCCACCTCCCTCAAATCCATTTTAATATTATCCTCCCATCTACGTCTAAACGTTATGGTAAAATCAAGATCATTCACAATGGGAACATAAACATAACAGCAAACATACTTGGTAACCATGGAAACATAACAACGACGCCATTTCCTCATATTCTATCGTATACTTCAGCGCTCCACGATTGTATTCTGTTTGCAAATCACGTAAGCATAAGCATGAAAGTTTGGAGTCTGAAAACTTTCATGTTAACATCTTACGGTAATGTTTATGTCAATGCTTATGTGAATCATTGTGAATGATCCCATTTGGTAGCCTGGGCGCAAACTTCTGTGTATATGTGACTGTTATGTTTAATTTTCATTGTGAATGGGCCTTTAGTTGGGAGGCCGGAGGGAAAAAGACCTTTAGGAAGGCCGAGACGTAGACGGGAAGATAATATTAAAATGGATTTGAGGGAGGTGGGATATGATGGTAGAGACTGGATTAATCTTGCTCAGGATAGGGACCAATGGCGGGCTTATGTGAGGGCGGCAATAAACCTCCGGGTTCCTTAAAAGCCAGTAAGTAAGTAGGCCTAAGTATTATTATTAATGATAACGTTCTTAATATCTTTTCAAAGATATTTCTAGAATAAATAAGTGATCTTTACTTGAGTCCACAGTTACAAACACTGGAACAGAGACAGGTTTCAGTTGCCGACTACAGAATCTTCACGCATTTTCAGGTTTAAGACTCTTTCCGTAGCATCCCGTAGGTTTTTTTTTTTTCTTTTCGTATATCAGGAACTTTACTACTTAAGCCCGAATCTACGTGTCAGATGCACTTAAGCAGGTGAATGTCTGCACATTCGAGTAAAGGGAATCCTTGGTCATGCAGTGAGCATGGTACAAGACCACTCAGACAACCCAGTCCCTACGGGAAGAAGAAAAAGATCCACTTTGAGGAAGGGAATTGAAGCTGTGTCAGCTGGATTTGTATCCGAGATATACTTAATAAAACTACAACGGACGGAGTCTATCTATTCGGTGCACCACTGTCAAGTAGGGCACGTCTCACAGGGAAAGCTCAGCACAACACATTTAGGATCGATACTGCCAGACATGACCTTTCCGGGGTTCTAAACAAGTACTTCATGCTGCAGTTCCAAGTGTTATTACTCAATCAGCATGCAAATAAAGGAAACGTGCTGCCAAAAGTGTGTTATAAAACTTTGTAACAACCACAGTAGATACCATGATGTCTCGCGTGCAGTATTCTTTAACCTTTAGAAATGAGTTAAAACTTCTGGGTGTTCCATTTTCTACATCTCTTTCTAAATAACCTCATAGATTTGTAATAAGTCTAGGGACCGGATTTATAGCTTGTTACTTATTTTTTTCCTTACTTCTAAACTCATATTTCTCCTCAAACATTCATTGTCAATATTACAGATATTCTGTAGGACAAATTATTAAAAATATCTTTATGCTCGACCATGCCGAAATGTAATAATTATACACCTGGTAGCAGTACTTTAATGCACCTCATTAAAGTACATCTATTCATTAAAGTTCAGGTTTTCGATTATTCTCGGATATGAAATCGAAAGATAACGAGGGAAATGTCACGGAGGCTGGAAATCCAATACTGTCGCAGAAGGTTATGTTCTGTTACTATAATAATTAGCTTTAATTGTAAATAATATTCAAATAAATTCAATTTGTCATCTCGTTTTTCAATTCTAAATCAATTTCCACGTTATACCAAAATTAGTTCATGTTATTCTCTACATCAAGGTCAATGACATTATTGTTCCTCGGAAAAAATCAATACTTTCGCGTCTGCGCACATCTCACACGAGCTATACACAAGGTCACTTCCGATCTTGAGTCAGATACAAATAAAATGATACTTCTGAATAATTTCAAGTTAGAAATATGGTCGAGCGTAAAAAGTCGTATGAAACTTGCCTATAATGGTAATTAAGACGCTCGTATGAAAATTATGAAACTCGCTTGCGCTCGTTTCATAAACAAACATACTTTCATCTTAATTACTATCATTATACGCTCGTTGCATAATGTACTATTAATATTCTCATATTTCTTAGATAATTACCGAATCATGGACATAAGGGTCATATCTGTAAATTCTGTTGAACCTAGAAAAAACCTAAACTGGTTTTTAAATCTGACCTCCATAGCGTTGAGAGTTTCTTACCGTGTCCCATAATTAGTTGAGTGATTTCAAGGGATTACTTAACACGTATGGGCTACGTATGGAATGAGAGGAAATTGTGAATGTATGCACAGTAGAGCACATCATGTCTTTCAGGCAGACTATGCTTTCATTGTTGTGCGTTGCCTAGTTACCAGTCTATTGTGTTTCTATTGATGGCAGCCACCAACGAGCTGATATTGTAGCGATCGACGGGAAGACGGGAAGACAGGAAGAGGCCGTATTCTGGATGCACCGTGAGAATGGAGCGACGCATACAACAGGCGACACAAGTGAGTGACGAAAAGGAAGATATTTATCGTCCCTACGTCTCTCATTTCAGTGAGAGTTATAATATAACCTGCATAACCTATATCATAACCTGTACATGCATGGGAGGTTAAGAGTCTTCTTTTCGGAGCTCAGAGAAGTTATTTTAAATACAGTAGTAGAGAATTAAAGTGAAAAAAAAAAAAAAAAAACATCTGAACAAATGTGAAGTGGAATGAGCGAGAAATTGCAAGTAGATTTTACTGTAGATTTATTTATTTAAATTTAAATATACAGAATAAATAATATAATTACAGAATAAATAATATAATTACAAAACAAAGAGAAATACAAATAAAATAATACAAGCAATATAAAAAGAAGATACAATAGTATTAACAAAATTTGAGACCGAATGAGCAGCGCTCGTGCTCGGTCGCAGTTCAGATATAATATTAAAAATAATAATAATAATAATAATAATAATAATAATAATAAAAATAAATAAGTAAAATAAAATAGGAACTAAAATATAATTACAGCGGCAATGGAATTATATAATATCATATTAACACTAGAGAAGAATAATACCGCACGTGAAAAGTAGGACTAATATATATTTCAAAATTATAGAATATAAATATAATATAGGGTGATTAATTCATACACATAGGCTATAAATTTATTTAATCAAATTGAAGATATTAAGACGTTTCTAATTTTCTTGTTATATGTTAGTAGGTTACATGTTAGAAGTTCTGGGTGTAATTTAGTTAAAGCATTGTACAACCGAGGGCCAAAATTTATGCTATGCTTTAGACCAGCAGATGTGAGACATTTAGGTTCTACTAATGTTGAATTAATATTTCGTCTTGTCTTATAATTGTGTGTCTGTAATACAAGTAATACAAGTGTAATTAAGTGAATTAGATAGTTCATGTTTTTCAATGTTATGGGTTGGGAGTAGTATCAGGGGTACTATAACTATAGGAGTATTATAGAAATAAATATATTGAAGAGGTAATAAAATAGGAAATTTAGGAGTGAAGCGAAAAGAAAGAGATAAATATGTAAATAAACAGAGGACAGAAAAAAAAGTGATGTAAGTGTTGTAAAATAGAGTAAACGGAAAAGTCAGCAAGTAATGTAAGAGAAAATAGCGGGAAAACAATGATTAAGAGCAGGTAGGATTTGAGGGGAGAGAAGAAAATAAATAAATAACGCAAATTATTAAGGAAGGAATATGCAGTATCTAGCTGAGCGAGAAATGGAAGGGAGACAGTCTAGGTAGGAGGGAGAGAATAGAAGAGGATAGAGGGGGAAGGACATATAGCAATTCAGTCATAACAGAAAATTAGAAAGTAATCAAGAAATTCTGGGCAAAGAATACATTAATAGAAAAGAGTTGTATGTATTAAAGGGATGGTGGATCGAAAAACAGAAATGTGAAGGTCTACCATAACTGTGAATTGTAAAGTTGGCTGACAAACAAATATCATATCATATCAAATACAGTAGCTCAAAAAAGTATTCACTTACAAATTATCTTCAAGTGTAGTAATACAAAATTAGCAGAAAATGAAACAGTATCATGACACCTGTATACAAATTTATTGTTTATCACATAGGTCAAATAAATACAAAAAATACAAGGGTTGGATAAAAAGTTATGGCAACACTGCTGTCACATGGTGCGTTCGAGAGCTGCCAGCATGAACAGGGACTGTTAGATGAGTTAGTGTAGCCAGCGGCGAGAGTACTCTGTCAATCTACTGCAGTGTGTAGAACGTTGACTTTCATAGGGATAGTGCGAGTGCCCTAAGATCATGTTTACAAAACTAGAGCAACGTTCCTGCATCAGAATTGATATGGCACGAGGTCGTAGTGCACAAGAATGTTTTCAGGGACTCCGTGAAGCACCGCCACTTTCGTCCAGCGCTCAGGAGAAAACGACAACACTTGGTGGTACAGAACCCCATCATTCTTAATGACAATGCAAGAAGTCACACCACTGCTGCTGTCAAGGACCTCTTGCGTCGCTGAAAATGGGAGATTCTGTAACATCCACCGTAGTCATCCGATATGAGTCCATGGGATTACGATCTCTTCGCCAAAGTGAAAGAACCGCTGTGAGGGACCCTGTGCAGTACCAGAGATGAACTTATCTGTGCTATAGAGCAGTCAGTACGGAACATCAACAAACATGGACGCGCTGATGGTGTACGACTCCTTCCAAACACTTGGCAAAAGGTGATAAATAAGGGAGGCGATTATATTTAAGGTACGTAAATGTTGTACCCTTGTGAATAAAGCCGTATCAGAATTATCGAACTGTTGCCATTACTTTTTATCCAACCTTTTGCATATAACTTTATCTCTTTTCAAAACAATAACCATTTACTCAAAAACTCTACCGCAAGGGAAACAGAAATTATCCTTTTAAACTTCATCCCCTCCAGAAAGAAATGACACAAAGTGCAGATTGTCAAGAAACATATAGTATGTAATCTAGCAATGTATTCAACGAAAGTGAGTAAATATCCTGACCAGGGTAAGCGGCAAGATGACCATAGTGTAAAGAAATGACATACAACGAAAATACTTGCTAGTAATTGGACAGATTTTCTGAAGCACTAGTAAAGCACTAATTATGTATCATGTTCAGTTAATATTTCATTATAGCCCTTGTAAGCTTGTTAATGTGCATGAAAATTATTTTTATGCTCGACCATGCCGAAATGTAGTAATTATACACCTGGTAGCAGCCCTTTAATGGACCTCATTAAAGTACACCTATTCATTAAAGTTCAGGTGTTCCACCAATCAGAAAACACCATTGTAGCAATATGAAAGCGCAAGTATCGATTATTCTCGGATATGAAATCGAAAGACAACTAGCGAAACGTCATGGAGGCTGGAAATCCAATACTGTCTAAGAAGGTTATGTTCTGTTACTATAATAATTAGCGTTAATTGTAAATAATATTTAAATAAATTCAATTTTTCATCTCGTTTTTCAATGTCTAAATCAATTTCAAGGTTATATCAAGATTGATTATTTTACTTTCTAGATTATATCAAGGTCAATTACATTTGTTTCTCGGAAAAAATTAATACTTTCGCGTCTGCGCACATCTCACAATTTACGAGATATTGCACCAGGTCAGTTCCGCTCCCCAGTCAGATAAGAATAACATGAATACTTATGAATAATTTCAAGTTAGAAATATGGTCGAGCATAAAAAGTCGTATGAAACTTGCCTATAATGGTAATTAAGACCTCGTATGAAAATTATGAAACTCGCTTGCGCTCGTTTCATAAACATACTCGCGTCTTAATTACTACCATTATAGGCTCGTTGCATAATGTACTATTATATTTAAGTATGACTTTCCGATTGTTGTCATTGTTTTATTATGTATTTTACTTCTGGTAGTGTGGAAGAGAAGGCCTCATGACCTTAACTCCACCAGAATAAATGAATAAATAAATAAATAAATAAATAAATAAATAAATAAATAAATAAATAAATAAAGTACTTTATTAAGATTTTTTCGTCACTCTGACATATACTGCCTCCACTGTGCCCTTAGTAGGAGATATAAGAATTCTTTTTTATCAACGAAAGGGGGTGTAATAGAAAATATGAACAATGCAGTTATCTATTCAGTTCTGGAATGGATTCTTATAAAAAGTCATAGTATTACTCCGCGTATAAGAACATAACCGGTTTACCAACCCTCTTTCAGCTAGGGTTAACATCTTCTCTGCTGGTACCTTAAATGAACGTGCTTGTTTCATTTTTCATATTCAAAATTTTTATTTACAATAATGGGTTCGTTTTTGATTACAAATTATAATTAATGACAACTTCAAAGTCCCACTACGATTACGTGATAATAAAAATATATTGCACCGCACTATAGTTACTGCAGTATAAACTCGTGACTGTGCTTACAGCCAATCATAAAACTTGGTGTCACAAGTATTTCTCCTTATACTATACGATTTCATTGCCTATAATAAAAAGAGATTAAGCATCTATTGTGCCACACAATATGACCATGAAGAAAAATACGCAAATTTTTAATATACTCTGTACATACGAGTAGCCTATGTCGAATTCGTTACAACGTTTCACTTTTCATAAACTCTACAATTCAATTTAAAAATATTTAAAATTGTAAATTAAATAGACGTGAATTTTATCATTCTTGAATATATAAAAATCATGTTTTGTTTGAAAGACTATCAGGAATAAAAAACGCTCTCTTTTACTATTCAGAATAAAAATAAAATCATTCCATTGAAATAGCCTGCACAATTGTCACACACAAATGAGACAGGCGGGCAGACAGTCATACAAACATACAGCGCGGATAAAAAAAAAAAAAACAAAACTCTCTCCACGTGTTGTTGTCTCATCCCCAACACCTGAAAATCACATTTCTGAATGATGCACATCGGCTGCAGCCCTGCAAAACCCTAGGGACAACACAATCTATATTTACGGCTTCGTTAAACCCGGTAGCGGCAGAATAAGCAAATGGCAGAATATAACGACTGCAATATCCAAAAATACCCCCGCATTTCACAAGCGATTATGAGCCATGACTCATCTTAATGATGGAGCGTTGCCATCTGCAGCGGACGGGGGGGATGAGGGGATGTAAGAGGATTGTGCATCACAATTCAGTGACTCACTCCTGGCGGCAGATCATCGATAACTGATGTTCGATTATCGACAGAGTATTGTGCGAGTTAATCTGACACGGGATGGCTGTCATTTAGTCTCTCCCTTCCGCAAGGGTAACCAACACCCGGAACACTTTATTTTACAACTTGAAAAATAATTTCGTACGAAGAACTAAGAAATTTATTGCCACTTTCTGAATGTATACAGGCGTCTGTGCCAAGACAATATATGCAATATGTTATAAATGTTATGTTTTATTTAACGACGCTCGCAACTACAGAGGTTATATCAGCGTCGCCGGATGTGCCGGAATTTTGTCCCGCAGAAGTTCTTTTACATGCCAGTAAATCTACTGACATAAGCCAGTCGCATTTAAGCACACTTAAATGCCATCGACCTGATACGGGATCGAACCCGCAATTTTGGGCATAGAAGGCCAGCGCTATACCAACCAGTGGCGGAGCATGAAATTTTGAGCAGGGGAAGCTAATTCAAGTTGCCTTTCATGCTATATGAGAAAACGTATTACAAAAATATAGTCTTAAAATAAATAGTAGTCAATGTCAAGTCAGCAGTCGAAGATTGGTTGGAACCTCATAAGTAACACCAATAAGGCATGACCTCAAATGGTACGTAGTAAAATATGATTTCACGGTTTACACATCAAATAGACACGTATAGTATAACACTAGCTCACTCCCTGTCATACTTAGAGAAATCACAATATTAACGGTCAATAGATACAGTATTAGTATCATTACGTAAGTATGCGTCTGTCTTTTGGTTGTGTCCTTCATTGACAGCAAGGATGTCGGTCATTTGTTTTTTAGATCACACTTTTGTTCGTAAGTCAGTCTTGATAATAGAATTGTCCTAAAAATTCAAGTAAATTGGTGTCAGGAACTGTTATTTCACTCATTATTTATTATATCAGCCACACTGCACACAAACACTTCAACTGAACACAAATGACGAAAAGGGATAACTCGGAAACTACTTATTTTCAATGTCAAATCTAGCTTCCTGAGAGCCTTGCGACCAGGGTAGTTTAGTTAGAAAGGAATGGAAAATCTGCGGGGTGGGTTACACAGAAGAATCATGGCGAAGTGCATCAACATCGGTTAAAAACGCAGTAATCATAGATTACGAAACGACGGTTAAACAGTAACGGTGGTTAAAATGTAATTTCTGTGCACCATTCATAATCACCGATTACTTAAACATGGTTAACTGACACCTCATTTAACCAGAGTAAAGTCTATGATGGTACACTGTTTCTACAAAATGACAAAAGGAAAGCATCCATACCGCTGCAAAGATAATAGTCAACGTCTGAAAACGACTGCGCTCACTCCGTTCTACATCGAAATGAACGTAGCCTACATTTTCGCGTTGCATTTGTTTGCCTTTGGGCACTGTTATATTTGCGAGTTGCATTTCTTTGTTTTTCAGTGCTGTTAGGTTAAAATCGTACAAAATAGAAAATTGAATGCAAAAATGATTATATTCCAATACGAGGTTAAAGTATCATAGACTTACTTACTATATTTAAATATATTATATAAAAAAGAAGGAATATCCACAAAGGAAAAGGATGTAGAAGATTGGTAGGAATGTGTGTACGATCCAGGACCTCATTTACATCAGGTTACTGTTCATTATCCTAAGATCCATCCATAACCTCTCTTTGTTCAGCCAGTGACATAGAGAAAGAGATATTCAAGTATTCCCTCTTAAGATACAGAAAATAAGTTATATAGAATCGTAATATAAGCAGCCGATCAATAGAAGAAATATGACTGTTTTTGTGTTATTTCAAGTGAGCCATTTGTAGATTTTGATAAACGACATCCCTCCTGGAATTTTCTGTCACCTAATTCCTCGTAAGAATTCTCTCTTGCCACTAAATAAACTTCACGCTCACGCTCTATCCAAGTAATTCAAGTACTGTACAATAATAATCGTCTTCGAAATAAACATTTGTGGCTCTGGCGGCCATTTTGCTTTACTTGCTCTACTAATCACTGGTTATCTCCTTTAACCGCTCGAATATGGCCGGTTAGAGATTACTGTGGTTAACCTTCTATTTAAGTCGTAACCGAGGTCGATCCACCGTAAAAATGCTTAACCAGGGGTTAGGTGACAATTTTACCTAGTGGTTACACTAACCGACGTTGATGCACGTGGGCGTGAGTGTAAGAAACCAGTCTGCTTGGAAGCTGGTGTGTGCAGACTTCTTGTTTACTGCTGCATCACAAATCATCCTGAGCTGCCGCATCACAATATTTAAGGCGTAAATATAAATGTTATTATAATTAATAAATAATTTTGTCCATAGACTGCAGGCTTATTATGAAATTATTATTAACTGGGAAAGTTGAGCTTTTTAGCTTACATTGACGCTACGCCACTGATACCAACTCGCCAACCAGGTAGACTATGCAATATGTATTTGTTTTATATAAAATCTCTGGCAATTCTGTAAAACCACACGTCATAGTGTGAATGAAAGAATCCTTGTGTGTGATGCAAAAGATTAGCGAACGTTCCATCTTTTTATATATGGACAAATCAGAATGCGAATTAACGGGGGGGAGGGGGTAATTCCCCGGCTTGTAAAATTGTTTCCCTGGCTCATGATAGCAATATTTTTTCTGTCCATAATTGTTCAATTTTTCCATGGATACGCCATATGTAATACACCCCACTATACATTTGAGGGCCTAAAATAAACATTTATATCTTTCCTACAACAGTTTGTTATCACATATTTGCCGTACATAAAAATCCTTAGTGGTAATGCGTAATCGTGTCGAGGCATTGTGGAAAACTGCGCAAGCACTGATAACACTCGTAACTTAATTAGAACTTAAAACTCGTACATTTATACGCATGGAACAGGAACCAACTTTTCGTTCTGAAAAGGAATTTGTTTCGGACCAAATTTCTGCATACTTAAAGGACAAAGCTAAAATTCTTTCAATAATTTATTTTCATAATACACTGCTGTCTTAAACTGATTGAGCATATTGGGAATTAAATCAATGGCTTTCCCAAAACACGCAAATGAAATGTTTCATATAAAACTATTTTTATCTCGGAAAGGAAACAAAATCGAGCAAAATTCTATTAAACTTTTTTGATTGAAATATCTCAAAGAATAACTCCCTGAAATTAATGACATTACCAACGGTTCACCCCGCATAGACAGTTTTTTTTTTTTTTGGAGAGGAACTAGTTAAGTTATTGAAATAGACATTACATATCAAGTAAAACATCTGCCTGGCAAGTCACACTCTGAAATCATACATTCAACTTGTCCACCCAGTAACAAAAATACAGACGCGGAAAAATTATTAGACTAAATTAATGATATGTGCAACAATGCTGTATTTATCGGTAGAGATATTGAACAAAAATATATTTTGCACAGATATAATGAACAGAAAATTGAGTCTTGAGGTTACTAATATTTTGTGAAAATTTCCTTATTCTTTATTAACAGGTTGATTTTGTCAAGGATTCTGGAAACCAAAGTTTGACACTTTCTTTGAATATCAGCATCATTTAGCCAGATATCAGACAGTGCTTAAATGAGTCCATGTTTTGTTGTAAGCCTCTTTTTGTTCACTTTCTTCTTCAGTATAGATCACAGATTTTCAATTTCGTTCATGTCCGGTCTTCTTGCAGGCCATAGGAGAATATCTTCTGCAGTATATAATTAAAACACCAGTAGTACCAACATAGCCAGAAAAAATATACTTAACCATTGGAAAAATGTACCATAAGATGTAAACAATCATATTTACAACAATAGAGACTCTGTGAATTATACTGATAGTTGATATGACGAATTATATTATGTTTCCAAGGAAAACATTTTAGTCTAATAATTTGTCCACGTCTGTATTATAAATTTTATACAACTTGATTGATCATGGACATTATAAAAACGTTTAATATCCTTTTAGTGATGTAATTAAAATTAATTTGGGAGACAATTTGGTAAATTGCCAGCCAATATAATATTTTTTGCTCAAAATTTAATGTATCATACATGAAGCATTGCTAAATATTATGCAACATTAGTCTATTTAAAACAAAGCCTTTAGATATTCTTTGTTGCCGAACATATAAATACCACAATGATGTCACTCGATAAACGTGTATCAGATATTTATAATCAGTCACAAAGAAATGCCTTCCACTAAAACAGAGGTTTTCTCCAGCCGTAGGACTGATGCCGGATGGTCTACGGCGAGTCCTCGACCTCACTTCATTTCATCCCCTTTGATCTGATTACCTGGTTGGATTTTTCCGAGGTTTTCCCCAACCATACAGCAAATGCCAGATAATCTTTTGGCGAATCCTCGGGTCTCACCTCATCTTACTACATCTAGCCAAAATATTGTAAAAAAATTGTAGAAAATTGCAAAATTGTAAAATATTGTAAAATTTCTAATTGTAATCTTGTAAAATTTTGACTTGTTCCACATGTTAAAGCTTCATTGCTAATGTAAGATCTATGGCAGTGATGTCAAAGCAAGCGCATTTTTCTGACCTTGACGTCGTGCGCGGGCAGCAAGTGCTAAGTATGGAAAGAGGGAGGTTGTGTATATGAATAAGCAACCTGTTGGATTAAGAAAACAGTGGTGCATAAACTTCAAATGGAACGTGAAATTTTATGTCGTTATTTTTATATAGCTTCTTTCTGTTTAATATTATCTATATTGTCTGTAAAACAAAAGTACTAACACTGATTTCTTAATATTGCACTTGTGTTTTAAATGTTAATAACATAATAGAGAGTTAAGAAGGAATAATCACTTAAATTCCATAGTAGTATAATATTATACTGTATTAAGTGGATGAAACACATCATTCATAAAGAAAGTGATATTCCAAAGAAAGAGATTGAGTATGACATGATAAGTTGGAATTTATATTGATGGTACGTTTAGCCTTAGATAAGTAATAAATAAACTAATCAAAACAATATTACAGTACAAAGCAAAGTTTACCTAGGTACTGTATCTGTTTTAAGTGTAACTAATATTACATAACAAAACTCTTATCGCATTATGCTTTTAAGGTGATATTTGTGAGCAACTTCCTATCATCAGAATATTAAATTACTTTCTCGAAATCTGCTGAAGCTATAGAGCTGTCATTTTTACAACACATGGGCACGTATCTTTTGCTTATGATGTAACAGTAGTTGCTTTGTTAATTCATTTCCTTACAGACAATTTCCATGCGAATATTTTCAAAATTTTCAATACACTATCTTCAGTAATACGTATATACGGTATATTAGATTTACGAAAACATTCTGTAAGGCTACTAAATAAATAGGCCTATACCTGAAAATTTCACTTTTCTATACGAAAAGTTGAGAAAATATTTCTTTTGAATAAAAAAAATCACACTTATGAAAAATGAGCATTAAAATTAAAGCTTACATTCTTATAATGCACTTATATTTCTCAGACAAATCTAAAAATTAACATGGATACAGTTTTAATAAGTTCTCTTCCCTTTATCTATTGAATCAATGCTGGCCATCCCTGAATATAGCTCGACCAAGCGGCATATACCACCTCTTTCGTCTGTCTCTTTCCTTTCCGTTGTAAAGCGCTCAGGCTCTCCTGGGCTTTAAAGCGCGCGCTTGCTCCTGTGGATATCAATTGACATGCCTGATCTATGGAATATAATAAATGAAATGAAAAAAAAAAAAAAGAAAAAGAAAAGACATTTTCACACGAAAGTACTCCTTTAGCCCATATTAGATTCAGTTAAAATTGAGTAAAAATGAACACCAATACAATCAAATTTAAGTACGTAACCATTATTTTAAGATGCTTTGTTCAGTATGTATTGTGAATGCTATTCCCTTTACACTCCAGTTGGAAACTGTCAGCACATCTTCAACCCTTCAACTTGGTTGGAATCTGTCGTCAGTATTATCTTATGCGATCCCCATTCCTTTCACAATGCGCCATGTGGTTTGTGTGGTATTTGAGCTTCACGTCACTGCCTTAAGGTACGCTGTGCCGTGTCTTTCCCTCATTCTTACTTGAGGTGGAGGAAATCGCACACGTTTCGCTTCAAGTATATGACGTACGCACCAACCCCTACGTGCCTGAAATTACATCTATGGTCTAGTTATCCATATTTCTCTGATCTGTGGGGCATAAAGTCTCCAAAGCTCAATCCTTCAAAATGGATAATAATAATAATAATAATAATAATAATAATAATAATAATAATAATAATAATTTTATTCATTCATAGTCTTCTGCCCAAGAGCAGGTCTTTCACTACACACTCAGCATTCTCCAATCTTTCCTATTTTCCGTCCCCCTTAGACCCCGCATATGAACCAAGTTTCTTAATGATGTCTATCATCTGGCGTATTCTTCTACCACGAACTTTTCTTCCGTTCACCATTCCTTCCAGTGCATCCTTTAGTAGGCAGATTCCTCTTGGCCAGTGGTCCAGCCAATCTCTTTTTTTTTCTTCCTAATCAATTTAAGCAAAAAAAAATTGATTAGGAAGAAAAAAAAAGCATGTTAGGAGACAATCCACAAACGATTAGGGAAAACACGGGAATTTTACTGGAAGCAAGTAAAGAGATAGGTTTGGAAGTAAATCCCGAAAAGACAAAGTATATGATTATGTCTCGTGACGGGAATATTGTACGAAATGGAAATATAAAAATTGGAAATTTATCCTTTGAAGAGGTGGAGAAGCTCAAATATCTTGGAGCAACAGTAACAAATATAAATGATACTCGGGAGGAAATTAAACAGAGAATAAATATGGGAAATGTCTGTTATTATTCGGTTGAGAAGCTGCTATCAAAAAATCTGAAAGCTGGAATTTATAAAACAGTTATATTACCGGTTGTTCTTTATGGTTGTGAAACTTGGACTCTCACTTTGAGAGAGGAACATAGGTTAAGGTGTTTGAGAATAAGGTGCTTAGGAAATTATTTGTGGCTAAGAGGGATGAAGTTACAGGAGAATGGAGAAAGTTACACAACACAGAACTGCACGCATTGTATTCTTCACCTGACATAATTAGGAACATTAAATCCAGACGTTTGAGATGGGCAGGGCATGTAGCACGTATGGGCGAATCCAGAAATGCATATAGAGTGTTAGTTGGGAGACCGGAGGGAAAAAGACCTTTAGGGAGACCGAGACATATATGGGAGGATAATATTAAAATGGATTTGAGGGAGGTGGGATATGATGATAGAGACTGGATTAATCTTGCTCAGGATAGGGACCAATGGCGGGCTTATGTGAAGGCGGCAATGAATCTCCGGGTTCCTTAAAAGCCAGCAAGTAAGTAAGTAAATAAGTAAGTAATCAATTTAAGCATTATTATTTCTCCAACCACTTCTTCCAACACCGCTTCATTTCTCATTCTGTCTGCCCTTTGGCAGGACACTATGAATAATAATTACTCTTACTTATGGCTTTTAAGGAACCCGGAGGTTCATTTCCGCCCTCACATAAGCCCGCCATTGGTCCCTATCCTGAGCAAGATTAATCCATTCTCTATCATCATATCCCACCTCCCTTAAATCCATTTTAATATTATTTTCCCATCTACGTCTCGGCCTCCCTAAAGGTCTTTTTCCCTCCGGTCTCCCAACTAACACTCTATATGCATTTCTGGATTCGCCCATACGTGCTACATGCCCTGCCCATCTCAAACTTCTGGATTTAATGTTCCTAATTATGTCAGGTGAAGAATACAATGCGTGCAGTTCTGTGTTGTGTAACTTGCTCCAGTCTCCAGTAACTTCATCCCTCTTAGCCCCAAATATTTTCCTAAGCACCTTATTCTCAAACACCCTTAACCTATGTTCCTCTCTCAAAGTGAGAGTCCAAGTTTCACAACCATAAAGAACAACCGGCAATATAACTGTTTTACAAATTCTAATTTTCAGATTTTTTGACAGCAGATTGGATGATAGAAACTTCTCAACCGAATAATAACAGGCATTTCCCATATTTATTTTGTATTTAATTTCCTCCCGAGTATCATTTATATTTGTTATTGTTGCTCCTAGATATTTGAACTTCTCCACGTCTTCAAAAGATAAATTTCCAATTTTATATTTCCATTTCGTACAATTTTCTCGTCACGAGACATAATCATATAATAATAATAATAATAATAATAATAATAATAATAATAATAATAATAATAATAATAATAATCATCATCATCATCGATTGAAGGTTTGGACCATTTATGATCCGTTCTAGTTCCATTATTATTTAAAATTGTTGTATACATCTTTTAACTGGCCTTTCTTCAGATGATGATGATGATGATGATAATAATAATAATAATGGAAAAATTCTCAATGAAACATCTTGCAGTTGAAGCCCTGTCTAATGTCAGATCTAGAAAAACATCAGATATGGACGTAGGCCAAGAATCTTGAAGGAGTGTACGCACTATAAGAGGAGGGAGAAATCAGAATGGGTACAGAACTTCTGACTATGCCACACAAGACGCCAGTTTTATTTAAATTCCAGGCCTACTCCACAAAAAGCTCGTATTTCTCGGAAGCTGTACGGGTAACGTCTGTATGTCTTTGCACATGACTGAAATTACAAGTCCAAATCCCCCCGTCCCGTCTCGTCGCTACCTCTTTATAGCATCTCCGGCAGCCTCCACGTGTATCATTCCCAAGTTTTATATTAGGATCGTTAATCTGCGAGAAAACATATACTGTATTACATCTAAGCTCTTGTAGAGACTAGAGAGGCAAAAAAAGGAAATGGCGGGGAATCCCCACGAGGTTTTAAACACTAGCAATTCAACAGTGTGAATAACAAAAGACAGCTGAAAACTTCTTAAGCGCATCATGGCAAATTGACTGAATGAATTGTCTCGTTAGTCCAGGCTCCTCCCCGTCGTTATATACAAGCTGCAATGCACAACTCAGACTACTATAAACAGGCTCTGTTAACTTCCTGGTTTGCTTAAGAACTCCTGAGCAGACAAATACAGTGTATGAGTCATTCTCGATTTTCGCAGCAATTCTTGTTCATAGCAAATATGTTTCATATTTATTATATAAATTAACATTTTAAAATAATCAGTAGAACACAAAGAACAATGGCGACAACATTTATTGTGCCTCAAAGTATTGCACAGAGTGTCCGAAATTAAACCTACCGATAAAGATACTAAATAATTTATTCCTTAATTATGACACACAAAAACAAATCAGGGGAAAATATTGATCAACTCAACAAGTTTATGTCATCATCAGTAAATCCCAACATGTCCCCCTCTAGTAGCACGACGTACGTCTATACTGTTTTCGCTGTAAGAAAAATTCTAATGTAATGTCATACCCGTGATTGCTCCCGGTCGAAACACTCACATGACGCAGGAAAATATAGTTCGTATTGCGAAACCATAATCTTGTATTATTAGAAAATAAAAAATTGAATTATAGTTGCTAAATATGATTAAACAATATAACTTCACTCATATGTAAAACGCTATGTAAAAGAAAAGCTACATTTATATTTTGTTATGTACTATGAACGCGGATGAATACCAACAGTAATACCGAGGTAGTCTGTTCTTGTAACAAGCTGGCGTCACTTGAGCTCGTAGTTGTTCACGTAAGCACGTGGTACTGAAGTATGGCTTCTGCATCCTCGGTGTGTGTGGTTATTAAACATAAGAGTGGAAACCCTCTCAAAAGCAGAGAAAAACAAATAGTCTTAAATGTATATAATAACTTAAGTGAGTTGAATGCAATGTTATCTATTCAGAGCAAGTCAGTCAGACCGCATGGTCCAGCTGGAAGGGATAGGCTAACTGACGCTGTTGTGGACAGTCTCGTCATAAATCCTGCCGACGATAGTTCTGACGACTGCAATTGGAAGGAATAACTCCTTTGCCCGGCAGCGATTGACTTTATGCCTAAGTTTAAAAATAATTTAATTACAGTAATTATAAAGTAAATGTTTTCTAAGCAAACGAATGCATAGTAGTGAGGTTAGGCCTACATGATGAGTAACGGGAAATGTTTAACATGAAACAGAATGTACAACAGTAGGCGGGAACACGTACTGAGAATCTATGGCGCCAAACAGCGGCCAATGAAGCTTCACTTCAGTCACGTGCTATTGTTTACATTAGGATTTTTCTTACAGCGAAAAGATTATAACCTGTATTCAATCTCTCTCCAGGCATTGTGTAACATCTGCGAAGTTACAGATCTTACTGTGCCGATAATCCTTTGACGTAACACTTGAAGAATATCCATTCTGGTGTTGTAGACACGGTCTTTCACGAATCCCCAAAGAATAAATCCAATGGTGTAAAATCAGGAGATCGTGCGGGCTATGCAATAGGACCACCACGACCAATCCATTGTCCCGGGAAATGATTGTGTAAAGTTTCAACGACTGGTCCCCAATAATGAGGGGGAGCTCCGTCTTGCTGGAAGGTGAATCTCTCTGGAATCTAGGGTAGCGCAAAATTTTCAAGCATATCGAGATATACCGCACCATTCACTGTGTTCTCTATGAAGAAAAAAGGTCCAATCACATTTAACTTCCGTGGACCTCGTGTGAATGCTTCACGAACGGCTTCGATGTTTTCATCCGACGTCCTCTTGTTACCGCCGCCACCATGTCGCTGAAAGTCTCCATTTTCTAGCTAATGTTGTGCCACTGAACAATGGTGTGCCTACCAGGAGTTGCACGGCCGTATTTTTCACGAAATCCCCGCTGAACTGTAACCGGAAACTTAAACTTTGCTAACCAATAACAGCACTGCACTTTTTCATGAGGTTTGAATGGAGCCACTTTGAAAAACAATCTGTGTATACACAACAATAGGAATAACAGCTCCGCCAATTTCACGACATAAAAACTTGTTGAGTTTCTCTACATTTTAGTGTAAGCTGGCCTTATGTAACTTTTATAGATGTCTAGTTAGTTCATTTCTTTATCGGTAGGTTTCATTTCGGACACGATGTATATATTTCAATGATTTCCATAAGCTAATTCCAGGCTTAGTTATAATGTTCGGCGACGCTGCCAGGGGTATCGTGTTTGCAACACTCCTTCCCATTAGGTGACAGCTATTAGTTTACGTATATTTTCCCATTTTTTAAATTCAATATTATCTTAACGGAACGGCGGGAAATGGAGTGAGACAAGTAGCTAACAGGCTTGGAGCTCACATAAATATTTCCTCATAGCCCCAAATTCCCTTGCAAGGAAGCTCTAACGAGCAAAATTTAATTGATTCTCCCCCCAGTTCTCTGCCCTATCATCATTGATATCATCATCACCACCACCACCACCACCACCACCACCACCACCACCACCACCACCACCACCACCACCACCACCACCACCACCACCACCACCACCACCACCACCACCACCAACATGATCGACAACAGGAATAATACTTGTAAGATCTGTTTTGTTCGTATTGGAAAAGAATAGTAATATGCGTTACAAGAGCGGTATGTTGAAGTTTTCATGTTCGAGGAAAAGTTTGAAAAAGCGAAACGTAGTTGAGCTTTTTTAATTTTCGAGAATTGAAAGAAAACATACCGCTCGTGTATCGTACATTATTTTGTGCGAAGATCGTTTATTACATACCTGAAAGAGGAATTTCTAATTAGTTGCAATGAAATCTCCATCTTGGTTTCTGTTTAATGACGGAAAATTTGTAAAACAAAAATATCTGTCTTCAACATTGTTGCTTTAAAATGTTTTCTGTGTTTACTATAATCCAGCAGGCCGTGATATACGTCTGTCTTTTTTTCCCCCAGTCTATGGAATCTTGTTGATTTTTTGACGGCTTCCTTAATGTTACTTGCATCACGAATGCAGTAACTTTAGTGGAGTTGTAGAGTTTGCTTAATTTTTGCAAATATTTAAAAACAATAATTAACAGTGCAATTTGGGTTAAATTGCAGTGGTAAGTTTCCAATTTATAATTATTACTATATTGAACGTCTCTAAAAATAATATGTTAAAAGCCTTCTTCTTCTTCTTCTTCTTCTTCTTCTTCTTCTTCTTCTTCTTCTTCTTCTTCTTCTTCTTCTTCTCCCTTCAAGGATTAGGTGATATCACCTGTTCCGGTCTCTATCGTCCAGCCACCTCTTGCGAGGTCTACCCAGATCCCTTTTCCCGATCGGGCGACCTCATAAGATAATATGTTAAAAGCCTAAAGCAGTAAAATCAATATGTCACTTAAGCGGTAAGAAGAGGGAAATTGTCATGTGTGTTAGGTTGGGAATGCTGAATGTGGAATTTTAGACTTTCCGCGGATTGGTTTTGTGCGGAATCCAAGCAAATACGCACGATCTCGCACAAAAGTAATTTACTCCAATTGAGGATTACGGATATTTAAAAGCGACAAAAGACATAAAAACACCTCCTTTTGAGGGAAAAATAAACATGGCAGAGAAAGAAAGAGAGCCCAATTGTAGATTTACGAAACATAAAGAAGCTCTGTCCCATAATGAGAGAGTTCTAAACAAAATTTAAATGTTTACTTTTTTAACTTGCTCATTTTAACGACGCTGAATCAAATACTAGGATATTTAGCGTCTATATGATTGTTGATAGCGAGATGGTATTTGGCGAGATGAGGCCGAGCATGTGCCACAGATTACCTGACATTCGCCTTACGGTTGGAGAAAACCTCGGAAAAAACTGAACAACGTAATCAGCCCAAGCGGGAATCGAACCCGCACCCAAAAGCAACTCCGAATCAGGAGGAAAGCGCCTAAATCGACTGAGCTACACCTGTGGCTAAAAAATGCTTACCTACCATACCCATCTAAGTCTCAGGCGATCCACAACAGTATCAACCTTTACAATTACATTAAAAAAAAAAAAATATGGTGACCATATCACTCTGTTCTCACAGAAAAATTATGGTTACAGGCGAGTGGATAGATACTGTGAAGATTCTTAAAGACAATAAACATTCAAACATGTGTCATAAAATAAAGTAAAAGAGCTGAAGCCTGTTTATGTGGGATGCCTATTCCCAAATAAAATAAACTTCAAAACCACGATTGGTAACGGAGATGTAAAATACTCAGCACCATAGCAACACCAAGTCGGATTAAAAATATCACAGTTAAGAGCGGTCGAAGTTCCTCATTTACGCACGCGTACACATAACACACGCACACACAAAATGATTTCCGTCTCTCCGCTGGAGAATCAATTTATGACTTCTACTTTTGACGATAATGGTGAAATCTAGAAAAAGGCCATTTTCATAAATTCACGCTCGGAGAAAAATATCTGTAACGTGGATTTGATGCCATTCATTTTTTTTTTACACAGACGTTTTTGGAGCAGGGAACACGCTGTTGGACTCCAGAGTAGACGCAGACTATGAAAATAAGCATTCTCGCCGCGAATTCTGCACAGCTAAAGCGGAGAGAGAAGAGAGACGCCAAAAACAGAAGCGATTCATGTGGAACGTCGAGAATTTCGTTTCCCTTTCATAAGTGCGCGAAATTATTATTCTAAAATAATCCTTAGCCTAAAGATACGGTCCACACCTGTGGAGTAACGGTTAGCGCATCTAGCCGCGAAACCAGGTGGCCCGGGTTCGATTCCCGGTCGGGACAAGTTACCTGGTTGAGGTTTTTTCCGGGGTTTTCCGTCAACTCAATATGAGCAAATGCTGGGTAACTTTCGGTGTTGGACCCCGGACTCATTTCACCGGCATTATCACCTTCATCTCATTCAGACGCTAAATAACCTAAGATGTTGATAAAGCGTCGTAAAATAACCAACTAAAGATACGTAAATGGGGTACTTTTCTATGTTACTAGAGCAATTCTATCAATTCTAGGCAATCGTGTAGAACCTTTTTCAAAAAACTACAAATAATGTCCATGTCTTGTCAGTGTATTTTTTCATAAATAAACTTCCTCGTAACTAATCGTGAAAATTTTGTAACTAATTGAACAGTTCATAGCATAAATACCCGTCAAAAATGACTTTCATACTCCATCGGCAAGTCTATCATGCTATCAAAAAATATGGCTGTAAAAATTTTCAATACCCTCCCTATAAAAAGTGAAACTCAAAACATAAGATTATTTAGGGTCAAATTAAAGAAGTACCTAATTTCTCACGTCTTATATTCTGATCTTGACTATTTGTAATTTTTTACTATATTTTATGTAATTTCTAAGGTATCTTCTTTTGTGTTGTTTTGTAATCTAATTTTGTATTTCATGTATATTATTGAAACCTGGTTGAGTGGAAGAGGAGGCCTCATGGCCTTAACTCTGCCAGGCAAAATAAAACTACTACTATTACTACTTTCTACAAGAAGTTAAAGCGTGTAGAAAAAAACTTCAATTAAAAAAAAAGGCTACAGAGTCCCATCTAAAGCTGGAACTTCAGCAGAAGCTACGTCATGTATTTTACAAGAACATACAATATCAAATCCCCTCAGTATAAAAAAAAGATGACAAAATGTATATGACGACGAAATATTTTCAGTGACAAAATCTGCTCAGTGACAAAAACATTATGACAAAATGTATTTGATGACCAAAAAACTAATGACGAAAAATAGGTGACAAACTTTAACAGTTATGATATTTGCGGTTACAAAATTCCCTAGACCAGGCCTGCACAAGGTTTGCGCTCTCCGAGCCGGCTCACAGCTCATGAGCGGAATGCAGGTATTAGCAGCGCTCTGTATAGGATGGACCGGAAGAAGGGGTGATCTCGTACAAATGTACACAAAAGAAAGTACTATTACGAGGTTCATGAAATGAATTTCCGTTCAGTGTTTGCAAAACTATCTTAGACTTATTAATTCATACAGAAATATTTATTTTACAGAAATAATACAAATTCTATTGCTACTTAAATGTACAATATCATTTTCTTATATTTTTATTTATCAGTACATAAAAACGAGGTTTTATGCTGTTGGAAGCTGAAAGGAACAGTAGCCTACTGATCGTAACGAAACATCAGTTACAGATATTCGATGCCTGCCTTTATTAATGTTGATTATAGAAAACAGTTGCTCACAAATATAAATGTTGAGCCAAACATAGCAATCATTTTCACAGCCAGCCTGTGTAGTCGTGGATATTATTGCTAATGTTTAGTCTTGTAAAACTCAACCAGGCTAGTAGTATTATTCAAACGATCTTTAGCCCTTAGGCCACATTGAAGATCAGTAAGTCCGAGATGTAAATCGTTAAATGTTATGTTTTATTTAGCGACGTTCGCAACTGCCGAAGTTATATGAGCACACTTAAATGCAATCGACCTGGCCCGGAATCGGACCCGCAACTTCGGGCATAGAAGGCCAGCGCTATACCAACTGCGCCCACCAGGCCCACTTGTAACTTATATGACATTGTTTTAACTGGTGTTGAAGGAATTTATTATGATAACTTTAAACTTCTTTTCAATTAAGACAAGACTTTTAGTAGTTATTTTAGGACGCTTTATCAACAGCTTATGTTATTTAGCGTCTGAATGAGAAGAAGGTGATAATGCCGGTGATATGAGTCCGCGGTCCAACACCGAAATTTACTCAGCGTTTGCTCATACTGAGTTGAGGGGAAACCCCGGAGAAACCTCAACCAGGTAACTTGCCCCGACCGGGAATCGAACCCGGGCCACCTGGTTTCGAGGCTAGACTCGCTAACCGTTACTCCACAGGTGTGAATCTTAAGACAAGATCTTGGAACCTAGAATTAAATTCATTTTAAATTTCAATTAATATTTGCACATAATCGTTTAACATGGCTTCATCACGAGCAGTTTCTATCGTTCGAAAGTAAGCCATATTACCTTCCCGAAACTGACTTACGAAAAGTGTAAGTTTATGATAAAATCCCGTAATTTATTCAACATATCAACACTGAGCTGGCCTTTTCCCTGAAGAGAGATATTTAAATTGTTGAAGATTAATATCTTTAGTATCTTTATGTCTGGACTCGTATTATGTTACGTTTCTTTCTACCTTTCAAAATGTTGTGGCAGATAAATCACTGAGTATTTACTCCAGCAGCTATTAAAAAAAATAAGCATTTTCCCGTGCAACATTGAAAGAATTTGCCTGATCACCACTTTTCCGTCTTTTAGATTCCTCCATACTGTACTGTAGCAATAGGTAAGCAACGTGAAACGGTTAGTGAGGATGCGCACTGCACTCCACTAGATAGCTGAGTGGTCGTTTCCCTCACCTATAGGAAGTCTATAGGTTCGTTCCAATAAGTCAGGAACCGTCCGTAACCATCGTGAGCATGCGCAGTACAGAAAAAGCGTTCCAACACAAACCGAACCAGTCCTGAACCGGAAACATGTACTGCAGTCGGGCGTTCCAACAAGCTTCTGACACGGGTTCGGAACGGTCAGAAATAGTCCGTGGATTGAGGCATGTACGGAAGAGTACGCAAGACGCGCATGCGCATAAGCTCACCAAAGTCTCCTGGATACTGAAGAAAGACATGATCGACTGTTCACATCATTGAGGTTAAAGATGAAAAGTGACGGTACAGACGAATAATAAAACTAGAGATTTAATTTAAATTTTCGCCAAAAAGAAAGGGAATGAAAATTATTTGAGTAATGAAACAGTTAATTACAATTTCAACATGCAGCTTTGATTAAAAGTATAATAAATAACGTACATAAATTGATAATTAAAAAAAGAACTATTTTTAGATGAGAGTCCCCCAGTACACGACATTGAATTATCGGAATTCTTGCCTTCCATATTTTTTGTCATCTTTTTATAGAAAATGATCGAAATTCTATTTTCTGCAATTGGAATTAGCTGCGAAACGATGATAATTAAGCATCCCGTTCTTAGCAAAGATGATCACAGTTATAGCATCTCTGGATTTAGTACATAACGATCCGCGAAAGCGTTCCAACAGCGTCCAGTCCAGTTTCAATCCCATAGCAGATGCTCAACTAGCGCATGCGCATAATATAGTACAGGAACCGTACATGAACTGATCCATGAACCGCTTGTTGGAACGAACCTTATGTCATTTAGAGTTGGGCAACACGATTCTTTTTCAGAAGTCGATTCCAACGATTCAATCACACATTACGAATCGATTCTAACGATTCGTTCACGATTCTTCTCAGTCTGCGATTCCAACTATTCTTTTGAATCGTCAACGAGTTCACGATTCTTCCCAGTCTGCGATTCCAACTATTCTTTTGAATCGTCGCAAGACACTTTCCTTTGCAAACCACGCGTAGAACAAAAACGTTCTACATCTCTCTCATAGATGGCATAAGAGGCGAGACATTGGATTGTCTCTTTCTCATTGGCTGGAACCATTCAGTATGAACTCCATTAGTCTACAAAATTACCTAAGATAATGTCTCTAAATTATAATTTATCAACTGAACCTTATTATGAAGTACATTTTTTGCATTACATCTCTATTTAACTATGCAAATTTCAGGTTTGTGTTCATTATTTTCTATACTTAACAAATGCAGTACATATTTTGATTTCACTCTCGCTCGGGAGCATTCGACACGGTTCGGAAATGTCCGTTGACAGGTTACATCAAACAACGAATAGAATCGTGGGTTACGATACCATGCCGATTCCTTCATATTCTTTTGAATGACGATTCGTTACGATTCGTTTGAACGACGATTCGTTACGATTCTTTTGAACGACGATTCGTTGATACCACGAATCGATTCTTACGATTCTTTATTATTAGTCGTTCGTATGAACGATTCGTTCACGAATCGACCCAACTCTAATGTCATTCAGACGTATCTTTCTCTCCGATTCGGCGAGCGGTAAACACAGTTCTCCCGCTCCGAAGGAGCGCGCGCGCTCGTTGAGCGCTGTTTGTGCAGCTTTGCCCTAGGCCCTTTCTGAGAATACTCGTGAACCCGACTAAGAAGACATTACAATTAAGCACTAGATAAACATTACACTTGTACAAGTTCACAAGATCACGATATACTGTATATCAGACTGGCTGGTGTATCATTCGTTCACAGTAGGACCTAAAAAGAAAATCAGTAACTTTTTTCAACCCTCACTATACCTGCATCAGAAGCAATAAGTCGAGGGTTTTTTTTAGGAATGTGGCCATGAAACCTCCAAAGCGATTAACGACGATACCCCGTATCCGTGAAACGCATTATAAAAAATTTAGAAGTGAGCAAGTGTAACAGGTTGGACAACCCTGGCACGGAGTTCTATGCGGTGTAGTTAATCTGTTTGAGTGGAAGCAAGGCTCTAGGCACGCAAGCGGCTTCCAATACTAATATTAACCCTAGAGATGAACAGGCAATAGCCTAATTTCAAATTTAATCAACTTTTTAAGAACCCTCATTCTCAATATCATCTTCCTGGCTTCCTGGAAGGGAAAGAGGCTTCCAGAAATACCAACCGTCTCCCTGGCTACATTTATACCTGCCAATAACTTTAATGTACCGAATTGGGGGAACGATTGGTATCGCATTTGTTACCTACATCAATAAGGGTGTTCGTGACTGTATTCCAAGCGATGGGAAAAATTAAGATTCCAATTTTTATTACACCCACACATACGGAGAGAAAATCCGTACAATTCATTCAAAAGCGGCCTTAGTACATCACAAGCTTTATCAACAAATTTCTCGCTATCCATTATCGCATCAGGTGGGTTTTCGCATCCAGAATCATCATCATCGTCCTTGCAGGTATTAGACCTAGTGGCCTGTTACGGTCTCCGTCCATCTTTTCAGGAGGCATCCCAAAGATCGTCTTCCATATGGTATATAGCGGAGAATTTGTCTTGGGAGTCTGGAACGGTCCATTCTATTGACATGGTTAAGCCATTTTTGTCTATAATGGTTGAGATGTTCATAAATAAGTGTAATTTTCAATTGATTATTTAGTTTTAATGGGTGACTTAAATGCAAGAGTTGGAAACATAAAAGTTTCATCCAGAATAAAAACAAAAAGGAATTGATTTAGGTTTCTTGTTTGTACTGACGAATGAAATCTGACATAAATTACAATAATTATTTGATTATACTTGTAATTTAGTAGCTACAGAACTTTATCGATAACATCCATTTTGATTAAATCTGGTAGATTACTTTTCAAATTATTATAAACATTTGTGCTTTAGTAGGTTTTTAATTCAACTGACGCATACCGAAAACATAGTTCGGATATAATCTATCACCACCAGTGCCACTTCTTTGTAATAATAATAATAATAATAATAATAATAATAATAATAATGATAATAATAATAATAATAATAATAATAATAATCTGTAGTGTGACAGCCCATCCATTGCAAAGGCTGAAACTGCTGGTTTCACATCCATATGCATCAGTACAGGTGGACGGTCATTCAACCTGTACGGTAATAACGTGTGATCAGGGAGAGTCACTCATTTACAACTACTCCACACAAATGTACACAAAACATATTTAAAGCGCAAATTAATACAATTTTGGAACACTTTTTCTGAATTAAATTTACTCAATTACTTAAATTACAATTTTATTATTATTATTATTATTATTATTATTATTATTATTATTATTATTATTATTATTACTACTACTATTATTACTATTTGTTACCAATGCTTATTATTATCTCACTAACAATTACTTATTCAACTTCCATTATTTACTTTCATGTTGTTTTATGGTCTACATATTAATGTAATAACTATGTAACGAATGGTATTTAATTAGAATTAGAGTCTGGCTGGGCGGAAGTGAAGGCCTACTGGCCTTAGCTCCGCCAGATTAAATAAATAAATTATATATAATAAATTCAATTACAACTTAAGTTTGAAAACAAATACTTGAAATATAACAATCAAGTAAATATTTTTAAGGCCGCAGTTTATATCATGTCCCATCAGCATAATTTATGTTAAATGTGGTTGCTAGAATATGAAGTTGCACGAGGTTCTATTTCCTCCATTCAAAAGGAAGGGTTTCGAACACGTGCATTTTTTTACATGCGGAGTTTTCTTGTATATAATGCAGATTAATTGAAGACAATCAAAACAATGAAATGAATAAAAGGAATTGAATGCAGTAAAAATTCGTGCAGCTTGTAAATGAAAGTTGCAGTCTTGACTTACAACTTACTGTATTTGCAAGTGGCTTTTAAGGAATTTGGAGATTCATTGCCGCTCTTACATAAGCCCGCCATCGGTCCCTATCCTGAGCAAGATTAATCCAGCCCCTACCATCATATCCCACCTTCCTCAAATCCATTTTAATTTTATCATTCCATCTACGTCCCGGCCTCCCCAAAGGCCTGCTTTCCATCAGGTCTTCCAACTAACACTCTATATATATATATATATATATATATATATATATATATATATATTTATTATTTTGCTCATAATTGTAACATAAAATATAATATATACAGAAAAACTTTAGCTCGCCCCTGAAAGAGTAGAACTCGTGCTCAGGGGCTGATTCCTGAATTGAAATTAATAATTATACAATACAATTTGTCTTATGTCTACTATGCAATTATAGTATACAAATTTAAATTTACAATTTTTCAATTTTTATAAAATCCATACATAACTTTTTAAATTTAATACTAGAACTATTAGAATTGACAAGATTAGGATATTTAAACATAAATTTGTTATATATAATTGCATTTCCTGATAAATGCATTTATATGCATTTCCTGATTCGTCCCTACGTGCTACATGCCCTGCCCATCTCAAACGTCTGGATATACTGTTCCTAATTACATCTGGTGAAGAATACAATGAGTGCAATTCTGCGTTGTGTAATTCTCTCCATCCTCCTGTAACGTCATCCCTTATGGCCACAAATATTTTCTTAAGCACCTGTTCTCGAAAACCCTTAACTTTTGTTCCTCTCTCTGACAGTCAAAGTTTCACAACCATACGGAAGAACCGGTAATATAACTGTTTTATAAATTCCAACTTTCAGCTTTCTCGAGAGCAGACTGAATGATAAAAGTTTTCAACCTAATAATAAAAGACATTTCTCATATTTATTTTGCGTTTAATTTCCTCTCGAGTGTCATTTGTATTTGTTACTGTTGCTCAAAGGTACTTAAATTTTTCCAGCATTGAAAAGGATAAATTTTCAATGTTTATATTTCCATTTCGTACTATGTTCTGGTCACGAGACATAATCATATACTTTGTTCTACGACCAAAATGTTCAGATTTACGAAGTACGAGTAGTATAGGTCCATCGCTAAATGTGATGTAAAAATCGCTCCAAAAAATTTAGGCGAGAGTTGGGTAGTATCGAACATCGGATAATATTGGGCAGTGCGTATCTTTCATCTACCACCAGAGGTAGTACCTGAATGACATGGTTACGTTTCTGTATGCGACATCACGGAAACGTAACCATGTCATTCAGGTACTACCTCTAGTGGTAGATGAAAGAAAAGCACTGTCCGATATTACCCGAGTCCGATACTCCCCAACTCTCCCCTAATCAAGAGAAAATCGTCTATTCGTTACCTACATAATACAAGAAAATGTCACTATTTGAAGGAGTTTTAATAATATTAGTGGATTAAAATCATTCCATTGTTTTGCCTACTTTGCGCATAAAGGATTTCCCGCATGAAACATGTAACATGGTAAATCTACAGCGAAAATAGGGTCCAGATGGTGAAATAGAAGAGCAAATCCTGCAGCAGTATGTAAACGTTTCTAAAACAGTACAAATTAATTATTTAGTTAATTAAACTATCGAGATTTAGTCACCTGGACATAATCTATTTACACGCTGTTCGCTTTAATGGAAATTAGCCTCTCTGTTATTATAGTATGCACATAAGTGCTATGCTATTTTGTACGACTTTACGCATTGAAAATGAAACATGAAAACAACACATTTAATAAGCAGTTTTCAGCATTGTTGAAGTTGCGAAGTAAAAAGTAATCAAACCGTAGTCATTTTTAAACATACTAATTTTATTACTAATGTATCTAAACCATGAACACAATCGGTAGATAAGCCTAGTTACTCTTGAAAAGTCAAGAAATTTTACGGAAGTTAACAAACATTTCTTAAGCACTTTCCGTTGTCGACAAAATAAAGTTCATCATCATTTTCTTTATCGGCAAATGTTGGCACATTATATAATTAGTGTCATGTCTCACAGAAAATAAAATATGATTGTACAGTCATCATTTAATAAACATGGTGTGAAAAATGACAAGGGGATTAAAACTAAAACAAACGTAATGTATTAGGTTTTCTATTAAATGATAAAGATTTTTCTATGAGTTATGTTTCAATTAAAATTTTGTGGATTAAATTACTGAAATGAAAACTATTAGCGTATGAGCGTTGTCATGGCAACGAATATTCTATTTATCGCTATACTGGAGAATTACCACGGTAGCTTTGAACCGTGCCGTTACGTTTACCACCAAATTTAACTACATACACAATGTTGCCAACATAAGAATATGATTTTGGTCTGTGGTGTCGTTAGAAGGAGAAATTTGTTTCTTTTTCTCTCTACATTCTTCGTTCTGAACATTACTGAGAGATAGCACCACTGTTACTCTCATATATTGGAATTATTTTTCCCTGGACCACCAATTTGCTTGGACGACATTTCTACATAGACGATTAAGACAGATCTTACAAGCGATCTCCAGTTAGTATGGTCATTATTTTATCTCGAACTAAAATCTCTCACGCATTTTCTTTGTTTCATCACGGCCAAATGGGTTTATCTCTTCGGTATCGATGTTTCTAGTATTGGTCATGGCCTTTATCACAGTTTTTGTTTCGTAATATTGATAGACGATAATATTATTAAAGCTGTGAATAATTTCGTGGCCCCTAAAAGTTTTTTTTTTTTCGTAAAAGGCTAGATATTTTCTCTAGGTCACAAATAAAACTGCAACGCGGTCATAATTATGCACTTAATGCTTTGGTGAACATTAACCGGAAATTTACTTTCCTTTATTTAAATGATATTCCGTGAACAACACCTTTTTCCTCTTTATTTTGTTGTCATAACCTACTTTAAGATCTTACTACATAAGCATTTTCTTTTAGTGCATTCAAAACATCGTCATTGTACTGCATAAATCTTGCACTTGACTAATAGAGTGATTTATTTAAGACTATAGTCGCGAATTTTACTACCATCATTTCGATTGTCTTTTGTTTTATACGGCTCGGTACGGCCCGGTGACTAGTGGCCAGCGAGTAACGTCGACTATCGACAATGTTCTGCCGTGGGTATTATCCAGTTGGTCCCCATTTCTAATTAGAAGGAGCATAAAATAGCAACAAATAAATCTGAAATTCGTCTCTCATTGGGACAGTACTGGAAACAAAATTATAAAGCGGCTGTCAATAAACGAGTAGCGTAAAGTTGGTTCCAATTAGTAGATTTAGTAGTAGGGATACACATTAAAAATCGTTATTAAGAATACCACGAGAGCTTTGCAATATAATCTACCGACTAGTACACGAAGATTGTCAGAACTTAATCCATCAAAAGATACGGTACATCGTCACAGCAAGACTCTAAAAAAAAAATCAAACAAGTTGCAAGCAAAAAAATTATTCAATCACCAAGGAAACGCATAATAAGTTAAAAGCATTTCCAGTTCGAACATCCACAGTAATGATGCAGTCTGCATCGCTTTCAGCAGTTAAAACTTTATGGGAACTACAAATAGCAATGACGCTGGCGGAAACGGAAGCAGGGCTGCAGGTACAGAACACGTTTCCTGTATGGAACAAATAATTCATGTGATTCTGCAATCAAAGAAAGGTATATTAACAAGGACGTCATTACCGTAAAAGCAATGCACGGTATGTATCATTTTATTTTTAAGCGACGTAACCACAGCCATCCGTGCTGGGTCTTGAACTTGAACGAAGTCTACAGATGTGGAATCATATCGAGAATTGGCATTCTTCTAATATTCTGGGGTAATGGTTAATAATTATTTATTAACTTCATTATTGTGTACTGAATTTCTTTACAGTCCATGGTATTCGTACATCGCTTCACAGTTAGAGAATACGGTATATGTCAAAAAATCTTATTAGTACTACAAAGTCTTAATTAGTCACAGTCTAGTTTATTTATTTACTTGTTATTGAACATAACAGGCAAAGCCCAATTACAATGTTCAAGACTGACAAACTAATTTATAAAACATAAACAAGGAAAAGGAAACATACAGTTATTAAAAACTGAAACAAAATAGATAAAAGAGAAAGAAAAAAAAAGGAGAGAAATTGAAATAAAGTGTGAAAGTAGCTTCAAATTAACTAACAACAATATTCTGTAAAATATGATAACAAATAATTCTGTATCAAGAGAAATTCATATTGAAAATATCAACATTCCTATGAGGATGTAATTTATTGTATAACTGTAACATTTGGAAAACTGGAGAATTTTTGTGGGATTCAGTATTTGCCCTTGGTATGTAAAATAAATGTCGAAATTTTGTATTAAGCTTAGGTGCATATAATGTTATATAACAAAATAAATCAACACAGTCCAACTTATTGTTAGTAATTTTATAAAGAAAGTTTAAAGATTGACAATTTCGTATAATCTGCAAACTAGTAAAATGGAAATGTTGAACCATTGTAGCATAACTCTCATTAGTAGTTTGTAATATAACCATTTTAGAAATTTATTCTGAATTTTTTCTAGTAACAGAATATATTTAGTAACTGGGTTCCAAATAATCGCACCATACAAATATATTGTTGAAATATTATGTAGAAAAGAGTTTTACAATATATTAGTACAACACAAAGTTTAGTATCGATACTTAATACAGGACAGAAATATTCATGCGGCGTTGTTGAGTGTCATAAATTCACCTACAGAATAGAAGGCGTGAGAAATTTGGCCCTAAATAATAATATGTTTTGAGTTTCAATTTTATAGGCCTAAAAAACTTTTACTGTCATATAATGCACACCTTTTTGGTAGCATGACAGACTTACCGATGGAGTATGAAAGTCATTTTTACGAGTATTTATGCTGAATTAGTTACGAAGTTTTCACGATTACTTACGAGGAAGTTTATTAATGAAAAAAAAAATGTACTGACAATCCATGGGCATTATTTGTAGTTTTTTTAAATAGTCCTACACGACTCCCTAGATTTAGCACCTACTATTATTCTAATTACTCTTTCTTCGTGGTGGGAATATACTGTTACTATCTGTAGAATTTCCCCAGAATGTTATTCCAAAACTCAATATCGAGTGGAAGTATGCAAACTATATTGTTTTAAGGTATTGATATTTATTATCGCGACGCTGATATAACCTCTGCAGTTGCGAGCGTCGTTAAATAAAACATAACATTTTATTATCTCTTGCATAGATCTGATAGCAAAACCTGCTGAATTTAATTTGGGAATAATTTCTTTTATAAGGTTTTTCCAATTTAATATATTTTTATCGGTTTTTAAGTCAAGAAATTTGGTTGATGTATCTATTAGGGACCTATTATTAATTACAGCGCTTGAAATTTGCAAGGCTGAATTTGGGCAGAATTTAAATTGGATTATATTAATTTTGTTACAATTTAATACCAATTTATTAACTCAGAACCAGTCACACATTTTGAGGAGAACTTTTTCTGTTGAAGATTAGAATGTGTTGGAGTTATTGGCTATAATCACTATATTGTGTCATCTGCAAATAATATGAATGACCTACATGTCTTATTTGGGGGGGGGGGAGTGGGCAATATCATTTATGCACGCTAGAAAAAGTAGGGGACCCAATATTGATCTTTGAGAAATTCCATTATTAATTCTATCACTTTAAGTCAGAGGCTGAGAACCAATCACAATGGTAATTGTATGATGATGATGATGATGATGATGATGATGATGATGATGGTGGTGTTGGTGGTGGTGTGCTAATGGCTATGGCTGGACAGAAAGATTGATATTTCCAAACATGATTAAACATAATAATAATAATAATAATAATAATAATAATAATAATAATAATAATAATAATAAATAATAATAATAATAATACTTACTGGCTTTTAAGGAACCCGCAGGTTCATTCCCGCCCTCACATAAGCCCGCCTTTGGTCCCTATCCTGAGCAAGATTAATCCATTCTCTATCATCACATCCCACCTCCCTCAAATACATATTATCTTCCCATCTACGTCTCGGCCTCCCCAAAGGTCTTTTTCCCTTCGGCTTCCCAACTAACACTCTATATGCATTTCTGGATTCGCCCATACGTGCTACATGCCCTGCCCATCTCAAACGTCTGGATTTAATGTTCCTAATTATGTCAGGTGCAGTTCTGTGTTGTGTAACTTTCTCCATTCTCCTGTAACTTCATCCCTCTTAACCCCAAATATTTTCCTGAGAACCTTAATCTCAAACACCCTTAACCTATGTTCCTCTCTCAAAGTGAGAGTCCAAGTTTCACAGCCGTAAAGAACAACTGGTAATATAACTGTTTTATAAATTCTAACTTTCAGATTTTTTGACAGCAGACTGGATGATAAAAGTTTCTCAACGGAATAATAACAGGCATTTCCCATATTTATTCTGTGTTTAATTTCCTCCCAATTTGAACTTCTTCACCTCTTCGAAAGATAAATTTCCAATTTTTATATTTCCATTTCGTACAATATTGTCGTCACGAAACATAATCATATACTTTGTCTTTTCAGGATTTACTTCCAAACCTATCTCTTTACTTGCTTCCAGTAATAATAATAATAATAATAATGATAATAATAATAATAATAATAATAATAATAATAATAATAATAATAATAATATTGGAAATATGTTGTAATCTAGAGCTTTATGGATACAAAAAGATCACGTTTCACTGTAGATCAACCGTCGCTTATTCAATTGTCAGCTCATGAAAAGAGAATGAGGAATGGATCTTGTGAATAAAGGATCATGGAGAAAGCTCTCTTCTACTTTGGCTTCTTTCTCTATCCTCATTATATGATTCCTTAATTATGGTCATATCATCAACTCTATGTCCCTAATCACATCTATACATGGGTTTATTACTTCAGAGTTTTTCCTACTTTCTCTACCCGACGATATTCTTATTACCGCCCTCCCTATCTCATCTCATCATCTCTGAATAGCCTCTGCGGTTAAAAGCGAAGAAATGCAAAGCTGCTTCGATCAATGACAGGCTGCGAAAGTAATGCGTATGATTCCATTTCTCTCCCCGCATAACATACAACCCAATCTATACAGCAAAGCGCAATACGCTATGAAATGTAAACTCTGTAATATATCTCCAGAATGTGTGGGCATGTAAGCTAAAAAGTGTGCGAGGGGTTGGGGGGTGTAAAACCCATACATCGCAGCAGGTACGGCTACCCTCTTTGCTGGATACACACACACGGGATATGTGACTACCACACCAGATGAAGTAACCCGTATACAGAATGATAAAGCTGGCAATAATTCTGCAAAGGGGTTGAAGGGAATACATGAAAGTAGCCAGAACGACGGTAACATGGACGAGGCTTATATTTTTCAGAATTTTTATGCAGTTCTTTACCGCTGGGGAACAATCTGTCAGTGGGAAACTGAAGAGAACATTCCTTAAACAGAAGCATTCATAGGAAAGTATTTTATGTTTTTTTTTTCTCAATTTAATATATAATTAAAATTGCTTTTATCTCTTGAATAACGTTTATTTTGCGAAAATTTAGCGATAATAGGAATAAAATCAGGGAGTTGGAGGTCTATCGCAGTTGTTTGTGAAAGTCCGCTACATGTGCTAATAATTAGCAATTAGCATAAAAATCGTCTGAAATATAGAGAGAAACAACATGTTTATCTTACCAGAAAAAAATTTGACATGTCATTTAGCCGAATCTGTATGTCACACAACCACTGGAATAAATCACAGCCAGAGCTACGGGCCAAGATTATACACCTCTATTTTGATAAAAAAAAAAATCCTAAGCTAGCGTACGTTATTTCGAGTTTAATAAATTTAAGAAAAGATTAAGGAAATTATTTAGTTCCTTTTCTTTTTTTCTTTTTGCAACAGAAATAAGGAACTTTTTTTGTAGTATTCTGTAAGATCATTGATATGTACAGTTTTAGAAACAATTGATGTCGCGATTCTTGGTGGTGAAAAAGTTTTTATCGCACTACTTATTTAGGCAAAATTCTTTTCTCTGGCACTTATTATAGCTACTTAGGGACGACATACAACGAAACAAAACGAATGTTATTATCTAAATCGCTTGTGAATTTGGTCGCTCGTTCTCTGATCATGCGCAGAAATGCAGCTTCTTGGAGAGTATGGGTAATGTTTAAGAAATCTCGTTTCAGAGTAACAAATTTTATCGGATTCAAAGTTCGCTTACTGCTTAAGTAAAGTACGTACTTCCGCCTCAACTCCAGTGGCTGCCACGCCAGTCCCCACTTACCTGCAAACAAGAAACAAAATTATAAGTAACAATTGTGGTGTATGCGTGCAATATACTAAGAAACTGCTATGTTCACTACTGGGCGAGTTATGATGAAATAATGTCTTATCTAGAACTTTCATGGAAAAAATCTAAGAAAGTCATAGGTCAACTGAAGTTCTATTAGGCTACCAAATAGGGCCGATGACAATAATATACTTCAATCCCTTTTCTTCATGTCCATTTGACCTACTACAGAGCTCACGCGGTATCCAGTTCGACTTCCGGCTAGAGAGTAGAGATTTATCTCCATTTCAATTAAGTGTCGTTCTATGTTATCTCAGAGAGTAACTCTGTACAATGCTAATAATAATGGAGCCTTCTGTTATAAAATGACACTAACGATTATCCTAACAATAATGTTTTCAGAAAATATTTCCTTTCAAAAGTAACCAAATAATATTCAGTAATAAGGAAAGAGCAACTGCAGACATTTTCATGATCTAAATTCCAAGACTCGAAGTAATCTCTTAAGGAAGGAAGAAACTTTACAGTAACTTCTTGTAAAGCAGTAAAATGTTAAAAATGAATAATACCCACAGAAAACTTCCGAGAAAGGTAGGCCCATGCTTTATGTCAATGGAAAATGCTACTTTCTAGATGCGAAATAATAATATTAATAATAATAATAATAATAACAATAATAATAATATCAATAATAACAATAATAATAATGATAATAATAATAATAATAATAATAATAATAATAATAGTAATACATATAACAATTAATAAAATGATAAATTATAATAAATAATATTATATAATTAAATAAAATACTAAATAATAATAAAATTATATAACAATTAATAAAAATAATAAAATTATATAATTAATAAAATAGTACACTATTATTATTATTATTATTATTATTATTATTATTATTATTAAGTTATCAAGGGTGATATTGATTGTGAGTCTATCATAAACAATATCAGCCTTCGTATTCCTACAAAAGGTTTAAGATTTCAAAAAATTTTTTATAACCGAAATTCAAAATCACTTTCTCCAGTCTGTAGATGCATAAAATATGCCAATTTGCATGGGCACAATTTAGATCCTTTTAAGGTTTAGTTTCGTTTTGATTATTAGTTTTTACTGTTTGTACTCAATTGTATTCATGTATGTTTTTGTTATTTAAGATATTATTTATTTTTGTTTTGCACTTTTGTATCTTCTGTTTGTGTATTGTGCTGAACTATAATTGGCCTCTGGCTGTTGTTCAGCACACAAATATTAATAATAAATAAATAAATAAATAAATAAATTATTATTATTATTATTATTATTTGGGAGGCCTGAGGGAAAAAGACCTTTGGGGAGGCCGAGACGTAGATGGGTGGATAATATTAAAACGGATTTGAGGGAGGTGGAATAAGATAGAGAATGGATTAATCTTGCACAGGATAGGGACCGATGGCGGGCTTATGTGAGGGCGGCAATGAACCTGCAGGTTCTTTAAAAGCCATTTGTAAGTATTATTATTATTATTATTATTATTATTATTATTATTATTATTATTATTATTATGCGCAGTCTTAATGAGCAACTGCATCAGTTGTATCTCCCACACTCCAATAACTATATTTTAGACATCTTCCAATATTAAACACAATATGTAAGGAAATCATTTCCAAAAGGTCTACAAATGCTAAATGTAGGAAAAAACAACATTCGTCAAAATATAAAAATCAACAGGACTCACTTAGTACAACATTAATTAATAATTCTTAATGCAGTTGGTTCGAAATGAAAATTATGCAATGACTATGGCTTCATTTGTTACCCGCTGCAAGATATTTACCTCCAGAAAAAATTAAAGATTCAATAAATGATGATGATTATTATGATTATGATTATTATTATTATTATCATTATTATTATTATTACATTCAATTGAAAAATCTCAAGTTGCGATGGTGGGGATAGTGGTGATGATAAATACAAATACCGGGTTCCTTACACATACTTATTAGTCTATGTCTATGGCATATAAACTTAAGTTCGTCTAATAAAATTTGAAAACAAAGAACACCATTTTCAACATTGTTCGAATTTCCTGATACTGATTGACGTATGTATGTATATAGGCATAAAAGGTCGAAATAGTCCTTTCCTCGTACACGTGTATTTCAGTAGAAAATCATTATGGTCAGACTTATTCATTCTATCGAATTTTTCTTGTGATAGTCTGTTCAATATATAATACAGTATATGATTAGATTGCAATGAACGCTGGGTAAACAGAGCCAATTAAATTTTCACTGCCGCTAAGCAACAGAAACAAAAACTCGTCCCGTTTGTTGACAGAAGGCATGACCTAAATACAGTATATTAAGTTTCCTGACAGCGGGGTCTATTGGTTTAAGAGGAAATGTGTTCCATAGGCCTTTCTATCTTTCCCGTCCAGGAAGCGTTGCTAATGGCTGGTTTCCGTGTCCTCCGGAACGCGGCGTCTCGCAACAAAGCAGGGGTGCATGACCCTCTCCGTCGGGACCGGACCGCGACCCGAACACTGCTCACGAGGCAATCGGCCTGATCATCCCTTACACTAAGTAGAGAGAAAGCAATTTCCATATCTTTATGGAATACAAATCTCCACCAGAATAAATAAGTAAACAAATAAATAAACGAACGAACAAATCAATGATTAAATAAATAAATAAATAAATAAGTGAACGAACAAATGAATTAATGAGTGAATGGATGACTAAATAAATAAACAAAACGAATAAATGAATGAGTGAATGAATGATTAAATAAATAAACAAATAAATAAAATAAGAGAAACGAACAAATGAATGAATGAGTGAATGATTGACTAAATAAATAAACGAACAAATGAATAAGTGAATGAATGATTAAATAAATAAATAAATAAATAAGATCGAACAAATGAATGAGTGAATAAATAAATAAGTAAATAACCGAACGAACAAATGAATGAGTGAATGAATGACTAAATAAATAAACAACGAACAAATGAGTGAGTGAATGAATGATTAAATAAATAAATAAGCGAACGAACAAATAAATGAATAAATGAGAGAATGAATTAATGCATGAATAAATGAGAGAATGAATTAATGCATGAATAAATAAATAAACAAATAAATAAACGAATGAATAAATTATAGAATGAGTGATTAAATAAATAAATAAATACGTGAAATGAAAGCACGAAGAATGAATGACGATCTTCAGAGAAAGGACGACTGACCGTGGAGGAAGGAAGACTGACATTGGAGGATGGATGGCTGACGGAGAAGGAAGGACGAATGACTGTCGAGAAAGGACAACTGACGTTCATCGAACGACTGGTTGTTGAGGAAAGACGATTGGTGTAAAGGAAGGCTGATTGGCAGTGAAGAAAGGAAGCTGACGATAACGGTAAAGGAAGAACGCCTGGCGGTTAAGGGAAGGATGACTGGCTTTAAAGGAAGGACGACTGACAATACAAAAAGGACTAGCAGTGAAGAAAGTATGAATGGCGGTAAAGGAAGGACGACTACAGTATAAGAACTTGCGGTAAAGGAAGGATGACTGGTTTTAAAGGAAAGACGACTGACAGTACAAGAACTGGCGGTAAGGGAAGGATGACTGGTTGTAAAGAAAAACGACTGACAGTACAAGATCTGGCGGTAAAGGAAGGATGATTGGTAAAGGAAGGATGACTGGTTTTAAAGGAAAGACGACTAACAGTACAAGAACTGGCGGTAAGGGAAGGAAGACTAGTTTTAAAGGAAGGACGACTGACAGTACAAGATCTGGCGGTAAAGAAAGGATGACTGGTTGTAAAGGAAAGACGACTGACAGTACAAGAACTGGCGGTAAGGAAAGGATGACTGGTTGCAAAGGAAAGACGACTGACAGTACAAGAACTGGCGGTAAAGGAAGGATGACTGGTTGTAAAGGAAGGACGACTGACAGTACAAGAGCTGGCGGTAAAGGAAGGATGACTGGTTGTAAAGGAAAGACGACTGACAGTACAAGAACTGGCGGTAAGGGAAGGATGACTGGTTGCGAAGGAAAGACGACTCACAGTACAAGAACTGGCGGTAAAGAAAGAATGACTGGTTTTAAAGGAAAGACGACTGACAGTACAAGAGCTGGCGGTAAAGGAAGGATGACTGGTTTTAAAGGAAAGACGACTGACAGTACAAGATCTGGCGGTAAAGGAAGGATGATTGGTAAAGGAAGGATGACTGGTTTTAAAGGAAAGACGACTGACAGTACAAGATCTGGCGGTAAAGGAAGGATGATTGGTAAAGGAAGGATGACTGGTTGTAAAGGAAAGACGACTGACAGTACAAGAACTGGCGGTAAGGGAAGGATGACTGGTTGCGAAGGAAAGACGACTGACAGTACAAGAACTGGCGGTAAAGAAAGAATGACTGGTTTTAAAGGAAAGACGACTGACAGTACAAGAGCTGGCGGTAAAGGAAGGATGACTGGTTTTAAAGGAAAGACGACTGACAGTACAAGATCTGGCGGTAAAGGAAGGATGACTGGTTTTAAAGGAAAGACGACTGACAGTACAAGATCTGGCGGTAAAGGAAGGATGATTGGTAAAGGAAGGATGACTGGTTTTAAAGGAAAGACGACTGACAGTACAAGATCTGGCGGTAAAGGAAGGATGATTGGTAAAGGAAGGATGACTGGTTGTAAAGGAAAGACGACTGACAGTACAAGAACTGGCGGTAAAGAAAGAATGACTGGTTTTAAAGGAAAGACGACTGACAGTACAAGAACTGGCGGTAAAGAAAGAATGACTGGTTTTAAAGGAAAGACGACTGACAGTACAAGAGCTGGCGGTAAAGGAAGGATGACTGGTTTTAAAGGAAAGACGACTGACAGTACAAGATCTGGCGGTAAAGTAAAAGGATGATTGGTAAAGGAAGGATGACTGGTTTTAAAGGAAAGACGACTGACAGTACAAGAACTGGCGGTAAGGGAAGGATGACTGGTTGCAAAGGAAAGACGACTGACAGTACAAGAACTGGCGGTACAGGAAGGATGACTGGTTGTAAAGGAAAGATGACTGACAGTACAAGAACTGGCGGTAAAGAAAGGATGACTGGTTGTAAAGGAAAGACGATTGACAGTAAAAGAACTGGCGGTAAGGGAAGGAAGACTAGTTTTAAAGGAAGGACGACTGACAGTACAAGATCTGGCGGTAAAGGAAGGATGATTGGTAAAGGAAGGATGACTGGTTTTAAAGGAAAGACGACTGACAGTACAAGAACTGGCGGTAAGGAAAGGATGACTGGTTTTAAAGGAAAGACGACTGACAGTACAAGAACTGGCGGTAAAGAAAGGATGACTGGATGTAAAGGAAAGACGACTGACAGTACAAGATCTGGCGGTAAGGGAAGGATGACTGGTTGCAAAGGAAAGACGACTGACAGTACAAGAACTGGCGGTAAAGGAAGGATGACTGGTTGTAAGGGAAAGACGACTGACAGTACAAGAACTGGCGGTAAAGGAAGGATGACTGGTTGTAAGGGAAAGACAACTGACAGTACAAGAACTGGCGGTAAAGGAAGGATGACTGGTTTTAAGGGAAAGGCGACTGACAGTACAAGAACTGGCGGTAAAGGAAGGATGACTGGTTGTAAAGGAAAGACGACTGACAAGTACAAGAACTGGCGGTAAAGGGAGGATGACTGGTTTAAAGGAAAGACGACTGACAGTACAAGAACTGGCGGTAAAGGAAGGATGACTGGTTTTAAAGGAAAGACGACTGACAGTACAAGAACTGGCGGTAAAGGGAGGATGACTGGTTTTAAAGGAAAGACGACTGACAGTACAAAAAAGACTAGCGGTGAAGAAAGAATGACTGGCGTTAAAGGAAGGATGATTGGCAATGGAGGACGACGAAAGGTGAAGAAAGGACGACTGATAGTGAAGGAAGGATGAATGGCGGTAAAGGAAGGACGCCTAACGGTAAGGGAAGACTGGCGGTTAAGGAAGGACGTCTGATGGCAAGGGAAAGCTAGCTGTAAAAGAAGGACGTCTGACGATAAGGGAAGACTGGAGGTAAAGGAAGGACGACTGGCGATAAAGGAAGGACGTCTGACGATAAGGGAAGGCTGGTGCTAAAGGAAGAACGTCTGATGGTAAGGGAAGACTGGCGGTTAAGGAAGGACGTCTGATGACAAGGGAAAGCTGGCTGTGAAAGAAGGACGTCCGACGATAAGAAAAGGCTGGCGGTAAACGAAGGACAACTAGCAGTAAAGGGAGGACTACTTGCGGTAAAGGAAAGACGCTGATGGAAGAAGGATTGACGGTGCAGGAAATACTACTGACATAGTAATAGCAGGACGAATAGAAAGAATAGCGTACGCACTCCTATGTTCTCTCATTGTCGGTTGCGGACCTGAGAACTATTCGTCCTAGTAGTAATAATAGAAGACTACAATTAAAATTGCTAAAAATTAACAAATTTCATGAACTAAATTTGTCATATGGACAGAAATAATACGCAAGGTACATGAACCACGGGTCACACATACAAAAGGTTACATCCAAATAATTTTACAGCTGAACAGACATGAATGGCCGGACTTGGTCCAGTGAGGCAGGCACGAATTATTCGTTGCGCCATATCTGTAATCAATTGTGATACAATTGCGGACTGAATACAGAAAAAAGCCAATACAATTGTATGCCCTCCTGCGTCGTGAAGCGTGACGCCGCCACCCACACGCGCAGAGTGGCCCGCAAATCGCGACTTCCAACTCTGAGTTGATCTCATGACTCTTTCGAGCCGACTCCAAATCAGAATTCTATATCTTGCAACAAAACGTTAATGGGTAAGTCTGGCAGAACATCTTCATTTACTTTCACCTTTTTTTTCTGTATTTCTTTAAGATTTATTCTTGTTCGTCGTATGGGAGTTACGACACAGAACAGATGGGTGGGAAATATGAAAGCAGACGTGAAAACCAAGGAGGTAGAAGAAAAAACGATACAAGAAAGGTGGAAGAATAATTGGGAAAAGAATAAAAATGATGTAAGAAGAGGAAATGGAAGATATGATTGTACAGTAGTGGGAAAAAAACCGGACCGACCTTTGTAGCTGATTTCAGAGCCTTGTTCACTCCAGAGCACGATAGATTGGTAACTAAGGCTTTCGTGGTTCGAATCCTGCCGGGGAAGGAAACTTTTTTTTTTTCTTATTCAAATTTATTCTCAATACTTTTCTATTCCAGCGGTATTTTACTACTTAATTAACTTATTATTCCCAGAACATGAATTTTACCGGCATATTTCCTAATGGCTTTCGAAATGGGCTACGTCATCAGTCGAAACTACAATTTCAATAGATTATTCGGTATCTTGTGAATGCGGGCGTGGCATGCGCAGTGGCTCATTTCGGGGACTTTGATTATTCCGTCGATTCGGTTTTATTGCTACTACTGCACAAAAAGTACAAGAAAAAAAAAACAATAATAAGAAAAAATTGCCAGGGTTCAAGCTACAACTCAACCGAAAATTTCACGTAAAACGTCACGCCGACAAATTGAATGTTGGCATCTTTTTTCTCGGCCTCTGTGAACCTTTCTCTACCTTCTTCTTCCGTTTTCGGTAGTTTTCTTGCTTTTGTGCAGCAATTATCTCGGCAAAGAAAAGCTGTAAGATACAATTTTATGAAAAACATATTTTTAATTAGGTTTTATATTCTCAACAAATTTCATTCCTGAATCTAATTACATATTGTTTGAGTTTTATAAAGAGTAGGCCTATTTGTTCGTTAGTGGATGTTCGGTGGTTCACGTGATAGGCTAATAAATGTTTTAGACTGAGAAAGTGTGAAAATCATATTTCATTTTGTCATGGCCGCCATTTTCACAGATTTCAATGTTCGATATCGTATCTTTTTCTGGCGTGAAGGATATATCTTACATTTCACAGTAATACCAACCTTTACCCTATATACAAATAACATCAAAATGCGTAATATCGACTTTATATATCGTTATTGACAAACATACCGATAGGCATTGCCGTTTCCGTTCTCGGTTTATTGTGAATAAAAAATCTCCACATCACTTTCTTCGCTTACCGTTCTCGTTCCCGGTTTATTGTGGACCAGCCTTTAGAATGTATAAAAAATGGAACAAAACATTAAGTAAATAAAAGCGAAGAGGAAAAATAATGGATAAAATAACGATCCAAGCAGAGAAATAAAGAAGAAAATAAAAGGTGAATGCATGCGTGTATGTATGAATAATGCCCCTTCTTCAAAGTGTCGATAAAGAAGTGTTACAGATGATGGCTGTAGAGACAGGGCACGGAATATCCTATCAATACACGCCGAGAGCGTAATTAATGGATAAGCCTGGACTGAGCTTCTGAAACGCATAATCCAACTATTATGTGTGATCAATATTCCCCTATCACGCCTACCTGCAAAGCGGCCAGGAATACCTACCGGCGCGGAGGTAGCAAGCCTTGGGGTAAATCCCCGTAGACTGCAGTTACTTCACAAAGGGACTAGAGAAACATGTCCCACACAACTGGATGACATTAAATATGTTTGTTGATCGATTTCTAACGACCAGCACTTGAGAACTAAGTCATTGCCTCTTCTCAACTGACCTCAATTATATATAATTGATACTCATTTTCGGTATCTGCGCGCAGTGCAGTACGTTGGAGTGTGTTCTCTTACTACACATAAAATAAGCCTACAAGCACTCTGTGACCAGCGCCACTTTACACCAGCGGCCGACAAATGTAGTACATTTCGTCCATGTAGAACGCGACTTCTTAACCCCCACCCTCTACTTCACCTGTAGCGGCGCGGTTGCTTGAGGTCTATAGTGGACACAACACATCGTGAGGTACAGTGACTGTGCGTCAATAAGAACACAAGAGCACGTGAACACCTTGTTTCCATTAATGCACGACTAGTTTTATTACTTAATACCGTATTGACGTAGTGGGGATGTATAATATCAGAATCGAGTATTTTAAACTTCCCGCATCTTGCATAAACTTCTTATGTAAACTTGGCAACATCCGTTCACGTACAAGCCGTGCTCTTTTCAAGAAAGTTACAGGAATTTCACGCATGCGCGGGAGAAAATTGTCTTTCGCTGGCCGCTTACGACTCGTCAAGAGCACAAAGCGTTAAGTGAACAGTGAATCTATCCTACAGATGTCAGGTGCATCGATGCCTATCGTTCACGTGCTACATCTCGAGGAGGAAATTTAATTGTCTGTATTTTAGCCTGTAGTTGTCAGCATCTCACTGTCGGAACGTTTACTTTGTGTGGATGTGTGTAGAGTGCTGCTACGAGAGTGTAGTTTGTGAATTACTATACTTCAGTGTCAGCATAACAGCATAGTTTGGCTTTCAAACACGTGCTGGCTGAATGTGATGGTGGTATGAATTTAAATATCTGTATGGTGGTGTATATTATTTAAGAATAATATTTACTGGCATGTATTTATAGTAATCAATCTATGCGAATGGTATTACAGTACTGGTATAGGCTATAGTGTAACAGTATGTTGTGAATCAAAATATATTAATGAACACACGCTTTTGTAAACAACGGCACTGTGGTATGTATTAATTTTTAACAAACGTAAACAATGAACTCTGTTCAAGTAATTTTGAACAGTAAAGAACTGGGTAAACTGGCTTACGAGCAAAAATTGGAAATAAAATACTGGGTTTTATTATTAACTTATTATTATTATTATTATTATTATTATTATTATTATTATTATTATTATTATTATTACATATTTTGAATTTATATATGGTTTTTTCGGTAGTGAAACATTGCAATTGTGACATTTCATATTAGGCTAAACGTATGATTTCAAACTCTCTTCGATTTTGGAACACAAATTTGTGAACACACACAATATTTTATCACGAGCCACCACTGGTAAGGTATACTAAAATTTAGCTTCAACATTTTTCCTCCATTACAGCATACGAGGAGAATAAGCTAGGTAGTTTGCTGCGATCACTGCTGAAGGTATAAAATGCCGACCACTGCTTTACATCGACAAGTTACCATTTTTCTCCATCAAAGGACTCTGCAATTCTTACTGTGGCAACATCTACACTGTGTCCATAAAGTCATGGTGCAGATTTGAATGGTCACACGAAAGCAATGAAACAGGTTAGAAACATGAAACCTCCATCAAATGAAATAAAATCTCTCCAAGTTTGCATACCTGCTCAGTGCAGTTCGATGTGGCTTCCGTTTGTTGCTCTACACACATCTAAACGATAGTCTAATTCATTCTACATAAGACTAAAGACATCAAGTGTAACAAAGTGAATAGCGTTTCTGATTATCTCTTTTAAACGGCCAATGTCGTTGATAAGAACACTGTACACACATTGCTTGACATAGCCCCAGAAGTAAATGTCCAGTGAGGGTAACTACAAGGATCCTGAATACAGACCAGTTATGTTCTTTAAGTCGATTAATTAAAAAAATATATATATATATATTTTTTTTGGATTTAGGATTCGCTTGATGCCAAAATGTTATATTGACGAAATTATCTTTCTTGAAAATATAAATGATATTAGATGATATGTGAAAAGTCCCTAAGAATCTGTAATAGGATGTTTTGGAATTTTAATTTCACCAACAGTTGGAAGGTAGACTGTGGAAGGGAACCTCTCGCTAGTATTTCATACTTGTGACACACTGATGTTTTAAGTCAAAACCTCAAAACATATCATAACTTAAAAACGAAATCAATTAAACATACGAGTTCATTGCTATAAACGTAGATTATTTCTCTTTATGAATATATTATGTCATTAACATTTCTAATATTGAGGAATAACAATTTATAATTCAAGAAAAGAACTTACCGCTAAAATTTTCATTTTCCTCGAAAATAATAATAAACGTTTCAACAGTTCAGCTTCTAACTGCAAACTAACACATTTCTGCGAAAGAGAATGTCAGTGCGTAGTAATTTGGAAGGCTTCCGCTAGAAAACAACTCGTCTCAAGTCTACATCATATTTGTACCCATAATGTCATATTTGTAACAAACAACTCGTCTCAGGCCGTATATCACACTGTCATATTTGTATCCTATTTCATATTTATAACAAACAACTCGTATCACGTCGTATATCACACAATTTCATATTTGTACCCCTATTTCATATTTGTAACAAACAACTCGTCTCAGGTCGTATATCACATTATTTCACATTTGTACCCCTATTTCATATTTATAACAAACAACTCGTATCACGTCGTATATCACACAATTTCATATTTGTACCCCTATTTCATATTTGTAACAAACAACTCGTCTCAAGTCGCATATCACACTATTTCATATTTGTACTATTTCATATTTATAATAAACAACTCGTCTCAAGTTGCATATCACACTATTTCATATTTGTACTATTTCATATTTATAATAAACAACTCGTCTCAAGTTGCATATCACACTATTTCATATTTGTACTATTTCATATTTATAATAAACAACTCGTCTCAAGTTGCATATCACACTATTTCATATTTGTACTCCTATTTCATATTTATAACAAACAACTGGTCTCAGGTCGTGTATCACACTATTTCATATGTGTACCCCTATTTCATATTTTGGTGAATCTTGAATTTCGTATTGCCAGTATAGGGAATTAAAAACAAACACTGAAAATACCTTAGTTTTGTAGTGTGGAGTAGTAGAAACTCGATGTGATCACTGGGAGAGCTGTGGTCCCACCCAACCCGACCTAAATAGGTTCCTTACTTATATAGGAAAATCGTCGTACTTGAATGAAGAAGGCGGCCATATTTCGTCGTTGTGACGTAATTTGAGCTGGAGTGGGAGAATGACTGCAGTGTCGCCAACTGTGGTAACCATTCATATAATCTTCCTAACCCAACCTAACGTACTACACACCTATTGTAACATTCCTCACGTTTAGCGTATCTGTTGTAACATTCCTCAAAGTTTCATTTCGTTTGCCGATATTGGCATCCCTGCTACACCTATAGCATATCGTCTGCTGGAAGTCAGAGTCATCTAGTGGAAGTGAAGTGAAACTGCGACTCTGTTAATTACGTTTCTTAAGTTGATTCTGTGTTATCTGCAAGAATTATTGTGTGATTGTGGTGATAATAATTGCATTTATATTGTACAATAAAAATTTATATGTGTCGTCGCTGAGATAAAAGTGTTCTAAATTGATTTCCAGCGCCACAATCCCAGTGATAAAAGTGTGAACATTCGTTAGGAGTCCGTTGAAAGTGGCCACAGGAAACTGCATATTGACCCATAATTGTAACAAACACCTCGTCTCAGGTCGTATATCACAATATTTCATATTTGTGCCCCTATTTCATATTTATAACAAACAACTCGTCTCAGGTTGTATATCACACTATTTCATATTTGTACCCTTATTTCATATTTGTAAGAAACAACTCGTCTTAGGTCGTATATCACACTATTTCATATTTGTACCCCTATTTCATATTTGTAACAAACAATCGACTCAGGTCGTATATCACACTATTTCATATTTGTACTCTTATTTCACATTTATAACAAACAACTCGTCTCAGGTGGTATATCACACTATGCTATATTTGTACCCCTATTTCATATTTGTAACAAACAACTCGTCTCAAGTCGTATATCACACAATTTTATATTTGCACCCCTATGTCATATGTGTAACAAACAACTCGTCTCAGGTCGTATATCACAGTCATATTTGTGCCCCTATTTCATATTTGTAACAACTCGTCTCAGGTCGTATATCACATTTTTACATTTGTACCCTTATGTCATATTTGTAACAAACAACTCGTATCAGGTCGTATATCACACTATGTCATATTTGCACCCTTATTGCATATTTGTAACATACAACTCGTCTCAGGTCGTGTATCATACTCATATTTATAGCCCTATTTCATATTTATAACAAACAACTCGTCTCAGGTCGTATATCACACTATTTCATATTTATAACACTTCCTCCCCTCCACTTCATCTAAATTATAGTCCACATAGTCTGCAATCCCATAACTGTGTAGGGCCTACCTATTGAGCCTAAGCCTGGAAACACAAAAGACGCACTTCTCACAATAGCATAACACTAGTCAGTTTTTCCTAAAATCCGCACTTGAGTATAAACTCATATTGCACCACGTATTTAACAAAAACACATACCCCAGAAATATTGCGACAGCACGACAGTTACGGGTCCTTTGACTCTGCATTCCGGGAACCGGTTGAGTGAGGAGTGGATCTAATCTTGCTGTGCATTTCGGTAGCACACACCCCCGTCCTTTCATCTGTCCGCCTGCATCTGAATTCCATCACACGACTGTCAAAGTGTACAAAAGGGGCGTGTTCGCGGGTTGTCCGATCTAAATCAATACCGAGATTTATCAATATCTTCTAGCAACGGTTCCAAATAACAAACCACGCCAACTTCCGTTCTGCCACGACGGAAATCCAAACGTCAACAGCAAACCACCCCTTCCTCCATGTAGGCTGCTAACGAACCACCATTGTACACTGTCCTTATATTCAACGCACAAGTTTAGTAATGTACTCTATTCTGCGCTACTTCGACACAACAAATCTCACTGAGATACGATTTACAAACTACTAATTCGTCACCGTTTCCTCATTGCTGTAACTGGTCTTTTCGTAATCGCCACATTAAGATTAAGCAGAATATTCAAACGATGAAACTCAATAGTGGATATATATTATTATAATGTACCGAAGTACATATGATATTTCCATGCAGATATTCTGCGTCATCATACGATGAAAGAGTAATGGAACGGAGAAAAATTCTCTCCGGCGCCGGGATTTGAACCCGGGTTTTCAGCTCTACGTGCTGACGCTTTATCCACTAAGCTACACCGTAGAGAATTTTTCTCCGTTCCATTACTCTTTCATCGTATGATGACGCAGAATATCTGCATGGAAATATCATATGTACTTCGGTAATTTATAATAATATATATAATATGCGTAAATCACTTCGTGATTTAAGACGGCGCTTATTCCGTCGGATCACGGCCAACTAGTCACTCATTACGAGTGCACCTCAGCACATATGTGGACTTCGGTCCTAGGTTCATAGATATCTATGACGTAGTGTAGAGGACGGCCACTAGAGGGAACCCAAGAGTTGGAACTTAAAACTGAGACGATTCTTCCGACGCCGGGGTGGAATCCGGTGTGGCTTAGTGGATAAAGCGTCAGCACGTAGAGCTGAAAATCCGGGTTCATATCCCGGCGCCGGAGAGAATTTTTCTCCGTTCCATTACTCTTTCATCAATAGTGGATGTTCACTGTATTCTGCCAAGAGCAAACCCTTATATAGGTCTACAACACATAACTACGTATATCCAACACAAAATAACTGTGAACATGCGCTATGTCCAATAGACTTTCCTATACTGAGCGCTGTAGTCGATAGCGGAGCGAAAGAGAAGATGACTACTGTTTCACACTCCATTCTGTTCATTACTAAATTTACCACGTGCAGGAATATTCAACGTACAGAAGTTATACTCGAGATTATGGCGGGTCAAATCTAAAGATATCACCATGTCAGAGACTGTCGGACAATATCAAAATTCAAATTTAAATTGAAGAACCATATTCTAGTTCATGGAACTGCTGGTTGAACACCTGTCAGGTTGCGCAACTTCGGCTTAACCGACGACATATAATAAATATTGTAACTATGTTGTTGTAAAGTTGACAATATGTAATGTATTTATTATTATTATTATTATTATTATTTATATATTATTATTATTATTATTATTATTATTATTATTATTATTATTATTATTATTACTATCAGTTATCACTGTCATCATTGCTATCTCTGTTTTTCTTTCTTTTTTTTTCTTGTACTAGCTTGATGAGAGCTCTATTGTGTTCTTTTGACCCTGTTGACCCTCTACAGGACTTTAATTTAATTTGTATTATTTTCATCAGTGTTTGTATTTCACTTTTGTATTTATATGTGCTATCTGGTAGGATGGAAGAGAAGCCTTTATGCCCTTAATCCTGTCAGATTAAATAAATAAATAAATAAATAAATAAATAAATAAATAAATAAATAAATAAATAAATAAATAAATACTTATCTAAAACAATGATTTACAACCAGGTGACCTCGGCTCTCTAGCGAGTCCGAAGAATTTATTATTATTGCATTTTCGAGGAAAATTAAAATTTTAGCCGTAAATTCTTTTATTCAATATAGCCAACACTGTTATTCCTCAATATTAGAAATATTAATGACATAATATATTCCTGAAGAGAAATAATCTACGTTTATAGCAATGTATGTTTAATTGATTTCGTTTTTAAGTTATGATATGTTTTGAGGTTATGACTTACAGCATCAATGTGTCACAAGTATGAAATACTAGCGAGAGGTTCCCTTTCACAGTTTATCGTTTTTTTATTTCATTGGTTTATTTTGCGACGCTATATCAACTACGTTAGTTAAGCTATTCCCTGCCACTAAATATCTACACACGATTCATTCCAAAGAACTAAAAAAAATATGTCTAATTCACATAGTCATAGTTGCTACAGTTCGATATTCCAGATGTAACTTGTAATAATAATACCAAAATATTAAGCAAAAACAATAAACTCAAAATCCGCCATTAGGAAATAATTTTAACAAATCCCCTGCAAAATTTCACGGACCTCCCCGGGAGTACGGTAACCACAATTTAGGAAACGACAGTCTAATACAATCTTTTGCAATATTATTTCATCAAATTCACCAAAAAGATAACAAATCTGTTAGTAAACCAAAAACGTATTCACTCAAGTACATAATTAAAGTGAGTTAAATTAACTGTCACAAAAATTTTGACGCCGTATCAACTGCGATGTTATCTAGAGTGGGTAAAAGTTATGGTACAGTTACAGAGTTGAAAGCATAAACTCCTCACGGTTTTTGAAGTCAAATTGTTTACGTCACAATTAGTCAACACTCGTGGAGTATCTAATATCGAATAGTACGCTTTTTGGAGTTTAGTTGTCATGAAGAGTTGGTCTCTACAGAAGAGTGTTGCTGCAATGCAAATTATTTAGTAGAATACACTCAAGCTACACAGCTGGAGCTTCGAAAACATTATAACCTGCGAAAGCACTTTCTAGGAACACTATTTCATTGTTGATTAAAAACTGAGTGGACAAGCTTCAGTACGAAATTTAAAGCCCCCTGATCGTTGTCATGCGAAGCCCATCAAAGTTAGCTCAATGGCATTCCATGGCACTTGACAAACTCTCGGAACAGACGTCGGTTCCTGCACGGTTCTTTCAGGAATTCAGTTTGACCATCGCCGAAACGGCGATACAGGAAATTTCATAGTAGGAGGTCGTACAGCAGGTAAAGCATCCCAGCAAGAATGGAATAGTATTTACAAAATCAGAGTGGACATTTCATAGCACAGTATTCATTCATTCATTCATAGTGTTCTGCCCAAGGGCAGGTCTTTCACTGCAAACCCAGGATTCTCCACTCTCTCCTATTTTCCGCCTTCCTCTTTGTCTTCTCATATGATCCATATATCTTAATGTCTTCTATCATCTGATATCTTTTTCTACCCCGAACTCTACTCCCGTTTACCATTCATTCCAGTACAACCTTCAGTAGGCAGTTCCTTCTCAACCAGTGACCCAGCCAATTTCTTTTCATCTTTCTAATCAGTTTCAGTATCATTCTTTCTTCATCCACTCTTTCCAACACAGCTTCATTTCTTATTCTGTCTGTCCACTTCACACGCTTCATCCTCCTCCACATCCACATTTAAAAAACTTCTAGTCGCTTCTCTTCCCTTCGTCGTAATGTCCATGTTTCTGTCCCCATACAATCTCCTTCATCCACTCTTCCTTTGCTTTATCAGTTTCTCTTCTTAGTTTGTTGTTTAGTTTCCTGTACTTTTATTCTACCTTCTTCTGTGTTGGTTTTTTTTTTTTCAGTTTCTCCTTTCCTCCATGTTCTCCAACATTTTCCCCGTGACCCAAGGTTTCTTAATTCTTACACCTTATGTGTATCCTATTGTTTCTTCTGATGTTGTCTGTATACAGCTATTTAGATGAGTCCAGTACTCATTACTATTCTCAAGTGTGGATTCTAATGTAATGTAGCGGCTTTCATTTGAAAAATTGCTTCAAATCTTTTTCTTTCCTCTTCATTCTTCAGTTCTTTCATATTCAATTTTTTCGTCATTTGTCTTCCTCTTATCTTTTTCAGACGAATATCTACTTCGCCTATCACCAGGATATGATCTGAGTTAATATCTGCTCTTGGAGACGAAAATCGAAAAATCGAAAGAGAATTGGGAGGAAAAATTTTAGAAGGTACGCAAAACGCGTCCTTGCAAGGGTTTTGGGACTGTACAAAACTAAATATGTGAGCTCCAAGCCTGTTGGCCACTAGTCTCACACCGGGATACGCTGCTCCACTGAAGGAACTCTAGAAAATTTTGAAAGGGAAGCCGAAATTGGACGTAACCTCTTAGGTACCACATACGCGAGGGGGACTGAGATTTGATCAAGTGATCACGGAACGGGAAGAGGAGTAAAGTCGTCGCATTTTTAAGCAATTTTGGAATCTTTCCTGTACCACTATGTAATCTATCTGGTATCTGCTTTCGTACCTTGGGCATATCCATGTGTATCTTCTTCGTTTACGTTGTTGGAATAATGTATTTCCAACAATCATTGCAATTCTTTTACAGAAATTTACCAAAGATTCTCCTCTGTCATTTCTTCTTCCCAATCCATATTTTGCAACTGTTCTTCCCTCTTGATCTTCTCCTACAACTGCGTTCCAGTCGCCCATTAGGATTACGCATGCTTCTTTCTTCTCCTTCTCAACTGTCTCTTCTATCTTGTCATAGCTTTCTTCCACTTCCTCGTCTGATAATCCACTATGTGGCATGTAAACTTGTACTAGCGCTAAGTCCATTTATGTCCCTTGTAGTCTCACCATAGCAGAGTATGTAACTTATTAATTGACTTCCATCAAAATAAGTTATTACGCCGCAAAGAAAATCATGTAAAATATTAATTCCTATACGCGACATACATTACGTGTAATTTTCTTAAAATATGTGTCATGTAATTTATTCGGCCAACCCTGGTTATAATAAATTTCCCTGAAGTACAATTTATCAATAACCGTAGCGGTTACACTAAATTAGTTTTTCGCCGCTGGAAATTGGCATTCCATTTTCAACATATTATTCCTCAAAACGTGCATTTTAGTAACACAAGGAAATATTAGTACCTTTTTTCGAACATCTAACAGACACGGAATGCCAGCAATAATTCATTCAGAATTCTATTACTGCACACACTGCTTACGAATCACTAGAACATATTTAAGATATTTTAGGACAACTGTCAGCACTTTTTTGTGGTCCCTCATAGTCCTGATATTACTCCATGTGATTACTATTTGCTAGGTAACTTAAAAGGCAAAGTTATGCAACGGAGAGGGGTTTGCTCTATTCTGCCAACACTCGAAGTCCAGGGAAAAAGAAAGAGAATAAACCTTTTTATCTACTCGATTTTGCGATATTTCTATGCACAACACATCTTCGTTTGATACAACAAATTTATCCACCATGGTAAAAGCTATAGTAACTCCATAGTTTCTCGTTACTTAGGCCTATGAAACGGTCACCTCATAATCATACTATTGACACAAATTGCATATTCCAAGGATAAACTTCAATTTCTCACGGTAGTTTATTGCAGTCTGACACAGGAGATGAAAAAGCAGAACTAAAAAGTAATTAATACAAAAAAAATCTCCTTCAATTGACGCTATTTGGATGGAAAAATCTGATACAACTGATCAAAAAGTGTCGTGGTTAGTTTCAGTAAATTATTTTTCGTCACTGTTGCAACTAGTCACTTCACTGACACATTACTGATGAAAAGTTACATGTGCCAATTTATAAAACCCAGTTAATAGTGGTAGTCTGTTCTATTCTGGCACAGCTTCATAACATAACTAGTCCACTCTATTCTGTATTATTTCGATATAACTTGTGTCTGTGAGATATACAAACCACTGAACACCTTACAGTGAGTGAACAGCTTTTGTCACTGGTCTCTCTATTATTAACACATTACTAGCCATATGTTGTGTATTCCAAAGACGCAACTCAGCCATTAGTGACAGATTGCTCTATTTTGCCATGACTCAAGCCACAAGGGCAAACCCTTGTATTCGACACAATTAGTCCGCTTTACTCTGTTATTTGGATGAAGCACAGACGTCTGAAACGCAATATTTTAACAGCTGGTTAGGTAAGATAGATTTTCATCACATTTGCAACTGTTTATCTAAGTAATGATTAATCAAAAGTTGAGTATTCCAACAAAAAAAAACTCAGCCATTAGTGACAATCTACTCCATCCAGCACCAAGGAAGACTCATTTCATCGTCTCTGAACTGCTTCTACAGATAAAAGGGACGTTGGAAATAATTTTTGGAACGTATATGAATACACCATAACATCCTTTTTTAGTTTTCAAAGAATTTAGCCTGATTTTTTGAGTTGGCAACACTGCAGCTGGCTTCCTGCGGTACAGTAACGTGGGAATAAGAGCGTAACTAAACAGTGTGAAAACACAACTTGTGATGTTATAAACAGAATATGAAAACGCGGAGGAGAGGGATCAAAATAGCGGGAGTGACTCATCCGCGCAGGACTACGAGAGGCATTTGTTTCAATTGACGATTACCTCAGCGACCAGAACATCCATCCACTCATCCCATCCAGAGCAATCGCCCTCGTCTGTTGACCACTTGAAACCAAAATAACATAGTTCTTCATGGAATGGTGGTTGCGTACATTGCTAGAACCAGCAGCAAGATAATTTGGTAGTAACAGAGGAATTCTCCGGCAAGATACTACCGAAAATTCTTTTTGCCAGCTGACAATAAACGATATTATACATGACATCATATGATAGACATTTATACTCGCCATGACTACGCGGAGAACGGGATTTGTCTACTCCTGATTTTTACACCAAGTAAAAGACGTCTAGATTAGAGTGCTGCATTGGAGTTAAATCGCTCGCTTGCACCCTCGAGTGAGATACGATCGGTCGTGATACGCTCGTAGTAAATAGAAGCACAGTACAAGGTCATCTCACCGACATGTCTTATCTTGTATGGAAGGCGACAGATAAGATACACATATGTTTTGTTCACACGGTAAAAAGTAAGGTTTTATTTTCTGCGTTTATGACAAACGTTTAATGGAACAGTCAATGGAACGTACCAAAACAGTAACATGAAGTTATAAATAAAATAGTATGAAAAACTTCGATATACCGTTATTATTGCTAATTAATGATTATTCAATATTTGATTTACCACATATATAATATGATAAGTTCATACATAGTAATCCGCCTATATACTGCGACAATGTAGAAACGTTTTACAAAATATTATTGATATAGCAGTAGATTAACAGCAATATTAGTACAGAGATAACGTCACAGAAAATATAATAAAACGAATAATCATGCTGCACAACTGTTACAGACGCAAAGATTGATACACTAATTATAAGAGATTATTATTATTATTATTATTATTATTATTATCATCATCATTATTATTAGTATTACTAGAAAACTTGATACAGTTCTTGCATTATCGTGATTCTGTTCTCCGTTTATAATAATTACATTTACAGCCAATAACATCTATCAGATGTGGCAAAAACAAAATCACTCCTGCGCGGAAAAAAAAAAAAAAAATTACCTACAACATTTATATTACATTTTAAAGCAAGTTTTGCAGTTGTACTATGGAGAGGTTAGTTAAACACTGCAAAGTTTTGAAATGATAAACATCTATGATGTTACTACACAGTTCATCACTGTAACAAGAACGAACGTCTAATGCTCGGCTTATGCCGTTCGAGGATTTATCGCTCGTGACAATTTTACCCATCATGCATGTGCGCTAACTATCGGATTATGCTACGAACTACTTGGCGCTCGAGCGAAAACGTCCGATGCAGACCTCTGATCTAGATACTTTGGATCTAATTAAGTTAAAAAAAAAACACAACTCTCAGTACACACTAAAACGAAACGTATTATGTCGACCGCGCGATTTACGAGTCTCTGTACATTACAATGAATAGCTGTGAACATTTTAAGAGTTTCAAATGAAAAATTTCTCCTTCCTTCTGATAAAATAGGTACATGTTCTTCTTTCCCAATAAAGTGCTGGCTATCAAATTCCTCTATCTGAGCACTGTTTTCGCATGTTCACTGAATAGCAGACCTGAACTGTGTAAATAGGGCTAGATATTGCCAAGGTATAGGCCTACTCCATATAATACCCACTGTTGCGGATTGCTTGTAGACTCTAGGCGCCGTATTCATAGACATTCTTAGCGCGGGATGATCAGCGAACTAACGTTTTTCGTATTCATAAACCGGTGTTCGCGATATAATATGATATGAACCCTGTACAAGTAATCAGTGGATAGCCGGGCTAGTTTAGCACGCTCGTAGCGCGGGCTAGCTAAATGTCTATGAATAGCACCATAAGTGTCCAAACGTAGAACTCTTAAATTATCAAAAATTTTCAGAACCAAAAGTAATTGACAGTAAAATATCAGGCTAGAAACAGAAAGCAATTCAGTATCAATGTATGGACTCATATTATAGGTGACAGACTTGTAGGTCCACGTGTTTTATCAGACTAAACATGAAGATCAGAAAGTCTAGGTAAAGCACAAGGTACAGAACTACAATGTAATGAGTACGGCTAAGAATTGTATGCCGTTACATTGCGCTTCATACGCCTCTGACTTTAGCTACCAGTACGTAATTGCGTTGGGGTGGGGGATTTCAGTGTGTTTCGTTCAGCAGTGAACTTCAGTTGATCGGTTACATTACGACCGAATACTGCTATTCGTAACAGGCAAGATTCAGCGTCTTGTAAAGAAGAATAATAGCAAGATGCCGAGGACGAAATTTGTGACTTAATTTCAAATGAGGAAATTTGTAATAATGATACAGATTTTTTGATAAATAATGCTTGCGTAAAATATTTAAAATATTCCCCCATTTTTTCTGCAGAAGAACGAAGTTTCTCTTCTACTGGGTGTTCATTTCAAAGTGTGTCATGACGTCACTGTTGTGAGTCAGCGATTTGAAGAGAGTTTCAGCTTTTACGTCAGAGAAGTTACCTATTAATCAAGGCGTTCAATCTGAACTTGAGAACGTGTACGGTATAACTTGAACGTCGTAGTAACAGATGGCGGTCTGTACGGTCTGTGTGCTACCATAACCTCTTTCGAACTGTGTTTTGCGCGGGAAGTCGTACGCAGGGTATTTGTTATCATCGGTTGCGTACAGCGGCAACAGTCCACAACACAAATCAAATGCTCCGTGTCCATGTTGACCGTCGAAGTTAATGTCAACAAATAGACCTACTGTACGTAAGTAATCGTCTTAATCCTCTCCCCATATCCCGACAGTAAGAAAAAAAACTCACCCCAGTACGTGTTTCCAAACAGTTCACATTCCTGCCACTACCGGCGTTACGGTACGTATCAGTAAGTATTCCTCTGAATGAACGCCGTACTTGCCAGGCAACTTCTCTGGCGTATAGGTAATACGCCTCTGCGGAAGTGTAGGAAGATTTAATTCTCTAAGCTCATCGGCTAGCAACATGACGGCATACAGCGAGCCATGACACACTTTGAACTGAACACGCAGTAGATACAAGGCTGTGTTTTCTAGCAGCAGGCAATCATTCTCATTTGAAAATTTGAAAATGTGGTTTGTTATTCACTGCAACAATATATGAAATGAAAAATTATGTAAAACAAAAACGTAATACACTGTCCTATTAACATAGTGAAATAATAAGGCTGATACTTGTCAATGTTATATTATAAGTGTATTTTCTACAGACATAAAATAGCATGTAGTCAATGATATTGTGACGAACAGAATAATTGGAACACTAAATAGGAAAAAAAAATGTAGCAAACAAGATGAAAAAAGTATGGATATTTAGCTGTATGTAAAATTTGAGACAATTTCAAATGAGGAAATTTATAATAATGATACAGATTTTGAGATAGATAATGCTTGTGTAAAATATTTCAAACATGTCCTCATTATTTCTGTAAAAGAGGAACGAAGTTTTTCTAGATGTAACGCTGGTTTTTTTTTTTTTAGCAACAGCCAATCATTCTCCTTTGAAAATCTGAAAATGTGGTTTGTTATTCACTGCAACAATATATGAAATAAAAAATTATGGAAAACAAAAACGTAATACACCATCATATTAACATAGTGAAATAATAAGGCTGATACTTGTCAATGTTATATTAGGTATATTTTTTACAGATAGAGAGTCTTTAAAATAATGCAATTTTACTTTAACAAAGAAAATGATGTCTTTAAATTTTCCTTCAGCAGATAGTTGTGTTTCGAAGCCAAAGGAGTGGCTTTCAACCACCCAAATGCTGAGGACTAACTTACCATGATGATAAGCATGAGTTCAAACGAACGAAAGACACTGCGTTAACTCACCCCAATCCTGAGACGTACTGGTTGTATAATGGCATATATTTCTCAGGTCTGGTAATGTCTAATGTAGAAAACAAACTTGACCAACAGATGTAAACAGTTTCTTGGCAACGCATGGTCATTTTCAATTAACACCGGTGCATACAGTTGTCTTGTTGAAAAATCAACTGAATGGGTCAACACGTTGTTGGACTCAACGCCAAAAACTAGAGTCTATATATAGGTGGAAATATTTCAAGGTAACTATAAAACCAAGGATTTTGTCGAACATCGTTTATATTAAACATTTTCTTTGTTTGGATGTAGGGAGCTCAAGCCTGAAGAATATACAAATATGGGGTTATTGTAAAGTAACTTAGTTTAAATTAATACTGGGTGTTTCAAAAGTGATAGTAAAAATTTAGGAATGAAAAGTAAAAAACGAAAAGAAGCAATAAAGTTTCAGTCAGTAAACATGAGTCCGCAAATCAACCTGCAGTCTCATATGACAACTTTCCAATCTCGTATTGTAATATGAAATGTTACGATACTCATATTGTAAACAACTATTACAGTTTCAATAACTCTACATTTCAGGAACTCGAAAGAAAATGTAGGGTAAAGGTTGGTAATATTGTGATAGTTCTTTATGAGAATTTATTACAATTTTACTGAGCGAGAGAAGAACCGGTTTTGTGTAGAAACTTGTCCACGAACATTCCCTTAATACGTTGGCGCAAAAAACTGATCTTCCTCTCGCTCTGTAAAATTTTAATAAATTCTCAACAGTAATCTCACGAGAGGTTTTGATTTATCTAGAGAAAATCAAAACTCGAGTGGGATTTAATTGACTATTACACGATTAGAAGAAAATATATAAAGATTAAAAGTAACGAAGTACTCCAATAGAATAAAATATTAATTGGCTTACGAAAATACAACTGTCTTCAAATGTATTATTGTACCATCTCAACATTACAAATATTACGCTAGATGCATGCTAGATGGCAGTAGTGAGCAATGCCTTCTCGTCGAGAAATTCTCGATCTATTATACACGATGTCAATGTTACTAGTCAAGAAGGCTTTGTTGATTCAGTTTCATTTTTATTAACACAGTTTCATTCCACTTCAATTATGCGAATCCCAGTAATCAACGTCACTTGACAGATGATTTTCAATAAATCTTAATATTAAACAATCTCTGATACGTGACTATCCATAATATCATATAGCAGAAGCTATAACATAACCTAACTAATATACACAAGTGTTAGAAAAGTTTTAATTAACGACGATGACATTAAAATAAACATGAATAATATTAAAAGGAATAATTATTGAATGTACAATTTTCAAATTTGAATGTGGTTGGTGGTTCAATTGATGTTATATTGGACGTGTGCGTAATACAAATGGAACTCGTTGATTTAGGCCTACATGGTGTATTCAACTTATTCAGAATTTCCGAATGAATAATTTTAAAAGGAATAATTATTGAATGTACAATTTTCAAATTTGAATGTGGTTGGTGTTTCAATTGATGTTATATTGGACGTGTGCGTAATACAAGTGGAACTCGTTGATTTAGGCCTACATGATGTATTCAACTTATTCAGGATTTCCGAATGGTGCTCTTCATTTATTTGTTAATCGGATTTCAGAAGATGCATAGGTATGATCAGTGATTTTTATTAATTCTTGTTCTTGAATGCCAATGCGAGTCATATTTGAAACTGCTGTGCATCAACTGGAGTGGTTTGTAATTTTATATATATATTTTTTTTTGACGTCCAGACCAGCGCAGTTTCAAATGTTGGTAAACAAAGAAACAAATGCTAGGGACGCGATAAAATTAAACAAATGCTAGGGACGCGATAAAATTGTGCGATAAGCAGCCATGATTGGTTGAAATACGTCCTTTCGTACCGTTTTATTGGTCAAAAGTAGTATGACGTAGTAAGAATGTAATAGTCAAAAATAACTATCACAATATTACTCTTATTACAATATTACAAATATATTCACTTTTGTTCCCCTCATAACACCTCACAGATTGCAAAGCTCATTCAGTTACATCCAATATGTCTTAATAAAGGAAACATTTGTAAAATTAAATCCTACTAAGACATTATTATACCGTTCGTCAGAAGTGTAGATTCATTTGCGTCCTATGATATCTAGGATATCTTATCTTCTTTGCGCATAATGCTGACAACTGTCGAATAAGAAACAAGTTATAATGATGCAAAAACAGTTACAATGATGGAATATCTAAACAAGACCTACTCTACGTGTTCATGATGTGTGTGTCCGCTTCATCTGCGATACTCGTAAATTTGACCATATAAGGTGACCTGAATTAAATAAATCGAAATATCTAGCTTATTATTGATTTCTGTGAAATAGGTTACATAACAAAAGTTTATTTAAAAACGATTTTCAATAAGTTTTATCCTTTGCAAAATTTTGATAGGAGTGATATTTAATGAGATAAATGAGTTTTAAAAGTAAAATACAATGCCATCTAAGGCGGTGTAATGAAATGAAAATAAATGACTATGTCTATAAGGGGCATTGGACAACAGCAATCGAAATCTGTGAAACATAGCCTACAGAGAATGTTTCTGTGTTTGTATGAAGTAATATCGAAAGCTAAATTAACCGATTTGTATAATTAATTATTATTTCACCATTGGAAAGTGTAGTTTCTCTCTATGCACATAATGCTATAATGTTATTACAGTAACTTCTGAGTGCTCTCTGGACCAAAATGATCGCATTTTCATTATTTAAACACAATTTAAATTAAGTAACATATTAAACGATTTATCTTTCTATCAAACACGAATGTTCCCTGGATCAAACGTCCTATTTTAATTACGTAATTACTTTATATTTATTTCTAACATGTGCAGCGGAGCGCACGGGTACGGCTAGTAACTAAATAAATAACTAAATAAATGACTAAATAAATAAATCACTAAGGGTGTTATTCATAGACATTTCGCAGCACACGTTACGAGCGTGCTAAGCTAGCCCCGGCTATCGACTGGTAACTTGTACAGAATTCAAATCATATCCTATCGTTAACACTGGTTTATGAATACGAAAAACGCTGATCATCCACCGGAAACCCGCGCTAAAAGTGTCTATGAATACGGCCCTTAATGAATAAATAAATAAGTAAATAAATAAATAAATAAATAAATAAATAAACAAATAAATAAATAAATAAATAAATAAAGCGAATCTATTCCATTACATGCCTCGAAAATTCCTTACTGTGACGAAATGTTGAGGCTCCAACCTCACTGTGTAGCAATATGCACTAAGTAGCAGTAATGATGCCTATTCTACATGCTGGCAGCCTTTGCATCCAAAGAAACATCCTGGTATTCATATCTGTTAAAAGGCTGAGTGAACCCCGTGTCCGTAACGGGGCTAAAAGAATTACGTCAATGGGAAACATCCATCGGAAATCGAACCCGCGAACTTCTGGCTTGTAGCGCGACTATACGGGGCGCCCATCTAGGAAGCAAAGGTATATTAATAGTAACTGGTATACCACTACTTTTCACTAATGCATGCTGTTGGAAATCTTGAATCCATCAATCGTTTCTGTCAAATAGCTGCAAAGAGATACTATATAAAATGCATTGTGAAGTCTGATGAAAAGCATCAATTCTTACATTCAATATTCACTACAGTAGTATTGTTCATCTTTCATAACAGAACTACGTGGGGCGTACCTTGGCCTTGTTAAATTATTTACATGCCAGACTGATAGGTATTCGCGATGGTGACACGAGTTCAAAACCAGAAGAGTTGACATGAATATGTGGTTGCGGCATATAATCTCTGAGTTGTCAGGATTCTTTCAGTATTTCATAATTTTTCAAGAATTATTATTCCCATCAGCAATGCCAGACAAGTTGCATCGTACTAAATTCCCCATAATTATGAAGATGGCCTGCAGTTGGGGACATGGTGGTAATGACAGTGGTACTGGACGGTGGAGAAGGTGGTGGAGTCTATAACGAATACTACAGTATGATGATCGTCATCACGGAAGTGACTGATGGTGAAGACGGTGGTGGTATTGACGACGACGCAATGGCAGTAAGGCAACGGTAAGGACGCTACGAGGTTCAGGCAACCAAAATGACGATAATGACAACCCCTACGACAACGACGATAAAGACTACAATCAATATGACTATGGCAATAAAGACAACAACCAATGCGGCTACGACAATGAAGATAACAATCAACACGACTAGACGATAAGAACAACCAAAACGACTAGGACAATAAATACAAGCAATACGACTACGACGCTAAGGACAATTAATACGACTACAACAATAAATTTAAATTTTGAATTCATTTTTATGTGTATTCCAATAAGTCATATAATAATACAAAAGTGTGAAGTTTTGATATTTCAGTCTTTGACTCGTTTATTATAGCAAAATATCAAAAAATTATTTTTGCTAATACATCTTAGTGATCTTTTCGCCCTTATTATGGGCACCATCAGACTAATGAGTGGATATCTATATATATGGTAAATAAATCCATTTTAACATATTTCAAAAGTTCAAAAAGTTTAGAATCAACCATCAAATTGAAAAATAAATTATTAAAAATAATTAACAAGGATTACATATAAAATTTATTTGAAATTATGCATATTTAATAGTAACATACTAAAAATTCTCTATATGAAATAAGACATTCTTAACAATAAAGACAACAACAAATACGACTACAATGATAAGAATACGACTAGGACAATAAAGATAACCAATACGATTACGACGATAAGGGCAACCAATACAACAATAAAGACAACAACCAATATGACTACAACAATAAATACATCAACCAATACGACTACGACAATAAAATAACCAATGCGACTACGACAAAGAAGACAACAATCAAAACGATTACGATAATGACAACAATCAGCACAACTACCGATAAGAGCCAAAACAACAATAAAGACAGCAATCAATATGACTACAACAATAAATACAACAACCAATACGACTACGACAATAAAATAACCAATGCGACTACGACAAAGAAGACAACAATCAACACGATTACGATAATGAGAACAACTACGACGATAAGAACCAAAACAACAATAAAGACAACAACCAATACGACTACAACAATAAATACATCAACCAATACGACTACGACAATAAAATAACCAATGCGACTACGACAAAGAAGACAACAATCAACACGATTACGATAACGAGAACTACGACGATAAGAACCAAAACAACAATAAAGACAACAATCAATATGACTACAACAATAAATACAACAACCAATACGACTACGACAATAAAGATAACCATGCGACTACAACGATAAGGATACGACTGGGACAATAAAGGCAACCAATACGACTACGACAAGGACTAGTAATATAACAATAAAAACAACCAATACGACTACGACGATAAGGATAACCCATATGACATGGAAAATGAAGGCAACCAATAATAATAATAATAATAATAATAATAATAATAATAATAATAATAATAATAATGTTTTATTTTCGCTGGCAGAGTTAAGGCCATAAGGCCTTCTCTTCCACTCAACCAGCCTTAATCAATACAATACATATTTAAATTACGAATATTTACACTACACTTAAAAGGTTCTCCAGCAATATTCTTCAGTTAAGTTAACGACTAGTAGACTACATATTTATTTAAATTTAGATAAACCAATATGGTTACAACAACAAGGATTAGTAATATTACAAAGACAACACAAATTACGACTAAAACAATAAAGACATAACCAATATGTGACAACGATAAGGATAACCAATACGACTAGGACAATAAAGGCAACCAATACGACTAGGACAATAAAGGCAACCAATACGACTACGACGACAATGATTAGTAATATGACAAAGACAACAACCAATATGACTAGAATAGAGACACAACCAATAAGCAACAACGACAAGGATAACCAATACGACTGGGACAATAAAGGCAACCAATACGACTACGACGCAAGGGCTAGTAATATGACAATAGAGACAACAACCAACATGACTAGAACAATAAAAACACAACCAATACTGCTACGACGATAAGGACAACCAATACGACTACGACAATAAAGACAACAACCAATATGACTAGGATAATAAAAACAACCAATATGACTAAAAGAATAAAGACACAACCAATACGGTTACGACGATAAGTACAACTAAAACGACTAGGACAATAAAGACAACAACCAATATGACTAAAACAATAAAGATAACTATTATGACTAGAGCAATAAAGACACAACCAATACGGCTACGACAATAAGGGCAACCAATACAACAACGGTAACGATAACAACTAATATGACTACGACGATAAAGACAACCACTGCGGATGCGACGATGAGGACAACTTTTAAGGCTTTGACGATAAAGACAACCACTACGATTACAGCGGTAAGGACAACAATCGCCGAAGAAACACTGCAGCTGCGACGATAAGGTGAACTACTAAGGCTACGGCAATGAAGACGCTATTACAACTATTATGGCAATGACGATAGCGATGATTAAGACGAGATTGATGATGATGACGAAAATGATTATGACAAAATAAACTCCTCAGACACAAGTCACAAGGTTCTCCGAAATGAAGAGCTCCCTCCAAAATCCATATTCTACGGTCTCGGTACGTAATGCAATTAAAATCGCTTCTTGTACGTGTAGGGAAATCGCACGCTAATGTAACGCTTATAGACGCTTGTGTCGAGGCTGATTCCTTTTCAGTGCCACAGCCTTGCGATAATCCGATAAACGGACGTCACAATATATATCCCACTCAGCCTGATCGGATGTGACAGTGAACCTAATAAAAAAAATTGTATGTACATCTAAATATGGATCGATAATAGTACATCTGTAAAACACATTGCTATGCATCACAGACGTGGCGACCTGCTGAAAGATATGCGCCCAGCTGTTTTAATTTTCCCTATTACTACGCAACGTTCAAATTAAATTAAAAGAAGAATGTAATTCAGTCAATACTTAACAGTAAGAAATACATTAAAATTATGTTATAACAAAATTAACATTACATATATTTTTTATAACGACAAACGTTTTCGCCAATTATATTGGCATCTTCAGGTCGAATGAAACATGTTAAAAAAATGAACACTTGGTCTTAACTAGTTAAAATAATGTTAAAAGTAAGATATGAAATTAAAACAGTTAATAAAATTGAGTAAAGCAGCCATTAAGTTGTATGCAGAAAATGATGTATAGTAGAAAGCATGTATGATGAGGGGGACGACGAGACCTCTTCTACTGGGTGTTCAGTTCAAAATGTGTCATTGCTCGCTGTGTGCCGTCATGTGGCTAGCCGATGAGCCTAGAGAATTCTATCTTCCTACAATTCCGCAGAGGTGCATAACCTAAGAGGCAGAAAAGTTGCCTAGCAAGTACGGCGTTCATTCTGAAGAGTACATACCGATACGTACGGTAACGCCGATAATGGCAGGAATGTGAACTGTTTGGAAATACGTACTGTCGGGATATGGGGAGAGGGTTAAGGCGATTACTTACGTATTTGTTGACATTACTAACTTCGACGGTCAACATGGACACGGAGCATTTGATTTGTGTTGTGGAATGTTACCGTACGCAACCGATGATAACAAATACCCTGCGTACGACTTGCCGGCGCAAAACACAGTTCGAAAGAGGTTATGGTAGCACACAGACCGTACAGACCGCCATCTGTTGCTACGACGTTCAAGTTATACCGTACACGTTCTCAAGTTCAGATTGAAGAACGCCCTAAATAATAGGCAACTTCTCTAACATATAAGCTGAAACTCGCTTCAAATCGGTGACCCAACAACAGTGACGTCATGACACACTTTGAAATGAACACCCAGTAGTATTGCGGTAGCAGTTTCAAAATCAGATTAAAGATGCTACAAAAGGGCGGTCGTGTTGCCGAGTAATGGCGACAGGATAAAGCCCTGTAATTAGCAAAGGATGATATAAACAAAATTGTTTGAAAGTATTATTTAAGATCGTATAAAACGTTACTTACAAGAGTTGAAAGAGTAGGCTGGAGTTCATGAGAGCGTCGACACGACTGACCTTTACAGTAAGAAGTAGCTTACAAAGAAAACTGCTTACCCGACAAGACTATAGATGATCGGAAGTTAATTCTGTATAATCTTAATCGAATTAAAGTTACGTACGTTCTTTCCCACTGCATGGCCCGTTCTTTGAAGTGTTTACAAATACAGATGAAATCCTTTCCGTTGTATCTTAATGCTTCAGTTTCATTTCCGTACGCCATCATAAGGCCCGGAATTTAATTGCGTCATATTTTGTTGATACTTAACAATGAATGAATGAATGAATGAAGCCACTGTGTCCCATGAAGGGCTAGGGTCTCCTACAGGAGGGGAAGCTCGGTTGGTGTGGTTCACATGATGAGCTATTTCACGTGAACAATATTCACATTCACATTCACTATGTGAGATACACTAGAGTTTGTCAAATTTTACTTCTATATGAGTTTGTTCACTATCTGTCTCCACTCGTTCCTGTTGCGGGCGATGGCTGACCAGTTCCCTCCCAGCTGCTGCTTGAATGTATCTGCCCATCTTCTTCTTGGCCTGCCTTGTGTTCTCCTTCCTATGTACGGGTCCCACATGGTGGTTTCTCGTGCCCATCTGCCTTGTTGCTGCCTTGCTACATGACCACCCCACTTCCACTTCGTTATGAGGGCTTTTTCTGTGATGTTCTCAGAAGCTGTAATTTTCTGCAGTGCCGTGTTGGAGACCTTGTCTTTCAGTGAAACGCCAACTATCTTCCTCTCCATTTTCCTTTGGCATATTTCGATGTTGGTCTTTTGCCTCTCTGTGAGGGCCCAGGTTTGGCAACCGTATGTTAGCACCGGGAATACACAGGAATTAAGAGCCTCTAGTCTGAGTCTGAGTCTGCGGTTTATGGACCTGTCGAGTAGTATAAACTTTAGCGCCCAGAAGGATTTCCAGGACTGTGTTATTCTCCTTTGTGTTTCTTTGTCCATCCCTTGGTTAAGTGAGACAGTCTGCCCTAGGTAAATGTAATCGCCCACGTGTTCTATCTCTGTTCCTAGTACTGAGATTGGTGTTAGCGTTCTATTTGACATTATTTTTGTTTTACTGTAATTGATCGAGAGCCCAACACAGGTGCTGAGCTCGTTCAGTTCGATAAGCATTTGATAAGTAACAAATTTTAATACATAAAATCCATCAGTTCTTCCAGGGTTGCATAAATGTTTCTATTTTCTTTTTTTTACTATTTAAATTTTCAAGAGAGAGCCGATACATTAGAACCCACACCTGAGAATAATAATGAGTATTGGACTCATTAAAAATTAGTCTATTGTGATGTACCGAAGTACATATGATATTTCCGTGCAGGAATTCTGAGTTACTATATGAAAAAAGCTGGGTAGAACGGAGAAAAATTCTCTCCGGCACCGGGACTCGAACCCGGGTATTCAGCTCTACGTGTTGACGCTTTATCCACTAAGCCACACCGGATTCTAGTTCCGACGTCGGATTGAATCCTTCTCAGTTTAAGTTCTACCTCTCAGTTTCCCTTTGGTGGCCTACCCTCATGTACTGTGTCCCAGAATATATGACAGTGGCACAATGTACAGTAGTGGCAAAAAAAAACCGGACCGACTCTTGTAGCTGATTTCAGAGCCTTGTTCATTACAGAGCACGATAGACTGGTAACTAAGACTTCCGTGGTTCGAATCTTGTCTAAGAAGGAAACTTGTTTTTGTTCCTTATTCGAATTTATTCCCAATACTTTTCGATTGCAGCGATATTTTACAACTTAATTAACTTATTCCCAGAACATGAATTTTACTAGCTTATTTTCCAATTTCTTTCGAAATGGGCTACGTCAGCAGTCAAAACTACAACAATTGCAATAGATTACTCGCTATCTTGTGAATGCGGGCGTAGCATGCGCAGTGGCTCATTTCGGGGACTTTGATTATTCCGTCGGTCCGGTTTTTTTTGCCACTACTGTGCAACACATTATGTACAGGGGTGCACTAATTACGAGTGACTAAGTGGCCGGAATCCGACGGACACCTGATTTGAGGTAATCTCTATGTCACAAAATCCGAAAAATAATATGTATTCAAAACATGTTTAAAATTGTAAGATTGGCAACACTTACAACCAATTTCTTCCCATCATTCCCATCGGAACACAGCTACCACACTACGAGCCAATGCGGCAAACTAATGAACTTCTATGAGGATATAACTTCCATCACAAGAGATAAACCCCCTGCTCTGATCCGTTGCTAAGCAACTGATGTCAGAATAGTGTGACGTAACTCATTGCTGGTATATAAGTGACGCCAGATGCTGAAACTTCCGTAACATGTTATGCATTTGATTCTCGAGTAAGGTCCCTGAGACAAATAACGCCATGTAGCCTATACCTTTAACGCCACCCTATTAATTCTTGTTAACGACACTAGATTTTGGTAGTGTACTACTGTAGCCTGCATTAGCTTGCCATGTAGTGATGAAATGAGTTACTAGCTGTCCGCTGACATTTACGACTGACATGATATTCCACCATTTTGCTGATAGTGAAAGACTGTTCTTATATCAAGATAAGAGGCAATATTTTATTTTGTGTGTTGAGCAAATAATAACTATATCAAATTGTATATTTTCGTGATCCTTAAACATTCTTCTATGCAGAGAAAATATTTACTATCTATAAAATTTGAAAATGTTAGAGAAACAGGTGTGTAATATTATCAAGTACTCAGTACCACTTTAACGCCACGTGGCGTCAAAGGTCTTCAGATAAAATGTTAAATTATGTTAGTACGGTCCTAATTTGTTTAACGATAGTCCTCAGTTTTTAATAGTATTTCCATTGCTTTTATATTCATATTGTATGAGGTATTTACATGGCAAGTTTGGAAGCATAAGGAAAAACACTAACCTTTCAACTTACAAATGTCCAGAATATGCACAGTGATGATATTGGTTCAATAGCTCATCAAACTCTAAATTTTTTTTGTTTTACTTGTGGAAAACATTCATATTTAACTAAGGTTAATGTTTTTTGTGTTCATGACTTTCTCCTGTGTCTCGTCTCTTTGAAAGTAAGGAGTTACCGGAAAACATATATTCCTAATCCATCTGGTGTTTCAGCTTCAGATCAAGAATATTTCATTAGTGATTTTGTACCTTTTAACAGAAACTTAAATGTAGTTATTTAGATCAATTTGTGTTGCTTAGAAATAATAATGAATTAATAATTATAAGTGTAATAAATATGAGAAATCCTGTTATTATTCGGTTGAGAAGCTTTTAACATCCAGTCTGCTGTCAAAAAATCTGAAAGTTAGAATTTATGAAACAGTTATATTACCGGTTGTTCTTTAAGGTTGTGAAACTTGGACTCTCACTTTGAGAGAGGAACATAGGTTAAGGGTGTTTGAGAATAAGGTGCTTAGGAAAATATTTGGGGCTAAGAGGGATGAAGTTACAGGAGAATGGAGAAAGTTACACAACACGGAACTGTACGCATTGTATTCTTCACCTGACATAATTAGGAACATTAAATCCAGACGTTTGAGATGGGCAGGGCATGTAGCACGTATGGGCGAATCCAGAAATGCATATAGAGTGTTAGTTGGGAGGCCGGAGGGAAAAAGACCTTTAGGGAGGCCGAGACGTAGATGGGAAGATAATATTAAAATGGATTTGAGGAAGGTGGGATATGATGATAGGGAATGGATTAATCTTGCTCAGGATAGGGACCAATGGCGGGCTTATGTGAGGGCGGCAATGAACCTCCGGGTTCCTTAAAAGCAAGTAAGTAAGTAAGTTAAGTAAGTAAGTAAGTAAGCGTATAGGTTACTAGATAACAGGTGGCGTTAATTGGACAACCTGTTCCTAATAACGCCAGTACACAAAGTTTTCCTATTTCAGTTGTAATTCTTCTCCAGTGCATAATAACACCATTTTCATTGTGCTATTTTATAAAGATAAGATGAAAGTTTATTTGTCATAATTTTTGTCTTTGTACACAACTTATTTCCAGAGCAACAGTGACTTAAGTGTTAAAGTGGCGATATTAGGTACGTGTACCTTATAAATGTTTCATATTAAAAAAATAATCATTGTCGTCACCATTACTGCTGCATCAATCTTTAAATGACTTTTAGTTCGTCCTGGTCTACTCTAGTGAGGATTTTAAACGCACCCAGCACATTTGTAGTCATTGTAAAGGATAACTCAATTTGCTCCGAAAATAAACCGCCATCATCCACAAGTTCCTATAATAAATTAATGGACTGAAGTGTAAAACTGCATGTGGCCTGATGTGGCTTATACGACAGGGCTGAAAGCTGGTAATGGATAGTTTTACAGCTCTGATATTTACCACCAAATCCTGTCCATACATCGCACCACAGCCGAATTCGCAGCATTGTTTGTGAACACTGAGTCCACTGCATTAATCCCGTGTAACTACAGAGACCGGAGATACACGAAACTTCAACGCTTCTTCACTTGTTCACACCTCACAACAGCAACTCAGACGGCGTGACATGCTTCAAATAATTCGTTCCAAACGCCAAAACATGGCAGAAATGTTTTTACTTCTCTTATATCATTGAATTAAGAGTTAGGAAACTAAATACGAATTTAGCAGCAGTAGAATTTTTAACGTTTTTATGTGGCAAAGGGTCAGTTGTAAGAAAAAGTATGCTAAAATCTACATGTATAATTTGAACTGGTAAAGCAATTTACGGGAAAACGGCTGAACGGATTTTAATAAATGACCACTCATTTTGAAGCTTGGAACTCAATGTTTTTCAGAAAAATCGTACTTTTCAGTGAAATGTCAATTTTTCAACATAATTTTCCTATTTTCCAAAATCCATCTGTCGTCAGTTTTGAGAACTAGCTAATTGCATTTCACAATAAAACAAAACACACTACAGTAAACGATATTTACACGAAGGCCACGATCTCCAACAATGCTGACATATTTAGAGCTCAAATTAAATTGGTTATTAAAAACTTAACTTACTAAAAATTATTTACAGGTTCGATTCTGTGGTGTGTAATTTTCTGGATACAGCTGTGTATTGGATATTAAAAACTACAAAACTTGAGGTGGTTTGATGACATTATTACCATTAGAAATGAAATATTATTGTAGTTAATGCCATGATGTGACTATTTTTCATTAATTATGCATATTAATGTTATATTAATGATATGAAAGTGAAACGTTTTGGGTTATATAAGTAGATGTAGAGAATAACTTAAATTAGATTTTGATTTCTATATTTTCCTGAGTGGCGGCTATACAGTATATATAGTATATGTTACTGAAAGCTATAAAACTTACGTAAGATAATAATATTATTAAAAATCAAATATTTTTATAGTTATTAATCAAGTGGGGTTGGGTCTTTTTCATATATTTAATGGCGGTGTAGATATTTATATGCGTCGTTCTCTTCAGTATTGGCTCGAGAGAGAGTATCTTTCATTATTATGGAAGCAAATAACTTTCAGAATGTCTGGTATTCTTAATTGAAAATAAATCTGAAAATGTTTATTTGAACGTCTAATGAACTTAGTTTGCAGCATTTGCTCACAAGCCACTAGTCATTATATACTTCTAATCGTTGAAAATTTCTAAAAACAGATCTAATATTTGCACAAAATAAAAACATAAAACATTTTATTCACAATATTTAAGGGGTTAGGTACAACTTAAGAATTAAAAAAAAATGTCGAATTTTCAAAATATATTTTGTGTAATGCATAAATTATTCCGGTATATTTCACTGAGAAAAAATATGTCAATATCTGCAATAGTTTTTAAGTTATGATTTAAAAGGCAGAATGCTGCAACTTCAGTCCCTCCTGAAAGTGAATATTGCCACGCCCACTCTAAAAATGTTATTATTTTTGGAAGCAATATTTCTAATACCAGCTGATGAGAAAGAGCTTGGAGATTAAATTTCACACATAGGTAACCACCGGCTGCTTGTTTGTAAACACAAGAACGTGATTTTTGGTTTCAAGAAATTGTAGCCTACATAAAAGTGTTTAACGCTCTTTTCCCGTAAACAACATTTTCTTCTGCCATGAACTCTTGTCCCATTGACCATTCCTTCCCGTGCATCCTTCAGTAGGCAGTTTGTTCTCAACAGCGATCCAGCCAATCCCATTTTCTCTTTCTGATCAGTTTCAGCATCATTCTTTCTTCACCCACTCTGTCCATGTCACACGCTCAATCCTTCTCCAGATCCACATTTCAAATGCTTCTATTCGTTTCTCTTCACTTCGTCGTAATGTCCATGTTTCTGCCCCATACAATTCTACACTTCACACAAAGCTCTTCATTAGTGTCTTCCTTAGTTCTTTCTCCAGAGGTCCTAAGAAGATAGGCTCCTTTTTCTATTAAAAGCTTCCTTTGCCATTCCTATTGTCCTTTCGACTTCTTGGCAGCAGCTCATGTTACTGCTTATAGTATTTGAAGCTGTCCACTTGCTCTACTGTCTTATTTAGAGTTCGCAAGTTTACCTTCTTCACTTTTCCTCCTATGACCATGCTCTTCGTCTTGTTGGCATTTATCTTCATTCCATACTGCTCACAGCTGTCATTTAGCTCCATTAGCATATCCCTTACTATCGTCTCCTCTTCTGCTAACAACGCCATATCAGCAGCAAATCTTGCACACTTTATTCTTCTTCCTCCCTACTATCTCTCCTCCCATGTTCTGAAGATAGTTCTTCACTAAATCCTCTAAGTACAGCTCATGCATTTTGTCAAGACACTCGGGATGTGCAGTCCTGGAACAACGTTTCTGTGCAGGGGGTAGGACTAAAAGGGAAGGTTGGGCGTGTGTCTATCGAATTCAAGGCAAAAACTAACCCATTCCCCTATAATTCGTAAGTGGACTCATCCGATCTAGTGCGCAGCTCTGTAGGAAGAGTGGAAGAGTGTCTTGATAAAATGCATGAGCTGCAAATGTTGAACAGGATAGGTGATAAAGGGCATCCCTGTCGTACTCCTCTCCCTATTTCACTTTCTTCTCACATTTCTTCTCTTATCCTGATTTTGACTCGTTGTTTCATATAAAGGTTACTGAACATGTATCTGTATGTAATTTCTTAAATCCGATTCAGTTGTATGTTCAACTATGTAAGCAAGTTTTACTCCTGCTTGAGTGTAAGAGGACGCCCTACGGCCTTAACTAAATAAAGCTCGCCACCCTCTGGGGCGATTTGGTCTGCTATGGGGTTGATTTTACCTATTACCGATTAATTAAAGAGTTTATTCAAACACTTCATCATGAGTGGAGGATGACTAGTTGACGATAGTACCGGAAGGGACAAAATAGCCTTAAAAGGGACATAATAAAGCAAAAAATTTGGGTTAAATCAACTTCAAGAATTTGTCTCAAATTGGTTTCTAGAATTTGTCTCTCAACCACTATACATCATGACTGAAATTCATTATGTCGAGATGAACGCAGAGTTGCTGGTACGATAATCTCGGCCTGTGATGGATGTATAAACAGAAGTGACAGAGAAATGGAAGCAAACAAACCAGACATAATTATACGCGGCAATAACGTCATGCCTTGCTAGATTATTGATGTATCTCTCCCGCTAAAAGATATTATATTCAAGTACACTTTTACAGAAATAATAGTACTGAAAACTGAACCACTAGACGGTGCATCTTTCTTATTTACTATTTTTACTCCAACTTACAGATGCACAAAAATTAATAATAATAATAATAATAATAATAATAATAATAATAATACCGAGCAAGTTGGCTCAGACGGTAGCGTTTGAGACTCGCATTCGGGAGGTCTCGGGTTAAAACCCCGTGATTGGGGTTTTTCATGGTTTCCCTCAGTCACAAAGGCAAATGCCGGATTGGAAATTTACATGCCATGTCTCAATCACCAATATCATAAACATTAATCAAAATCCATAATCAGCTACATGAATACAAAGCCATCTACAACACAACAGAAACAGGAACTCAACAATCGTGAAAACGGCCTACTGGTGTACCCACAGATACTAAGAACGCGATATGACCACGGATGTTAAAGCGTGTATAAATAAACTTAATAAATAAATCAATAGTAGTAGTAATAATAATAATAATAATAATAATAATAATAATAATAATAATAATAATAATAATAATATCAAGTGCAAATCAAGTGGTAGGCAGTCATTCCGATTGAATATGAAGAATATGAACGGTATCGGATACCTTGCAGTTGGCTCGATTATCTCCCATTCATATTGGGTGTTTCTCCTATATCTTACATCGTCTGTTATCTTAAATATCCTTGCGTAATGCTGACTACAAAACTTGGATGTTCTGCTACTTGTTAATGCTAATTATGTTGTAAACCGATATTTTTCGGTTTTTGACGCAGAATCGCAAGGGGGGATACAAGGAGAATACAGAGGGAACATGGGATATACAAGGAGAGCAAGGGGAATGCAAGGAGAATATAAAGAGAAAATGGGTAATACAAGGAGAATACAAGGATGACAATGCGAAGACAACGAAAACGAGAAGGCAAATAGAACGAGAGGAATACATGGAGAACAAGGGAGACAAGGAGAACAATGGAAAGACAGGAGGAACAGTAAAGAGACAAAGGTAACAATAAGAAAAGGGTAACACAGGGAAGACAAGGAGAACAATGGAAAGACAAGGAGAACAATGGAAAGACAAGGAGAAAAATGGAAACCCTAGGAGAACAATGGAAAGCCAAGAAGTACAATGTGAATACTAGGAGAACAGGAAAATACAAGAAAAATAGGAAGTAGACAAGGAGAACGGGGGAAGACAAGAAGAACAAGAGGGAGACAGGGACAACAAGGGGAAAAAGGGAAATCAAGGGGAACAAGGGGAAACAAGGAGAACAAGGGTTAAGACAAGGAGAACAAGGGTAAGACAATGAGAACAAGGGTAAAAACAAGGAGAATAAGGGTGAGACAAGATAATAAGGATAAGACAAGGAGAATAAGGAGAAAACAAGAGAACAAGGGTAAGACAAGGAGAACGAGGGTAAAACAAGGAGAACGAGGGTAAGACAAGTAGAACAAGGGTAAAATAAAGAGAAGAAGGAGAATACAAGTCCAAGGAAAAGACAAGGAGAACAGGGGTAGACAAGGAGAACGGGGTAGATAGGGAGAACAAGAGGAAGACAAGGAGAATAAGAAAAACAAAGGAGAACAAGGGGAAGATGAGGAGAATAAGGGGTATACAAGGAGAACATATAGTTCTACGTAAAGACATGTTGCATAGTAAAGCCATACACCTGTCAATTTTCTTTCACAGTGCCATGGCAGCAGAAAAATCCAATGCTTTGGAAGCTACTACAGTATAATATGTAGCCTAGGTATCAGTTATACCATTAGGAGTAAAATTATTTATAAATCTTTATTTATAATTTATTACCTGTTACTTAAGAAATTTTAATGGATTCCTTTTCATTGTTACACATCTTAATATATACGCTGTCCATTTGAAAGATACTACGTGTATTTCAAGTATCATTTAGTCTATGGTCGGCAGAAGAGAAGTTGAATTAATAATAAATCATCAATTTAATATTTTGTTTGTAGTGATTTCAAAGTTATTGGGCACTGGCGCTATATCCAGAATCAGAAAAATGTTTCAAGATAAGCCAATAAAAACATGTGTTTTTGTCTTCACATTTAAACTTTCTTGATTATTTCAGAAAAATACTATATTAGGATGTCAACCAACTTGTATGGGGTGTTACCAACATCAGCAAAAAGCATATTATAATGCCAACCTAAACCGGAATCTGTGATTTAAAGGGCACGAAAAATAAAATTCAGCAATTAAAAATTTTAGTCCTAATTTTAAACAATTTAAATCTCCTGAATTTCAAGTTGAAAATTTTTGTTAATTTCTTCATGCTAAGTAACTATCATGCAGCCCTATTCTGAGATTGCAGCTCAAAAATGGAACAACTGGCAATTCCTTCTCTATATAAAAAGTGTAATTTGCTGGTGTTTATTTAAAGTTAAAAAGCTTTTAAAAAAATCATAACTTTTGAGTCATTTCGACTACAAGATTTTCTTTCAGAAAAATATTTCATTCTCCAGTTATACGATGAAAGAGTAATGGAACGGAGAAAAATTCTCTTCGGCGCGTCGGAGTTGTATCCGGTGTGGCTTAGTGGATAAAGCATCAGCACGTAGAGCTGAAAACCCGGGTTCAAATCCCGGCGCCGGAGAGAATTTTTCTCCGTTCCATTACTCTTTCATCGTATGATGACGCAGAATATCTGCATGGAAACATCATATGTACTTCGGTACATTAAAATAATATATATTCTTCAGTTAGATTATTACAGTATTCTTAGAAAGTAGACATAGAAAAATGTCTAATACCAATAGGTAAAAAATTTAGTTCTAGACACGCTCTCAAACTTTCTTCCGACACTATATATTCTAATTGCACTGCGGACGAAGGATTAGGGAAACAGCTGGAAGTGTCTGAAGTCAGGAGCATAGACAAGACTAATGGAGGAAATGCAAGAGAAGACATGAGAAGAACGAGTGAAGGAATGAAGCGACTACCAGATATTAGTGATTGTGAGGACAGAATAGATAGGGCTTTGGAGACGTTATTAGCGAAGAAGAAGAGTGCTAAAAAGTGAGTGCAGGAAAGTTAGGGGTGGCAAAAGTGTAAGAAAAGGAACAGAGAAGAAAGTGTTAAGTGTAAGAAGATAGGGTAAGAGTGGAATAAGATAGACTATCAAACAATGAATACAAAAATGTGAAGTGGAATGAGAGAGAAATTGTAAGTGTAATTAAGTGAATTAGATATTTCAATTTTTCAATGTTATGGGCTGGGAGTAGTATCAGGGGTACTACAAATGTAGGAGTGAAGCGAAAAGAAAGAGATAAATATGTAAATAAACAGAGGATAAAAAAAAAGTGATGTAAGTGTTGTAAATTAGAGTAAACGGAAAAGTCAGCAAGTAATGTAGGAGAAAATAGCGGGAAAACAATGATTAAGAGTAGGTAGGATTTAAGGGTGGAGAAGAAAATAAATAAATAACGCAAATTATTAAGGAAGGACTATGAAATATTTAATAGGTGAGCGAGAAATGGAATGGAGACAGCCTAGGTAGGAGGGAGAGAATAGAAGAGGATAGAGGGGGAAGGACATATAGCAATTCAGTCATAACAGAACATTAGAAAGTAATCAAGAAAATCTCGGCAAAGAATACACTAATAGAAAAGAGTTATATGTATTAAAGGGATGGTGGATCGAAAAACAGAAATGTGAAGGTCCACCATAACTGTGAATTGTAAAGTTGACTGACAAATAAATATCATATCATATCATATCATATATCATATCATATCATATCATATCATATCATATCATATCATATCATATCATATCATATCATATCATATATCATATATCATATCATATCATATCATATATCATATCATATCATATATCACATATCATATCATATCATATCATATCATATATCATATCATATCATATCATATCATATATCATATATCATATCATATCATATCATATATCATATCATATCATATCATATCATATATCATATCATATCATATATCATATCATATATCATATCATATCATATCATATCATATATCATATCATATAATATCATATCATATCATATCATATATCATATATCATATCATATCATATCATATATCATATCATATCATATATCATATATCATATCATATATCATATCATATCATATCATATCATATCATATCATATCATATCATATCATATATCATTTCATATCATATATCATATCATATCATATCATATATCATCTCATATTCTAATTGCAGAAACAATACATAATTATTTTAAAGTACCGGTACAATTATCATTTTCAACAGATTCTCTGAAGTTTCATTTGTTTACATTTGCCAAACGAACAGAAATATAACAAGAAAAAAGAAAGAACTGGAAGAGAAACATAATACGACGCAACTCAGACACTTTTTACGGTTTCAACTAAGAAAAATACGTTTTCGCCTGTCTCTCAGAATACTGACGTCATGAGAGCCGACGCCGACAAGAAAAATGCTGGCTTCAAGATTACATCCAGGGTGTTGAACTCCTTTTAACATGCGGTCCACCTCCGACCTGCCTCACATTTTTATGTCTTATACCGAACGTTTTCATACACCAGAAACATATATTTAAAAAATCATATCGCGCTACGCTATTTAGAGTGCACCACGTTTATTTATCAAATACGATTTAACTAGAAAATATCTGCGTCCTTATTATAGTCAGTATTTCTGTTACTACGTTCAGAAAAATTACGTAGTTCGTAATTATAAAACAAATCAAAGAAAATATCCACGTTAAACATAACCGTATTATATGAGATTACACATTTTCAGTGATTGTTTGTATGTCTGTCTGTCTGTATGTATGTTTGTTACCTTTTCACGCGATAATGGCTGAACGGATTTCGATGAAAATTGGAATATAAATTAAGTTCGTAGTAACTTAGATTTTAGGCTATATGACATTCAAAATACATTATTTAAAAGGGGGGTTATAAGGGGGCCTGAATTAAATAAATCGAAATATCTCGCTTATTATTGATTTTTGTGAAAAATGTTACATAACAAAAGTTTCTTTAAAAATAATTTGTGATAAGTTTTATTCCTTGACACATTTTGTTAGGACTGATATTTAATGAGATAAATGAGTTTTAAAATTAAAATAACTGCCATCAAAGGCCGTGTAATGAATTAAAAAACAAATGACTTTGTCTATAAGTGGCCTTGGACAGCAACAATCGAAAGCTATGAAAGATAGCCTACAGAGAATGTTTCTGTGTTTGTATGAAGTAATATCGGAAGCTAAATTAACCGATTTGTATAATTAATTATTATTTCACCATTGGAAATTGTAGTTTCTCTAGATGGACATAATGCTATAATGTTATTACAGTAACTTCTGATATAATATAATATAATATAATATAATATAATATAATATAATATAATATAATATATATGTAATATATAATATAATTTAAGTTATTTGAAGGGTTCAGAACCATAGTGGGCCAAGCGCCATTTACTGAATACGTAGAAAACAAGGGTTAAAATTAAGTTATTACCATAATTCAATGGAAACCTATAACAAGTAAAATAAAATATACACATTAAATCTAAATGATGTCAATCTTCATTAAACTATGGTTGTATGTAATAAAAATTAAGAAACATGTTAAAGGAATTGCCATTGTACCAAATGAGTGTCTCTGGACCAAAATGATCGCATTTTAATTATTCGGAAACAATTTAAATTAAGTAACATATTAAACGATTTATCCTTCTATCAAACACGAATGTTCCCAGGATCAAATGTCCTATTTTAATGATGTAATTACTTTATATTTATTTATAACGGCATATCCACATAGTAATACGATTTTACACTGACACATTTTGGCTGACAAGTAATTATTTCAAACGCTGAGAAACTGCAAAAATTATAAAAAAAAATTGAATTAAACAGTTACAGGACTTTAAAAATACATTCTATTCAGTACGATCTAAACAAATGTTCGTAAAGCTACAACATTAGATTCCAAGTAAATGAAACTAAGCTGTTAAGAAATGTGTCAGAATATTAAAAAATGGATAAAAAGAAAGATAGACATTTAAAATGTTTGCCTAATTGATAACATGAAATAACATAAAAATAATTTAATATATCTTGTATGTGAAGACGAAACTTGTACAACCATTTCAATTTCAAAATTACAAACCTACTTATTAAACAAATTTATTTATTTATTTATTTATTTATTTATTTATTTATTTATTTATTTATTTATTTATTTATGTCTATAACAAGGCAAAAACCCAATTATAACACACAGTACAGATTTGTTAAAAAAAACATAGAATTGCATATAACATGAAAAAAGAGATAAAACAGAAACAAATGCAAGATACAAGTGTAATTACAAATTAAAAATTGAAAATGAAAAAAAAAAAAAAAAAAACAAATAGATACTACCTAAATAAAAGACATAGATATAGATATAAATGAAAAATACCAAATAAAAAGAAATTAAAAGGAGTTAAGTTTAGATATCATAGCAAAAATGTAAAATGTAGCTATAATTGGTAAATTACAGAGTAAATATAACACTATGTTAATAAATTCAGTATACAGTATTATATAGTAGGCTTAATTTATTTATTTAAGAAATTCACTACTACAGAACATGTGTTCCAATTAGTAGGATATCTGATTATAACTATAACTAACATGCAACTAGAATTTAACATACATCATGAAACTATTGCTGTATATAACTTTTTCTTGTACATATTGTACGAAAACGAGAAATCTAAATCCTGTTTATTTGATAGATGATTGTAAGTTCGAAGCATTAATAAAAGTGGAGACATTTTATGAGATTGTGTTTTTGATGTCTGTAAATAAAAGAGAGATCGCTTTCTCAAATTTGATTTACCAATATTGAATATATGTCTACGTTTCTAGGAACTAACGCATGATTAATGCAGAAGAATGATAAAAAAAATATGTTTATAAATTTTCGAGAAAAAGTAGGTACTTTAGAATATTATAATGACAATTAATTTTATAAAAAAAAATATCACTACATTCATACAGATAAATTCCTAGCTGAAAAATGAGTATGGTGAACGATAGAGTTTTCAGAGGATTCTGGTCAAAGTGTATTCTGGACGGTTGTTGAATTCCGTAGACCCACCCTTTGATCCAGTATCCGACTCTAGTCAGTCATCTTGTCATTCGAATAGAACGCTACGAAGACCCCACCACTTAGAACAGTTGCAAAATTATAAAGAATTCACAGCAGAATTTAATCTTATGAAGATCATTCAGAAAAAAACAGAAACAACATTTCATATACGTTACGACACATAAATTACGCTAAACAAATTCATACACCTTAATAAAAAAACACAAGAGAAGACAATAATTCATTTACACTGATCTTACATAAATAAACGTCAAAACACAAGACGCAGAAATGAAAGGCCGAACATGCTGTAACAGAAAAAAAAAAAATTGAACTTACTAAGAAAATCTCGGGAATCTGTTCTCCTTTGCAAAATAATGTCTTTCGAATTACGAATTCATACAGTTCTAATATCGTACATACAGTCACAATCAGACAAGAATTCCACGCTTAATTAAAGATTCCTCGACGTTTGTGACATTTATAAATTGCTCGGATATTTCCATTATTACGTCACGAGATTCACATCCGACGCGCGAGCTACAGTCACTAATTAAATACATCCATCACACCTTCATTTTTTTTTTCCAATTCACTTCATTCACAAACAACACGTAGCTGCAAATACAACACTAACATCACACCAATCGTAAACCAGTTGGGATTTTAAACTGTTTTAAATTCCATCTTTATTATAATAACATAGCCGTACAGGAAGCTCTGTTAAATGCAACCTATGCCTCCGAACACGTGTGGATTCTATTTAATAATTCAGCAGAAAATTACTTCCGCATTTTCAAGCTAGTTAACTATGTGTTAAAATTTAATCAAGGGAAATGTAACACATGGAGGGGGTTGTCTATTCACAACCTGTCAGCAGCCGGCCGGTGGCGGGCAGGCAAGGTCCCTTTCCACATTTCGATTTTCGTGGTACCGCGTTCGTTTTTATAACAATCGACAATTCGTTTTACACATTTCCATTCACACCGCAGAACCGGTCACTAAATGCTACAACACAGCGACTCTGAATCCTCTCTTACCTTATTCGTACGAGAAATCCATTGGTTAAAACACGACCTCACTATTCCCACTACGAATGGAGTAAAAACCATGATACACATCGGATAAAGAGAAGGCGAAACGTAGAGAAATAATCAATATCGTAGTAGTTTGTTGACCGGCCAACAGAGTACGCCAGCGCTCGAGGCTCTTCATTGACGAGAGAAAATAGAGACTGCCGGTTTTGTTTATTACGGCCACTGATATCTCGATATTACGAGAGAGATTTAAATCCGCGACGATCACAACTTCACGCTTCAAATAACGTACAACAATACGCATCCACAGAATAATTTAAAAAAATACTACAAAAATAGGGGCGTGGCGAAAGATGTATTAATGGGATTCAAATAGTCTGTAGAAATTCCAGCAGCTGGCGGTAGTGTTTGCGATTCTAGTGCTCCCTGGACGGGGAATTATACAACTTCGTATAATGAACAAAAGCGCCACAGTTCAAAATACAAGCTGAAACATCTAATACATCGTTCAGAACTTTGATAGGGGATAAAAGGAACAATTATTTCGCGTTTTTCATCGTGATTAAGTCCTATTTCGGACGACGAATTCACCCGTGAAATTAAAACGAAATATAATTTTGTAGTGAATTAATTAACGCGTGTTAGAAACGGCGAGAAATTGCATGTTTCATTCAGAATCGATCGCCGACAGATGGCATAAGCCTCCGGGGCAATAATTATCAATTTGTTGCCTCATTTGGCTCCGAACGCCGTGATTGTAGGCAACGCCGTAGAGTCGTCAGGTGTAATGGAGCCGTCCTGTGCAGAACAGCGATCTAGCCAAGACCCATAAATTTTCCAAACGCGGTAACTACACCAATAAATTTAAAGAGAGATGGAACACTCTTTTCTACACTTACTCCACATCAACGAGGTCTAAATAAGACCTTACTCATACAAAATACGACAAAAACAGTTTGCAAGATTTGCACATTAAATACGTACCGATAATGTTTATTTTCACCTATACTAATAATAAATCTGTAGCCGAAATTTTTCTGGTAATTTTCGATCTTCCAAAAATAATTGGTCCTAACATATATACTTAACCGCCCTGAAACCGAAAATCGCTTTCTTGAAATTTTTGTTTGCATGTCTGTCTTGTCTGTTTCGATGTTTGTTACCTTTTCACGCGATAATGGCTGAACCGATTTATATGAAAATTGGAATATAAATTAAGTTCGTTGTAACTTAGAATTTAGGCTATATGGCATTCAAAATATTTTATTTAAAAGGGGAGTTATAAGGGGGCTTGAATTAAATAAACCGAAATATCTTCTTTATTATTAATTATCATGAAAAATATTACATAACAAAAGTTTCTTTAAAAATAATTTCCGATAAGTTTTATTCTATGCACAATTTTGATAGGACTGATATTTAATGAGATAAATGAGTTTCAAAATTACAATAACGCCATCTAAGGCGGTGTAATGAAATAAAAAACAAATGACTTCGTCTATAAGGGGCCTTGGACAACAACAATCGAAAGCTATGAAACAGAATGTTTCTGTGTTTGTATGAGGTAATATCGGAAGCTAAATTAACCGATTTCTATAATTAATTATTTATTAATTCAATTATGTAGTGTCTCTAGATGGACACAATGCTATAATGTTATTACAGTAACTTCTGAGTGAATCGAGGACAGGTAAGATTAAAATAGCTTCTTATGCACAGAAAACTTGATAGGCTATTCTGTACATTCGTTTCCTGTATTTCCTAAAATAATTTTTATGACCAAATGAGTGGTCTCTGGATCAAAATGATCGCATTTTAATTTGTTTAATACGATTTAAATTAAGTAACATAATAAGCGATTTATCCTTCTATTAAACACGAATGTTCCCTGGATAAAATGTCCTATTTTAATTAAATAATTTCTTTATATGTATTTCTAACGGGTGCAGCGGAGGGCACGGGTACGGATAGTAATTAACTATTAAGTTACTCTGACATATATAACCATAAATATAATTTTTATTTATATATTAATATTCTTTCTCTCACAGCAAACTGCCTAAATGGCAAAGAATACTAAACCATATTTACATTTCTTGATATGGTGGTTGGAATAGTAACTACGGTTAAATTTGTTGGTACGTGGTAGTATGAGAAACAATAAAATTATTGTGACTACTACACTTTTACTACGTCATACTACTTTTGACCAATGAAATGGTACAAAAGGAAGTCTTTCAACAAATCATGGCTGCTTATCGCACAATTTTACCGCTTCCCTAGCATTTGTTTATTTTTATTACTACCCTAGCGTTTGTTTCTTTGTTTGCCAGCATTTCAACCTGCAAATTTTTACGGTCCTATAAAACATGCTTTGCGATCGTAATTTGTTTCCTGCATAGATAGTCGACTCAAAATGGTGACTCCGTGCAAACATTTTGGTGAAGGCAACATTAGTGAAATATAATTTATTAAGTCAATTAATATCTATTACATTAGTGAAATATAATTTATTAAGTCAATTAATATCTATTTTAGTGTATTAGAGTACTTTATTTATTTTAATCCTTATATACTTTTTCTTGTTTTTATCATCTCCTTGCCATTTGTTTCTTTCTTTGACAACATTTCAAACTGCAAATTCTTTACGGTACTACAAAACATGCTTTGCAATCATCATTTGTTAACAGCATAGACAGTCAACTGAAAATGGCGACTCCGTTCAAACGTTTTGGTGAAGCTAACATTAATGAAATAGAATTTCAGTAAGTCAATTAATATTTTATTGTGTTAGAGTTCTTTATTTTTGCTGATCTTTATATACTTTCTTCTAATCGTGTTATTACGTTTTTATTATAATTCGCACAGGCCAAATGGCCTAAACCCTGATAGCTATTGATGATGATGATTATAATTCGCATTACCTTGGAATTCGTTTTAATTCCAACACGTCTGCTACTCAAAACACATTTTAATAAACAAGTATATTCCACACAATTTTTAGTAATGTTACTGAGCGAAAGGAAGATCGATTTCTTGCGTCAACGTATTAAGGGAATGTTCGTGGACAAATTTCTGCACAAAACCGGCCCTTCTCTCGCTCAGTAAAATTGTAAACCATATTATTATTATTATCATTATTATTATTATTATTATTATTATCATTATTATTAGGCCTATTATTATTATTATTATTATTATTATTATTGTTATTATTATATGTTATAAGCAACTGTGATAACTTTAGAGGAATAAGCCTTCTCAATTCTCGCTACAAAATTTATACCAAATTACTAAAAATTAAATTGAACCAATTTTATGACACTACAGTGGATGAAGCACAAAATGGATTCCGAAAATGCAGATCATGCGCAGATGGATAGTTTACACTGAAGCTTTTGATCCAAAAACGTAGAGAATTTAATACTGAAACCCATGTGGTATTTATTGATATGAAGAAAGCCTTCGACAGAGTAGATAGAAACAAATTATTGAATATTTTAGCACATGATGGTATTCCAAATCAATTAATAACAGCTATTTACAATATTTATAATAATAATTACATACAGCTTAGGACTGAAAACAAATATTCAGAATGGAAACGAATAAATCAAGGAGCGAGACAGGGTTGTAATTTATTTCCTCTATTATTTATAATATACATGAATCACATTATTAAGGGATGGAGATTGAAACCACAAATAGATACCTTATTATTTGCTGATGATATTGTGTTTATGGCAACTTCATAAGATAATTTACAACGTTTGGTTTACAACTTTAATCAAACGGCAGAAAGTTTCAATATGGAAATTTCAACTGACAAATCTAAAGTGATGGGGTTTTTACGAAAGGAACCAGTCCGTAGCAAAATTTGCATCAATAATAAGATAATCGAACAAATTAAACATTTTAGTTATCTCGGTTACCAAATTTCATATGAAGAAGAAAAAGATTTGAATGAGAAAATTATTAAATTCAACAGAGCACTGGGGATAATTAATCAGATATTCAAACCAAACTTAGTACAAATTCACACGCGCACCAGAATTTATAAAACATTGGCCAGACCTATACTCTGTTTTGGTAGTGAAATTTGGCCGATTCGTAATATTGATTCACATAGATTAACGGCGGCAGAAATGAGATTTATGCGTCGTACAGCGGGATACACGAGAATGGATCACATTAAAAATTTTAACATTATGAAAGAACTGCAGATTGACCCGATTACGGAATACCTACAGAAATACAGACAAAACTGGAGATGACATATCATCAGAATGCCTCGTTCTAGAATTCCACGCCAAATTTTAAATTACCATCCTGTGGGCAAGAGATCCTTGGGCAGATCGTTGAAGTGTTGGCAAGAGACCGTAACGGGCCACTAGGCCCAATACGTGCGATGATGATGATGATGATGATTATTATTATTATTATTATTATTATTATTATTATTATTATTATTATTATTATTATAAGTACAATTCGCTTCATCTGGAAACCAGAATATCAATAACGGAAAAAGCAAGGACTTTAGTAGTTCTGAAGATGACTGCTATGAAGCCGCAACTAATCAACTATACTCCGATCCATAACGTCTGACAGGCGATGTAAACACTGCCGGCAAAGAAAGAGAGAATTATACCTATTCAACCAACGGCAGAGGTCTCGTTTCACGCTTGCCTTGAGGTAGAACGCTTCAGACCGCCAAACTTCAAGATAAGTGTGGAATGAGATCGCTGCAATTATCCTTCTATCTCGCTCTGCCGAAAATGTTTACATCGCCTGTCAGACATTATGGAACGAAGTATAGGCAATTTACAACTTAGTTTTTATTTTAATACACAAAAGTGGTTATTATAACTATATTCCTAAGTGAGATAAAGCGTTAAAACTGTGAAACCAAGATGTATAAGTATTGTTTGATATCTACCGAAACGAAAGGATTTCAAACTACCGCTTTATTAGAAAAGAGCATCGTACTGAAACAAAAAATAACATCTTGATCAGACCTGCAGAACTGTAGCTCTTGAGAGCGACTTCTTTCCTCCCTTGTCTTACCCCACTCACCTTTTCTACTTGTGCGGTCACGGCGTTCTAGTTACGCTCGGCTGCATCAACATTCATTCTCGCGGCGTAAGTCGATCATCCCCAATAGAAGTGGAGTGAGGCTGACGTCATAGTTCCCCTACTTGCGAGTTCTGCAGGCCTGATCTTGATAGTCACAAAGAGACTAATCAACTTTTAATCGCTAATAAATGATATTTCCGAATGGAATAATCACAACACGTAATTTTTATTTTTAATTAGTTATTTTACGATGCTTCACTAACTGCTATGGTTATCTAGCGTCTGAGTGAGATGAAGGTGATAATGCCAGCGAAATGACTCCAGGTTCCAGCGCCGGAAGTTACCTACCATTTGTTCTTAATGGATTGCGAGAAACACCCGAAAAGACATCAACTAAGTAACTTGTCCCAACCAGGATTTGAACCCGTGCCCGCATGTTTTCACGATCAGGCATGCGAACCGATACTCCACAGAGGTGGACACGTAATTTATATAGGCCTAGCTATGGAATTTGAAACTCACGTCATACGAAAATACAAAACAGCAAGTGATTCTAGACAGACCTAACATGAGACACATCTGCAAAAATGTTTGAAACAAATATTACTTTTAAATGTATTCCGCGCTGATATATCATAAGAAAACGCGATACATATTGATAAACCTTACAAAATTTACGTGAGTATTGATGAAAACTTTTAAGCTCTAGTCTGGAACAAAACTCTTGCAGAATGCGAGTCAATGTGCACAATATACGTACTAGCCGTTTCTATTATGCAGTATGTAAGAAGTTTGAAGTCTTAAACTAAAAGCAGACAGACGGGAAGAAGTTGGAATGAAGTTCCTTAAGTGAAAACAGCATAATACACTTTACTATGATTTAGGCACAGTACACGCTTCTGCACATAAAGAGAATTAAAAAACTTCTGAAACAACTGCAGTAGAAACAGACATTGGTACAAATGCAATATATAATTCGCACACAATACATCCTGACAAAATGGTAGTATTAGTAGTAGTAGTAGTAGTAGTAGTAGTAGTAGTAGTAGTAGTAGTAGTAGAAGTAGTAGTAATAGTAGTGGTTGTGGTAGTGGTAGTAGTAGTGGTTGTGGTTGTTGTAGTGGTAGTAGTAGTAATAGTAGTAGTGCTTATGGTAGTGGTAGGAGTAGACCTTAGTAGTAATAATAGGAGTGGTAGTAGTAGTAGTAGTAGTAGTAGTAGTAGTAGTGGTTGTGGCTGAAGTAGTAGTAATAGTAGTGGTGGTAGTAGTAGAAATAGTAGTAGTGTTTGTGGTAGTAGTAGTAGCAATAGTAGTAGTGTTTGTGGTAGTAGTAGTAGTAGTAGTAATAGTAGTAGTGTTTGTGGTAGTAGTAATAGTAGTAGTGTTTGTGGTGGTAGTAGTAGTAATAGTAGTAGTGTTTGTGGTAGTGGTAGTAGTAGACCCTAGTAGTAATAATAGCAGTGATAGTGGTGGTAGTAGTAGTAGTGGTAGTAGTAGTGGTTGTGGTTGGAGTAGTAGTAATAGTAGTAGTAGTGGTAGTAGTAGTAGTAGTGGTAATAGTAGTAGTGGTAATAGTAGTAGTGGTTGTAGTAGTAGTAGTAGTAGTAGTAGTATTAATAGTAGTAGTGTGGTAGTAGTAGACCTTAGTAGTAATAATGGTAGTAGTAGTAGTATTAGTAGTAGTGGTTGTGGTTGTAATAGTAGTAGTGGTAGTGGTAATAGTGGTAGTGGTAGTGGTAATAGTAGTAGTAATAGTAGTGGTTGTTGTAGTGGTAGTAGTAGTAATAGTAGTAGTGCTTATGGTAGTGGTAGTAGTAGACCTTAGTAGTAATAATAGTAGTGGTAGTGGTGGTGGTAGTAGTAGTATTAGTAGTAGTGGTAGTAGTAGTAGTAGTAGTGGTAGTAATAGTAGTAGTAGTGGTAGTAGTAGTAGTAGTAGTAGTAGTAGTATATGTAAAAGGTAAAGGTAACCTCGTAACATGCCATGAAGACACTTGGGGGCATGGAGGTAGAGCCCCATGCTTTCCATGACCTCGGCACTAGAATGAGGTGGTGTGGTCGGCACCACGCTCTGACCGCCTTTTACCCCCGGGAAAGACCCGGTACTCAATTTTATAGGAGGCTGAGTGAACCTCGGGGCCGTTCTGAAAGTTTGGTAGTGGTAGTAATAGTAGTAGTAGTGGTAGTAGTAGTAGTAGTAGTAGTAGTAGTAGTAGTAGTAGTAGTAGTAGTAGTAGATGTAGTACTAGAATTTGATGTGTTTTATTTGTGTAGGAAGTTATTTTCAATAAAGATCCGAAGTTTAATTTTCATTTATCTCAGAACTCATTTTTATGGCTTATGCTATCTCCCTTTACCCAAACATCATCGATTTGTTATAATTACATTTTATTCTTATTGTTACAATTAATTCTTAAATATCTCATTGTATGTTTAGTTAGCAGTCCGAAGATTGGTTGGAACGTCATAAGATACACCAATATGGCATCACTTATGAGGCAACCAAGTCAGGAGATAATAGAGTAGGGTGGCCATTTCCATTATCCTCCATTGCATGCATCGCTGACTAGTGATATGTTGCCCCCTAGATCATATATACCCAGATTGATTGGCCTTATATGCTTTGACAGTAACAATTTTTGTCAGGTTTACTATGCTGCCATCTAGTTGTTACATAAGGAGTCAAGTCATAACTCCCATTTGAATTGCATTAGCGACTGTACTGCCATCTCATGTTCGTTTACGGCGGACGGGTGGCGATCCTGGCGGTTGTTCTCTTCAAAGTGCTACCGATTAGGGATGAGCAATCTGTTATATCCATATGATCTAGGGTTACACTAATCAGACTTCAGATGTATACAAACAATTTGTTCTTCCTATGACACATATCTTCAAGTGAGATCTATTGCTAGGTAACAGATGCGTCAGCCAGAACTTCATAAAATAATAACTTTTGAAACAATTTATTTAATTTCCGTGCTTTTCATAACCAACCATTTTTAAAGTAAGCCTGGCATTGTTCGAGCTTTTGTGTGTTGTAGATGGCTTGTGTACATGTAACTGATTTTAGATTTCGATTAATGTTTATGATATTAGTGACTGAGGCGGTGATGAATGTAAACTTTCAATCCTCCATTCGCCTCTATGACTGAGGGAAATCATGAAAACCCCCAGTCAGATTGGTCGGCCACGAGATTTGAACCCGGGACCTCCCGAATTCGAGTCTCAAGCGCTATCGTCTGAGCCAAGTCGCTCCATTAAGTTCAAACCTTTACTAAAAGTACGTAAAGATTAATTTTTGGTCCTACAGAATATATCTGTTATGGTAACAATTGATATTAGAAAAGAAAAATTAACTCCGGCGCCGGGGATCGAACCTGGGTCCTTGGTTCTACGTACCAAGCGCTCTAACCATTGAGCTACGCCGAAGCTCAATCCACAGCACCGGATTGAATCCCCCTCCTCCAGTGGCAACTGACTTAATATAAATGTCAACAATGTCGAACTTGGAGTCAGGAAACAAAGAAAAAAAACACTGGAGGATGGGGATTCGATCTGATGCTGTGAATTGAGCTTCGGCGTAGCTCAATGGTTAGAGCGCTTGGTACGTAGACCAAGGCCCTGGTTCGATCCCCGGTGCCGGAGCGAATTTTTCTCCTCTAATATCTTTATTGAAAGGTTGCGACTGCTGATTTAGATATCAGTCACATCAGTAATGGATAAAATATTATATGACACATAAAAGTAAAGATTTTATGCGCTCGTGGAAATGATCACCTTTGGCTTCGTTAACTTTCCGCCCGCTGATAAAACCTAATTTTATTCTCTTATACAAATATTACTATTGCACAAATGTAAAAATTCTTTTTGCACGCTATCGTATAATAGTCAAATTTAACAAGCTTATATACAGTTGGCGTATCACTGAAGGAGAAAATCCAAAATGCGACACTGTACCAACTAGCGGATACACAGGACATCACACAAGCAGCCATTACATCCAAATGGAAATGGGGTGGACACGTGGCCAGGATACCAGGCGACAGATGGACATACCGAGCTAGCATGTGGGACCCCCGTATAGGAAGGAGACTTCAGGGCAGACCTCAGCGCAGACGGGCAGACTTCTTCAAAGAACAGGCAGGTCAACAATGGTCCAGAGAGGCAAGAGACAGAAGAAAGTGGAAACTACTCGAGAGACATTTGTCCATAGACAGGAAGTTGTGAAAGGCAGTGAGAGAACCATTGTTAAAGGAATTCAAGTTCTTAGACTTAAATATCACGTCTAACGTGAACTACCTCATCACGTTGGGAAAATAGAGCTTTCCCTCATTTAAGGAGGCCTTTGCCCTTCATGGGACACAATGGGCTATCTTTATTATCTTTATCTTTTATATACAGTTGAAAGATCTACTTTCAGGAATGGCTCTCTAAAAAATGTGTAACAAAGCGACACCATTAGGAATATAATAAATGAAGTGAATAGTTGTAAAATTGAGAAAATATGTGCCATCTTAGTCTTATTATTCTTAAAATTCGTAATATACGAAGTTTAAAAGGAAAACATTTTAACACAATGAAAGATTCTTTCTTTCTTTCTATGGTCAGTTCACAGCTCATCAATATATGTTTATCATACGGTGAAAGCACATTAGTCTGTGTTTGATAGAAATAGAGGAAAAAAATAATTTACGTATTCATATTTATACGCGAAAATACTGTGAACAGCTCTACCCAGTATCCTTAAGGGTATATGTACGTGAATGACCACAAATATTATCAGAAAATGTAGGCTCTAAATTTATAAAATTTTATAAGAAAATGAACTCACAATTGGACAAAAATTACCAGGTACCAAAACAAGACTTATTAGAACTTAAATGTCTGATAAAAGTATAAAAAAAGGTTACTAATAATATTTTTCAAACCAGTTTTATCAAACTATGAAAAAAAAAAAAAAACATTCTGCAGTTACATCATTAATTGGTAACCATAACATTGTTATAGTCTCTCTGACATCTTTAATATTTTTCCTGCATGTAATAAACACTTATTTCTGAAAAGTAGACTACTCTCAGACATGTAGAGTTGTTTATTTTAATACATTAATTTTTTATTTGTCCTATATAAAATATATTAAAATTTACATAATGTTTTGTGACCTAATTTCTTTATTTTCAAAGAAATGGACATTATTTTAGTCTACTTTTTGCATAAATTCATGCTAAATCAGTATACAAAATTTCATAATTCTATCTGTAATTGTTGTGAAGTTATGAAATAATATATGTGAAAATTGTCAAATTATGGAAAATTTAATTTAGAGTAAAATGTGAATTCTAAAAAAATAATTTCAGTAAACTTTTTTTAAACTTTTATCAGATATTTAAGTTCTAATTAGTTTTTTTGTGGTACCTTGTAATTTTTGTCCAATTGTGAGTTCATTTCCTTATAAAAATTTAGAAATTTAGAGCCTGCATTTTCTGATAATATTTGTGGTCGTTCACGTACATATATCCTTAACCCGATGCTATTAATTGATTAATCGAATTGTAGTCGATTTTGTACAGTGTAGAGTAAGTTTGAACAAAACCTCACACTACACTATAGAAATGATATAGATGCTACAAATGTGAGACTAAATGAAACTGAAAATTACTATGAAATTACTGGCACAAAATTTTCTAATTATTTTCAAAAGTTGTCATACGTTTTAACCGTGATCCCGAACTCGCTTGCAGACCGAAGATTTATTTTTCGGTACCGGGCATGCTAAAAGCTTTAATTTATATAGAAATCCAGATATAGATTACTGTAATATCATAAAGATTTCTCTTTATATTTTGTATTGAAGTAAAAGAAGACACACACAAAGGACAGAAATAGAGAAGAAAATTCCATGTAAAAGAGTTGGCATCACAAAAAAAGATAAAATCAGAAATTACGATAATCGACACGTGTGTCCAGTCCAGCAAATAAATAATACTAGAACGTACAGAATAGAACGAGCATGTGTTCAGGCTGGGTGAAAACAGATTAGATCAAAATGATATATGAGTTACATTAACTCGAGACAAATCGATGAAGTCACTTCAATTAGCACGAACATGCATGAAACATTTATAAAGGAGAAGAAGAAAAGTTACTTTACTACGCCACTAGGTACTAATAAATGTCAAAATCTAAAACAATAACGGCCGGACGCATGTATAGTATTATCAAAGACTTTGACCCAGTTGCACGAACACGGAATAAAGTCTTGTTAAAATTAATTACATGCTTACGCGAGAATTATGTTGTACGAACCCGTTATAGTGCATTATTCGCAGGATATCTTCCGAATAAGCTATCCCATGCTTTCAGTCGCTGGTGACATCTGTACTTCCATATCTTACAATGTTAAATTCCTCAACTTTGGGTACACTTTTCTCAGAAGTTATAAAAGATACAAATGTAGAAAAAATAGGACACGTGTATACAACGGGTACACAGAGGGTTTTGGAATTAAACGGGTTACCTCAGCTTCTTGTCTATGCGGATGACGTGAATATGTTAGGAGAAAATCCACAAGCGATTAGGGGAAACGCGGAAATTCTAGTCGAAGCAAGTAAAGCGATAGGGTTGGAAGTAAATCCCGAAAAGACAAAGTATATGATTATGTCTCGTGACCAGAATATTGTACGAAATGGAAATATAAAAATTGGAGATTTATCCTTGGAAGAGGTGGAAAAATTCAAATATCTTGGAGCAACAATAACAAATATAAATGACACTCGGGAGGAAATTAAACGCAGAATAAATATGGGAAATGCCTGTTATTATTCGGTTGAGAAGCTTTTGTCATCTAGTCTTCTGTCAAAAAATCTGAAAGTTAGAAATTATAAAACAGTTATATTACCGGTTGTTCTGTATGGTTGTGAAACTTGGACTCTCACTTTGAGAGAGGAACAGAGATTAAGGGTGTTTGAGAATAAGGTTCTTAGGAAAATATTTGGGGCTAAGAGGGATGAAGTTACAGGAGAATGGAGAAAGTTACACAACACAGAGCTGCACGCATTGTATACTTCACCTGACATAATTAGGACCATAAAATCCAGACGTTTGAGATGGGCAGGACATGTAGCACGTATGGGAGAATCCAGAAATGCATATAGAGTGTTAGTTGGGAGGCCGGACGGAAAAAGACCTTTGGGGAGGCCGAGACGTAGATGGGAAGATAATATTAAAATTGATTTGAGGGAGGTAGGATATGATGGTAGAGACTGGATTAATCTTGCTCAGGATAGGGACCAATGGCGGGCTTATATGAGGGCGGCAATGAACCTCCGGGCTCCCTAAAAGCCAGTACGTAAGTAAGTAAGTATACAACGGGTTAAATAAATTTAAAATTCCACTGAGCGGTGGGCAAAAAAAAAAAAAAAAATTCATTGATAACATTTTTTGCATTAAGGATTACAATAAATATTTTTTATTTTTGCTGAAGACAGAAATAATCTTAATTTCATTAACCTACTGTGTAAAATGCCTTCACATTGATATTGTATTTTAGTTTCAGAATTCTGGGTACAATAATTTCTTAGAAAAGTGCACCAATATCACAAAAATAAGAAAGTCCAGAAAAATGGCGTCAGAGGTTCCATATTATGCAATGTTAAATTCCTGAATTTTAGGTGCACTTTTATCAGAAGTGATAAAAGATACAAATGTAGGAAAACTGGATTATTTATAACATACTTTTATGTATACATCCGGCTAAATAAATTTAAAATTCCACTGAGCGGTTGGAAAAAAAAATGTTTTTTTTTTTTTTTTTGTTTTCTAGCATGTTCTTTTAGTCATTCACTATCTCAACTAGCTTAACTGTATCTTCTATCATAAAGTTTCTTATTTCCAATTCCTTTTTATTTACTCATTTGTTTATAATAAAGTCCGTAGACGAAAGGTAATAATAAGTTCAGAAATAATTAAAAAAATACTGGTATTGTGAATGCACTTTATAAACAAAGCACCATCTAAAAATACTAGCAACCTGCGTTCCATTTCTATTAACTATTGAATATATAGTCCTACTATATAATACTGTATACTGAATTTATTAACATAGTGTTATATTTACTCTGTAATTTACCAATTATAGCTACATTTTACATTTTTGGCTATGATATCTATACTTAACTCTTTTTAATTTATTTTTATTTGGTATTTTTTATTTATATCTATATATGTCTTTTATTTAGGTAGTATCTATTGTTTTTTTTTCATTTTTAATTTTTAATTTGTAATTACACTTGTATCTTGCATTTGTTTCTGGTTTATCTCTTTTTTCATGTTATATGCAATTCTGTGTTTTTTAAATAAATCTGTACTGTCTATTGTAATTGGGGCTTTGCCCTGTTAAAGAAAGAAAGAAAGAAAGAAAGAAAGAAATAAGCAAGTAAGTAAGTAAATAAGTAAGTAAGTAAATAAATAATTAAGTAAAGTAAGTAAGTAAGTAAATAAATAAATAAATAAATAAATAAATAAATGTCATACAACACGGTGATCCATTTATTCTATAGTTAGGCTATTCCACGAATATTCCAAGATTTATTCCGCGATTGTACAGATACGGAACTAAAAAATGGACCGAGTTTTGGTAGGTATGTAGGCAACAAGCTTCGTAACACTGTCCACAAGTAGCATACATTTAGGCGCTCTTATTTACTGCACATAAGCACTGCGTTGTATCTGGAACTTAGTAAAATTAGGTGGCCCAAATTTTGTTTCTGGGCTTAAGAAGAACAAAGGAATAACAAAAAAGTGTGAGGTAAAAGAATATTTACTTTCAAGAAAACAAGTAAACCCTTTCATTGCACGATAATTGGTTATGTGATAGATAAGCAGAGAAACACCCTATTTCTACAAAAAAAATCAATTCTACCCCACTACCATCCTCCAATCGATGTTATTTACACGGACTCGTCCATCAGCGCCTTCGAGTTATGCAATAATAAACACACTCCTCGTCAAAACGTGATTTGGTAGGGCGTCATGTTTTTATTATGGTTCGTTGTTCACTGGCGATAAGGGGAGAGCAACCCTCTAGACAGAGGGCGCCTGGGGGTAGATTAAATCGCACAACTTCACCTCGAGGTTCCTCCTGAAATTCAATATCCTCCATTTTTCCTCTCCACCTCCCACTTCCACCCCTTCTTCCGGTTGGTCCCACCCCCCAGCTCTTCATTGAAGTTGATTGAGAGCCCACCCCACATTTCCTGCAGGGTTGAATACAGATTTGACTGATTCTCAAAGTGTATGTAAATATAGGTTTCCTTTCAAGCTCTTTGAGGAAAACATAACGAGTTCGTCATCGTGTTGTGGCTGTGATGATGTCACGCAGCCTCGGATGGGTCGGAAATGTAGAGCGCATGTTTAAATCGCAATATGCTAATTGTTTTCGGAACGAATTGCATGGGAAAGCGCCGGCTTGTAGGTAAAAGCCAGTAATGTGAAATAACATATGGAGCTGTGCGGGATCATTCAAATAAACATTCATAACTTTGAAACTTTTCTGGAGGGGGGGGGGGAATAAAATATATATCGGAGTTCATACCTACTAGTCCACCTTTGTGGCTGAGGTGTTAGCGAGTCTAACTCCGAACCCAGCGGTCCGGGTTCGATTCCCAGTCAGGACGAGTTGCCTGGATGAGGTTCTTTCGGATGTTTTCCCTCACTCCTATGGATGAATATCAGGTAATTTATCAGGCGATTGGAACCCCACTCATCTTCGCCACTTCCTTTCCTCCCTCATCATCCCGTTTCTGGTTTTTCAGATCACTCTACAGACGCCCTCCCGAAGCTGTTGACTCTCTCGACCGGCCTCCGTGGAATATAGCTAAACGACGTTGGATAGCTTCTGCAACGAGCACCCGAGGCGGACCTACTCGAGGGAGGAGGCGGACCGAGAGGGGGGGGGGCCTTGGGGGAAGTTGCCGAAGAAGGAATGGTATATGGATTCTTTCGGCTGTAGGGACCGGTCGTTAGGGAGTCATGTGGTTAGGGCGGTGCGCGTAGGGAATCTGTGGCACGCAACTCATTCCATATCGAGGGTTAGCGCAGTAGATCTCAATAGGTCGCATTCCTGGGCCATCTGTGCCCTCATGAGTTAAATTCCATTCATACCTACTACATAAAGTATCGTTTAAGTCTACAATATCACTTGATCTCCAAAAGAAGTTTTAGATATTCCACTTTGTGGTGGAACTAAACACCCATTTTACGTGGAAACTAACGAATACATAGGATTATTTAAGCTTTGGTAAATTTGATACATATGAAACTTTATCATCATCAAGGTTTCGGCCATTTGGTCCTTTCCTTCTCAGAGAAACTGATCTTCCCCTCTATCATAAGGTCTACCTATACTCCGTTTTCCAACTGGGGTATAATTCAAAAATAATTTTCGGAACCCACAGTTTTCGTAACAAATTCTACCTTGATTCAGATGGGGATCAAACCCGGGATGCTATGTTGAAAGACAAAGAGACTAACCACTCTGCTATGAGCGAGTTTTCGGCGTTGGGTGTACAAGGATGAAAACAGTAGGCCTACTGCAAAAGGTGCAATAGCAGACTTATTTTTAGACCCATTCTCCATGGCACAGAATGTAAACAAAATTTATTGTCAAGGCAATACGCAATCGATACCATTAATCGACGATACCCCTCGAAAACCAATATAATTGGTTATTTCTTACGTACACGTTTCCAGGTGTGAACCCTCGAACTTTCTCGCATATATTACTGTTCAAGCCGAACTATTATGTGTACGGTGAAGTAGTGGCAAATTATTTTTCTCAGCGACGGTCCCCCAATGATTAGTAGAATTCACGGCTCACCACTTCCTAAAGAGTGCCATGCTGAGGTTTTATTATTATTATTATTATTATTATTTTTCTTTTATGTACAAAGAATCCTGTTCCTAATTGGTGATTATTGTTTCCTTCCCCATAATACAACACGTAATCTCCTATTTGTGATATGCCATTCCCATCTAACCTAACCTCTTGCACTCCTACGAAGTCTATTCTATATCTAGCTAGTTCTTTTGCTACTAATGTTACCCCTCCTGTTCTATAAAGACTAGTTCCGAGGCTTATTGTAGGGATTCGTAACAAGCTGTTTTTTACGGTGATGGGAAATTAAACGCAGAATAAATATGGGAAATGCGTGTTATTATTCGGTTGAGAAGCTCTTATTATCCAGCCTGCTGTCCAAAAATCTTTAAGTTAGAATTTATAAAACAGTTATATTACCGGTTCTTCTGTATGGTTGTGAAACTTGGACTCTCACTCTGAGAGAGGAACATAGGTTAAGGGTATTTGAGAATAAGGTGCTTAGGAAAATATTTGGGGCTAAGCGGGATGAAGTTACAGGACAATGGAGAAAGTTACACAACACAGAATTGCACGCATTGTATTCTTCACCTAACATAATTAGGAACTTAAAATCCAGACGTTTGAGATGGGCAGGGCATGTAGCAAGTATGGGCGAATTCAGAAATGCATATAGAGTGTTAGTTGGGAGACCGGAGGGAAAAAGACCTTTAGGGAGGCCGAGACGTAGATGGGAGGATAATATTAAAATGGATTTGATAGAGGTGGGGTATGATGATGGAGACTGGATTAATCTTGCACAGGATAGGGACCGATGGCGGGCTTATGTGAGGGCGGCAATGAACCTTCGGGTTCCTTAAAAGCCATTTGTAAGTAAGTAAGTATTATTATTATTATTATTATTATTATTATTATTATTATTATTATTATTATTATTACTATTACTTACTGGCTTTTAAGGAACTCGGAGGTTCATTGTCGCCCTCACATAAGCCCGCCATCGGTCCCTATCCTGTGCAAGATTAATCCAGTCTCTATCATCATATCCCACCTCCCTCAAATCAATTTTAATATTATCCTCCCATCTACGTCTCGGCCTCCCCAAAGGTCTTTTTCCCTCCGGCCTTCCAACTAATACTCTATATGCATTTCTGGGTTCGCCCATACTTGCTACATGCCCTGCCAATCTCAAACGTCTGGAATTAAAAATGTTATGTTTTATTTAACGACGCTTGCAACTGCAGCGGTTATATCAGCGTCGCCGGATGTGTCGGAATTTTGTCCCGCAGGAGTTCTTTTACATGCCAGTAAATCTACTGACATGAACCTGTCGCATGCCATCAACGTGGACCGGGATCGAACCCGCAACCTTGGGCATAGAAGGCCAGCGCTCTACCAACTCGCCAACCAGGTCGACTCTGGATTTAATGTTCCTAATTATGTCAGGTGAAGAATACAATGCATGCAGTTCTGCGTTGTGTAACTTTCTCCATTCTCCTGTACCTTTATCCCTTTTAGCCCCAAATATTTTCCTAAGAACCTTATTCTCAAATACCCTTAATCTCTATTCCTCTCTCAAAGTGAGAGTCCAAGTTGCACAACCATACAGAACAACCGATAATATAACTGATTTATAAATTCTAACTTTCAGATTCTTTGACAGCAGACTAGATGACAAAAGCATCTCAACCGAATAATAACACGCATTTCCCATATTTATTTACTTATTTACTTACTTATTTATTTATTTACTTACTTATGTACTTATTTACTTACTTATTTATTTATTTACTTATTTATTTATTTACCTACTTATTTACTTACTTATTTATTATTATTATTATTATTATTATTATTATTATTATTATTATTATTATTATAGACAAACGTGAAATGTGTAAAAGTTAAAGCTGGTTCACAAGCCGGGAACGGAAACGACGAGAACAAGAATGGAAATATTGTTAAAATAAACGTATTTAATTTACAATTAACTTTCAAAAGGTACAATTATTGAAAGTACAATGTTGAAAAACAAAGAAACAAATGCTAAGGAGGTGATAAAAACAAACAAATGCTAGGGATATGATGTATTTTAGGGATAAGCAGCCATAATTGGTTGAAACACCTCCTTCCGTATTGTTTCATTGGTCAAAAGTACTGGGTGTTCATTTCAAAGTGTGTCATGACGATACTGTTGTGAGCCAACGATTTGAAGCGAGTTTCAGCTTTTATGTCAGAGAAGCTGCCTATTAATCAAGACGTTCAATCTAAACTTGAGAACGTGTACGGTATAACTTGAACGTCGTAGCAACAGATGGCGGCCCGTAAAGTCTGTGTGCTACCATAACCTCTTTCGAACTGTGTTTTGCGCGGACAAGTCGTACGCAGGGTATTTGTTATCATCGGTTGCGTACGGCAACATTCCACAACACAAATAAAATGCCCCGTGTCCATGTTGACCGTCGAAGTTAATGTCAACAAATACTGTACGTAAGTAATCGTCTTAACTTTCTCCCCATATCCCGACAGTATGAAAAAAACTCATCCCAGTACGTGTTTCCAAACAGTTCACATTCCTGCCACTACCGGCGTTACCGTACGTATCGGCAAGTACTCTTCAGAATGAACGCCGTACTTGCTAGGCAACTTCTCTGGCACATAGGTAATACGCCTCTGCGGAAGTGTAGGAAGATTGAATTCTCTAGGCTCATCGGCTAGCCACATGACGTCATACAGCGAGCCTTGACACACTTTGAACTGAACACGCAGTAGTATGACGTAGTAGAAGTGCAATAGTCACTTTAATATTGCACAACTTGCGATTACAAAACAAATTAGTTATCGCTCAGGTCTGTACCTGTTCTCCACGCCGAGATATTATCACAGCCTAGTATATACAGTCAAGAAGCTTGAGTTGTGAGGTTGCTAGGAACAATTGACTGTTCCGGTACTATTTCGCGTTGTCTGTAATGAGGCGATATTAGCGATCCTAGTGGTTAGCAACTATCTATGGATGCATATTTATTACGTGAGTGTATATACTAGACTGTGATATGACTGAGAGAGGTCGCGCTGCAGGGCTAATTTGATACGCAATTTCGGCGTCCTCATGCCCGATACGAGGAGAAGTGGCACCATTAGTCGTCGTCACACAAGTCACATTAGTTCATGGCCTAACTACTAATAGCATTAGCATTCAGCTGTGGCTTATTGTGTTATAGTAAGAATTTGAAATTCTGCTATTATTTTGTTTTACCATAGATCCTGGAACGGGTTGCTCTTAATCGGTATTGAGAAGGACGTATTCTACGTCAAAAATATACAGTCTATTACATAAAATTTACCCATAAAGAAAATAATATTAGGTTTCAACACTGAAATCGGATCATTTTGATAACAGAAGTATTCTGTTGACACAAACTTAGTTTTGATACAAAGAAATGAAGAAAATATACAATAATAATATTCCAGCTAACTTAAAAGAAACTTACTGAGAAAAACACGATACATGTTACGCAAGAATTCATATTGCTTTGCCATAGGACCCGTTGAATTGGATTTGGAAGCGGGGCAAAGGAATCGAAGACATCTCCAATCCAGGTATTAAGGTCGTGATTCAATTTCTTACTTTTGTAAAAGTTTCGTCCTTTGGTTTAGAAGAAAGCGTCTTCGCAAACATATCGACCTGCGTGAACCCTACACAAAGGGGCTGCCTTTACGTGAGAGAAGGAAGCCATTGTTTACTGTAGAGGAGGGGCCTGTTTCCTTATTAGTCTCATTATGAAAGCACCCATGCGATGCTCAAATGTTTATCGTTAGTTTTTTGTTAAAAAAAAAAAAAAGAAGAAGACTGATGACTGAAATATTCGCACATCGCGAGACAGTTATTCAGATGTTTTCTCTGCTTGAAATATTGGCAAGAGAACTGAGGAAAATTGGAAGGAAGCTGTGGAGAGCTCATTGTTTAAAAATTATACTTTATATTCTCGTTATCAAGACCAACCAACCATGTATTCTGTAAAGAGGATTCCTCCAAAATGTGTGTATATTCCCTATTAAATCCTACGCAACACAAACTTAAATAAAAATGAGATTATAGCAAATACCTTACTATAATAATACCGGACAGCTGTATACTAGCAGCATTGACGTGAGTGCGAAATATCGCGGACCTGACATCTAGCGGAGCGGCGTGGAATTACGTCCACAAATACAAATATTACCATAGCGGGATTCGGACTATTGTCTAAAACGTGAGTTACTAATATTGGAATAATATATGAAACACTTAAGAAATGTTGAATAGTATTTAATGTAAAATTATTATCTTATATCAAAGCTGCATATTATGAGAAATACTGCATTCTTCATATTACTTTCCGTAATTGTTATATATTTTTTCTTTGGTTTAGTGAGACAAAATCAGTTCTGATATTAGGAATGAATTTACAATAATGCTTTATATACGCATTGCTGACAACTGCAAAGATAAAATTGATAGTAATCTAATGCTTATAATAATTAGTATAAAGGCATGTGAACAACAATAAAACTTAATTTGATAAAACCTTAAAATTTCCGATACATTTTAACTTCTATACATTTATTAGGTCTAAATAAAAAAGGTAATTTGTATTTTTCTATCAACACAAAGAAGAAGGAATTAGGCCTACTAAAGAATGTTGTTGACTCACGTTTTATGATCCCTCGGAAATCGAAAGTACAATTTGGAACAATTTGTAATGATGTAATTTTCTAGCAATTATAAACAGCACATATACACTCTGACATTTTAACACAATACTAATTGATAAAACTACTAACTAGCCCAGCAACAATATACATTGCAGTTGATTACAGCTTGTTTCGCGAGTATCGCCACACCGGCCTCCTAGGTAGCAGCACAAGCGTCGTTCGCGCGCAGAACTGCTAGCTGTCCGGTATTATTATAGTAAGATATTTGATTAAATAAAGGACGTATCGCAATAAAAATTAAAATAGCTACACAAATTGTGATTAAGAGATTCAGATAGCCTACATTCTGAGTAAACAACGCTATAGATGTTTCATTACAATCTATACTTCGTTTCATAATGTCTGACATGAGAAGTAAATATTGCCGGAAAAGGAGAAGAGAAGTATAATTGCTATCCAACCAATGGTAGAGGTCTCATTTCACGCTTGTATTGAAGTTGGGCGTGGAATAATACCTCTGCTTTTGGTTAGTCTCTTTCTGTCAGACATTATGCAACGAAGTATAGACAAGGCGACTTCAACCCCAGACTGATGCCACACAGACACTTCAGTAACTCCGATGTTTAAAATCTTCAAGAGCGCAATTCTAACTTGCGTAATTGAAAGCAGTACTAGATGCAGACAATTGCACTACATCATTCTCCATCGCTGAAGAAAAGAAATGGAAGTGCTGTTCAAAGTTGGAATGTTGAGTTATACGAGGGGTCGGTGACCTGTGATCGGAAGACAGTTTAGATTCCTTCAGAGGAACTAAAATTATAGGTCAGGTCTTACGTAAATTATTGCCTTAATTCTCGTATCTACTGACTAACGACAGACTACATGGTATCCTCAGACAATTACGGGATGTTGCTGGCGAATTTTCACATCGATACTTTGACATATCGTACTTACTTACAAATGGCTTTTAAGGAACTCGAAGGTTCATTGCCGCCCTCACATAAGCCTGCCATCGGTCCCTATCCTGCGCAAGATTAATCCACTTTCTATCATCATACCACACCTCCCTGAAATCCATTTTAATATTACTCTCTCATCTACGTCTCGGCCTCTCCAAAGGCTTTTTCCCTCCGGTCTCCCAATTAACACTCTATATGTATTTCTGGATTCACCCATAAGTGCTACATGTCCTGCCCATCTCAAATGTCTCGTTTTAATGTTACTAATTATGTCACGTGAAGAATACAATGCGTGCAGTTCTGCGTTGTGTAACTTTCTCCATTCTCCTGTAACTTCATCCCTCTTAACCCCAAATATTTTCATTAACCTATGTTCCTCTCTCAAAGTAAGAGTCCAAGTTTTACAAACATACTATAGAATAACCGGTAATATAATTGTTTTATAAATTCTAACTATCAGATTCTTTGACAGCAGACTATATGACAAAAGCTTCTCAACCGAATAGTAACAGGCATTTTCCATATTTATTCTGCGTTTAATTTCCTTCCGAGTGTCATTTATATTTGTTACTGTTGCTCCCAGGTGCGTGAATTTTTCCACCTCTTTGAAGGATAACTCTCCAATTTTTATATTTCCATTTCGTACAATATTCTGGTCACGAGACATAATCATATACTTTGTCTTTTCGGGATTACTTCCAAACCTATCGCTTTACTTGCTTCAAGTAGAATTTCCGTGTTTTCCCTAACCGTATGTGGATTTTCTCCTAACATATTCACGTCATCCGCATAGACAAGAAGCTGATGTAAAGGTTCAATTCCAAACATTCTGCATTATGCTGAACTTTCCTAATGGCATATTCTAGAGCGAAGTTAAAAAGTAAAGGTGATAGTGCATCTCCTTGCTTAGCCCGCAGTGAATTGGAAAAGCATCAGATAGAAACTGGCCTATACGGACTGTGCTTTGAGATATCGTAACTCGTAAGGAATGATTAATTATTGTTTAGTAGTTTAGTCATTAGTCATTAGGATAGTAGAGGCAGGCCGCGCTATGGATGTAACAGAATTTTTTTAATCGGTTTATTTTACGACGCTTTATCAACTGCAATGGTTATCTGGTGTATGAGTGAAATCAAGGTGATAATGTCAGCGAAATGAGTGCAGCATTTCTTTTAAGGGAAGTTCTTTGTTATCGCATGCATGGTAAAAATAACCTACCTTCCAATAGTCATAAATATAATATTATTTATCAGAGCTCTTTCATTTTTTTTTTGTGGTGTGTATATACACACACTAAACTTTAAAATACAAGAAGAGTGGTTACTGTAGAGCCAATCTTTCACCTCAAAAAATATATTTTTTTAATTTAAAAATAACATTTTATAAATTCACTACATGCCTATGATTAAGTACACTCTATTCACTCTATTAGCCACTTACTACTAATAGATAATAAAAAACACCCTACCAAGTTTGCTAATACGATACTTAATACAAGACAGAAATATTCATGAAGCGTTGCTGAATGTCATAAATTCTCCTTCGGAATAGAAGTTAGGTACTTCTTTAATTTGACCCTAAATAATCTTATGTTTTGAGTTTGATTTTTATATCCATAGGGAGGCTATTAAAAATTTTTACTGCCAAATAACGTACTCCTTTTCCATAGCACGATAGACTTGCCGAAGGAATATGAAAGTCACTTTTTGGGGTGTATTTATGCTATGAACTGTTGAATTAGTTACAAAGTTTTCAGGATTATATACGAGAAAGATTATTAATGAAAAAAATATACAGACAAGCCTTGGGCATTATTTGTAGTTTTATGAAAATAGTCCTAAACAATTCCCTAGATATGGCACCCGCTATTATTCTAATTACTCTTTTTTGTAGTAGGAATATACTGTTACTATCTGTGGAATTTCCCCAGAATATTATTCAAAATCTCATTGCGGAGTGGAAGTAAGCAAAGTATAATGTTTTTAAGGTATTGATATTAACTATCTTTTACGTAGAACTAACAGCAAAACACGCTGAATTTAGTTTGGGGATAATTTCATTAATATGATTTTTCCAGTTTAAAACATAATCGATTTGTATGCCAAGAATTTTGGTTGTTGTTTCTATTAGGGACCTGTTGTTAATCATTGCGCTTGAAATTTGCGAGGCTGAATTTGAGCAAGATTTAAATTGAATTATGTTAGTTTTGTTACAATTTAATACTAATTTATTGGTTCTCATTTAATACTAATTTACTGGCTGAGAACCAATAACATATTTTGAGGAGAATTTCCTCTGTTGAAGATTGGAATGTGTAGGAGTTATTGGCTGTAATTACTATACTTGGATCATAATTATTTTGTAATAAACTAGATATTAACATACTTTTATGCTCGACCATGCCGAAATGTAGTAATTATACACCTGGTAGCAAACCTTTAATGCATGTCATTAAAGTACACCTACTCATTAAAGGTCAGCTCTTTCAGCCAATGACGACTCAGGTTACAAATCCAATACTGTCGCAGAAGGTTATGTTCTGTTACTATAATAATTAGCGTTAATTGTAAATAATATTCAAATTAATTCAATTTGTCATCTCGTTTTTCAATGTCTAATTTAATTTTAATGTTATCTCTGTAGGTTCTCATGGCCTAGCAAGGTCAATATGGACATCTGTTCCTCGGAAAAAATCAATACTTTCGCGTCTGCGCACATCTCACAACATACGGGACATTGGTCAAGGTCAGATACAAAGAAAATTAATAATATCAAGTTAGAAATATGGTCGAGCATAAAAAGTCGTATGAAACTCGCCTATAATGGTAATTAAGAAGCTCGTATGAAAATTATGAAACTCGCTTGCGCTCGTTTCATAAATATCCATACTCGCTTCTTAATTACCTTCATTATAGGCTCGTTGCATAATGTACTATTAAATATGATATAAGCCTAAATCTGTACTGTACTGGCTCATGTCCATTTGGCGAAACTCTTTGTAACAGCAGACATCACAAAATCAGGTCTGTAATCGCAACATGCCTTAAGTCCAATGCCTACACTACCTATGAAGAAGTCCATGGAATAGCGGATACTGGAAGTCATCGGCGTATTTATATTATAACATTTAAACCAGAAGAGACAAAAGGTTGTATTCTGGATCCTACCATCAGATTCGAGACGCATCAGAGTCAATCTGAGAAGGTTAATCTAGAGAAAAGGCGAATTTATGAACCCACCGTCTCTTATTACAATAATCATATAAACTCAGGGATATAGAAGTCATCGAATTAATGGTGGGCGCTAGAGGGACCATAACAAAACAATTTGTGTCATTCTGTCATAAATTTGGAGTCCCAACAGCAACAATTAAGGAAATTTCTATTTTAGCTTTGAAGGGTTCTCTGCAGACTTTACGGCGACATTTGTATTTCAATTCAAATTACAGTTGAATTTTCTAAGTCTATTTTTTTATCAGTATTTTTATAAATTTTCATTATGTGAAATATTATCTACTGCAAATTTTATTTTCTTGTAAACAAATTTCTTGTAAGACATTTTTAATGTCATTTTAAATGTTACTGTTTAACATTCTTTGTCTTTGGCAATCTCACCAAGTTGAGGAAGATTGAATTATATATATATTTTGTAAATAAAATAGATATTGACGTAATTTAAAGTATAATATAGGCCTAAACATAAATCTAAGTACATGTTTTCTGTGTCCTCATTTTTCGAACAATGTCTTCCTTTTTGAAGCTTTGCCTCCTTTTTGTTTTATCGATGTGAATTTGGATACCTAGCAATTTGGAATCTGAAATGTTCGAGATATAAATCTACGTATAGGGCTCGAAAACCCACGTTCTTCCACATAATCTAATAATTCTAAAATTCTAAAATCTCATACATCTATATTATGGAACTATACTTTAATTTCCGATTTGCATATAACTGGTTCTTTCCTGCATTTTCCTATCCTGAGAAGAAAAATTTCTGTTATGCGTTTCCTACTGTACGAAACGCTAACGTAGAAATATTGCACCAGTCATCAATTCCGAAGAATGGCTACGTCGGACAGTTGGATGCCGCGCCTGATCACTGCCTGGAGAGAAATCAGCCGGCCAACTGGGGCGGAGTCAGCGGGAGACTATTGCAGGGGCGATGAGAGCAATTCCCAGGGCAGAGATTATAGAAGTGTACAAGACGGCAGAAATGGCTCATTCCTCCGCTGCTGTAACTGTCATCAAAGGAATAAACAACACTTCACAACGCCTCAACATTTTGGGGAGTCTCGAATTGATTTCATGACAAAATTAATGTTTGGAAAATTTTCTCGGAGAACTCTTGTTTTCACTGCTATCATACCTGAATTTCTCGCTTCTTCTGATTATTATTATTATTATTATTATTATTATTATTATTATTATTATTATTATTATTAATTAGGAACGTTAAATCCAGACGTTTGAGATGGACAGGGCATGTAGCACGTATGGGCGAATCCAGAAATGCATACAGAGTGTTAGTTGGGAGACCGGAGGGAAAAAGACCTTTAGGGAGGCCGAGACGTAGATGGGAGGATAATATTAAAATGGATTTGAGGGAGGTGGGGTATGATGATAGAGACTGGATTAATCTTGCACAGGATAGGGACCGCTGGCGGGCTTATGTGAGGGCGGCAATGAACCTTCGGGTTCCTTAAAAGCCAATTGTAAGTAAGTAATTATTATTATTATTATTATTATTATTATTATTATTATTATTATTATTTACTTAAAATATGTCTCAGTGAAACGTGCAACAAAGTTCCGTAAGGGCCAGTTTCTATCGGATGATTTTCCAATTCACTGCGGGCTAAAGCAAGGAGATGCACTATTATCTTTACTTTTTAACTTCGCTCTAGAATATACCATTAGAAAAGTTTAGGATAACAGACAGGGTTTGGAACTGAACGGCTTACATCAGCTGCTTGTCTATGCGAATGACGTGAATATGTTAGGAGAAAATATACAAACGATTAGGGAAAACACGTAAATTTTACTTGAAGCAAGTAAAGCTATAGGTTTAGAAGTAAATCCCAAAAATACAAGTTCTATACTTATGTCTCGTGACCAGAATACTGTACGAAATGGAACTACGAAAATTAGAAATTTATCCTTCGAAATATCTTGGAGGAACAGTAACAATATAAATGACATTCGGGAGAAAATTAAACGCAGAACAAACATGGAAAATGCCTGTTATTATTCAGTTGAAAAGCTGTCTGCTCTCAAAAAACCTGAATGTCAGAATTTATAAAACAGTTATATTAAGTCTACCGGTTGTTCTGTAGGGTTGTTAAACTTGGACTTTCACTTTGAGAGAGGAACAGAGGATCAGGATGTTCGAAAATAAGGTGCTTTGGAAAATATTTGGGGCTGCGAGGGATGAAGGAGAATGGAGAAAGTTACACAACGCAGAACTGCACGCATTGTGTTCTTCACCTGTCATAATTAGGAACATTAAATCCAGACGTTTGAGATGGGCAGGACATGTAGCAGATATGGGCGATTCCAGAAATGCATGCAGAGTGTTAGTTGGGAAGCCGGAAGGAAAAATACCTTTGGGAAGGCCGAGACGTAGATGGGAGTATAGTATTAAAATGGATTTGAGGGAGGTGGAATATGATGAGACTGGATTAATCTTGCACAGGACAGGGACCGATGGCGGGCTTATGTGAGAGAGCCAATGAACCTCCGGTTCCCTTAAAAACCATAAGTATTATTATTATTATTATTATTATTATTATTATTATTATTATTATTATTATTATTGTTTCCCTGATGAAGCGATACGTACTTCTAAAATTCCAAATCATTTGATCTTTGTGCAGTTATTATTAACTTATGCTCGACTCACCTCACCAGCCCTATGAAAAATACAAAAGTAATGCATCAACTGTTACTCACTCCAAAGCTACTTCAAACCACGCCCCTATTCTTCAGCTTCCGAACTGATAACGTCTACACTACAAGCTTCATAAAAACATTAACGAATCACTATACATACTGTCAGTGACTCAGGAGAATGCGAGAGCGAACTGAGGGGGAAGGGATGTGAACAGATAACGTAAGACAGCACGTCAATATTTGTAGTGTAGTAAGCGGAAACATTAGGTCTCCTCCTGTTCAACTTAGCTTTAATTTCCATACGCATTGTTACTCATGTTTCCTGCACGAGTAATAACCTGGCTACTGGGATGCTTATCTGAGCGATGTTTATAATAATCAACAGCGATAGTCAAGAAGGTCACATTCTTGCCCCTCGTCTTCTCCTGAGTAACGGACAATAGTAAACAGACTGCGGTTACCTTTAGTCTGTCAACACCTCTTATCAGTTCCACTACATCCTCACTCCCAGCTTCCCCTGTGATGTTCTCCTCCGGCCAGGGCCGGTGAGGTGAGTTCTACACTGTACACAGTGCAAGAACACAAACACATCGCACGTTAAAAAGCGTGATTATTCCACACCATGCTCAAAACATTAATGTTCCTAAAAGAAATGAAAAATAGAAAATATGAGTGAAAAAAATAATGAACGTTAACAAAATAAAAAAAGGAAGGAAATAAAATATAAGAAGAAACTGTTCACGAGAGATAAGAAAGAAGCAGAAAGGAAGACAGAAAAGAAAAATAGAAAGAAAACACGAAGAAATATAGTAACGAAAAATAAAATAAAAAAGAAGAAAGAAAATACTAATGTGAACAAATGTACTAAGGCCTATATCATGACAAAATTATATTTAAAAAAATAGAAAAATACTAGATATTTCTACTCATACAAAGAAGATACTGAAATTTCGCATCTTCCCTGCTCTGAGCCCGTAAGTTCAGGATTACACAGTCCTACTTGTGTCAGAGTAATTTTGTTAAGGACTTAAATACGGAGTCCGCGAAAAGACCCACTACACGTGTTTATTTCTTCTGCAAAACAAATCTCTGTATTAAAAATGTGTCTGTGATCCTCTTATGCCATCTAGCGGACGCATTTTGTGGTGTAGCCATGGCGAGAGACATCTAGCGGGTCTGAGGGGAAACCATAACATACGGAAATCTCAGCCATTCCAAGAGTGCAAGATGGCGAGGCGTATACGAGAATTTTCAGTGTGGAGACTTGTGGCTACCGTGTGGTTTCACGAGAGGTCACATACCGGGAAAAAAAACATGAGTAATTTCATGAGTAAACTCTGCCATTGCACAACCTTTCTTAATGAAGTGAAGTTTCCTGCTAAGATGCCTTCAAAAATCTGTAGTATATACTCATTTTTCAAAGCAGATACAAAATGTTAATAACAAACACACTGCAGGAAAGCAGTGCTCTGTGATTTCATGTCTAAGCATTTACTCATGTTTTATACGTATGAAATCAAATACATGCTCTAAGAACATAAAAAAGTAGGTGTTCAGATTTATTCATATCACCAACGCCTCTACAATTTATTAGGTATAAGCTGCGTGAAAGAAAAAAAAAACAGATGTTAAGAAGGAAAAAAGTACCTAATAAAAGAATTAATCTTAATTAACTTTCCAATTTCAACAATGAAAAAGCATCAGCAATGGAGATACCTATGTTAAATTTTCATCAAACAAAACTGCATTCATGCCTGCAACAATGCCACATCAGCGGTCTTTTACCCATTGTTATGTATGCCGAAACGTAATCCATACTGCTGACTCCCAGAAGCCATTTACGCGCACAAAACCGGAGGGCGATAGTCAACTGTCCTGTTAGTTACGCTTGATGACCTTCGCTTGTTATTGTAGAATCGATCAATCGAATAGGTGCCCTGATATCACTTCCGGAGCAATCAGCGGCGCAAAACCGACACGGCATGCTGGATTCTCATGCGTAATGCCTTCGAGGATGCTACTTCTGCGAAATCAGTCAATAGGTGTTCGGCATTGTCAGTTACTTGTTAGCCTCGTGCTAACTGTGGTGTCGTGTTTCCCCCCCATTCTGATCTTTTTCCCGTTTTTCTTCGTATCTTTCCATACTTTTTCAGAGACACATGTAAGTAGAAGTAATAAGAGCAACCTAACAACAGGAAAATATAGAAGAAAACTGGAATCAGAAGAGCGAAAGAAGATAGAGAAATGAAGCGGGGCTACTGGAAAAGAGAAAGTTAAGCTAAAACAGATTGTATATTCAGATCTTCTAATCTTGTCTGGCTTAGTTTATCCATGTTTTTGTATCGTGACACAGACCTTAAAACCATATTTCACCGGCTTCTACTTCTTATTTCTATTTGTCAGCCAAGTGTTCAACATTCACGTCTAAAAAGTAATGCACGCATTGCTAACACAGACGGAACAAGACCCGATTTTCCAACATCCACTGCAACTCTGATGATGGTGATGATGCCCAGCTGACTGTCCAATGTTTCGGTGGTCTTCCTGCAGGTCTTTCTGAGTATGGTATTGTATCTCTTGCAATCTTTATGGAACAAGATCCGATTTTCCAACATCCAATGCAACTCGATGATGATGATGATGATGATGATGATGATGATGATGATGATGATGATGATGATGATGATCAGTCCAACGTTTCGGTGATCTTCGTGCAGATCTTTAGAGTATGGTATTCTATCTCTTGCAAGCATAGACATTCTGTCATAAGTCATCCTGGAGATGTGGTATTCCATCCTCATCTTCTCGGTCTGATTTATCTGACGATTGTCCTGTACCGTACTCATCAGATTTTCTCATCTCCATGTTTAGGATTATCCCTGAGGGTGTTAGATATCCGGATATTCTTGCAGTAAATTTTGATTGCAATTTTCCAAAATTTAATGTGTTTCATTTCTTCTATACGAAGAGTTATACATTTTCGCAACTATTAATGTTAAGTGCCTCATATTTGGTACTCTCATTCTGTAAGCTATTAGGAAACATTTCTCCGGAATAGAAATTTGTTATTTTGTTGCATTTGAAAAATATACCTGCATGCTTTTATAAAACTGTTACTAAAATAAATTCTTAAAATGTAATTGTTTATCTTAAATTTTCGAAAGCCAATATCAAAATTGTGTTCCAGTCATTTTGAAGAACGTGAATTTATCTTTGTAAATAGCTGAGTTATATACATTTTAGTTAGTTACTGCATCCTACTAACTTTTTTTTTAATTTTGACCCAAATTAAAAAAAAAAACTAATCTTGAATTTAAGTTGTTGCAGCAATGATATGTTTGCATGCAAACAAATGACATTTGTGAATGAATTAGGAAAACAAAAAATAAATTTCACTATTTCCTCCCCTTACGTAAATTTTATAAATTTTTCCCTTCACCGCTTTTTCACAGGCAGGCGAGCATTCTACCACTGAACCACCGATGCCACTTTTAATGGAGCCTTAAGAACCATCAACCAGGTTTTCACAACCACGAAAACCCAAAAACATACCAGGTTAAAAGCATATAAAGTTCAAGCAAGACCTGTCCTCATGTATGGTAGTGAGGCCTGGACTGTCCGAAACTCAGATGTTCAACGCCTAACAACTGCGGAAATGAGATTTCTGAGGAGTACTGCCGGCTACAGCTTGCTTGACCACAAAAGGAATGAACTAATTACAAAAGAATTGAAAATTACACCTATTTATGAACATCTCAACCACTATAGACAAAAATGGCTTAACCATGTCAATAGAATGGACCGTTCCAGACTCCCAAGACAAATTCTCCGCTATAGCTATATACCACATGGAAGACGATCTTTGGGACGCCCCTTGAAAAGGTGGACGGTGACCGTAACAGGCCACTAGGCCTAATACCTGCTAGGACGATGATGTCGATGACCGCTTTTTCACGCCCATCCACCAACTGAAATTCTAGATAGATAATGTCTTTAATTTGTTCTATTATTTTATAGTTTCTTCCTGTTTTTACTCTTTAAAAGTTAAAGCTTCGTCCCTTTTCGCTTTTTCTCTTGAGAAATGCAGTTAATGTAACTTTCACCAACAGTACTAAGTTTATTACATTTCTCTGTAATTCTTCTTCTTCTGTTGTTGCAATAAAAATCTGATAATCAGCAAAGAACATTTCAAGTTTCGACGTCATAACACTAAAAGGATGAAAACATGAAAGCAAGTACCGATTCCCTAGCTGCTACTGTAGATATGCTTCTAGCAATTTTAGTTGAACGATAATCAAATGTTCGGGTATCAGAGAGACCTCTCAAGGGATACAGTTGCGCTAGTCATTAGTCTCTTGTTATCCCGCACGTTGCTATCCGAAGGCTGCTGTAATTGCTTTCTTTCCCGCTGCTACCCCGGCCGGCCCCATGCCTCTACCGCCCCGTATCTTATTTTCTGCCCTTTCAGGTTCTCAAAGAACAAGTCTACATCGCAGTATCGGCCAGAAACCTCAGCAGACCTCTCGAAATGGACCATAAAAATAGAATGGCGCGTGCTAATCTGACACGGTTTCATTTCGAGACGAAGTGCTGCCAACCCACTAAAAGCACACGGTCTTGCGGTCTGGCACGAAATAAAAAAAATGTCCCATGTTATCAATGCGGAAGACACACCATACGTGCAGTTTCTATTTTTTGCAATCCCACTATCAAGCACAATATTATAAGTATGGCTTTTAGATATTACAACATATAAAACTATACCAAATTTCTAGGACTTTTTATAGACTCCAGTTTAACATGGGAAAAACATATCGAATATATATGCACAAAATTATCAAGAGTTATATACTTATTAAAGAAATTAGTGACTTGTGTTTCTCAAAATTATTTAAGATGTGCCTACTTTTCGTTCTTTCAGTCGATAATTAGGTATGCCTTAATTTTCTGGGGAAATGGTAGCAAAATTGGGAATGTCTTGATTTTGCAAAAGAAGGCCATTAGAATTCTATGTCAATCAAACTATCTTGAACACTGTCGACCTCTTTTCAAAACAATCACAGATATTAACTGTCATAAATTTATATATATATATATATATATATATATATATATATATATATATATATATATACGGCCTAGTCCTTTACACTCGACAAAATATAGACAATTACTCATTAATAGCCAATATACATGATCATGAAATTAGAAATAGTGAACAAATTAATATTCCATACTGTAGATTACATAACACTAGTACACATTTTTCTGTCATGGGGATGATATTATATAATAAGCTTCCCAGTCAATATTATAAGTTACCAACCAATAGTTTCAAAGCTAGATTATATAATTGGCTTTTAATTAATCCTTTCTACTCTGTAGATGAGTTTCTTGACATAAATTCATACGAAATTGTTTTTAATAAAGAAAGTTATTTAAATTAGTTACAATTATTAGACAAGAGTGAAGTGTTTTCATTAATTTTAGAGTTTCAAAATGTTTTGTGTTTTCATTCTAATTACTGTTTTCAATTATATGTATATTTTTCAAATGTATGTTTTTTTGTGACGAAATCTATCACTGTATGTTTAATGGCTTAATAAATTGAATTGAACTGAATTAAATTACTATTATAATATGGATTATGTTTTTTCATACTTGTTTTTTGTGAATGTGTTCAAAATTCATTATATGAAATCGGTATAATATGAATAAACTTTTGGAAAAAATATGAAAACATGAAATAAATATTTCAATGCTAAAATATCCTCGTTCCTAAACCATTTTGAACAGGTTTACATCATTATTCACAAAATATGTATTTACAAATGAATAGTTTTATCTATATTTAATACGATACGAAATAAAATATAATAAATCTGCAAAATTCAACATTTTTTGAACATAATTAAATCTCTCCGAAAACAGGAACTCGATAACTCAAGCTTTTACACTGAAGAAAACAAAACAGCTATACAAGGTGGAAGGGAACCTATAACATTAATTCACAGAAGTAATGGGTCAAGTCAATACGAACAAATTTTGTCAAATAAGTTTTTTGATACGCAATAGTGCAATTTTTCTTTAATAAAGATATAATGTCTTTAAATTTTTCTTCAGCAGATAGTAGTGTTTCGAAGTCAAAGGAGTGACTTTCGACGACTCAAATGCTGAGGACTAACTTACCGTGATGATAAGCATGAGTTCAAACGAACGAAAGACACTGCGTTAACTCACCCCAACTCTGAGATGTATTCAAAGTTAGAGGCGCATTGGTTGTATAAAGGCATATATTTCTCAGGCCTAATCATCACCCAAAATTATCTGTATTATCTATATCTGTATATTCCATATTACTGTACTGCAGTGATGTCAAAGCAAGCGCATTTTTCTGGCCTTGAATTCGTGCGCGGGCAACAAGCGCTAAGTATGGAAAGAGGAAGGTTTGTGTATATGAATAAGCAACCTGTTGGATTAAGAAAACAGTGGTGCACAAACTTCAAACGGAACGTGAAATTTTATGTCGTTATTTTTATATGGCTTCTTTCTGTTTAATATTATCTATTTTGTCAGTAAAACAAAAGTACTAACACTGATTTCTTAATATTGCACTTGTGTTTTAAATCTTAATAACATAATAGAGAGTTAAGAAGGAATATTCACTTAAATTCCATAGTAGTATAATATTATATTGTATTAAGTGGATGAAACACATCATTCATAAAGAAAGTGATACTCAGAAGAAAGAGCTTGTGTACAACATAAGTCGGAATTTATATTGATGGTATCTTTAGCCTTACAAAAGTAATCAATAAACTAATCTAAACAATATTACAGTACAAAGCAAAGTTACCTAGGTACTGTATCTGTTTTAAGTGTAACTAATATTACATAACAAAACTCTTATCGCATTATGCTTTTAAGGTAATATTTGTGAGCAACTTCCTATCATCAGAATATTAAATTATTTTCTCGAAATCTGCTGAAGCTATAGAACTGACATTTTTACAACACATGGGCACATATATTTTGCTTATGATGTAACAGTAGTTGCTTTGTTAATTCATTTCCTTACAAACAATTTCCATGCGAATATTTTCAAAATTTTCAATACAGTATCTTCAGTAATACGTATATACGGTACTTCAGATTTACGAAAACATTCTGTAAGGCTACTAAATAAATAGGCCTATACATAAAAATGTCACTTTTCTATACGAAAAGTTGAGAAAATATTACTTTTCAATAAAAAAAATCAAATTTGTGAAAAATGAGCATTAAAATTAAAACTTACATTCTTATAATGCACTTATACTTCTCAGGCAAATCTAAAAATTAACATGGATACAGTTTTAATAAGTTCTCTTCCCTTTATCTATTGAATCAGTGCTGGCCATCCCTGAATATAGCTCGACCAAATGGCATATACTACCTGTTTCTTCTGTCTCTTTCCTTTCCGTTGTAAAGCGCTCAGGCTCTCCTAAGCTCTAAAGCGCGCGCTTGCTCCTATGGGCATCAATTGACATGCCTGTTGTACTGGTTGGCAAGAACAATCATGATTTAAAAAAGTTGTGGGAATATGCCTAGAGTAGGACTATATTTGAACCGAAGTTCCAAGCGCAGAAAATCGACACGCTTCATACAGTGAACAGTACAAAATAAGGTTTGTTTTATGGCCTATACAACAGCAGAATCCAGTCTGTGGACATTACTGTTATTCCAGTAGCTTTGTTGACCTGTTTACGTGATAAACTGACATACACAGAGCAGAGTTGGTCCCTAAAAGGATTTCCGTGTTTTTCCTTACTGCGCTCATGTCTTGGTGCAATAAGTTAACATCCCGTCCCCTCTATAGCTTGTTATTCTTCCATCTCTGCTTATATTGGACACTCTGGTCCCTCCACATATCAATATCCATATACAGAAAAAAATACACAACAGTGCAGCCAACCACGGAACCATAATAAATCCCTAAACAACACGGTCACGTATTTAATTTCTTCTACATCTGAATTTAATACAATATTTTCTACCTTCCATTGTTTTCTCTAAAGGAGAAATGGAATTTTTATACAAAAATAAAGTATGGTTTGTCGTCGTGGTACTGGAATTCAGTTAAAACGGACTTCATTAAAAATTCTATAAAGGTCTGCAAAGATTTATTCTCTCTTTTTTTTATTTCCTTTTTTCCCCCCCTAAGGAAGAAACTTGGAGCTCTGGGAGTCGGGACTCCTTTATTAACGAGGTAGAGAACCGCAATTCTTCGACGGAGAAAAATTTTAAACATTACGAACGCGCCGTAATCCCTAGAACCACATATTGGAGTCTGAACTCTAATTCTGTACGGTAACAGAAGCAAATGTCCGGATTAAAGTATTAATTTAACAATCGATTCGCACTTATCTCGCCAAAATTCTATATCCGTCGCACTTGGCACAGCGTTGTTAGACAAAACGTCATCTCATAATTTAAAATATCGTTTTCTTAAGTTTGGTGCCTTGCAAGATTTTAATAATTTCCTTTAGTTGGGTATAGTAATTTATGTGACAAAGAGACTTAAGTAAGATTTTAATCATGAGTGGAAAGTGTAGGGGAGAGTTGGGTAGTATCGGACATCGGGTAATACCGGACAGTGCGTTTCTTTCATTTACCACCAGATCGTAGTACTTGAATGACACGGTTACGTTTCTGTATGCGACATCACAGAAACGTAACCATGTCATTCAGGTACTATGATCTGGTGGTAGATGAAAGAAACTCACTGTCCGATATTACTCGATGTCCGATACTACCCAACTCTCCTCTGTCTCCTGAGGCTTAATTTCCACGAGTGAATAAAATCTATCAAGTCTCGTGTTCCATACAATATTTTTCCACTACTAATATGAAAGTAATATTTCTGTGAAAATAAGTTTTAATTGAAATTAAATATTAGGCTCATTTGTTATTGTTTGATTCAAAGCCGACTGTTGTCAATGGTTAGTTAAACTAAATATTATGTACAGTTGGCTGTGATTTAAAGAATAGTAATCAAGACAACAATGTGAGTCGAGTTTGATATAAAATAAATACATTTGGAACAACTGGATAATACCCACGGCAGAACATTGTCTATAGTCGACATTACTCGCTGGCCACTAGTCACCGGGCCGTACCGAGCCGTGTCAAACAAAAGACAATAGAAATGGTGGTAGTAAAATTCGCGAATATATTCTTAAATAAATCACTTCATTAGTCAAGTGCAAGGTTTATGCAGTACAATAACGGTGTTTGGAATGCACCAAAAGAAAATGCATATGTGGTAAGATGTTAAAGTCGGTTATGACAACGAAATAAAGGGAAAAAAGGTGTGTTTCACGGAATATCATTTAAATAACGGAAAGTAAATTTCCGGTTAATGTTCGTAATTATGACCGCGTTGCAGTTTTATTTGTGGCCTAGAGAAAATACCTGACCATTCACGAAAAAAACTTTTAGGGACCATGAAAGTATTCACCGCTTTAATTATATTACTGTTTATCAATATTACGAAACAGAAACTGTCATAAAGGCCATGACCGACTAGAAACATCGATACCGTGAAGATAAATCCATTCGGCTGTGATGAAACGAAAAAAAAAAATGCGAGAGATTTTAGTTCGAGATAAAATGGACACAATTTTGATGACCATACTGTTAGTAATTGGAGATCGCTTGTAAAATTTGTCTTAATATTCTATGTAGAAATGTTGTCCAAACAAATTAGTGGTGCAGAAAAAAATTACTGACATAGATCAGAGTAACAGTGGCACTATCTCTCAGTAATGTTCAGAACGAAGAAGGAAGAGAGAAAAAGAAACAAATTTCTTCTTCTAACGACACCACAGACCAAACTCATGTTCTTATGTTGGCAACGTTGTGTATTTATTTAAATTTGGTCGTAACCGTATCGCCACGGTTCAAAGCTATCGTGTTAATTCTCCAGTTTAGCGAGAAATTATAAAATATAATTTTTCATGCATATGTAGAAGTATAGCCCACCCATATCCATATCCCTGTCATGTACGCACTAAATATATATAATTTCACGACTATTAAAAAGTGTTTTAAATTCATTGAATTATGTAAAATATGGGATCTAGATTTCAGAATTTCGTGCATAAAATGTACATTTTTTCTTATTAAAATCTTGAAAATATTCGATTTAAAATTATTTTTTTTTTATTTCCTACTCTTTAATTGTTATTTTACATCTTGAATTTAATATTCTGTATTTATCTCTCTTTTTTCTTTTCATTTTTTCATTTATATTTTTATCTGTATTTACCTCCTTTTCATGTTTTTTCTTTATTTATATGACGAAAGTAACTATAATTTTGTACTGTGTACTGCAACTGGTAATTTGTCCTGTTATAAATAAATAAGTAAATAAATAAATAAACAAATAAATAAATCCTACGAAGAAATTAGTGTGTACATGTAAACCGGTTTACGAAGAACAAAGTGGTGTTGCCAGTAACTCAACCTACTCGCCTAACCTGCGTAACGCGACTACGTGCTCACACAGATTAGAGACTAGTTCACACATCAGAAACAAGCTACTGACCAACATCAAACTGCCATGCAATGTCGGCGACAGCCAAGCACCTAATTACGTCATAATTACAACTTAACAAATGAGCATCGTCAATGGTTAACGAGTCCCGTGACAAGAGTCTTCCGTCGGTTAATACAGTCAAGATGAACCGACGCAGCAGGCTTTGCATCAAACATTAAATTATATTGCCCATTCGAGGGGCGGGCGGCGCCATAAAGAGGGGCACAGTACAACTTGATTAGCGATACGACGAGCAGCTCACCTGATTGGTCCGTGCCTGAGGGCCCGCGGGCTTTTCCATCTGCTCCCCATTCCTCCTCTGCAAGCAAAACAAACAAACGGCGTCAGTGTTAACGAACGATAAATTAATTATCAGCAAGAGAGCAGCGAGCGACGGCAGCGCGCCGCGCGGATCCCCCGTGCAACAAAATCAACACAGAAATGCTACTGATACACACAGCGTCAACAGACAATAATAATAATAATAATAATAATAATAATAATAATAATAATTAAAGCCCGCATTTCTAAGCAAAATGTATATTCTTTTCCACACTTTTAAAGGTAGGAAGAAAGGTTATACTTCGTAAGACACACCTAGATAAGCAGTTTTAACTATGTTTGTTAGTGCTTATTAATGCTTATTTCGCAGGAAAACGTTTTTGCTTGCTTATTTTACGATTTTTAATTAAAACAGCATATTTTACCTGAAACTATAATTTTAAAAGTGCCTATTTCACTCTAGCCGTCATTTATCACTGACTGCCCTTTTTACTGGCTAATAAACTGCTAGTCCTAAGTCTAGAACAGAGTACCCTTCACAATATTGACATTAATAATTTGTTTACTCTGAAGTGTGAAGGGAATTCGTTTACTATTGATGTGAAAGAGTGGGGATGATAGATGAGGGGAGATAGTTGCGCACTTTGATACAAGGAAGACGGATTATTTTTTGTTGCGGAGTTTGGTTTAAATTTTTGTTGCGGAGCTTGATATTGCCCGTCTGCCTCCCTCTATTCTGTACTTCCGCTGGGTCCAACCTGCGGTGCCTCATTCCACCCTATTGCTCACAGATTTCTGCGCTGGGCTGCCTTCAATTTGCGGGTGGCGGGTGGGTACTGAAAATTATCAGAATATTCCATTAAAGCGTAGTAAATGACCAAACCAATTCTTGTTTGAAAATTTAAAACCATTTCCTCACACTTGAAAAATGTAATAAACAAATCAAACTTCCGCTTTTTTTAGCTTAATTTTTGCATCATAGCAGGAAGGCTGCAACCAAACCTCAGCCAGCTGGCTACATTGTCGTCATGGATAAATATACCCAATGCGAAGCTTACTGAGTTTCCCGTAACACATGCTAGAAGCGCTAATGTAGAAATTGATCTTTCTGCCACCTGTTGGGAGTAGGCGAACATATTACATCTAGCAGCGCACCAAGTAGCGAAAATAAAAACTAATTACTCCATGCATTTAGCAGCGCACATGGTGACGAAAATGTTAAACTGTGCAGAAAGTATTCCCTCCCACCCTCATCGGTATTCAAAACTAACCCAATTTAAAATAAAACATTTACATTTTTATTCCTCACAGCATCTTCTACTAAAAATTCTTACCGGAGCCAACAGGAAGATAAAAGGGACGATCTATTTTACACTACCCAATTAAAATATAACCAGACAGAGACAGAAAAATAAAGCAAAAGGTTAGATAATTGGGATTGTATTGTATAGCGCAATGGAAAAGTCTGCAAGAACTGCTTAGATACGGTAGTTCAATTTATTATATTACTATTACTTTACAATACATTCAACAACACTATTTTTACAACGTCCATAAACATCACTGTTTAACATACACTGCTTATACACACACGTAGTATCACTTTATGTTCACTTATTAGCAAGTTTATGTCTGCCATCTTGTCTTCTCGTCAACATCTCGAACGGATAAATAGAGAACTCTGGGTAATGTACCCAGCACGTAGTTCTAATGTTCACCACCTACGACGTTGGGCGCTGATCATCTTATTTGAACACCCTGCCGCCAGATGGTGCTGACCGCAGTTTCGCATCCTATTATATATTTATCCATGCTGTCGTTCACATATCAAGGCTTGTAATTACCAATAATAAACAGAACGTTTCCTAATATGTGTTCCTATATGAATATTGTTCATTCTGATTACCTTTATAACCAATAAATGTTCATAACAAAGTCACAGAAACACACGGTATATTACAAACACGTCTAGAAAAGAACTCATGTTCAATGAAAGATTCATAATTTTAATAGGTTATATGATAAGCGTCTGTAATCGTCACAAACTAATTTTGAAGTTAAACCATCGGGTCACAAGCAATACAGCAGAAACACTAGCGAATGGATCTCGGTACTGAATCCGAGCTATCAACCAGACCCAGTTGAACGAGCAATTCCGATGAAAAGAACCAACCATTCAGTAATGAAACTTTAATTCCTCTCGCATCGACGAAGACTTTAGATTGGAAAACTTTCATGACAGACATAAAACGCGAATTCGAACTATGTAATCTGAACCGAAAGATCGAATCGAATAAATATAAACAAATTAAAGTCTTTTGGAATAAACTGCAATGGCTTCAGTGAACTGAAGAACGTATCCATCGAAATTAAAAACAACACTCGGAACGGTACCGCTCCACTGAAGTTGACAGAGAGCTTTTAGTGCTGCCACGCTGCGTTGACTTGCTGGAACTTCTTCAGTTCGGCCCGGGCATCCAACAAAGCCTTACACAAAGTCAGAGGTGTTACTTGAATGCAGGGGATGACAGGACAGGGAAATTGCCCCCACCCGAGTCTGAGATTAAAGCAACAAGTAATAATTAAGTAGTACAGCTAAACTAGGCTGACCGGATTTTTCATGGTCCAGCAGGGGACATCGACATCAAGCACTTCTTTCTATCCCTCATCATAGAACGTCTTTATACTCATCTTCCTATACTGTAGAAATACCTCGCCTCTGGAATTCGTTACCTAATGACGTCAGGGACTGCCGGACTTTATCATAATTGAAAATTAAATTGGAAAATTTTGTCTTAGTTAATGTTCTTTAGGTATTGCTAGAAGTACTGATTTGTTTTTTTTTTCTTTTTCTTTTTTAATCCAGATTAAAATTGCAAGTTTCTTGTTTATGTTAGTTAATTAGTTAGGATACAATTAATTATGATACTTAATCACTCATTTAAAGTTTGTGTGACTGCAACCTGTGTATATTTTTGTGTGGCTTTACTTTGTTTATGGTGTTTTTTCCTCTCTCTATTTCTTGTGTAGCTTTACTTTGTATATAGTGTATTTTTTTCTGTTTATTTCTATTATTGTATTTGTATTCCTGGTGTTGTGGAAGAGAAGGCCTGATGGCCTTAACTACACCAGAATGAATAAATAAATAAATAAATCGACAATTAAAAAAACACACACAAACGCTTATTTGGTCACTATCCGTTGAAATGTTGCAGAAAATATATAACAGTAGATGCAACGACAGAACTTTGCATACTAAATTTCTAGAGTACCGGTATCTTAATTTTTTGAAATAAATGCATAAACACACGTAACTGTTATGCATAATTATAGCCACTAAGTATTCAATTTCAGTACTGAAGCATGCATGAAAGTCTTTCACATAATATTGTACGTACTGAACTCTAACACACATTTTTACAGCTTGATTCAGGGATTTTGGCCCTTGCAAAAAGTAAGTAGATAGACAGAGCGAGTTACTCATCACTACTGGCGGGCTGGGTCACACAGGTCAGGCCGCGAAGTCATAACACCTAACACTTCCTTCTTATCATGTCGAGGTACACTCCGTCTTGAAACACAATATTCTTCCACACGTCCCGTTACTAACCACTACGTCCGTTGACTAAACAATGCCATGATGACTTATATTTTCTTGACATGAGTGTCCCTCAGCTTCGAGCATAGATATTATTTACATTCTTCCCCTCCTACGCACATTTGTGATTAAATTTCTTTCTCATGACGCAACACACAGCTCGCTCACTAGCCAAACAACCAAGGACAGGGACCAATAATGTTGAATCGAGCTGTACAAGTACTTGTCTGAAGAATGTATCTTTTTAAGGATCAGTTCATTCCCATACAGCTTCACACTAAGTTCTTCACACGAGAAATGAAAGTTTGTTTTCACTTGTAACAAAGATGTTTCAATTTTCTTTCGCTAAACCAATGGCTTAGATTTTTCTAATATACATAGGCTATAGCTGAGTATCCAGACTATTGTCAATTTTGACAGAGATACAGCTAACACTTAACCAAATAATTACTCAGACAACCTAAACAAACTAAATGAACCAACAAGTTAATGCACTACAATCAACCAAATTAACCAAACAAAAAAATCAAGAGAATCAAAGCAAACTAAAGAACCAATTCCTACGTTTTCCCCCTATATATTACAGTATATACAGCTGAATATCTGGACTATTCTCAATTTTGACAGAGGTACAGTCAACAATTAACCAAATAATAAGTTACTCAGACAACCTAAACAAACCAAACGAACCAACCAAAACCAACAAGTTAACGCACTACAGTCAACCAAATTAACCAAACAAAAGAAATCAACATAGAAAACTTAATAAAAAGAACCGAAAACGAACTAAACAAACAATATCATTCGTTTCCTCTACATAGATACAGCTGAGTATCCGGACTATTGTCAATTTTGACAGAGGTAAAGCACTGAAACACAATCGAGCGTATTCATAACAGTTCAAAGCGTACAGGTGTAGTAGGATCGCGTGATGGTATATCTGATATCTACTGCGGTGTGAAAGTACAATATATCATCCGCAATTTATGGAATATGTAGCTCCATTCTTCATTTCTTTTTTTTTTTTTTTTTGTGATACGGCGAGTCCACAGCCACTGAATTTGCACAACTGGAAAGTGCTTTAAAAAGAGCTAGGGCTTACATGCCAACATATTAAACTGGAGCTGCGAGAACGTGTCCGATACGTTTATCTGCCGCCCACAATCGCGCCCGACAACCAGTATCAGGGCTCTTCAACTACCTCAATTACGGGACACATTCCGGTTACTATGTTATCAAGTAAGAAGTTATACCGGAATTCGAGATGTTTAAGTTCCTAATTCTATAAATAGGAGTGTGCTTTTATGGTGATTATTTTATCCTGATTTTGGTGATTAAAATTGTTTAATTTCGGTGAATATTTCGTAAAAAAAAAGAAGCAATTACACGCATACTTCGCATCCTAAATAAATTTATAAAACACTTGTAAAATAACATTTTTAAAAATTATTATTGAAATCATCCCTTTGAAACTAACAGAAAATTGTTTACGTCATTAATTAACAAATTAATTTATTTATGTATCTATTTATTTATTGATTTTGCTAAGCATTGTAATATAATCCTATACTACATTATCCAACGAGCCTATAATGGTAGTAATTAAGACGCGAGTACGTTCATACGCGCGTCTTAATCACCATTATAGGCAAGTTCCATACGACTTTTTATGCTCGACCATATTTCTAACTTGAAATTATTCAGAAGTATTCATGTTATGGTTATGTAAGTGAGGAGTGGAATTGTGAGATGTGCGCAGACGCGAAAGTATTGGTTTTTTCCGAAACACGAATATCATTGACCTTGATATAATCTAGAGAATAAAATGAAGATTAGGCTTGATATAACCTGGAAATTGATCTAGAAAAAAAACTAAATGACAAATTGAATTTATTTGAATATTATTTACAATTAACGCTAATTATTATAGTAACAGAACATAACCTTCTGCGACAGTATTGGATTTCCAGCCTCCGTGACTTTTCGCTAATTGTCTTTCGATTGCATATCCGAGAATAATCGATACTTGCGATTTTATAATGGTACAATGGTGATTTCTCATTGGCTGAACAACTGAATTATAATGAATAGGTGTACTTTAATGAGGTGCATTAAAGGGCTACTACCAGGTGTATAATTACTACATTTCGGCATGGTCGAGCATAAAATAACATTTTTTAAAATTATTATTGAAATCATCCCTTTGAAACTAACACAAAATTGTTTACATCATTAATTAACAAATTCATTTATTTATGTATCTATTTATTTACCTATTTTGCTAATAATTGTAACATAAAATATAATTATAAACAGATAAAACTTTAATTTTAACTTTAAATTCATAATTCAATTTAATTCGATTGTGAGGGGTTGACGGCAATGATTTCTTAATCTCATTAAAGGGAGTAGGTAATGATGCCTGTGCGATTAAAAAATTTCTGTACAAAAGTTTAGATCAATATTTTCTAGACTTTTAATGTTCAGTGTAGAATAAAAATTTCCTTGGTTATACAATCAATGATTCTGAATTCATTGGTATAACGACAACTAATTAGCTTCGTATCCCAGTGCTAAATAAAGGTCCTAACTTATAACCTGTTTTACCACTTTGCTAAGTGTACTTCATTCTTCAGGTGCAAGTTATTTGCTACAATCTTCACTCACATACCTTGTATTTTTAAGTTATCTAGTAATGTATGTACAAATATTGTAAATTCTAAAGCAAAATTTAGTTAAATATTTCACCCATAATAAAACAGAAAAAATATTGCACTTTGTTTAATATTTTTTGCAATTTTTTCTCGTGTTATGAGTGTGATATTCTTAAACCGGTAGGTCTACTATGTAGAACACAGCCTTCAGAGAACACTGTAAAAATTTCATTTAAATTGATTCTGTAGTTTCAGAGAAAAATGCACTTAAGTTTGAAAAATGTCAAATTGTGGCAAACTGCATTAATAGAAAAAGAAGGATGTATGAAATTCATGCACCGCCAAATTTAGAGAGGCCATTTAAAGATCCTATTAGCAGAAATACCTCCCACAACATTTATAATGTTTTTAAAGAGCAAGTTTTGTACTTTAAAGTAAAAAATTTGGATTTTTGACCCATAATCATTACCTAGTTCCCTTAACGCACTGCGGTAAAGAGAATTAACCGTTGTCTGTATGCGCTGCTCCCTGGAAATAGTCCCAGAACCTATACGTACATTGTACACTTGTAATGCTGAACCATCAAGTAGGCCTATACAGAAATATTTATGTATAATGTATGTTATAACGAAGAAAATGTTCACGTTTTATTTCGAAGAAAGGGTCATTTTTCGTGCGAATTCTGCATAAAACTTGCTTTTTTTTCATGATTATGAAGTAATTTCGTGGATTTCTATCAATTGTACGAAAATTCGTGGATATATTTCACTTAATTTTGGACTTTCATTAAGGAACTAGCATTTTTCATGCATAAAATTAAGTTTTGACACATTTCGCATATACAGTTAATACCAAAAAAAAAAAAAATCACATTGCTATCTACGATGTTTGCTCTTTAAGCATTTGCAGTTTCATGCTAGTATATGCGCATATGTGTAGCCTACGAGTATGTGTATACACTCTCACAAACACAATTAGATCGTTTAAGCCAGCCGGCGAGGTTCACGATTAGATACACTAAGCACGTGTTTCGGAGGTTACTACTGGGCGTATATTCTTATCCCGTTAGGGTAATTACATGATTCGCTTTTTTTTTTTTTTTTCCAAGATTTTCCCCAATCGTAAGAAGTAATATTAGGTAATTTCCATGGCAAATCTTCGGCTTCATTTCGTCTAAGACCTATACATAGAGATGGCCGATATTTGACAAACCGATATTTTGTCACAGGTACTTTTTTGTCACAGATAAACCTGTGACTGATGACGCGAAATATCTGTCACAAAATATCGCTATCGAAATCTGCTCCGTATTCAGTACTCTGTGACTGATATTTTCTCCTCTACGTCGTAGGTTTGCGCGTGCGCATGATACAATAACAGCAATCTGGCGGTAGTTTCTCCATCTTTTTATAAATGATGTAGTTATTACACGATTTAAATAATAACACCATTGGTTACCAGTACTTAATCTTGTGTAAAATCCTGTCTGAACAACTGTTTTGTTTTGTAATAAAATTATTTTCCAGTGTTTTTCCGAATACTTATGTTTCGTTAATTTTTATTCTATGACTCAATATTATAATGTTAATGCACGACTTAAAATAATTTATCCATTGTAGTATATACAATAAAAAGGATCACTTTTTAAAACGATTAGGAAAATCATATAACCTCAATTTCTCCATACCCAACTACTTTTAAAAATGATAAACTGGTTCAGTATCTATAATATAACCTCTTGGTACAAGAGGTTAACTTTTGACATTTTAGTGTTCAGTAAGGTATGTATTTATTTCTTAATGGTACATGTACATAATTTCTTTGTTGGATTTTCCCATATAAATCACTGATGAGTGGTGTGTCTAGAGAAATCGTATTCATATTTCACTGCTCTTCAATATTTCCTGCTAATTTTTATCGGTGTGACAAAATATCGATGTAATTCATGCTAAGTATCGATATAAAATATCGGTGTGACAAAATCACCGATAAAAGTCACAGATATTTAATTGTCACAGTCACAGTTGTCACAGATACTTGAAAATATCGTTTAAGCTCATCTCTACCTCCAAAACATTCACATTTTCAATCGCCGTTACATAAGAGGGGTCAATTTTCAAGTGAATATATACATCTAGGCATCAAATACTACCTGGGGGATATAAGAATATAGCACAAATAAAAAAAATAATGTACAAGAATATTGAAAAACAGAGTTACTATTTAAATCTGTGCAATTTTTGCTACGAAACTGAAGGACAGTAGGATAATCTGTGTAAATTTACATTTTTTACACGGTTATTTAAATATGCATTTTGTAACTTATAACCTTTACGTAAATATTCTTCTTCTGTGAGAAAATAAGACAGGATGTACAATTTCATACTATTCACATCTGCTTGTTACAGTCACGTGAATTAACGACAAGAATATCGGAAAATCCTTCCACTCAGAATCGGCAAAAGATGGAAGCGAACCACGTTTTACGAAAGCAGTTCCGCCTTTCCATTATGAAATGATGACTGTTATAAAGCTAAGCGTCGTCTTCCCTTCGCCATAGCTACATCAGAAGAAACATCACGATCCGCTGCGATGTGCATTATCATAATTAGAGAGGGGTGGAGTTACTCAATGCGAATAACGTGGTTGTCAGAGATGAATTCTATCTTTCAATTAATCGCTCATGAGACGATAATTGTCAAGACATTTAAGAGTAGAACAAGCAGAACGCTGTCCGTTATAAATCAAGTACTAGGAACCTCTTCTGTCTATATTTCTGTGCCATAATAAGAGGTAAAAGGTCTCCGATGTAGCACAGAATAAGAAGCTGCTCTCCTGCACCAAGACTGCTCAGATGTGAATTCGATTCCCGCTTTCAATGATTAACCACGAGAGTTTTTTCCCCGAGGTTTCTCGCATTTATAATAATAATAATAATAATAATGATTTATTTTAGCTGGCAGAGTTAAGGCCTTCTCTTCCACTCAACCAGCAAAAAGTGTATATACATATGTATGAACTTACAAAGAATTCAACAATTTGATTTAGATGAGAGTTACATGTATACAAGAGTTACTTACGAATTAAACAACAAAATACTATGAACTATCAATTAAATACTGAAATAAATTGTGTAGCAGAATTAAGCTAAAATACATAGAATGTTAATATATTTAAAATAATATTAGATAATAGAAAGAGATTATTATGAGACAATTTTGAAAATACAGCACTATCAGGATGATGTCTAAAGAAAGAAGTAACAATGTAGTCAGTGATAGTTTAAATCAGTATGATTGGAGTGAAATGCTAATAAGGTTATCTTTTAAGCTGTTTTTAAAGGTGTTTATTGTTTTGCATCCCCTAATACTTTGTGACAAGGAATTCCATTGACGCGAGGTGGATACTGTAAAAGATGATGAATAACAAGATGTTCTATGAAGAGGTACACTTAGCGTGCCACAGATAAGTGATCTGGTATTTACATCGTGGTTAGAGTATAGACAAGATAACCGAGACGAAAGGTAATTTGGTGTTGAGGTATGCAGAATTTGGAAGAGTAAAGACAAAGAGTGTAAAGTTCTGCGTTCTTTAAGTCGGAGCCACGAAAGACTTATGGTGAATATCAGGTAAAAAAAAAAGAAAGAAAAAGAGGTAAAGTTCGGGCGAATAATATATATATATATATATAATTTGAACTGGTAATGGAAACTACGGGAAAACGACTGAACGGATTTTAATGAATGACCCTTCATTTTGAAGTTTGGCATTCAATAATTTTCAGAAAAATAGCAACTTTCAGTGAAGCGTTAGTTTTCCTACATAATTTTCCTATTTTACAAAATCCATCTTTCGTCAATTTTGAGAACTAATTTCATTTCAGTATAAAACAAAACACACACTAAAATAAACAATAGGCTATTACACGAAGGTCAGGATTGCTGACATATTTAGAGCTCAAATTCAATTGGTTATTAAAAACTTCAAGACTTACTACAAATAATCTATACAGGTCTGATTCTGCGCTGTGTAATTTTGTGAGTACAGCTGTGTATTGGATATTAAAATCTACAAAACTTGAGGTGGTTTGATGACATTATTACCATTAGAAATGAAATATTATTATAGTTAATGCCATGATGTGACTATTTTTCATTAATTATTCATATTAATGCTATATTGATGATATGAAAGTGAAACGTTTTGGGGTTATGTAAGTAGATGTAGAGAATATCTTAAATGAGATTTTCATTTCTATATTTTACTGAGTTTATAAAACTACAACACTTAAGTAAGATAATAATATTGTTATTAAAAATGAAATATTTTTATAGTTATTAATCAAGTGGGGTTGGATCTTTTTCATGTACTTAATGGCGGTGTGGTGTAGATATTTATATGCATCATTCTCTTCGGTATTGGCTTGAGATAGCGCAAAAATTACAGTTTCTAAGGAAAGACCCAAAGGTATTACTTACTGATAAAATAAGAGGCCTACAAAATTTTGTAGTCTCCTTATCATTTCAGCAAGATCTCTTAGCAGGATAAAATGATTTTACCCTCTACATTTCAAGCTCTATATGCAGCATCTATACCAAGATGCTGTGTCTATTGTTCGAAAGCATAGCAAATCTGACTTTTTTAACTTTCACCTACAATCCACAATGACCTGAAATAGCTATTGCTTTACTCTCACATGAAAAACTCGCTGAAGGTAGATTGGTTCAAGAAAAAGTATTTGGCATAAAAAAACATTCAGAGGGAGTATGTTTCATTATTATGGAAGCAAATAACTTTCAAAATGTCGGTATTCTTCATTGAAAATAAATCTGAAAAAATTTTAATTCAACGTCTAATAAACTTAGTTTGCAGCATTTGCTGCAAAAGCCACTAGTATCTATATATTCTCAGAGGTCTACAGACGTGTGCAAATTATTAGACTCAAACGATAATATATATGATTCAAGAAAAATTTACTCTACAAAACTCATTTATTACACACTGTTTGTAACAATTAATATTTAGTATGTAACCCTTCGTTCTTTATCATCAATTTTATGTGGGTTGGCATGCTGTTCATGAGATTTTCACATTGTTTCTTGATGTTTTTCATCCCTGTCCTATATTTGGATATATGCTTCTATGAGGTCACCTTGGTGGTAATCTTCGGTTTTTTTTTTAATAATTTCGAGGGAAAAATTGTTCCGGGGCCGGGTATCGAACCCGGGACCTTTGGTTAAACGTACCAACGCTCTCCCAACTGAGCTACCCGGGAACTCTATCAGACACCGATCCAATTTTTCCCTCTATATCCACAGACCTCAAAGTGGGCTGACAACCGTCAAGCAACCAACATTGAGTGCACACTAACTCTGTGTGACTTAAATTGTGTGTTTTTTTTTTTTTTTTTTTTTAGTTTTCTCTTTACAATATACCAAAGATTTTCAATTGGATTTGCATTTGGGCTGTTACCTGACCAGAGAAGGACGTCTACATTATTTTCAGCCAGAAAATTAGTTACTGATCTGGCTTTGTGACAGAGTGCTCCATCCTGCACGAAGACACATTCACCATCAGGGAACCAGTCCCTCATTTGTGGAAAAATTCGGGTTTCTAGAACTTTTTTGTACTGATCCTGTCGCATAGAGTCCCACAGAATTATTTTGTGGCCAGTAATTCATGATATTATGAAAATGTAAAACATGTGGTGCTGAATCTAATAATTTCCACACGTCTGTATTTCAGAAATCTGGCAAATTATTTTCAATGGCGATAACATTTTACTCTTAACATGAAATTTTATGATCGAATGTCAAATACAGTACCGATAAATTAAACGTTACCAAAATTCATCATCTAACTTGAGTTGCTTAGCAACGGATCAATAAAATTAAACACGGTAAATCCATTGTAAATATTTGTACAGATAATATTCATATTTCTGATTGTTGTCTTATACAGTGTAAATGTCCGATTATTAAAGAGTCCTCTGAAGTTAAGTATTTAGGCATAATTTTCTATAATCATTTAAAATGGAACCAACACATTAATTACCTTTGTAATAAATTACGTAAAATAGTATATTATTTTGTTTTTATTGAGGAATTAGTTGTCAATAAGTTTATTACGCACAATATATTTAACTTTATTTCAATCGGTAATTATGTATGGAATTATAGGATGGGGTAGCTCATTTAAATCCAATTTTAATCCACTTTATTTATTACAGAAGAAAATAATTAAAATATGTCTTCATAAACCTATTGATTTTCAATCTCAAAATTTGTTTTTAGACTTTAATATACTTAACGTAAGACAAATTTATTATATTGTATTGATACAATTCATACATAAAAATCGAAATAATTTTTAATTGTATTCTCATAGTTATGAAACAAAAGATATGAATTCTTTAAGATTGTTTGAACCGAAATTCAACACTGTTACAGTATTTAATCATAGCAGTAATTTAGATCCAAGAATATATAACAAATTTATATTCAAATATCCTAATCTTGTCAATTCTAGTAGTTCTAGTATTCAATTTAAAAAGTTATGTAAGGATTTTATAAAAATTGAAAAATTGTAAATTTAAATTTATATACTATAATTGCATAGTAGACATAAGACAAACTGTATTGTATAATTATTAATTTCAATTCAGGACTCCGCCTCTGAGCACGAGTTCTACTCTTTCAGGGGCGAGCTAAAGTTTTTCTGTATATATTATATTTTATGTTACAATTATTAGCAAAATAATAAATAAATAAATAAATAAATAAATAAATAAATAAATAAATAAATAAATAAATAAATAAATAAATAAATAAATAAATAAATAAATAAATAAATAAGTAAATAAATAAATAAAAATAAATAAGTAAATATATAAATAAATAAATAAATAAATAAATAAGTAAATAAATAAATAAGTAAGTAAATAAATAACTAAATAAGTAAATAAATAAGTAAATAAATAAGTAAATAAATAAATAAGTAAATAAGTAAATAAGCAAATAAATAAATAAATAAGTAAATAAATAAATAAGTAAATAAATAAGTAAATAAATAGATAAATAAGTAAATAAATAAATAAGTAAATAAGTAAATAAATAAATAAGTAAATAAATAAATAAGTAAATAAATAAGTAAATAAATAAATAAGTAAATAAATAAATAAATAAGTAAATAAATAAGTAAATAAATAAATAAGTAAATAAATAAGTAAGTAAATAAATAAATAAGTAAATAAATAAATAAGTAAGTAAATAAATAAATAAGTAAATGAGCAAATAAATAAATCAATAAGTAAATAAATAAATAAGTAAATAAGTAAATAAATAAGTATATAAATAAAGAAATAAATAAGTAAATAAATAAATAAATAAATAAATGAGTGAATAAATATATAAATAAGAAAATAAATAAATAAGTAAATAAATAAATAAGTAAATAAGTAAATAAATAAATAAGTAAGTAAATAAGTAAATAAATAAATAAATAAATATGCTACTATGTATTCAATCTCTCCTCTGCACCTAACCGTTGCGGTTTTACACTCGACTGGGGTCGGTAGATTTTTCAGGTCGCAAAAATCTGGAGCGCAGGTCCCTCGGAAGGGAGAAAATTTTCCAGCATGTTAAAGACCTCGAAGTCAAAATTAGAGTACGTGAATAAATGGACGTTTTCGGGTAAAGGGGCTGAAGTCATTTTGTGTGCAAATGCAGTTTTGTTCCCCAGATGAAAAATCAGAAATTTTAAATCGAAAATTCTGTCCCTCTGGTTAATGTGCCATAGAAGTTAGAAAGGATCCTTAAATATAAAGCTGACTGCCTAATTGATTCCTTCAATTTTGCGGAAGAAGTACTATGCAATTCCTTTGCTTCTGTGCCTGGGGATGCGATACCTCGATTGAACAGCGATCATCCAAGAAAATTGTTCAGTGAAACAGCAATAGCTAGAGAGTTGGCATATATCCATTACAATTCTCTTCCAAAAAGAAACATCACAATTAATCAGAGAAGACATAGATAAAGCTCAACAGCAAATCAATGTTCTGGAACCTACCAAGATGCTTACATTAAGAGAGAATAAAAAATCTAAGAAATATTATATTTTGGGTGCAATGCCCAAAGATTTCAATAAGGACCCAGCGGCGAAGGACACAAACATTGCAAAAGAAACTTACAGTTTCAGTCTCTCCACACTTCACGCCTGTATACGTTGTTTCGAATATTTTATACATATCGCCTCCAGATTAGAGATTAAAAGTGCCAGTTCAGGGGTGAAACCGACTAATCCAAGTGTGAATCTAGGAAGAAAATAATTAGAGAAAAACTCCAAAGTGAAATGGATCTTCTGGGTGATAGAATCAAACTTAGATGTGGGACCACTAATGATAGCAATATGGCAAGAAGATTTTTTTTTTAAATGCCAGCCAAAGCGCTAACATAACAGGAACAAATGAAGACCTTATCCAGCGACTCTGTGTGGTTCTGCAAACATTATTGTGTAGATACGAAATAAATGTGGAGATATTTCAACATTTCGCAATACATAGCATGAATTCAACAGGATAAAGTACTTACATATTTTATATCAAATATTTCATATATTCAATTCTATTCATACTAACCAACTTCACTTTCAACAGAATTAGTTATTTTGAAACACTTTGCAGAAATTTCAGGGTTGGTGCAACCAATTGTAATTTCATTTATATCTTCAACCTAGAAAATAAGATATAAAATTATTTGAAGACATGTAGTTCTGATATCTAGGTTATATCAGGTGACTTTCTACATAAGTAAAATATGCCTACCTACTAATAACTGTATTTAGCTTGGGTTGACACAAAGGTTTTTTAATAAAAGGCCAAGCCGTCCAGGACTATAGTTTAGTCTAAAAATAAGTCCACATGAACTTAGAATACATTAAATATATCAGAAATACACAAAATTACTTAAGTATAGTATCGTGTACTTATCTCGTTCCTAAAACGTTAATATAATTATTATTTGGTACTGTAAACGCGAAGTTAAACTGGTTTGAGACCACACCTGTGGAGTACCGTCTGGCCGCGAAATCAGGTGGCCCGGGTTCAATTCCTGGTCGGGGCAAGTTACCTGGTTGAGGTTTTTCCGAGGTTTTCCCTCAACCCAATACGAGTAAATGCTGGGTAACTTTCGGTGCTGGACCCCGGACTCATTTCACCGGCATTATCACCTCGACCTCATTCAGACGCTAAATAACCTAAGATGTTGATAAAGCGTCGTAAAATAACCTACTAAAATAAAAATAAACTGGTTTGCCATACATCACTGCTTCGATAGGGTCTGGAGTTGCGATCTACTCCTAGAGTCTACCTGGATTGCTACGGAGAACGAGATAAGATCGCTATGACGTCACAGAGCTTTGAGTTGGAAGTGACTGTGGTAGAGACTAGATTATTCTTGCTCAGGATAGGGACCGATGGCGGGCTCATGTGAGGGCGACAATGAACCTCCGGGTTCCTTACAAGTAATAAGTATGAAAATATACACATCGGTATAGACCAGTGATCGCCAAAAGCTGTGTCGCAACACATGCCCCTGCCTCCACTCAAGCGTAACCATGACATCATACCCTCACCCGCTGTTTACAGCCATCACTTCGATATAAGTAAAGACATTTATCAGCAGCGGACGTACACATGTAATGTTACAAGTGTGTAGGATAATATGCTTCGATGTCTTTTCCAAAACAGAAAACAGGTAATTGTCTTAATTTTAAGGAGCATAGAAGGAAAAGTATTTCTTTTGTGCAGATGACAAAAATATGAGATACTTAATTTGTTCTAAAATTTTAAATGAAGTATAAAAGAACAGTGTATGATGTCATTATTCTTCTTGTCATAAAGACTACCACACGCTTACCTGTAAATTGAATATTTCATTAATGAACGAACAATAAAAAGTATCGGCTTCTATGTCTTAATCAGGGTAAAACACTTCGACTTTTTTCGACGTATGTAGTATAATTTGAATATTTCATTAATAAACAAATAACAAAAAGTATCGGCTTCTATGTCTTAATCAGGGTAAAATACTTCGAATTTTTTCGACGTATGTAGTGTAATTTGAATATTTAATTAATAAACAAATAACAAAAAGTATCGGCTTCTATGTATTAATCGGGGTAAAATACTTCGACGTTTTTTTTTTCGACGTATATAATGTAATTTGAATATTTCATTAATAAACAAACAATAAAAAGTATCGGCTTCTTTGTCTTAATCGGGGTAAAATACTTCGACGTTTTTTTTCGACGTATGTAATGTAATTTGAATATTTCATTAATAAACAAACAATAAAGAGTATCGGCTTCTTTGTCTTAATCGGGGTAAAATACTTCGACGTTTTTTTTAAGTATGTAGTGTAATTTACAACTTCGTGATCAGCCTGGTACGTTTTTCTAATTTCAAATATCTGCTGATGTACAGTACACGTTCTTTTTATGGTAAATAAGAAAATATGTTTTATTTTATTAATAATACAAAAATAATGAATAGGAGGATAAAAAGTTAACACGGAAAAAAGTGTGTGTAGTTAATAAGTACAGGGACATCATTTTAGTTTCACTTCAATTTTTATTGTACCTGAGATTTTGAATGTACTTCACTCCCACCCCTTCTACTAATGAAGTTCCAACTCCACACAGAGCCAAGACAGCAGATAGTAAGCAGTACTGAGTTACTGAGTATAGTACGTTCCAGAAATATGTTCGCGTTTTCCAGTGACGAAAGAGCTTTGAATATTGAATCATATTTTCGCACAGGTACTGTCCCTTTGCCTATGTCGCATCCCGATTTCCCCCACCTGCTTCTGCTCGCCCCTCTGTAAAAGCTGGGCTGTCTTAGCTCTTTTCTGAAAACATTAATTTCTCTTAGGAATTGGGCGTTTACGTAATATTATACAGCTGTTTAATTTAACTTAAATAAAAGGGCCTCCTTAAGTAATTAACTGTCACGTGATTTCCTTCCTTTCTACAATCCTGCGGCATAACCACTTGGACGGACAGTAGACAGCATGTCTGAGTAATTTTATATTTTCGGGTCGGGCAGAAGTGAAGATTGAATTTACAGTACGTAGAGTAGGTACAGAATTATTTCAACATGAGTTACTAGTACGAAGGACGAAACTGGTAATTGGAATTAGATGCAATAGTCTATAGTGCGATAATATGCACAAAAGAACTGAAGCCTGTATCGAAATGAACGGCCACCATTTTCAAAATTGTGTTTAAATATTCATATTATGATTATTTTTCAATTTAACTTCTTTCTCTATATTGTACGCTAATGTGCTGTAGACAGTATAATATACACCGCATAATGAATACGTTCGCATGGATAACTCACTTCGTGAGCAAAAACACTTATTCTTAATACAGTACTGTACTTTCATTAAAGAAAAGCTAATGAAAATTATCAAACTCAAAATCGCGATATGTCCTAGTTTACGTAAATGGATGTACTACTTTTCTTCCTTCCTATACCTAGTAGAGTGATTTGTGTTTTACGCCAGTATCATCGAACTCCAGTCTTGGAGGGGGGAGCAAGCGGTGTTTCCGGTTCTCTAAAGGTATAGACAGGTTAATATTAAAAATGTTAGTAAAAATAAAATTATGTCCCTGTAGAAGAATATAATATTGTTTTTGTTTTTTGTCTAAAGGTATAGACAGGTTAATATTAAAAATGTTAGTAAAAATAAAATTATGTCCCTGTAGAAGAATATCATATTGTTTTTGTTTTTTGTCACAGTCCGTCTCTGCACTGTTATTCACTGCATGACCTGAGGAGATACCCATTCCACCCCTCTACCTGCGATAGTGGTGTGCGGATTGCATTTCTATTACGTCACAATTTCGGGGTGTTTGGAAACCACTGGTATAGACTTTTAACAGATACAGACGGTGAAACACACAAACGAAGGACCGTTACGTGTACAGTCATTTGTTTACTATGGAAACAAGCTTGACAACACGGTGGAATTACTTCCGCGTATAGACATGCTTTTGTAACGATTTGCTTATGAAGTGTGAACGCAGGGCTGGGCATGGAAATGAGCGTTGCTAAGGTATGCTCGCGTGAGAACGGCCAATGCATCACCACCCTTGTTGAGGCCATGATTAGTTTCTTTTGTGGTGTGCACAGACCTCCGGTTACAATTCCGCCTTCATTAGGAAACCCCACCCACAACACGTGCATTGTGCTGCATTAAACCCGAGACGATCAACTGCTCCACAAGAATCTGTGACTCACGGTTTCCGCTCTTATTGTAGCTACCTGGACCCACATAAGAATGGTTAATTTAATATCCATCAGCGCGCCGTCATCGGCGGAATTATGGGATTGTAGTCTTGTGTGGGGATGCGTTTACACATAGCAGGATCCGCTATAATGATGCCAAACAAATAATCGTAACCAAGGGGACGGACATTGCTTTGTATCGTAAAAAAATTTGTGCGAGATCGTGCGTATTTGCTTGGTTTCCGCATGAAACCAATCCGCGGAAAGTCTAAAATTCCACATTCAGTATTCCCATCCTAACACACATAACAATTTCCCTCTTCTTACCGCTTAAGCGCCATATTCATTTTACTGCTTTAGGCTTTTAACATATTATTTTTAGAGACGTTCAATATAGTAATAATTATAAATGGGAAACTTACCACTGCAATTTCACCTAAATTGCACTGTTAATTATTGTTTTTAAATATTTGCAAAAATTAAGTAAACTCTACAACTCCACTAAAGTTACTGCATTTCGTGATGCATGTAACATTAAGGAAGCCGTTTGTTTTAAGTTCGCATTTATAGACTGGGGAAAAAAAAATACAGACGTATATCACGGCCTGCTGGAGTAAAGTAAACACAGAAAACATTTTAAAGCGACAATGTTGAAGATAGATATTTTTGTTTTGAAAATTTTCCGTCATTGAACAGAAACCAAGATGGAGATTTCATTGCAACTAATTAGAAATTCCTCTTTCAGGTATGTAATAAACGATCTTCGCACAAAATAATGTACGATACACGAGCGCTATGTTTTCTTTCAATTCTCGGAAATTAAAAAAGCTCAACTACGTTTCGCTTTTTCAATTTTCCTCGAACATGAAAACTTCTACATACCGCTCTTGTAACGCATATTACTATTATTTGCAGAAAACACGTTCTCGGCAGCGTATATTCTACAATTACGTTACAATAATCAATATTATTAAACAGATCATCACGTATCTTTCTTTACTTCATTACAGACGTAGTAAAGAAATACGAGAAACCGTTCAAATTAAATCTGTAAATACCAGAATAACAAAATATAATTAACTGTAAATGTAAGTACACTCATCCGATCTCGTGCACAGCTCTGTAGAAAGAATGGGTGAGTTTTACCTTCCTTTTCTCTTCCTCTTTATGCCCAGGGCTGGTGTATAATTTTCATAATTTACTGTGAAGACGAGCAAGCCTTATTGGATATGAAATCGGCTGTAACTTGGAAACAAGACGAAATCAGACTTTTTTTTTTGGTGCTGAACAGAACTCCGAATTGGTTACTAGAAATTATGACACTTCCTGTACAATCCCCAGACCCTTCAATTAAACAACATTGCATAGTATACACCAAGCCTGCAGAACTCATAAGTAGGGGAAATATGACGTCAGCCTCACTCCACTTCTATTGGGGCTGATCGACTTCTGCGTAGAGTTGTTGACATTCTTTGCGTGCGGAAGGTCCACGGCACTGTAATTTTCAAATAAATATTGTAATAAAATCATTGTATTTTTAATGCGTTATCGGTATGTCATTTCAAGGTTTACTATTATGATAAATTTTCTGTCGGTAGTTTGCTATCATCACCTACGGGAACATAAATTTGTAATGAGTCTTGAAATTAATATAAATGTCACTAATGCCTTCAATACAAAATGAACACAACGAGTGATGTCCTTAATTTAACAGTATATAGATAGATAATATATTCCATATAGAGTTCGTAATAATGAACTTATCCGAAAGTTTGTCTATTCCATAATTCTTAATATCGGCTCTCTTGAAATGTGATTTAATATTGAAATGACGAGTAGAAATAAATTGGATGGGGCACAGTAAATAAGCAATTCTTTCCTCTTCTTCAACAACAAAATAATAATTTCCTTTGGAAGTAATATTTCTTCAAGGGTTAGATTTTTCCATGTTCCAGTTCTTTTCAAACTGCAGTACATTTATTTACGAGTACTTACTAGCCGTACCCGTGCGCTCCGCTGCACTCGTTAGAAATAAATATAAAGTAATTTAAAATAGGACGTTTGATCCAGGGAACATTCGTGGTTGATAGAAGGATAAATCGTTTAATATGTTACTTAATTTAAATTGTATTTAAATAATTAAAATACGATCATTTTGGTCCAGAGAGCACTCATTTGGTGCAATGACAATTCCTTTAACATGTTTCTTATTTGTTATTACATGCAACCATAGTGTAATGAAGATTGACATCATTTAGATTTATTGTGTATACTTTATATTACTTGCTATATGTTTCCATTGAATTATGGTAATAACTTAATTTTAACCCTTGTTTTCTACGCGTGGCCCACTATGGTTCTGAACCCTTCAAATAACTTAAATAGTGATACACATGAGTTTTAAATATATAGTGATATGTAATTATATTTCTTTCTTTCGAAAATGTAAGAATTTACAATCTCCTATGTACCATTGCCATGGAATGAATAAATGTGTTTTTTCTTCCTACTCAAGAATGTTATATTTTGTACATAGGAGTTACAGCAGGAACAACAACGCTATAATCTGAGGCGGCGGTGAAAATGTATTATATTGTTATTTTAAAAGTCTTGTATATCCTTTAATCGATATTACTTCATACAAACACAGAAACATTCTCTGTAGGCTATGCTTAATAGTTTTCGTTTGTTGTTGTCCAAGGCCCCTTATAGACGAAGTCATTAATTTTTATTTCATTACAGCGCCTTAGATGGCGTTGTTATATAAATTTTAAAACTCATTTATCTCATTAAATATCAGTCCTATCAAAATTATGCATAGAATAAAATTTATCGGAAATAATTAAAAAAAAAACTTATGTTATGTAACATTTTTCACGAAAATTAATAATAAGGGAGATATTTCGATTTATTTAATTCAAGCCCCCTTATAACCCCCCTTTTGAATAAAGCATTTTCAATGCCATATAGCCTAAAATCTAAGTTACAACGAAATTAATTTATATTCCAATTTTCATATAAACCAGTTCAGCCATTATCGCGTGAAAAGGTAACAAACATCCAGACAGACAGACAGACAAACAGACATACAAACAGAAATTTCAAAAAAGCGATTTTCGGTTTCAGGATGGTTAATTATACATGTTAACTCCAATTATTTTTGTAAAATCGAAAATTATCAGAAAAATTTTGCCTAGAGATTTATTATTCGTATAGATATACTTATTTATTTACTTATTTATTTATTTAATTATTTATTTACTTATTTATTTATTCACTTATTTATTTATTTATTTACTTATTTATTTGGCTGCAGTGCGTTACAATGTTGAATGACAGCATTGACCTCCGGTCATATATCTGTCACTCACTTATCAACATACAATTTACATAGATACATAGATAGACCTTCTTACATTATATGCACACATACATTTTAAAATATATTTTACATGTATTTCAACTTATTTATTTCCCCCATTCGTTTTTCTCTTACTTTCCAAAGGTATGTTCCTAAGGATGGAGAAAGTTACACAGCACAGAACCGCACGCATTGTATTCTTCATCTGACATAATTAGGAACTTTAAATCCAGACGTTTGAGATGGGCAGGGCATGTAGCGCGTATGAGCGAATCCAGACATGCATATAGAGTGTTAGTTGGGAGATCGGAGGGCAAAAGACCTTTGAGGAGGCCGAGACGTAGATGGGAAGACAATATTAAAATGGATTTGAGGGAGGTGAGATATGATGATAGAGACTGGATTGATCTTGCTCAGGATAGGGACCGATGGCGGGGTTATGTGAGGGCAGCAATGAACCTCCGGGTTCCTTAAAAGCCAGTAAGTAAGTAAGTAAGTAAGTAAGTATGTTCCTAAGGATTTTATTATCTGTTCATTTGTAATTCTTGATAGCGTAATGAATACCTGCCGCCGCGAAAATGAATGCTGATACAGCCGATCGCAACTAGAACGCTATGACCACACTGGTAGAAAAGGTAGGTGCGGTAGAAGGGGTATGAAGGCAGTCGCTCTGAGGAGCTACAGTTCTGCAGGTCTGGTATACACGATATAGCATCAGTCTTCGCTAGGGAATCGAAGTCGGTACATCGCAATGCGGTTCTGCGTGAAGGCAGACTTTGAAAACGTCGAGATATCGATTTTTGTCCCTCCCTCGGTGTTCCGAAAGGCATAATGATGACTTATTACCCGGGGGAACGTAGGTTGTTCCCGCTTCCCTGCATTTAGATGAAAGATCTGCAACATTAATGTGGAGTTCAGTTAGGTAATCTTTTTCTGCGTCTTTGGAGTCTGCTGCGGCTGGGAGCTTCACCGAAATAAAGCCTAACAATCGCATACGAGGAGAATAAAAAAACACACCGTTAAAAAAAAAAAAAGAAAAAACAACGGAACAATGAGAAGCGTGCTTAATGGAGCGTGCGTCATGACAAATTTAAACGCAGGGTCTAGATGCGAAAAATTAGAAGTTAATAATATGGGAAGAAGACGAAGACAGTCAAGAAAAACAAAACAAGTTACGAAAACGTGCCTCGCAAAGAAATTCAGGCATATTCAGAATATTCAATGAGCGACGTTGAAGTATAATATTGTGCTTCTTTTTAAATATTTAAGCTGCCTTTGAAAAAAAACGCCATAAAAGATGCTCTCAGAGGTTTGTTTATTGATTGCTGTGCTTGTCTCTGGTACCACGTTTCGTCGGTACAAACCACACCGAGAGTGATCGACTTTTTTGGGCTGCGAAGGCAAGTCTTTGTTCGGCTTGTTTATGGCGCTGATTGCTGGACGAACATCGCCGGAAATCGACGTCATGGTTACTTCACCTTCTACTCTTCACGGTATAGGCTAACCCTGGGAATAACGGGGAAGTAGAAGGGGATTCAGAAACCCCCGCCCATGTCCTTTTCGCATACACTATCTTATAAACAAACGCGCAGTAGGCACTGTTCATCAGTGGTGGATTTCAAGCGATCAGCGAGAGCCAAAAATTCGTATAACTATGATGCCTATCGTATAAAATCCGTCACTGAGCAATGCTTACCTTCCTGTCTACTCGTATCGGGCCGAAAAATTACCGTCTCAGCAAATTTTAAAGACTAGAAACATCAACTTCCTATTTTCTGTTCATACACTTTATATTCAATTGAAGAGAAGTTTCATTTTTTTTTTTTTTTCTGTTTTCATCATCAGGCTAATAATTTATTATAATGTAAATATTATTTGGTTTATGATTTTGAAATAATGCAGTTTCATTACTTTTTCAGTAATGTAACTAATATTTTTCACTTAACATTTTATAAGATTCAGAAAGAAACAGATATAAAAGTAGCTTCTTCTGAAGAAAGAAGGCGAATTATTGTTTTAGTTTCAAACACCCTCAAATCCCTGAAGTACAGTTTCAGAAACTTTAGTTTACCCACGGTTCCAATCCACATCTTATCCAAAGTCTTATGTCTAATTTTGTTATTATCCTTAAAGTTTGAAGGCCGAAACTTTGCAGACTGATTTTCTTATTGATTTTTTAACAAAAAGGTTTAAGTAGATTAGACTGAAACTTTGCAGACTGATTTTCTTATTGATTTTTTTACAAAAAGGTTTAAGTAGATTAGGCTGATACTTTGCAGACTGATTTTCTTATTGATTTTTTAACAAAAAGGTTTAAGTAGATTAGGTTGAAACTTTGCAGACTGATGTTCTTATTGATTTTTTTTAACAAAAAGGTTTAAGTAGATTAGGCTGAAACTTTGCTGACTGATTTTATTATTGATTTTTTAACAAAATGGTTCAAGTAGATAAGGGTGAAACTTTGCAGACTGATTTTCTTATTGATTTTTTAACAAAAGGGATTAAGTAGATTAGACTGGAACTTTGCAGACTGATTTTCTTATTGATTTTTTAACAAAAAGGTTTAAGTAGATTAGGGTGAAACTTTGCAGACTGATTTTCTTATTGATTTTTTTTACAAAAAGGTTTAAGTAGATTAGGCTGATACTTTGCAGACTGATTTTCTTATTGAATTTTTAACAAAAAGGTTTAAATAGATTATGCTGAAACTTTGCAGACTGATTTTCTTATTGAATTTTTAACAAACAGGTTTAAATAGATCATGCTGAAACTTTGCAGACTGATTTTCTTACTGATTTTTTTAACAAAAAGGATTAAGTAGATTAGGCTGAAACTTTGCAGACTGATTTTCTTATTGATTTTTTAACAAAAAGGTTCAAGTAGATTATTACAAAATACCTTAAAAAACTGTTTCTTTCAGCATATTAAAGACAATATAAACTACATTTTTAAGAAGGATTTCGGAACCTTACGCCTCACATGTAACAAAATAAGGAGTTCAGAGATTGTAGTACAGCATTCAAAGCGTCAGTAAAAAAGTCGGCAATACGAAAACTTCACACCGAATGTCGTCCACAGATTTTGAGTATTTGTTAACATTTATTGGACCAAAAATAATTCATTCGTCAAAGACATCTGAAACTTCACTTCAATATATAGTGCCGTCAATACTCAGGGTTTTCTCCTAGGGGAAATTCATTTTATTTACCTATTTCAAATAAGAAATGAAGTGATTAGAAAAATTCCTGAACGTTTTCTTTGTAAGCTTCAATGACTGCCGAACACATTTCTGGAATAATCATGCGAAACAGATTGGTTTGATGTTGTGAAAGGCGGTTCACATATACGGTTCCGTCTCGCACATGTTCGCATTCACAAACGTCCACGCGAGCTAAGGGAGAAGACTTTTATGTACAGGTTCTACCAGAAGTTTAAGGACATCCCTTCGAAAGTGATGTTGCACTGCTGTCCCTATACTTTTCACGTGTCAAAACCACTGCAGTTGTTTCATGTTTCTGCAGAATAAGTTATTACCAGGCTTCGAGACTTCGGATCCAATAGAGCAGTTCAGTGGGAAATCCGCATAACGGCGTAATGAGTATAGTGGTAAAGCGTACAGTGGGTGGGGGTACTGTAGAATGAATGCCAACAAATACGCAAAAGAAAACGCTCTGGATTTGAAGGTTCTGACGAATAATTTGGTTTTCATACAAACTGTGTCTGAAACTATTACACGGTTAGAAAAGTCAGAGCAAGAGATGCCGGAAGCCCTCAAATTAATTTAGAAAATGATGCAAAGAATTAATGAGACATCAAGTATACCGGTTACTGAACGTGTAAAACAGAAGTGGAAATCAATTTTAAGTAAAAATAACGGATATGGAACATTGTGTAACATAAACAGCAAATTAGTGGACATAGAGTCACCCGAGAATAAAGGACTGTCTCTTAGAGACTGCAATGATGTTAGGTTTTTTTTCGTTTCGCTCCTATCACATCATGCGACGTAGAGCGCAGCTTTCTACAATACAAACTTTGGCAGATAACCGAAAAAATTTACGATTGAGACACTGAGAATGTATCTTGTAGTACATTGCATTTCGGTACTGTAACTGCACTTCCTAAAGACGACCAATAGGATAAATGAAAAAAAAAATTGCTACATGCTTATTTACACCATTAACACTGTGTACAAATAAACACAAATGCTTATAAAAGACAGGAGAATAAATCCTTTTGATATTCTTTTGACATTATCATTGTGTAATGTATATTTAGTTTCAGAATGCACATATGTTTCCCCATACTACCGTACTCTACTCTAAATAGCAACGTTGTTACCTCAACACATCTCTATCTGCCTGCAGCAAGTCAACAAACTATAGTGCATGCACAGTAAACTTATTGTATCGGATCCAAAGTCTCGAAGCCTGGTTATTACATTTTTCACTACTGATTTAGAAATATGGGGCCATATTCATAGACAATCTTAGCGCGGGCTTCTGGTGGATGGTCAGCGAACTAACGTTTTCCGTATTCATAAACCAGTGTTAGCGATATATGATATGAATCCTGTACAAGTAATCAGTCGATAGCCGGGGCTAGTTTAGTACGCTCGTAGCGCGGGCTAACGAAATGTCTATGCATAGCACCCTAAGATTTTAGTTCCTTTAAATGAGGCGTGTCCAAAGCAATAGGTGGCCCCGAATCACCGCTGAATATAGTCCGTAATACTTCAATCTATGTTTGAGGAGTGGGGATTGGAGAGGTAGCAGGTACAAATCACAAAGAGTGGTGGCGGTGGATTATTTCATTTAGCTGTTGCCAATGGCTGTTTATTTATCGAATTATCAACACAAAATATATATATTTACACAAAATTTTTCCATGAAATATTTCCCTACAGTTATTTTTTAAATATAACACAATCAACATTTGTTTGAAAATGAATATAACGCATGTCACTCTCTTCATTGAGCCAATGTATAATGATTCTTACATAACATTCGTTATATTAGTGAACCATTATTAACTAATTATTAATTATGTCGTTCCTATATCAATTCAAAAATAATTCACTGTAAGGAACTTAGTTTATATCTGTGTGTGTAACAACACGTAATAATTATTTTGTGCGAGATCGTGCGTATTTGCTTGTTTTCCGCACAGAACCAATACGCGGTAAGTGTGAAATACCACATTCAGTATTCCCAACGTAACACACACAACAATTTCCCTGTTCTTACCGCTTAAGCGCGACATTCATTTTACTGCTTTAGGCTTTTAACATATTATTTTTAGAGACGTTTAACATAGTAATAATTATAAATTGGAAACTTACCACTGCAATTTCACCTAAAATGCAATGTTAATTATTGTTTTTAAATATTTGCAAAAATTAAGTAAAGTCTACTACTCCACGAAACTTATTGCATTCCTGATACAAGTAACATTAAGGAACCCGTGAAAAAATCAACGAGATTCCAGATGCCGATGTTATTACTGCAATATGTTATATAAATAATATTGTTAAAATATTAAAATGAAAAATAAATAATTACATAACCTTACCGTTTGTTTTAAGTTCGCATTTATAGACTGTGGGAAAAAAAGACAGACGTATATCACGGCCTGCTGGAGTATAGTAAACACAGAAAACATTTTAAAGCAACAATGTTGAAGATAGATATTTTTGTTTTGCAAATTTTCCGTCATTGAACAGAAACCAAGATGGAGATTTCATTGCAACTAATTAGAAATTCGTCTTTCAGATATGTAATAAACGATCTTCGCACAAAATAATGTACGATGCACGAGCGGTATGTTTGTTTTCATGTTCTCGGAAATTAAAAAAGCTCAACTACGTTTCGCTTTTTCAATCTTTTCCTCGAACATAAAAACGTCAACATACCGCTCTTGTAACGTATATTACTATTTAACAATTATTGTTCCTTATCATTCTACATCGACTCGAGAAAAAAAAATGCCTACACTTACAGACTGCAGAATACATAGATTCTTTAGAACAAGCCTGCACAAACGGCGCTCATTGAGCGTGGCCGCTTCTTCGGAGCTAACAGCTGGAAAGTACGTCGGAATGACGTACGCCTGCGATAGGTAGAGGATAGTCCACGCAGCCATCTGGTGTAGTGTTTATTATCAGCAGCTATTTCACTTTGCCTATCTACGGCTACATAATGGAGGAAAAGTGATCATCAGGCAAATTCTTTCAATATTGCATGGGAAAATGCTTATTTTTTCACAGCAGCTGGAGTCAATACTTATCTGCCACAAAAGTTTGAAAGAAAGAGGAAAACATAATATAATGCGCCATTACTAATCCACACATAGAGATACGATGGTTTTGTTGGTGAAGATCGCAGTAAAAAGGTTCAGGAGTTGGAAGTTGCATTATTACACGAGGTAGGGTACGTTCGAATTTATTAATCTTCAACAATTTAAATATCTCTCTTCAGGGAAAAGGCTAGCTCATTGATGATACGTTGAATAAATTACGGGATTTCAGTCGTAAACTTACATTTTCGTAAGTCAGTTTCGGGAAGGTAATATGGCTCACTTTCGAAAGATAGAATCTGCTCGTGATGAAGCCATGTTAAACAATTATGTGCACATATTAATTGAAATTCAAAATGAATTTAATTCTAGGTTCCAAGTTCTTGTCTTAATTGGAATGAAGTTTAAAGTTATCATAATAAATTCCTTCAACACTAGTTGAAATAGTGTCATACAATTTACAGATCGGCCTGGTTGGCGCAGTTGGTACAGCGCTGGCCTTCTATGCCCAAAGTTGCGGGTTCGATCCCGGGCCAGGTCGATGGCATTTGAATGTGCTTAAATGCGACAGGCTAATGTCAATAGATTTACTGGCGTGTAAAAGAACTCCTCCGGGACAAAATTCCGGCACACCGGCGACGCTGATATAACCTAGGCAGTTGCCAGCGTCGTTAAATAAAACATAACATTTAACATTTAAAATAATAGCCACTAATATCGTTGAATTATTGGCTGAATCATGCATTAACATACGCATACCAATGGGGGGGGGGGTTAGGGGTATTTTCCCTATTATCTCTTTTATTGCAGGGAAATTTATTTTATGATTTTATGACTTCCATTGTTGCTTAGGAAAATATCTGGAGCTAAGAGGGATGAAGTTGAAGGAATATGGAGAAAGTTACACAACCCAGAACGGCACGGATTGTATTCTTCACCTGACATAATTAGAAATATTAAATCCAGACGTTTGAGATGTAGCACGTATGGGAAAATCCAGAAATGCATCGGTAGAGCGTTGGTGCGCTGAGCCAAAGGTCCCGGGATCGATACTTATTTTTTGATTGTTTATTTTTTATGTAGATGATTCAAGGCGCTGTTATCGCTGTTGAGCAAAACATTGTGGCAATATCATGTTCCTGCGGTTAAACAGTATGTCTTCGTTAAACTGCATGTTATCCCCTTACTCCGATTAAAGAAATTCACCATTGACGGGTATAGCGTTTCGAGTAGGGGAATTTAAATATTTTTATGGTAATTTAAGGGACACTGGGACTGAATTTCTGGTCAAAATGGTACAAATGAATATTTTTTTACATAAATAAATAATTACCTTAAACATTTCTTTAAAACACTGTCCCACATTATTTTAGTCCACGCCCACTACTTTTAAAGATCTGGCGACCATTTCAAAATGCTACGCGCAGCTCTTTTAAACCTATCACAATCACTAATAATTACGTTTCCTCAAAATTACGGTTTTGTTCAATAATAAAGTTTATAGCGGCTTCCATTTATTGCGATTTGCATTAAATTTTGCAAGAATACCCAGCATATTGCAATACCTACACAAATCTTTGCATGGAATTAGCTCTTCGCTGTAAACGTTTCATGATATGTATGCTTAACTTCTAAAAATTAAAGAAAATTATGAAGCAAAAATTATGATTTGTAAGACAAATATTTTATGTTATGAACCAATTTTCAAATTTAAAAATCCATGCGCAGTTTTCCTTATCATGAAACGTAAGTCCCTCAAAGAAAATGTTTGAAGCCTCAGGAATGTTGCGAATGTACGCATAATTTAATAATAATAATAATAATAATAATAATAATAATAATAATAATAATAATAATAATAATAATAATTTATTTCAGCTGGCAGAGTTAAGGCCATAAGGCCGTCTCTTCCACTCAACCAGCAAAAAGTATACGTACATATGTATGAACTTACAAAGAATTCGACAATTTGATTTAGATAAGAGTTACATGTAAACAAGAGTTATTTACGAATTAAACAACAAAATACTATGAACTATTAATTAAACACTGAAATAAACTGTGTAGCAGAATTAAGCTAAAATACATAGAATGTTAATATATTTCAAATAATGTTAGATAATAGAAAGAGATTATTATGAGACAATTTTGAAAATACACCACTATCAGGATTCATGTCTAAAGGAAGGAGTAACAATGTAGACTCTATGATTGGAGTGAAATGCTAAGAAGGTTATCTTTTAAACTGTTTTTAAAAGTGTTTATTGTCTTGCAGCCCCTAATACTTTGTGACAGGGAATTCCATTGTCGCGAGGTGGATACTGTAAAAGATGATGAATAACGAGATGTTCTATGAAGAGGTATACTTAACGCGCCACAGATATGTGATCTGGTATTTACGTCGTGGTTAGAGTATGGATAAGAGAAACGAGACGAAAGGTAATTTGGTGCTGAAGTGTGCAGAATTCGAAAGAGCAATGACAAGGAGTGTAAAGTTCTACGTTCTTTAAGTCGGAGCCACGAAAGACTTGCGAAGGACGGTGATATGTGATCATATCGTCGGATGTTGCATACGTATCTGACGCACATATTCTGAACTCGCTGTAACTTGACTGATAGTTCAGTACTTAGGTCACTTAACAAAACGTCACAATAATCGAAGTGCGGCATTACTAGGGTTTGTACTAGGGTAAGTTTTAGTTGCTGGGGCAAGAAGTTTCTTAAGCGACTCAAACAGTGAACGGAGGAACAGATTTTTTTATCGTTTCTTTAATTTGAAAATTCCATAATATCATTTAATTGCGTGAAAATTAATATTTAAGGAACTAATGAATGGAACTTGATGAAATTGGTACTGTTATTTAAACGTATAGACACAACAAACCCGCCGAATTTGAAAGAAATTAATCAAAAACTTCAAAACTAGTTTCAACGTCTCTTAAGTTCGCTGAAAACTCTCATTACTTTCCAATCACAAACCGTTTGCGATCTACAGGGACATCAATTTATTTTTACTTCAATTTTTATTGTACCCGAGTTTTTTTAATGTACTTCACTCCCACCCCCTCTACTCTGTAGTAAACCTCACCCGTCCTCCACACAGAATCAAGACCGCATATGCAGATCGTCTTACGGTCATAGTAAACAGTACTGAGTGAGTGAATCTAGTACGTTCCAGAAATATTATCGCATTTTTTCAGTAAATAAAGTGCATTCAATATTGAATCATATTTTCGCACAGGTACTGTCGTCCGTTTGCTTATGTCCCGGTCTCCCCCACCTGCTTCTGCTGGCCCCACTGTAAAGGCTAGTTGCTGGGCTGTCTTAGCTCTTTTCTGAAAACATTTGCTGTTAGGAATTGGACGTCTACGTAATATTGTACAACTGTTTAAAATATCTTAAATAAAAGAGCCTCGTTAAATAATTAACTGTCACGTGATTTCCTCCCTTTCTACAACCCTACAACACAACCACCTAGACGGACAGAGTAAATTTATTTGTGCGGATCGGGCAGAATTGAATTTACAGTACGTAAGGTACTCTGTTATAGAATAGGTATAGAATTATTTCAACATAGTTATTGTTTTCAGGTACGAAGAACGAAACTGGAAATACAAATTTGGTACAATATAGTGTGATAAAAAAAAAAAAACTGTACTCTGTATCGAAATGAACGGCCACCAGTTTCTTTTCTTTTTTTTAATAAGTTATTTTACGACGCTTTATCAACATCTTACGTCATTTAGCGTCTGAATGAGATGAAGGTGATAATGCCGGTGAAATGAATCCGGAGTCCAACACCGAAAGTTACCCAACATTTACTCATATTGGGTTGAGGAAAACCCCGGAAAAAACCTCAACCAGGTAACTTGTCCCGACCGGGAATCGAACCCGGGCCACCAGTTAAAAAAATTTGTTTAAATATACATAATTTGATACATTTTCAATTTAAATGTATTCTCTATATTGTATGCTTATGTGCTGCAGACATTATAATATACACTGCATAATGAATACGTCCGCATGGATAGCTTAGTTCGTAACACTTATTGTTAAAACTGTAGTATATTTTGATTAAATAAAAACCCAACGAAAATTATCAAACTCAAAATCGTGATATTTCCTAGTTTACATAAATGGATGCACTACTTTTCTTCCCTCCTATAACTAGTAAAGTGATTTGTTTGTATTCTACGCTAGTACCATCAAACTCAGGTCGTAGAAGGGTGTATCAAGCAGTGTTTCCAGTTCTTAACCGTTAATCCAAAGGTATAGCCAGATTAATCTTAGAAATGTTAATAAAAATAAAATGATGTCCCGGTACAACAACTTCGAGTTCAAGTCTACTAAGAATCTCCATCTAGTTCTAGAGTACGCTACTATCGCCTTTACTACAGTTGAACATCCTGTACATAATACATCACAAGGAACTTTCAGTTAAAAACGGGTTTGCAACGTCTCGAATGAAAGCATCTTAAACCCTTTCAAGAAGTAACACTATGTCAAGAGGCATTTGACTCCATTCGTTGCCTGCAGAAGGGCGGGGTGTGGGTGGAGAAACTCTTAACATGCTGGGAACATTCCAGAGTCACTAAAGGAAAATACCCTCGATACACTACGGGCCTGTGTGTTGATCACAAGAGAGTTCACGGAGATTAGACAGGAGGCGACGAAAGAGAATAGAAATGGCTTCAGACACGTTGACACCACCGATCTTTTTTGTTTTTAATGGCGTCAATAAGAGAAGCGAAAAGAAGCTCTTCTTGCAAAGGGCGCATCCTTTGCAACGTCTTCTAGAGAGAAAGGTTTCCACAGAGGCATGTCGGCAGCGTTTTAATGATCAGAGCTTCGGGAAAATTAGCTCGTGATCTCAGTCGTTTCACTAAGGCGGTGATTAAACATATTAGCCCCGCGTAACATTTCTTCAGTCAACAATGATAAATGAAGGATGGTATGAAAATCTGGACGTAACTAATGAGTAACCCATTCGATTTAGATTGATAAAGCAAAAATTAATTATCTAGAATTCTAGATCATTAATCTCAGATGAACGGTTAAGAAGAACGATGATAATTCAGTTTCATTTGGAAAAATTCCACCCCTAACCAAAACAGAGGCAAAATTTAGTCCATCAATATGTTCGTACAGTGGGACAATGAATCAAAGATTCAATTAAGAACTTGCCACATAATCCTTTCGATTATACAATATTAAACAATACGGAATTAAATATCGAAAAAGCGAATATATGATTATGACTTATGACTAGACGGTGGATGCGGGATGACTTATCGTTGAATGCAGTTGCACATTTACTATATGTTACATTCTTTTCATTCAGACCATTGGCTGAACAGGTTTTAAACGTAAACAGACGACGTCAACATGTTACTGTATCTTCGTACAGTCAGACGGAAAAGAAAAATGACGTACAGTGGTACTGTAGTACATACCTTGCAAGGTTCGGTCCTCGTCATCATTGATGCAATTACCAGCGTTGCAGTAAACGACGATATATTGTCGTAAGTTGTCGAAGCTGAATCGTCTTCGCCTATCGCTTAAACAGTTTTTGTACAGAGAGAATTTCTGAAGAAAACCTCTAAAATGGGGATCACTCAATTTCTTTAGAGGAATATTTGCACTGAGCATCATGTTGCACGTGTCGTTAGACCCGCACAACTAAATAATGATGATGATGGTTCCTCAGATTTCATTTCAACGCATTTCCTGTGCGATGTACTGTTGCAATGTTTCTCTATAACCTAAGTTGTTCTGGTTTTTATTTCAATTTTACATACATTACACACGATATTGTCTTCGTTAATACATAAAATGTCACTCTCATACTTCTTAATTGCATTTCCTATCTCTGAGCGAATTTAACGTTTTGCCATTATGAATGGATCAGCACTACACTATTCAACGCGTACTAAATACTTGAGCAGGATAACACAACTGCACACATTGCGTTGCAATGTCACTATGAACAGATCGGGGTTCATTCCTTTTGTACGTTGCTGTACTCGCCAGGTACACAAAAGACGGACGGCGCGGCACGTGCCATATATTCCGATACGAATCAACTTCACTTTTCCTTAAGTAATCACGCATCCACTGTCTACTTATGACCAAAACATAGTAGAAATGGAAATATAAAAGTTAGAAATTTATCCTTTGAAAATGTGGAAAAATTAAAATACCTTGGAGCAACAGTAACAAATAGAAATGATTAGAGCTAGAAAGTTGATACCAAAACTGTTAAGTTGTGAGAGCTTGGCCTACATAATAACAATAATAATAATAATAATAATAATAATAATAACAATAATAATAATAATAATCATCATCATAATAATAATACAGTGAAACCTGTTCAAGACGGAAGTGAGATGGTCCTAATTTTTTCCGTTGTGGACAGGTTTCCGTATTATTCAGGTGTTACATTAAAATGGAATATCTTATCATTCGTATACATGAAAAATAAAATGGCATGTCGCAAACTGCAAGGAGTACAAAATATTCCATTTAACACTACTCACATTAAATCAGCCTTCTGTCGCTTATTCCGTTGGTGAATCATCTTGATGAAAATAGTATCATAACTCACTTATTAGTAATTAAACACTACTGAAGTTTATTAATCTCATTCAATTTAATATCCAAAACTATACTATAATAATATATTGTATATGACTGCACATTATTAATTAATTGGACTAGGAGCCATCCATTAGAAACTTTGAATTCTGCTTTTTCTTTCCCAGTACAATGGCTTGCTTTGCAGAATAGATTTAGAAAATGACATGTTCTTTGAAAGGTCATGAAGAACCCACTCACACAACAGTTCATTTATTTCAACATAAACAGTTGTTTTCTGGCTCCTTTTAGGTCACCAATATTGGCCGCAAGCCACTCACTCATTATGATCTTTATCTTTAAAGTGTCACACCTGAGTTTTCTACAACTGAACTTCAACATTATTTCACATACACTTCGTTTCTAATTTTTCTTTAACTCGATAACTTTTACTTCATCACTTAATGTTAATGTTACATTTTACGCACCTTTTTTTTTTACCAGGAAATCACTACACTTGCGTTTGTCTAGCTACGACAGTGTACCGGTGTGAAGTATTGAAAATCTTTGAAGGGACTCGTCTGCCTAGTTAACAGGGTAATAAACTTTATGACCAACAGGCCAACACACCCTCGTATCCTCTAAAATTTTGCAAAGAAAATTAGTTTTTATCTTAGTGACCCATATATTTCGTATATTTCTTGAAATTACACACTGTTTCAAAATAGAGTGTGCCCAAAATATTATTTCCGTTTTGAACAGTAGCAGGCAGTTTCCGTTTCTGCGTTGGACAGTTTCCATTTCATTCAGGAAAAATTGCAAATAATACATACGAATTTCGCCGGGACCAATAAATTGTTCCGAAATAGACAGGATTCCGGATTATTCAGGTTCCGATTTGAACAGATTTCACTGTAATAATAATAATAATAATAATAATAATAATAATAATAATGATAATAAATAATAATAATAACTTATTTATTTATACTGACAGAGTTAAGGCCATAGCCCCTTCTCTTACACTCTACAAGGTTACAAAGTATACGAGTAGAAATTTAACAAAAAGTTAAAGAACAGGATACTAACATATTACAAAAATAATAGCATAACAAAATCGACACTAAACAGTATGAAAATAATACGATAATAGAAAAAATAAAGTAAAATACAGATCTAAAGATTGGAATATAATAACAGCAAATCAGTTTGCCACTAGCGAGTGAAAAGTAATAGAGCGACCCTCGGTGTCATTGAAGCAGAACGACTAACATGTACAGCCGGATGGTAACCAAACATGTGCTTCAATCGTCCACAGCCTTAGAACAAGAAAATAATAAAAAAAAGACAATAGTTTGTAATTATAAATTTCGTAACTCCCAAACTAAATTAATTTATCCATACATATAAAAATAACATGCAAAGTATACAATTATGATTCTAGCCTGATTATAACAAATAACAATGAACATTTTCATTTTATCAAAAGAAATACTCCTTGTAGGTTCAAGAAAAAAAAAACATTTTTACTCTGAAAATATTCGTTCTACGTCACAAGACGTTACTGGAGGAAATATGAAATATTTATTACTATCATCAGGTGAACAATTACTTTATGAATCTAATAGCGTATCTCGTATTTGTTTTCAAGAAAATTTTTCATTTCTATTGTAATGACAGCTAGGAAGTTCGTATCGTAATTCCGATGTTGAACTTGGACTGTAACGCAATGAATGCATAGCAGCACGAGACGTCAACATTTAACGAAGAATAATAGGGAAAAAATTAACGTGTTACACACTCCTGTTTGCATAATTATTTAATAACATATGGGTTTACTTTTTTCTGGAATCATGCATAATATTCACACTACGTAAGTAATATAATAATAACAGAATAGCTCACTTTGTTCAGAACCTAAAATATTAATATAAATTAACAATATTCTTCAAACTATTCACGACTCTTACACAGATCCACAGAATTCCACTATGCGTTGTTTGTTAACATACTGCGTAGCGAGCTGTAGCAGAGCGAAGTGCGGGTGATAATTAATTTAATTTATTGATCTGAACCAATATTTTGGGTTTGCCCTGCGACACAGAATAGCTCACAATAAAATTTAAAATGAAAAATTATATAAACAGGTTTCAGACAGAAGTGATTAAGACCTAAGAAAAAAAATAGAACCAAGTATGAATAATTTCGAGGGAAAAATTGTTCCGGGGCCGGGTATCGAACCCGGGACCTTTGGTTTAACGTACCAACGCTCTACCAACTGAGCTACCCGGGAACTCTACCAGACACCGATCCAATTCTTCCCTCTATATCCACAGACCTCAAAGTGGGCTGACAACCGTCAAGCAACCAACGTTGAGTTGTCGGTGTCTGGTAGAGTTCCCGGGTAGCTCAGTTGGTAGAGCGTTGGTACGTTAAACCAAAGGTCCCGGATTCGATACCCGGCCCCGGAACAATTTTTCCCTCGAAATTATTCAAATCAACTTTACAGGGAGTTATACCTGAAAGATTTATTTGCATAATACATGTCACTGTTCGTTAACAGAAAACCACAATTTAAGTCACACAGAGTTAGTGTGTACTCAACGTTGGTTGCTTGACGGTTGTCAGCCCACTTCGAGCTCTGTGGATATAGAGGGAAGAATTGGATCGGTGTCTGGTAGAGTTCCCGGGTAGCTCAGTTAGTAGAGCGTTGGTACGTTAAACCAAAGGTCCCGGATTCGATACCCGGCCCCGGAACAATTTTTCCCTCGAAATTATTCAAATCAACTTTACAGGGAGTTATACCTGAAAGATTTATTTGCATAATACACGTCACTGTTCGTTAACAGAAAACCACAATTTAAGTCACACAGAGTTAGTGTGCACTCAACGTTGGTTGCTTGACGGTTGTCAGCCCACTTCGAGCTCTGTGGATATAGAGGGAAGAATTGGATCGGTGTCTGGTAGAGTTCCCGGGTAGCTCAGTTGGTAGAGCGTTGGTACGTTAAACCAAAGATCCCGGGTTCGATACCCGGCTCCGGAACAATTTTTCCCTCGAAATTATTCAAATCAACTTTACAGGGAGTTATACCTGAAAGATTGATTTGCAGAACCAAGTATAATTTAAATTGAATGTACGCCATAAAGATGCTGACGAACTATCGCCACAAAAAATTTTATAATGGTGGTGACGATGGCATCTTGAAGATCTCTCGTCAGCTTGTATTTTTCTCTCCACTTTACAAAGGCTTTCGGAATGGTGCCTCTCGCTCCGAAGAAGAGACCGGTAACTGTGATTTTTTCTATGTTGTATTTCGCTGATAGGTACTGAATCGTGGGTGACGCTCGCAACCACCGAGGTTATATCAACGTCGCCGGATGTGCGGAATTTTGTCCCGCAGGAGTTCTTTTACATGCCACTAAATCTAGTGACATGAGCCTGTCGCATTTAAGCACACTTAAATGCAATCGACCTGGGCCGGGATCGAACACGCAACCTCGGGCCCAAAAGGCCAACGCTATACCAAATGCGTCACTCAGAGCAACGATATCTATACTACTTGCTGTACTCAACTGAAATCTACTGATTTGGTACGAAATTCCTAGTTCTGGAAATGACACTCGAGAGGAAATTAAACGCACAATAAATATGGGAAAAATCTGCTATTATATTCGCTTGAGAAGCTTTTGTCATCCAGTTTGCTTCCTAAAAAACTCAAAGTTGGAATTTATAAAACAGTTATATCACCGGTTGTTCTGTGTGGTTGTGAAACATGGACTCTCACTTTGAGAGAGAAACAGACATTAAGGGTGTTTTTCCTAGGTTTTCTTCAACCCTAAGGAAAATGTGAGGTAATTTATGGCAAATCCTCGACCTTATATCGCCAAATACCACTCGCTATACCAATCTCATCGAAACTAAAGAATCTAGTAGTTGATACAGCGTCCTTAAATAACCAAATAAGAAAATAGAGAAGTGATGGAATGAAAAATTCTTGCCTTCTTCTACAGTGCGATCCATAGAAACCTTTACCATTTTAATGAGTTACAATTTCTCTTTGGCGATTAGTTCTCTGTGTGGGAGAATTTATATTGATATCCCTGGAACGATTGTCGTCAATTGTTGATATTGATGTTAACTATTATTGCAGAACGTACGAGTATGTAGTGATCAGTTTGCCGTAATGTCTCAAACGCGCAATCCAGTGACGTCGTAACTTCCATGGCTCTATCTGGTTATATGTACATAGATAACGATGGTTGCTAATTAGATAACCCTCGTCACTTATTTACTCGCAAATAGATTAGTCTACACAACACTCTACAGATGGCAGCCCAGAACGCTTTGACATCTGCTGCATCTACATAGTGAGGTACACATAGGTAAGAACAGTTCCTAAACAGCAAATATTACCGTCTTGTCAGTGTTGCCAACTGTTACCAGATATCACACGATCCTATGTACTAAATGACTTATTTACTTACTGTACTTTATGTTGGAAGGTTATTCTAAATAATTCAATAATCTTAAATATATTTTCGTAGGCAAACTATACGAGAAAGGGATCAACATGTCAGGTATTTTGTCTGGCAGTACGAAATTCATTAGTTTGACTAAACAATTCACTCACGAGACCTAACCTAAAAATGTATTTTGTTTGACCACATGAAATTATTAGTAATAATTCCAAAAACTTACCTGATTATAGTCTTGAATTATAACCGCAACGCAACATATAAAATAACTATTGGGCTATGTATTATTACTGATATTAATTAATTATTAGTATGTTCAACTTTCATTAGCTTCCAGTAACCGGTTCAGAAATCCTCCAGTAACGACAAATATTGTCGATATTTGTCTCAGCTGCCAACATACAGTTACAATATCACTACCATTTGTAGTAGGCCTATTTTTCAGTATCGAAATTCGAAACGAAGTTGGCAAAAGAAAATCCAACCTGCAAACTAGAAAATCACCGCAATCCACTAGCATATGTAGTAATGGGGGGAAAAATGGTTAGGTTTCACCCTTAGAGTATGAAGAAGCTAAGACTTCTTTAACTTCTTGTTACGCTAAAATAATATTATATTTTCTCATCAATTATACCTCAAACAAAGACGTTTTCACGCCAAAACCTTTAAATTGTCAACCAATATTACTTGCTATAATAACCTCACCTAGGCCTACATTTTGGGAGACGGTGTATATAATAACTAGGGGGTGGATGTTGATGACCTAAAAACCCACTTAAAATGATCAATAAAATGCCTTTAAAATAATGTAAAAATGACACGAAATTAAAAAAAATGATGACATTTAGATATTATTCACCGTACTCGCACTACAACTTCTTCAAAATTAGTCACCTTCTTTCAATGACTGCCCTGCAAATGACAGAGAGAGGAAGCAACTTCCTGGAATTTGACTAAGATAAAGGAAAAGAGCATGCAACAAAATGAAAGTTTTAAGTGAAAAATATAGATTTTAATTAGGGTTTACAATGTGTTTCAATCAGGGCTGGTCCATGTCAGTGTCTTCATTCTCCATCTACTCCTCCTTCCGCTATTCACCTTCCCGATTGGGAATGTAAATGACAAAACAAATTGTGGGCGTGCATTCGTGCAATCTTTGTGTTAAAAATACTGTCTACTGTATATGTAACATATATATCATTCAGTCAACATTTATTTGTATATAATAGGTATAATACTTTTCGTTACATAACAGGAAAATCCATGGAAACAATCAAATATAGGCCTATTGAAATGAATTTAATTAAACACAATAATGGAACATGGAACTCACCAAGGATGAAGAATGAAACTGGCATAATGAATATATTGGAGGAGGGATATGAGTATTATGCCTTATGTCTATGTAGATTTTGTTACTCTGACAGTGAAAAATTAGAGAAGGGAAAACGATTATGGATAGAAATGAGTATTCAAATCTAAATATGTCATCTTTTTAAGTTCAAGGGGAGGTTCAAATCAGTAACCTCCCTTGCGTACGCCCCTGATAAAAAAGATTCACTGTTTGTAGTAAAAATGATTGTAATACTGCCCATCAATCCCGGATAAATTGATACTCAGCTATGATATCTGAACAGTAGTTTCTGACAAATCGCTGAACATAGTCAGAAGGTAATCAAAAAATAAGTTCCTGGTAGTAATGATAATGAAGAGTAAAGAATTACGAATTGGAAATCAATCTCTTTGCAGCACCGTAAAGCTTTCTCTTTATACTCGTATTTCCCATTATTACAAAATAATTATCAAACAGAATATGTCGGGGATCGAAGTCTGGTATCTCTTGCTAGGAGCGATGATCCACTGCTGCTCCAGCCAGATTTACAGCTCGTAATCCCACCCCAAACTGGGTGGACTACCCCGAAACAGAGATAAAAAGTTAACCGATCAATACATTAATATATTTAGAGCCCTATCGTAAAGCCATTAATCAATCACACGAAGTTAGGAGGGGGATGGGCGTGAGGGATGCAACCCCGTCACCTGGACGCCACCCGCAGTTCTCTCGAGAGGTTTCCAGGAACTCAGCATACAGGATTCCGGTTCCTCTCATGTCACGTGATCAAAGTTTCCCCTAATTAGCAAATACAGTGAACTATACCTCGGGCAGATGTACGAGGCATTTTATATATAGACAAAAAAAAAAGAGAGAGGTTGGTTTTACGTTGTTAAAATACAAACAAGAACTGGAGAAAGAAGCAGAGCTTCCTTTTACGATCGGGATTCTATCTCCGATGTATATTTTAACAAGACCGAGTACTGACCTTACAGCGCCTTCAGAAATAGAAAATAAAACGAACAAAATGTTTAACTTCACAGATATTCATTTAGAGCGGATCGGGGGAAGATGCCTGACTTTTTCTTTGATTGAAAATTTAAGATAGGCTTACTGTTAATTTAGTTTTGAATTTCATATTGAAATATCAAAGTCTGAAAGGTATTTTGAAATTATAGTTTTGGTACAAAACAGAAAACATTAATTACCCTGCTTATAGATACAGGTTTTCTTTTGCCTGCACTGTAGGCATTTTTCCCGATAGTCGGGTAAGATTTATTTATTTATTTATTTATTTATTTATTTATGCCTATAACAGGGCAAGCCCCAATTATAATAGACAGTGCAGATATTCGTTTACAAAAAATAAAAAACATAGATAACATGGAAAAAAAGAGATGAAACAGATACAAGTGTAAATACAAATTAGAATGGAAAATGAGAAAAGGAAAGAAAAAAAAAGAACAGACAAATAGATAGTACCTAAATAAGAGATACAGATATAGATACAAAATGAAAAATACAAAATAAAATACATGAAAAATAGTTGAATATAGATATCATAGCCAAAAATGTAAAATGTAGTTATAATTGGTAAATTACAGAGCAACAAATAGCAATATTATATAAAATCAACAACCTTCGGTATATTAATAAGAAAATGTTTGTATTCCATGTAAGAAATGCAGAAATCTAGATCCCATGTTTTACATATTTCATTGAAATTTGAACACATTTTTAACACTGGTGAATTTTTATGTGCTGAAGTGTTTGGTTTTTTATAATATAACAATTGTCGATTTCTTAAATGTGATGTTCTAGCGTTAATCTGGATTTGTGATAATATTTCGCTATTATCCAGTCGACCGTTGAATATTTTATATAACAAAAGTTGCTCAGCAAGTAATCTACGACTGGTAAGGGACATTAAATTAAATTCAGCAAGTAGATTGTTGTACGAAATTTTGTTATGGAGGGCTGAACAATGATATCTTCTAAAATACAGATATCTAGAGAATCGTTTTTGAATTTTTTCAATTTGATTACGATGTGATTTGCAAGTGGGTGACCAAATTACAGAGGCATATTCCAATTTAGCGTGAACATGACAATTAAAAAGGAGTGTCAAAGTCGAAGTGTTCTGTAAAGTTTTTGAATTTCTAATAATAAAACCCAGATTTTTGAAAGCATTATTTGTTATATTAAATATGTGATTATGAAAAGTCAAATTATAATTAATAGTTACGCCGAGATCTTTTACACAATATATTCGTTGTAATGGTTCACCGTTCAATGTATAATTAGCTCTTAAATAAGATGTAGTCCTTGTATAAGTCATATAACAGCATTTTTTTGTATGCAATTAACACATTTACTGATATATGTATTTTACCTGAACTTGGTTTGATACATGTATATAACAAAATTGACTTAATCTAAGGCTCATGTACACTTTTTCACTCGTTTATCGCTACTTAGCAACACAGTCATTGCACATATTTTATTGCCATGTTCAAGATTCGTGAAATCACTTCTTGCACATAATAAATTCAATCCAGTATATTTCTTTGTCATCATTCTTTAGGCTGGTTCACAATAAACCGGGAACGAGAACCAGAATGAAAACGAGAAGCAGAGAACGTGAATATGAAAATTTTTGATTCACAATAAACCGAGAACGTAGACGACTATGCATTTCGATATGCATGTCAATAACGATATGTAAAGTCGATATTACGCATTATGATGTTATTTGTGTTTAATTTACCAATGGGGTTCTCTCACGAGTACAAGGCAGCCAACATAAACACAGGTTAACCAACTTCGAAATTTCAACTGAAACATTTCATTAGGTAGCCTACGGTACTATAAATATGCTCATGCATCTTTATTATCACAACCTATTTTAAGTCTACCATAACGTAAAATAATTAGAGAAGAAACATTTGTAACAGAACAAAAATGAACACAACAGTAGTTATTGAATTGAAGCATGAATATGTAGTGTGTAATACAACCAATACAGTAATAAAATATGATTCACTTACGATCGGTGTTCAAAGAAGAAGCTATTGAAAGCCACGTATTCTTCATTTTCTCATCTTTATACGAGGCGCGCCGCTTATCGTAAACGTGAGGATTTTCCTCAACACTAAATATTAGAATCTAATCAAATAAAACCTGCTCCATGATTCACAGCACAGAACAAAATAATTCATAGGTTATGTCACGGTCTTCTTGCTACAAAATATACGATCTTCATCCATTCTTTGTATATGATCTTGCCATCTTTGTCTGTATTCAATGGTTGTTTCATTTAGACTCTGAATTTCCAATTCTTTTCTAATATCTTTATTTCTCTTTTTGTCTATGAGTCTATAACCTGCCACCTGTCTCAAAAATTTCATCTCAGCAGCCTCTATTTTCTTCTGTTGTGAGATAGTAAAGACCCAACTTTCACACCCATAAAGCAAGGTTGGGACCGCCATTACTTTGTAAAATTTCAACAGTGTTGCTCTATTATAATTTTTAGAAGTTCTTTATATTGTACCACATAGTGTTTGGAATTCGTTTAATTTATTTTGCACATCTCTATTGCCGGTATATGACACAATGTAACCAAGATAATTAAAATCACTTTGTTGTTGGATGAGGTTATTATTTATACAAATTTTTGCTCTTAACAGATCTCTTCCTTTAAGAGCCATTATTTTCGTTTTTTCATATGAGATTTGAAGAAGTATTTATCTTTTTTAAAAATTCATGGTTGCTTCGTGTTTCTAAGCGCTGTGTGGTGTATCCATCTTTGTAGTAGTATCGCCTCAAGTTCTGGAAGCTGCTAGGCAGCATATTAGTGTTATTGTTAGAGAATAAATTAACATGGACAAGGAGGAGAGATCTTGCAACACATAATTAGGAATGTTTATTGTTGCTGAAGATGATTTCATTCCACGCTTTGTTTGTGAAACACAACAAATAAGACCTCGGGTATAAACATTATTTAATTTAAACAAATCTCTCGCCTCTCGCTCATGCCTATCAAGTAAGGCAATAGTCCTACATCTTGTTGTGATTCCTTGTTATCGGGCTTCGTCAATCGATATCCTTCAAGTTATACTGAAAGATGGTTGTTTAAAAACCGATGGTGATGGTGATGATGATGATGATGATGATGATAATAATAATAATAATAATACACAAAATTTAAAATACCGATGATAATACTAATGATAATAATCCACATAATTTAAAATACCAATAATGTAAATTGTAAACAATTTAAAAATGATCTCTCTCCCTCCTTGACAAAATTCTACTTATGCCACTGCTGTAATGCAAACAATGTTAAAGAAATTAACGACTTGCGTTTCTCAAAATTATGTAAGAAGTGCCTACTTTTCTTTCTTTCAGTCGATAATCCAATAAGCCCTAATTTTCTGGGGAAATGGAACCAAAATGGGAAGCGTCTTGATTTTACAAAAGAAGGCCATTAGAATTTTATGTAAATCAAACTATCTGGAACATTGTCGGCCACTTTTCAGACAATCATGGATTTTAACAATCATAAATTTGTATATATATGATCTAGTACTTTACACTCGACAAAATATCGACAATTACTCATTAGTGGCCAATATACATGATCATGAAATTAGAAATAGTGAACAAATTAATATTCCATATTGTAGATTACACAAGAGCAACACAAACTTTTTAATTATGGGGATGAAATTATATAATGAGCTCCCAAGTCAATATTATAAATTACCAATCAATAGCATCAAAACTAGATTTTACAAGTGGTTATTAAATAATCCTTTTTATTCTGTTACTGTGTTTTTCAACACAAATTTGTATGAAATTGTATTTGAATAAATATGTTTAATTGCAATTTAGTTAGTTTTCTTTAATTTAAAAGCTTCAAATTATTTCATTCTTTCATTATATTATTTAAATTTTACTGTTTCTTTTATTAGTGTTTCTTAAAAATATATTTATATGTTTTTCAATATATTCTGACGAAGCCTAAAACTATATGTCTAATGGCCAAATAAATTGAATTGAATTGAATTGAATTGAATTAAATTGAAACAAAACCTCACGTGACAAGATATGGCACGGCATTACTTTTAGTGCACAGTAGCCTAAGAAGAGATCCGATCAGTTACTCCAAACAATTTCTATCCTCATAATTTATATGTATGTATGTATTTATTTACACTGCAAGTGGGCAAGCACCCGGTGGCTGCTATTCTACGCCTTGACCCAAGAAATTCTCTAGCATAGTCTATAGAGGTCAGGTTGCCATAGTTACAGTCGTCAAGTTCCTTATCTCAGTACATATTTTTAAGCCCACCAACAGGCTCCATCTGCTGTTATCCCGGAGAACGTAGGTCCAAAAACTAAGAGAGGGGGGAGAGACAGAAAGGAAATTTAATAATTTATAACGACTGCATAACAATTAGGGAGGGCGCAAACGGAGGTGTAGGGGGTAGGTGCAGACTCGTTATTTTACACCAGCCCGCCGCCTATCGGCGTGCTCCGAGAACTTAATTAGAAGCTTGCGCAACATAAAACTTCCCCACGGATAGGTAATTTTCTCCCCGCTAGGTAATATCGGTTCTCTAGTCATACAACTGTTTATTTTTTTGCCCATCTCTTGACACATTAAATTGTATTCATGCAAGGCGAGAAGGGAAAATCGATTCTGACTAAATTTCGTAGACTGCATTTGCGGTATACCTCTACGATATTGCCTGTACAATGAAAATGGCCACACGAGATAGAACGTGAAATTAGTAAAGAAACAAAATTTGATTTCAATAAATGCATACCGCCCGTTAAAAAACAAAACTGCATTTTTTCTCAATAAAATAACTATTATTATTATTATTATTATCATTATTATTATTATTATTATAACTATTATTATTATTATCATTATTACTATTATAACTATTATTATTATTATTATTATTATTATTATTATTATTATTATTATTAAGTACTGCACCTAACAATTGTCAACACCTGTGGAATAACGGTTAGGGCGTCTAGCCGCGAAACCAAGTGGCCCGGGTCGGGGCAAGTTACCTGGTTGAGATTTTTTCCGGGGTTTCCCTCAATAGCAATCTGTATAGCTCTATTTATAAATTGTTTGTGTTTGTAATTTGAAGTAGTTTGCATGATATGTATTATCAATTTCTGTATATCACAACTGGTTGAATTGTTTGTGCCTTAAATTTAATTAACTTACTTGTTTTGTATTATATATATAGCTCAACTTATGAATGATCGTTTACGTTTGTAAATTTAATAATCTGATTGGCTATGTATTGTATACTTTTAGTAGAACCATCGATGTAGCTCAGTCGGCAGACTCGCTGGCCTGCTGATCCAGAGCTGCGTTCGGGCTTCGGTTGGATCCTCCTTTGGTCTTTGGTTTCTTCAGAGGTTTTCCACAGCCGTGGGACTGAAGCCGGATATTCTATGGCGAGTCCTCGGCATCAGCCCCTTTGATTTGATTACCTGGCTGGGTTTTTCCGAGGTTTTCCCCAACCAAAAGGCAAATGCCGGGTAATATTTTGGCGAATCCTTGTATCTCACCTCATCTCACTACATCTCGCCAAAATATTGTAAAAAATTGCACAAAATTGTAGAAAATTACTAAATTGTGAAACTGTAAAAATTTGTAAGAATTGTAATTGTAATATTGTAAAATTTTGACTTGTTCCACATCTTAAAGCTTCATTGCTCATGTAAGATCTATGGAATAAAATGAATGAATGAATGAATGAATGAATGAATGAATGAATGAATGAATGAATGAATGAATGAATGAATGAATGAATGAAAACCCAATATGAGCAAATGCTGGGTAACTTTCGGTGCTGGACCCCGGACTCATTTCACCGGCATGTTAGGTCAGGAAAGTTTCGGCATTATCACCTTCATCCCATTCAGACGCTAAATAACCTAAGATGTTGATAAAGCGTCGTAAAATAACCTACTAAAATAAAATAAAAACCCAACAATTGTAAGTATTTTTTATATTCATATTGCAAGTATCCCAGTGCATCACTGGGTCTATTCTACCTTATATGCAGTAAAACACACAAGATGAGACTTTCACGGAGGTTTGTACAACTCGGTAGTATAACTAGTACGCCTTATTATCGATTAAGTGGCGTCATCTTAAGCTTCAGGCCTATTATCAATCAGAAATGTACCGGGTGTTTCAAAAGACATTTCTGAAATCAGTAACCTCCCTTGCGTACGCCCCTGATGAAAAAGATTCACTGTTTGTAGTAAAAATGATTGTAATACTGCCCATCAATATCTCAAAGAATAACCCCCTGAAATTAATAACTACTTACGGTTCACCCTGTATATGATTATGTTTGAGACCTCTATCATTATATTATAAGTAGGGCTAGGATTTTGATGAAATTGCATCGTTTTTCTAGTAAGATAGAAACATAGCTCCTTTAGTATTCACATGTTATGTGATAAGCTGTGTGTTTTAAGACATATAGGTTGGGGCATTTTTTTTGCATTTCTTCCCGTTTCAACTCATAAGAGCATTTTTTGTTCCATTCGGCCATTTTTGAGGCATTTTCATTTGAGCCGTTCAGAGCAAAAGTGGTGCAAGTCAAAATTGAATAATGAGGTTTAAAGTAAAAATTCTGCAAAATAGAGCGCAAAGCTTGCTATCCCCTGAGTACTAATAGTTTAAATAAATTAAATATTAATTGCAGCTTTGCGCTGTATTTTACAGAAAGCTTACTTTAACCCTTATTGCCCGTTCTTGACTTACACCACTTTTGTTCTGAACGGCTCATTTAATTTTGGCCATAAATCCCCATCATTAATGTAAAATAATGTTTATTTCCTTCGATATTTTCTCTTCATTTTTTGTCCATTAATACTCATTATTTTGTACAATATTTTAATCGTTTTTCTATACAAATATTGCCATTTTAACGCAGTACACGCCATGTAATGGATCAGTCCAACCGCCCCTTCAATATAGACTCCTCTATGTTCCGGATAAGAGTGGTCTTATGGTGGACTACATGGAAACTACATCAGGTAAAATAATTAATTGAAGTGTACTACTTAGAAAAAAATATGGAAAATTAAATTAACTTAAATGTCGGTACTAGAATTTAATTTAATTACTAGTATAAATATTAAGTAGTACAAAACCCCTTTTTCTACTAACAAGGAGAGGACACGGTCTGTATATCACCGAATCAAATCAGATTTTGTGACATGAAAATACAAGACTGTTTAAAGTCATACCTGGTATGGGTGGCCAATGACCCCTCGTTTTGGAAATACTGGCTACTGTTTATGATATACTTCCGTTAGATGCCTAATAGGGAAGCATTAGACTGTGTAACGGCGTAGCTCATGTGGTTGGATGCTGAGTTGTCATCCACCCAACCCCTAGTTCGAATCATAATGCCTTCTCATTTTTTAAAGCTTGATATTATTATTATTATTATTATTATTATTATTATTATTATTATTATTATTATTATTATTATTATTTTAATTCACGTTCAGTTGTCTTTTCCTACATTCAAAGCCATGTTTAAATATGCGTGGTATGCATCAAACTTGATGAACGAGAAGTGTTTGTGAATGTGAAGGATATCTGTTTCGCAGCAGAAATGCGGAAAAATGTGTGTGACTGTGGACAACCTTCTTTCATTTGCTGTGCATGGTGCAGGAAATATGTATGTTTTGTGTGTTTTTATGACATCATAATGAATCGGGTACAAAATGAAATGGAATAGCTGCTACAGAAATAGAACAGACACCAGTGACACATCTTACCTTCCTACGTGAGCAGTATTTCAATGTTTATCCTTTACAATACAATGTTAGTTAATTAGTAATTTGTTTAAAACATGATGAAGCATTCAATACATTGAGAAATATGATATAGGTATGTAAATAGATAACTGTGATCACAATATTAATCATTATTAAAAGAAAAAAATATAGGACCAGTTAAGATTCGAACTGAGGTTGCCTGGATAACTCAGCATTCAACCATATGGGCTACGCTGCTACCTTATTTTATTTCAAGGAGTGCAGTTCGGTGGCTCCTTTGAACACCCACTTACAGATTTATGACTTCCTACACAAACACCTCTGACAATTCCATCCTGTCCCCCCGTCCCAACATTGCACAGTTGCCACAATCCTGGTGACCCTCGAAATGAGACTGGCGGGATTCTTGGAAATCGGAAAAGATGCGACAACTCTGCCTCAACGCGGATTTGACGGGAACCTTTCAATTCTTCTGAACGAGGGTTGTGATTGGTTACTAACAAGAGAAGACAAGATTTCCGTCACAGTAAGGAAGACATTTATTTATGACAACCAATTAGTAGGGGGCAGTAGAAGGTCTGTCGGCAAAGTCCTTTCTATGAAACTGCACTCCATGAAAAAAATAGAGTTTACACAGTGTCATCACAGTCTACTATATACAGTCGCGAAGCTCAATATGTAGTAAAAATGCAAGCATGGGTAGTTGCCCACCACTAAGATCGCTACTATCGCCTCATCATCGCAGATCTCTCTCCTAGCAGACGAAAAAATATGTTACACTTTCGTTGTCGTGTTCTTTTGGAAAAATTAACACCTTCCTTCCATTACTGAAATATTAAATGCATAAAGTTAATTTATTATTTTAATGAAGTATATTAAATTCCACCATAAACTCGAAGCTACCTGCAAGAAATAAGTAATATAATTTTTGTTTTTGCAAAACGAACTGAAATTTACTATAATAGCTTCACTCATTCAAGATTATAGCGATAATTAACTATGAAACCAATAAATATTAATTTGCATTTCCCTTTACAATAATAATGGAAATATGAATTAATGGAGTAACTTACGCGTACCGGTACTTGTAGTGTAGGCTTAAGTAGTTAAAGTGGGATGAGGTTAAGCAATAATAATCACACCAAAATTGGAAATAAAACGTAATCAATAAATTTTATTGTAACATACTTTTTCTACGTCTCTAGTAAAGCAACAAATAAAAATTACAACAAAATTAACAGCTATAATTAAAAACATATCCTTTGAAAAAAAAATAGGCCTAAGCAATAATAATCCCACCAGAATTGAAAATAAAACGTGATCAATAAATGTCATTAAAACAAACTTAATTTTTCTATGTCTTTAGTAAAATAACACATAAAAATAATAACAAAATTAATAGCTACAATTAAAAATATATCCTCTGAAAAAAAAAAAGTAGACCTAACCTTTATTTCTCTGGAAATTTAGCAGAACTTTAACCGATATCTAATGTCATTTCGGTTAGACTGAAACATTTCATTGTGAAATTTAATGTATTCTAACAGTCACAAAGAACTTCAAAATTAAGAGTTTTGTTTCTGCACAGCATTCTTGTGGAAACCCAGGAACCTTTCTGAATCTTTCGGAAATCGGACAAAGGATAACTCTGGCCTCTTTCTCTTACTGTTGCTACAATTTATAGCACTACAAACGTCTCCTCCTTGTCCCATATTATTATTCCAATTATATTTTAGCCATTAACATTTTCATTACAACCAATAACGAACATTTCACAAGCATCAATGTGAAATACGCAACGAGCTAGCACTCGATAGAAATACGACACAGTCCAAAGTCGACCATGGACAGTCTATTGTTTCTAGTTGCTAACCGCTTGGAGCGCTTTATCACGAGATTTGCAAAAAAACACCTCAAGCTTCGCGACTGTATATAGTAGACTGTGGTGTAATGCTTCCCTATTGAGTACCTAACGGAAGTATGTCACAAACAATAGCCAATATTTTCAAAACGAGGTCATTGGCCACCCATATCAGGTATGACTTTAAACAATACGTCTTGTACTTTCATTTCACACAATCTTATTTCATTCGGTGATATACAGAGCGTAAGCTAATTATGTAAGATCAATGTTTAGGGCATTTTAAGGGCATTTTTGAAAGATTTTTGGGTCATCAATGCATTGTTTTTAGGACATTTTTTCATGATTTATATGTCATAAAAATCCTAGCCTTAATTTATAAGCTTGTTTCCTTTTAAAACAATGTTAATCCTTGTCTAAAAGTGTGTGCTATTGTGCATGTCGCATGAATACTTTCTCAGACCGTAGATTGGTGATAAAAACTAGTCCATTACCTTAATAAAAATGGACTGGGATCGCACGCTTCAATTCACTCAGCAGTAGCTAGTGGTACCGAAGACTGCAACCAAGCTAAACTATCCCAATAAAGTTGACAATCGAGTGATGCTGGCGGCAGTGGCAGTACGAAGCCGTGCGAGGGGGCCCGCAAATCTTGTTAGCGGGTGTCTGAGACACACACACACACACACACACACGCACACACACACACATACACACACACTCACACACAGCCCACTGCAGCGAGCGGACGGCTCTTCGGGTTTGTTTACTTATCGATCCGGCCGGAAACGAAATTAACTTGTGTAGCACCAGCAGACAGCGACAAACACACTTTTTTTTATCTAACAAATGGAAATTAGTTTCGATGTCATGATGGCATAATGCAGTTAATGCGTCCGCGGCCCGATGATGCAGCCCGCATTGCAAATCACGTGACGAAGCGCATTCAATTCGCTTCTACATATTAAAACTGTACACAACAATGGGTGTGAAACTTGGCACACCGCCGTGTAACGCTCGTCGACATTTAGACTCCAAATTAAGGTGAAATTTCCTTTCGCAGCGAGAATTTTTAATACCTACAAGGTGAAATCAATATATTTCTGAACTGCACTTGTATCTTTATTGTACTGTTCAACATACATATTGCTTCCATGCCCGTTGACTCAGGAACTTAGCTTCTACACGTGATTTTCTGCAAACACGTCAAGGACCTATTGCGAATTTTCCTGAAATCTCTCTATATACCCCTTATGACTAGTCTTCTTCTCAACTTTTCAAGTGACGCATTCAGTATACATTTCAGGCGTTTCCCTAGTTCTAAAGAATTTCTCCGTTTCCTATGCTTTGTGTGTTGCCTACATTCAGGGCAGACTAGGAACTTATTTTATCTAGTGGTAAAGAAAGAACTATTATATCTGAAACGATTTTTGCATTGACTATTACACTTTTACTACGTCACACTGTTTATTTTTATCACTACCCTAGCATTTGTTTCTTTGTTTGCCAACATTTCAAACTGCACTGGTGTGGACGTCAAAAAACAGAAAATTACAAACTACTCCAGACTATGCACAGCACTTTCAAATATGACTCATATTGGCATTCCAGAACAAGAATTAATAAAGATCACTGGTCATATATGAAGAGCACCATTCGGAAATCCTGAATACGTTGAGGGATACACCATGTACATCAACGAGTTCACTTCTTTTACGCACACGTCCAATGTAACATCAAGTGAACCACCAACCACTAAAACATTCACATTTTAAAATTGTACTTTCAATAATTGTTTCTTTTAAAATTATTCATGTTTATTTTTTTATTTCATCATCGTTAATTAAAACGTTTCTTGTTTATTTCATCATCTCTAATTAAAACTTTTCTAACACTTGTTTATATTATTTAGGTTATGTTTGTTATAGCTTCTGCTATATGATATTATGGATAGTCACGTATCAGAGATTGTTTAATACTAAGATTTATTGAAAATCATCTGTCAAGTGACGTTGATTACTGGAATCCGGATGATTGAAGTGGAATGCAAATGTTTTAATAAAAATGAAACTGAATCAACAAAGCCTTCTTGACTAGTAACCGTCCACAGAGTTCAATGAAGATTCCATAGTTGGCACAACTGATAACAAGAAAACATAATCATAACACACTACTGCCATCTAGCGTAATGTTGAGATGGTACAATAATACATTCCAAGACAGTTGTATTTTAGTACGCGAATTAATATTTAAATATATTGGAGTGCTTTGTTACTTCTAATATTTATATACTTTCTTCTAATCGTGTAATAGTCAATTAAATCCCACTGGAGTTTTGATTTTCTCTAGATAAATCAAAACCTCTAGTGAGATTACTGTTGATAAATATGGTGTTATTTATAGGCTGTGGAGACAACTCAGTTTGGAGAGCAACATGTCAAATCAAATCACAACTTTATCGCATATTTTTATTAATTTCATTTCAGTAACACATAAATACTTGTGAAAGAATACAGTAGTAGGGGAAAAAAAACCGGACCGACCCTTGTGGCTGATTTCAGAACCTTGCTCACTCCAGAGCACGATAGACTGGTAACTAAAACTTTCGTGGTTTGAATCCTACCTGGGAAGGAAACTTTTTTTTGTTCCTTATTCAAATTTATTCCCAATACTTTTCGATAGCTGGTAAAATTCATGTTCTGAGAATAATAAGTTAATTAAGTAGTAAAATATCGCTGCAATCGAAAAGTATTAACCTGTTGTATCCTATAGGATACCTTGCGAATTTAAAGGTTGAGTCTACTACCACCACCACCACCACTACCGCCGCCGCCACCGCCGCCTCCACACAACAACCACCACCACCACCACCACCACTACTACCACACCACTACTATTCGGTTCCTTAAAGCAGCAATGAATGGGCACATTACGAAATTATGAAGTTTCAAAAGAATATGGGCTAACGGTTACACAATAACATAGATCCAACTCGCCGCTTACATGTAAAGTGTATTAACGCAACCGAATTACAAAGGATTATCAGTGTCGGCCAGAATTGTGTTACTACAGGCCATTCTGCAAGACAATACGGACCAGCCTTTTGCTAAAATATGGCGGAGCAGTTAAACGGATCAATGGACCTACAACTTCAGACGAACTCTATCTCTGTTGTTTGTTGTTGTGAAGTTCTCTAGGTAAAGCAGATGCAGACAAACAGCACGTGATCAATATTAACTTCCTCTATAGAATATTCCTAGAAGCAAACAGCCGACTTATAGTTAAATAGATTCATTAAAGAGTTAGGCGCTATGTAATGAAATGACGATTTTGCTGGAAGTTCTATGATGGAGTCATAGTGAATTTCTCCCCCCAGAAAAAATTCCAATCCACATCAGAGATATACAAAGTGAACCGTAAGTAATTTCATTAATTTCAGGACGTTATTCTTTGCCATATTTCAAACAAAAAAGTTTAATACAATTTTACTTGTTTTGGCTTTCTTTTCGAGATAAAGATTCTTTTATATGAAACATTCATAGCGTGTTCTGAGAAAGTCTTTGATTTAATTCCCAATATGCTCAGTTAATTTAAGAAAGCAGTATATTAGGATATTAAATGTTTGAAAAAATTTCATTTTGTTCTTTAACTGTGCACAAATTTCATAAGAACTAATGTAACATCGTAAAATTCCTTTGCAGAACGAATAGTTACATTTGGTCGGATCACATTTCTGCAAATTTAAAGGACAAAATTGAAATTATTTCAATAATGTATTATGCTAATTCACTGCTCTCTTAAATTGACTGAGCGGATTGGGAATTAAATCAATAGCTTTCATAAAACAATTTTTAACTTCATAAGGAAGCAAAAACGAGCAATAGTATATTACGATTCAAGGTTGGAGAGTGCTTTTTAAAAAGTCGAGGAAAAGTTTCCGAGATTTTGTAATGCACTTCACAAACGTGTATTGTACAGTATATTTTGCATGATAATATATTCTCAAAATAGTATTTTTAAAAATCTGAATATACAGTACGTACGTTACAATATGAACAACTGGCTTCACCATCAACTTCAATGTGAAGGAGTAAACATGATTAAGGTACTTGTAATACGAGTATTTCGTGTTCAATTGGAACATCTACTTGAAGGCTTTGGTGAAGAACTGTCTTCAGAACATTAGAGGAGTAAAAGTAGGAGGAAGAAAAATAAAATGTATAAGATTTGTTGATGGCATGTCGTTGTTACCAGAAGAGGAGATGATACTAAGGGATATGTTAGTGGAGCTAACTGACAGCTGTGAGGAGTCTGGGATGAAGATAAATGCCAACAAGACGATGACCATGGTTGTCGCTAGAAAAATAAAGAACGTAAACTTGCGAATTCTAAATGAGGCAGTAGAGCAAGTGAACAGCTTCAAATACTTGGGATGTTATTATAAGTACCAACATGATCTGCAGTCAGGAAGTCAAAAGAAGGATAGCAATGGCAAAAGAAACTTTTAATAGAAAAAAGAGCATCTTCTGTGGATCTCCTAAAAAAGAACTAAGGAAGAGACTAGTGAAGTGTTTTGTGTGGAGTGTGGCATTGTAATGGGCAGAAACATGAACATTACGACGAAGTGAAGAAAAGTGAATAGAAGCATTTGAAATGTAGATATGGAGAAAAATGGAGCGAATGAAATGGGCAGACAGAATCAGAAATGAAGCTATGTTGGAAAGAGTGGGTGAAAAAAGAATGATATTGAAACTGATCAGGAGTCGGAAAAGGAATTGGTTGGGTCACTGGCTGAGAAGAAACTGCCTAATGAAGGATGCTCTGGAAGGAATGGTGAACGGGAGAAGAGTTCGGGTAGAAGAAGATATCAGATCATAGACGACATTAAGATATAGGAATCATATGAGGAAAGAAAGAGGAAGGAAGGAAATAGGAAAGACTGGAGAAAGCTAGGTTTGCAGTGAAAGGCTTGCCCTTTGGCAGAACACTAAATGAATGAATATTATATTATATTATATTATATATTAGGCTGTATTATGTTATATTATATTAACTTATATATTAGGCTATATTATATTATATTATATTATATTATATTATATTATATTATATTATATTATATATTAGGCTATATTATATTATAGGAAGAGGAAGGCAGAAGATAGGAAAGACTGGAGAAAGCTGGGTTTGCAGTGAAAGGCTTGCCCTTTGGCAGAACACTAAATGAATATTATATTATATTATATTATATTATATTATATTATATTATATTATATTATATTATATTATATTATATTATATTATATTATATTATATTATATTATATATTAGGCTATATTATATTATATTATATATTAGGCTATATTATATTATAGGAAGAGGAAGGCAGAAAATAGGAAAGACTGGAGAAAGCTGGGTTTGCAGTGAAAGGCTTGCCCTTTGGCAGAACACTAACAGTCTTACTAATAAACCGTGTATAGTTTTTATACGAGACTTATGCAGAGTTGAGACAGAAAACGTTACTAATAAACCGTGAATAAGCTATGGACGTATAAACAGGCTGTAACTATACAATGGGAATTGTTTGCAGTAGTTATATACACGAAACCCCTTGTTTAAGCGTTGTATATAGGGAAAAAATGGCCGCCCTTCTAACAGCTGTTCGTATCGACTGTCATTTTATGATTATGGTTACCTTGTAACCACAGAAGAACAAACCAAAGATCATAGAATTATTAGAATAATATTGCTGTAGCTTGTACTCTTTGACCAAAATGTAGTGTGGTAATCGATTAGAGCCAGTTGTACTATCGATATTTAACACGCCACACTAGAGCGCTCTACCGGATGCAATAGAGAACCTCAGATATTCTATTATCTTTCGTAACGAAGTAATGACGAAACTATGACATAGCTGTGTAACAGTTATACTGTTATCCACGCCGTATGTAGTGATTATTAGTAAGGAATTTACACACGACTTATAAACGAGCTACTCATTGTATAAGTATAAGACAGTTAAACGTCTGTATATAGAGTTTTTATTAGTAAGACAGTAAATGAATGAATATTATATTATATTATATTATATTATATTATATTATATTATATTATATTATATTATATTATATTATATATTAGGCTATATTATATTATATTATATTATATTATATTATATTATATCATATTATATTATACATTAGGCTATATTATATTATATTGTATATTAGGCTATATTATATTATAGGAAGAGGAAGGCAGAAAATAGGAAAGACTGGAGAAAGCTGGGTTTGCAGTGAAAGGCTTGCCCTTTGGCAGAACACTAAATGAAGGTATATTATATTATATTATATTATATTATATTATATTATATTATATTATATTATATTATATTATATAGTATCGTATCGTATCATACCATATCATATTACATTTCTGCCTTCTTGACTCGGTGAAAAAACTAAAAAATTCTCGTACTACATGAACGCCGTGAAGGTCTCAAATCACACTAAAGTAAACAGACCTATAATTCTACGACCTCTACTTCCGTTCTACTTGCAATAAATGGAAATATTATAGACGAGGAATCAATTGGAAAGTGAATCATGCCATCGATGCTTGGAGGAGTTCCAAGGAGTGCCAGGAAGTGCTCATAAGGAACGTTCATAACAGTAAATCGGACGCGCTGACCGGTACGAGTAAACACGTCAACGGGGCACTTTTAACTAAATTGGGTCCGCCTACACCAGAGCTCAACTTTCAGCTGGCGTGATGGCCCGTACTTGCGACCTTTTGAAATGTTTCGTACTGCAAATGTATTGATGTCGATTGAAATTCATTGACGCATATACTACATCTAAATGAATTAGATGCATAGAGCAACTGAATTAATAAATAAAGTTCTTCAAACATCAAGATACAAAAACCAGATAGAGCCCAGTCGAAATAAAAAAAGTTGAAATCAACCAATTTATCAACCATAATGACTAGGGTCCGGAAGTTCATGTATTTGTATGTTTTTTCTTAGAGATTAAAAATGTATGCTTCTACATTATCGGTCTTACTAATTAACCGTGTATAGTTGTTATACGAGACTTGTGCAGAGTTGAGACAGAAATCGTTACTAATAAACCATGTATAGGCGATGGATATATAAACAGTCTGTAACTTTACATTGGGAATTGTTTTGCAATAGTTATATGCACGAAACCCCTTGCTTAAGCGTTGTATATAGAGAAAAAATGGCCGCCCCTCTAACAGCTGTTCGTATCGACTGTCATTTTATGATTGTTGCCTTGTAACTACAGAAGAACAAACCAAAGAGCACAGAATAATTAGAATAATATTGCTATAGCTTGTATTCTTTGACCAAAATATACTGTAGTGATCGATTAGAGCCAGTTGTACTATCGATACTTAACATGGCACACTAGAGCGCTCTACCGGATGCAATAGAGAACCTCAGATATTCTATTACCTTTCCTAATGAAATATTGACAAAACTATGTCGTAGCTGTGTAACAGTTGTACTGTTATACACGACGTATGTAGTGATTATTAGTAAGGAATTTACACACGACGTATAAACGAGCCACTCATTGTATAAGTATAAGACAGTTAAACGTCTGTATATAGAGTTTTTATTAGTAAGACCGTATGTGCACGAATTATGGAATTTTCAGTTATTTGAAACATGATTTTATGGAGCATGTAACTGTAAATTTTTGTGATTTTTATAAATGCATCATATTTCAATATTTTAGTGCCTATATGGCATATTTTAATGAGATTTATGGTTCTTTTTTTTTTCATCTGGATCATATTGGCAGTAACGTTGCGCATAATGATGCCCTAAATAAGAAACAAAAGACGATACCTTATCTTCTTACAGTCTCACTAATAAACCGTGCATAGTTTTTATACGAGACTTATGCGGAGTTGAGACAGAAAACTTTACTAATAAACCATGCATAAGCGATGGATGTATAAACAGTCCGTAACTATACAATGGGAATTGCTTTGTAGTAGTTATATACACGAAACCCCTTGTTTCAGTGTTGTATATAGAGAAAAAATGGCCGCCCCTTTAACAGCTGTTCCTATCGACTGTCATTTTATGATGATGGTTGCCGTGTAACCACAGAAGAACAAACCAAAGAGCACAGAATAATTAGAATAATATTGTTGTATCTTATAATCTTTGACCAAAATATAGTGTGGTAATCGATCAGAGCTAATTGTACTATCGATACTTAACACGCCACACTAGAGCGCTCTACCGGATGCAATAGGAAACCTCAGATATGCTGTTACCTTTCGTAATGTAGGTAATGAGGAAACTATGACGTAGCTGCGTAACAGTTATACTGTTATACACGACGTTTTTAGTGATTATTAGTAAGGTTTTTACACACGACTTATAAACGAGCTACTCATTGTATAAGTATAACACAGTTAAACGTCTGTATATAGAGGTTTTATTAGTAAGACCGTTAATGTATGTACCTTCTTACACTGAGCATCAGACCTGAAGTGTGTATGCTGCGCTATACTCCGTACATACCTAGGCTATATTGTTGCGCGTTTCTCGGAGGCTTTAAGTAACCAAACGCAGGACTCTGATTATGAGGTTACAACCTGTCTTCGTACAGTTGACTAAACAACAACAAATTTTGGAGGTTAGAACTATAGCTGACTGTTTGAGAAACCGTGATATGTCAATTGCTACGGTTGTGTTAAACAGAATATAAACGCGCCTAAATTATTGCCTTGCTACGTACGCGTACTTTCTTACCTGGAGGCATGAAGGAGATAAAAAGAAAAAAATTGAGAAGGTGCGACATCTTATCTACGGAACTCATAAATGAAAGAGTAGCAAAAATTCAGTTTCTTTTTGCCATCAGGTGTGATGAGGGCATCAGTGTAAATTCCAGGCGTGCAAGATACCGCGACACTACTGCCGCCCTAGAGAAGCGAGGGTGATAAGAGTGTGCGTATAGAAGGGGGAAAAAGAAACACTTTCGCTCCTCTGAAAATATTACCCGTAATAGCAACCGTCGCATTCAAGTGTTTTCGAGGGCAAACATACATCCCGCTCTCAGAGCACAGAGCCACAGTAAATTTTTAAAAACTAATTACTGAAAGCACACAACGTGGTATGGAACATTTAAGTCTTGTGAAAGAGTCGTCCTCTGCTGTGCGGTGGTTGCAGGCTTGCCACTGGGTCCAAGACCCAAACCTGGTCGAGGGCGATGAACTGTAATGGATTATGAAATCATTACAGTTTCTTATTTGTCGATTCTTCCAAAGCTTTTGTCATGGTATTCCAGAAAACAACGAGAAATAATGAGTATATACAGAACTATGCTATTTAAGAAGGAACGGCAATTGGATTTTGCAAGAAAAATTTTTATTTGTTTCTCTATGTTTTCATTATTATTATTATTATTATTATTATTATTATTATTATTATTATTATTATTATTATTATTATTATTCGGTTAAATTGGAAAATATTCAAAGAAAATTTATTTCCTTATGTGCTTTTCGATTTATACCCAATTCCTCTGACTTTAACTATGAGATTACCTGTAAATATTTTAACTGTTGTAGCCTTTATTCTAGACGTCAAAATCTTGATTATCAATTTCTTTGCAAAGTTATCAATGGTTATATTGATTGTGAGTCTATCATAAACAACATCAGCCTTCGTATTCCTACAAAAGCTTTAAGATTTCAAAAACATTTTTTATAACAGAAATTCTAAAACACTTTCTCCAGTCTGTAGATGCATAAAATATGCCAATTTGCATGGGCACAATTTAGATCATTTTAAGGTATAGTTTCGTTTTGATTATTAGTATTTACTGTTCTTGTTATCTATTTTATTTATGTATGTTTTTGTTTATTTAAGATATTATTTATTTTTTGTTTTTGCACCATTGTATCTTCTGTTTGTGTATTGTTCTGAACTATAATTGGCCTCTGGCTGTTGTTCAGCACACAAATAATAATAATAAATAAATAAATAAATAATAATAAATAAATAAATTATTATTATTATTATTATTATTATTATTATTATTATTATTATTATTATTATTATTATTATTCCATGTATTGTGGGTCTCTATCACCACGGAATGGCGCGTCCTCAGGTTGCGGATCGAGGAGACGGCCTCCAGACATGTAGGGTAGCTGTGAATATATTGAATAAGCAGTCGCGGACAGCCGATGAGGGGTGGTCCTCCAGCTTGGAGGTTGGGCGAAGGGCTAACAACCCATCGCCGTAAAAACAGCTTGTTACGAATCCTTGAAATAAGAGAGGCCGAGACGTAGATGGGAAGATATTAAAATGGATTTGAGGAAGGTGGGATATGATGATGATAGAGAATGGATTAATCTTGCTCAGGATAGGGACCAATGGTGGGCTTATATGAGGGCGGCAATGAACCTCCGGGTTCCTTAAAAGCCAGTAAGTAAGTAAGTCATTATTATTATTATTATTATTATTATTATCATCATCATCATCATCATCAAACCAAATGATCAACCACTAAACCAATCAAGCTATAGACAAACTGATCCATCGATCAATCAATTGGCAAATTGATAACCGCGTAATCAATCAACGACAGACCAACTAACCTACCAAGCAACTAATCAACCAACGGAATCATCAATGAATGAATGAATGAATGAATGAAGAGATCAAACGACCACCCAATCCACCCACCCGTCGAACAATCAACCAATATTTAATCGACCGAATGAATTTTTTAATTTTATGTAGTGATGTTTTTTTTTAATCTATAACGGTGTCATATTATCCTGTATTGTCATTTGGAGAATTCTACCAAAAATCAATCAAACGACCAATCAACCAACCGACCATTGAACCAAGCAACTCACCAATCAACACTGGAATTGAAGGGTTTTTTTTTTGTAACCATAGTTCGAAAACATAAATTTTCAGGAGAAACAAAAAACTTTCTGGCATGGGTGTTGTTGAAACTTCACGTGATTTCTTAAAGTGTTGTAGAAACTTTGGAAAACTGAAGTATGTCTGTAACTTAAATTGCCTCATAAAAATACATGTGTAAATGCAGATAACTGTGGACAATGGTTGTTTTAAGAAAAAATACTCTGTTGTGGCTGAAGTGTGACTCTATGGCGAATCCTCTGTCTCATCTCGCCAAATATAATCTCGCTATCACCAATTTCATCGACGCTAAATAACCTCGCAGTTGATACAGCGTCGTTAAATAACCAAGTAAAACAAACATATTCAATTGCCAGAAGCAAATTTTAGGAATTACACTTTTTCTCGTCAATGAAAATGTCATTAAATTTGAGAAAAGAAAGTCTCAATTATTCACTACGAAAAATAAAATACTGGAGTCCGGCGTTTTAATTCCATTGAGTAGCATTACGTGTGTGCCAAGACTAATAAAACTAATCAAAACCACGTACATACCAATTATAGATAACGTATAAATTCACACGCACAAAATCTTGTTCCAACTGAAAGTACGAAGTTACAAGTTTATAAGATGCAGTCCACACCTGTGGAGTAACGGTTAGCACGTGTGGCCGCAAAACCAGGTGGCCGAGTTCGATTCCCGGTCGGGAAAAGTTACCTGGTTGAGATTTTTTCCGGGGTTTTCCCTCAACCCAATATGAGCAAATGCTGGGTAACTTACGGTGCTGAACCCCTGTCTCATTTCACCGGCATGATCACTTTCATCTTATCCTGACGCTAAATAACCTAAGATTTTGATAAAGCGTCGTAAAATAACCTAGTTAAAAATATACAGGGACATCATTTTATTTTTACTTCAATTTTTATTGTACCTGAGTTTTTGAATGTACTTCACTCCCACCCCTTCTACTAATGAAGTACCAACTGTCCGCCACACAGAACCAAGGCCGCATATAATAAACAGTATTGAGTTAGTGAGTATAGTACGTTCCAGAAATATGTTCGTGTTTTCCAGTGCCGAAAGAGCTTTCAATATTGAATCATATTTTCGCATAGGTACTGTCGTCCGTTTGCCTACGTCGCATCCCGATTTACCCAACCTGCTTCTGCTCGCCCCTCTGTAAAATCTAGTGGCTGGGCTGTCTTAGCTCTTTTCTGAAAACATTAATTTCTGTTAGGAATTGGACGTTTACGTAATATTATACAATTGTTTAAAATAACGTAATTAAAAGGGCCTTGTTAAGTAATTAACTGTCACGTGATTTTCCCCCTTTCTACGATCCTGCGGCATAATCACTTGGACGGACAGAAGTGAAGATTGAATTTACAGTACGTAAGGTACTCTTTTATAGAGTAGGTACAGAATTATTTCAACATGAGTTACTAGTACGAAGGACGAAACTGGTAATTGGAATTAGATGCAATAGTTTATAGTGCGATAATATGCACAAAAGAACTGAAGCCTGTATCGAAATGAACGGCCACCATTTAAAAAAATGTGTTTAAATATCCATATTATGATTATTTTTCAATTTAACTTCATTCTCTATATTGTACGTTAATGTGCCGCAGACAGTATAATATACACTGCATAATGAATACGTTCGAATGGATAACTTAGTTCGTGAGTAAAAACACTTATTCTTAATACAGTACTGTATTTTGATTAAACAAAAACCTAATGAAAACTATCGAACTCAAAATTGCGATATTTCCTAGATTACGTAAATGGATGAACTATTTTTCTTCCCTCCTATACCTAGTAAAGTGATTTGTTTGTATTTTACGTCAGTATCATCGAACTTCAGTCGTGGAAGGGGGTAGCAAACTGTGTTTCCAGTTCTCTAAACATATAGCCAGGTTAATATTAAAAATGTTAGTAAAAATAAAATGATGTCCCTGTATAAAGATGTGCACGTAACTTTGTGAACAACCTGTAGCAGGGAGTTAGAACTAAAAGTTTGTGGCACCTTCTGGTTGCTTCGTTATTGACTGCAGACAGGACCGGCAACATCTGCACCAAACTTCATCAGATGTACCGATAACTCAAGGTTTGCGTGTCTGCCGCACGGTACACTATATTAAAATACTTCATCCACCCTCCCTATCACCAATTATCACATCGTCATTTATCACTGCATCGTGATATTAACGAAAGTACACCGAGTCGGCTTCACACTGCCGCAACTCGGTGCGTTGCACAGAGCGCTGTCAAATAGCTTATACTAACCGCATTCAATCCCTATTTACAAATAAATTAAAACAAGAATAATTCAAGATTTCTCTTATCCTTCCTTATCCTTCCTTATCCTTTGCTCCTTTTTCATAATCATAATCCTGATTTCTAGGTTTTCATCTACATCTTTCCTAATTCTATAATTCAAACACGTCCACACCTGTGGAGTAACGGTTAGAGCGTCTAGCCGCGAAACCAGGTGGCCCGGGTTCGATTCCCGGTCGGGGCAAGTTACCTGGTTGAGGTTTTTTCCGGGGTTTTCCCTCAATCCAATATAAGCAAATGCTGGGTAACTTCCGGTGTTGGACCCCGGACCCATTTCACCGGCATTATCACCTTCATCTCATTCAGACGCTAAATAACCTAAGCTGTTGATAAAGCGTCGTAAAATAACCTAATAAAATAAATAATTCAAACATTTCGTGTAAATCCTCTCGAAGCCACCATGCTAGTTCAGTCTGAGAGCACCGGTGACAATGGAATCATATTTGTGGACAAAGTCAAGATTTCTGATGGTTTTTCTTGGAATTCTCCCGTTTCCTGTCCATTATTCCATAGTCACTCTCAATTTTAATTGCATTAGATATCATCATACATACTAAATGAGGCAGTAAAGCAAGTGGATAGTTTCAAATAAGTTCGACACAAAAAAAAAAATTCGACATCCCATAGTTCGAATGCTTACGTAGGGGAATTAGACACGCCCCTATACGGGCACTAAGAAATGGGTTTTCCATTGAATGGGAATTGATTCTGTGTTGTAGTGATACTTTTGTTAAAGGAAAACAGAATATTTTATTGATTAGGACATCCATATTTAATCACTGATTTAAAATTAATGATTTCTTCTTTTTCAAATTGAGAATTGTGCCGTTTGTGAGACGGAACTGTCGAAACCCACTGTGGTACTACAGGCGCATACACAAACCTCGGGGCGGGCAGGAAATGCAAGTACAGTACTCTATTCGTTGATGGATAACCAATAAGAATTTGTATTTATTTCACCTGCTACACCCGCTACTCTTATTGGACTGAACTTTCGATTCTGTTCTGAACTTAGGAGAGTCCACTGTACTTGGGGTGTACTATAAACAGTAAGATGAGCTGCTGCCAGGAAGTCAAAAGGAAGTTAGCAATGACAAAGGAAGCTGTTAATAGAAAAAAGGAGCTTCTTCTGCGGACCTCTGGAAAAAGAACTAAGGACGAGATTAGTAAAGTGCTTTGTGTGGAGTGTGGCATTGTATGGGGCAGAAAGATGGACATTACGACGAAGCGAAGAGAAGCGAATAGAAGTATTTCAAATGTGGATATGGAGAAGAATGGAACGTGTGAAATGGACAGACAGAATAAGAAATGAAGCTATGTTGGAAAGAGTGGGTGAAAAAAAGAATGATGCTGAAACTGATCAGGAAGAGAGAAATAAATTGGTTGGGTCACTGGCTGAGAAGAAACTGCCTACTGAAGGATGCACTGGAAGGAATTGTAAACGGGAAAAGAGTTCGGGGCAGAAGAAGATATCAGATGATACAAGTGATTGAAAATCAAACACACATAGAATGCCAAGGCTTGTATCTCTTCAATGACTTTTCTTATCTAAACATTGTACCACTACCGGGTAATTACTGTTATTTTAAATTTTTAAATATTTAAAATTTCAAATATATGCATACAACATGACCTAAATTGGTTATATAACATTTATACACTCAACTAAAGTGTGGTTATTATATTATAAGATCAATTTTAACATATTATATGTTTTATTAAATGTTATTTATTGTATGCTAAAATGATTCAGAACCAATCTAGTATTCACATATATTTTATAATGTTTTTATGCATGTTCAATTTTATAATATGCACAAATCGTTGGCTTAGAGTGTAAACCTGCTTACTTACTTACTGGCTTTGAAGGAACCCGGAGGTTCATTGCCGCCCTCACATAAGCCCGCCATTGGTCCCTATCCTGAGCAAGACTAATCCAGTCTCCCAGTCTCTACCATCATATCCCACCTCCCTCAAATCCATTTTAATATTATCTTCCCATCTACGTCTCGGCCTCCCCAAAGGCCTTTTGTGTAAACCTGCTAACCGCCAAAAAGAAAATTTTACAAGGGAAGCAAAAAGTGTGTTTAAATTAACTCTGAAACTTTAGGACCAAATCCAAAGTACAGGTGGCGTTTGTACCTGTATTTTGGATTTGATCCTTAAGTTTCAGAGTTAATTTAAACTTAGTTTTTTGCTTCCCTTGTAAAATTTTCTTTTTGGCGGTTAGCAGGTTTACACTCTAAGCCGACAAAATGTTCTCTCGCTGTACATCACTTGTGTCCAATGTGCCATTTATTGCGTTCTCCACCTGAAGATTATTTTTTAAATAAGTGGGTAATATTTATGGAACTGTAATTTTGAAATGTAATAAGACAAAAAAATGAATTCGGTTTAAATATATATTGATAACTTCTTGACTGACACTATACAACTACACTTACTTATTTAAAAATAGCTTTTAAGGAACCCGGAGGTTCATTGCCGCCCTCACATAAGCCCGCCATTGGCCCCTATCCTGAGCAAGATTAACCCACTCTCTATCATCATAACTCACCTCCCTCAAATCCATTTTAATATTATCCTCACATCTACGTCTCGGCTTCTCCAAAGGTCTTTTTCCCTCCGGTCTCCCAACTAACACTCTATATGCATTTCTAGATTCGCCCATACGTGCTACATGTTCTGCCCATCTCAATCGTCTGGATTTAATGTTCCTAATTATGTCAGGTGAAGAATACAATGCGTGCAGTTCTACGTTGTGTAAGTTTCCCCATTCTCCTGTAACTTCATCCCTCTTAGCCCCAAATATTTTCCTAAGAACCTTATTCTCAAACACCCTTAATCTCTGTTCCTCTCTCAAAGTGAGAGTCTAAGTTTCACAACCATACAGAACAACCGGTAATATAACTGTTTTATAAATTCTAAGTTTTAGATTTTTTGACAGCAGACTATACCTGGTGAGGTTTATCTTGTCTCAGCAGCAATAAAATCAAGTCCCTTCAAATGAGGGTGGAGATTATAGGAGGGTTGTAAATTTTCAGGATTCCTTTCAAAATCTTGTTATTGTACAGGCTGCCGGAACTCAGTTTCTTGAAAGACAAGCTCAGTGACGGAACTACCATTATGAAGAGAGCTATTTTGTTATTTTATTTTAATAAGAAAGAAGTGCGCACAAACGTGCAATTTAGTTTGGTAGGAGTTACTTCTTTTTACTATATTCCACCAGTGACTTCGTTCTATTCACACATTTATTTTATTTTGTGCTACAGAATGTATCAACTAGTCCCTTCCGACACTGGTGGATGGACGGCACCGCTCCACTCCCCCATCGCCATAACAACATAGACGAAGTAAGATATATCTACTTTCTCTCTCTTTTCACAGTCAGACAAAATACATCACACAGCCTTTAGATGACAAAAGCTTCTCAACCGAATAATAACAGGCATTTGCCATATTTATTCTGCATTTAATTTTCTCTCGAGTGTCATTTATATTTGTTAAAGTTGCTCCAAATTACAGACCTATAATTTAATATAAATTTCAACTTATCTGAACTCAACTCTCAAAATGACTTCCAAATTTAATAGGTTTTGCTTGCAAACCGACGGTATGATAACATGCATATTTTGCACCAGAATGATACAACTCCATACAATAACTTTCAGTTGTAATTTGCAATGCATTATGCCATACTTTTGTGGACTAGGGTCCAGCTGGAAAGACCCGCTGGCATTCGGGTGTGGTCTATATCACACCTGACGACCATTAGGAAACTGCTTGAGCCTTGTACGTGGTATTTCAGGGGCTGAAAACCAACCCCGTCCGAATTCCACCCATCTCACCTTCTACATCCTCGAGTTTATATGCATGACTCATTAACTATGCTCTAAACGCAGAAGGAATTTCGTCCTACCCTTTCGTACAAACACATACACACATCACTGTTCAGTATACATGGGGGTTTGGAATTATGTTTACACCTCTACTATACAGGAAAAGGCAAAGCAGAAAAAAACACGTGGTGGCACTGTAGCTGTAAGGGTTAAGTACTGTACAATGGTAGTGTGGTCCACGCCGTGGGATTAATTTAGCATCTGAACTGAACCACCACTGCGGTTGCTTGAAGAGGGGGGGGGATAGTAACTGCAATTAATTAATACATAGTTTAGTCCCGGTGGGCAGGTGAAATGCCGAGTGTGTTGCCGGGCAAAAAGTGACCCATTAGATTAATGATGACGCGCATCACTAGATTCTCTCAGTCCAATCCCATGCCAGTAGTACGAAAGAGTACCGTTACATTTAGAATTGATTGCTGATAACCGTTTATCAGGATAGAATATGATCCAATGAAACTGGATTTTGAATATCATATCAAACCAAGTGTAGAGATAAATTCATTTTGTATCCAGGATATTACACAGAAAAAAAAAGTTATAATTGTTAGAATCTGATTGCTCTCATTTGTTTATGTGACCTTTCACTTCTCTCCTTCCTTCATATTACCTCTTTTTCCGTATCTTCTTTCTCTTCCTTTGTTTCTTTCTTTCCTTCAAAACAATACAAATAACCTCAGGAAACTTTTAACTACGGTACTTTAACCAAAAAAATTCACTTATATTCATTGTATAAAAATGTGTCTCAGTGAAACGTACAGAAGAGTCCGTATAGGTCAGTTTCTGTCAGATGCGTTTCTAATTCACTGTGGACTAAAGCAAGGAGATGCACTATCACTTTTACTTTTTAACTTTGGTCTGGAGTATGCTATTAGGGAAGTCCAGGACAACAGAAAGGGTTTGGAATTGAACGGGTTACATCAGCTGCTTGTCTATGCGGATGACTTGAATATGTTAGGAGAAAATCCACAAACGATTAGGGAAAAAGCGGGAATTTTACTTGAAGCAAGTAAAGAGCTAGGTTTGGAAGTAAATCCCGAAAAGACAAAGTATATGATTATGTCTCGTGACGAGAATATTGTACGAAATGGATATGTAAAAATTGGAAATTTATCTTTTGAAGAGGTGGAAAAATTCAAATACCTGGGAGCAACAGTAACAAATATAAATGATACTCGGGAGGAAATTAAACACAATAAATATGGGAAATGCCTGTTATTATTCGGTTCAGAAGCTTTTATCTTTCAGTATGTTGTCAAAAAATCTGAAAGTTAGAATTTATAAAACAGTTATATTACCGGTTGTTCTTTATGGTTGTGAAACTTGGACTCTCACTTTGAGAGAGGAACATAGGTTAAGGGTGTTTGAGAATAAGGTGCTTAGGAAAATATTTGGGGCTAAGAGGGATGAAGTTACAGGAGAATGGAGAAAGTTATACAACACAGAACTGCACGCATTGTATTCTTCACCTGACATAATTAGAAATATTAAATCCAGACGTTTGAGATGGGCAAGGCATATAGCACGTATGGGCGAATCCAGAAATGTATATAGAGTGTTAGTTGGGAGGCCGGAGGGAAAAATACATTTGGGGAGGTCGAGACGTAGATGGGAAGATAATATTAAATTGGATTTGAGGGTGGTGGGATATGATGATAATCTTGCTCAGGATAGGGACCATCACTACTTCCCCAACCTTTATATCGCTGTTTCCAAACGTTCATATCACTACTTCTTCCCCAATGTTTATATCACTACTTGTTCTAAACATTTACGAGTACATCGCTACTTCTTTCCAACCTTCATATCACTACTTCTTCCGTAACCTTTATATAGCAACTTGTTTAAAAATTCATAACACTACTTCTTTCGTAATCTTTATATCGCTACTTGTTCCCAAACGTTCACTTCACTACTTCTTCTACAACGTTTATGTTACTATTTGTTCCCATATATTCTTGTCACCATTTTTTTTCCACCTTTACATCAATACTTCTTTCCATGGTTTAGGACTATACTGTATAACTTTTTCCCGAAGTTAATATCATTACATCTTTGCAAACGTTTGCACTATGTTCATGTTCGAGATCATAAGCATCATCGCCATTTACCACCATAATAGTTTTTCTTTCTTCTAATTTCTTTCCACCATTTCCTCCTCACCAGTATTGTAACCTCATTAACCAAATAATTTTATCATCACTACCACCATATAATTATCATAATGATCACCCCCAACATATTTTCTTAATTATCTCCGTTGACATATTTTCAACATAAATATTTGTTTCTTACATCATAAACCTGTAGACACGTCCAGTTGCTCCATATCCCTAGTAGATGATCAAAATTGCAGAGAACACTGATCTAACAGCAATATGCATTGTCATGGCAAAGTCCATACAATGTTCACACAAACTTACGTAGGAAAACTGAATCTGCGTCTCCTCGTGGTTACAAATGACCACTGGACGAGGGGGTGGGGGTAAGAGGAGGTGGAGGCTTTACATAGACTAAATGGCGGTACATTATCCAGGGGGCACGGAGGTGGCAATGTTAAGGAAAACTAATCAGCAAGTAATGGAAGCCAATTACATAGAACTTGCATGTAACTTCACAGGGTTTGTGTGTGCCCTTCAAACACCCCTCAGAAAGGGTGGAAAATGTCAACACCATTCAAGTGTAACTCTCTACCGCACCAGCTGCATAATACATCAAGTTCTCAACTCGTGGGACGTGACGTTCATGAATACTCTAAAATTCACAAGTGAGGAACTCAGCGACCTCGAGCCGTGCTTGGCTTATTTCATCCAGAAAACACATTACTAAAATATATGAAAAACGAACACTTATCTTTAAAAATGTCGGGAGCTAAACAAAACATTTTAGGCTTTTATTTGTATGCATTACATGTACTGTAATTACACAATACCTATACATTATTGCATAATGTATAACGAATGAATATATACACAAATGATGAATCAGCGAATTAGATAAACAATTGGTGAATATAAATGTGAATTAATGAAGAAGGAACGAATTAACAAATAAAGGAACAATTGAGGGAAAGAACGAATCAATGAGTGAACAAATATAGGAAGTAATTATAGAAGGAACAAAATAATGAACGAAGGGACAAGTTCACGGATTAACGAAGGAAAAAACGGATTAACGAAGGAAAAGGAACGAGTGACCGAATGGAAGGAACGAGTGACAGAATGGAAGAAGGGACGAGAGACAGAATGGAAGAAGGAACGAGTGACAATGGAAGAAGGAACGAGTGACCGAATGGAAGAAGGAACGAGTGACCAAATGAACGAAGGAACGAGTGACCGAATGGAAGAAGGAACGAGTGACCGAATGAACGAAGGAACGAGTGACCGAATGGAAGAAGGAACGAGTGACCGAATGAACGAAGGAACGAGTGACCGAATGAAAGAAGGAATGAGTGAACGAATGAACGAAGGAATGAGTGAACGAATGAACGAAGGAATGAGTGAACGAATGAACGAAGGAACGAGTGACCAAATGAACGAAGGAACGAGTGATCGAATAAACGAAGGAACGAGTGACCGAATGAACGAAGGAACGAGTGACCGAATGAACGAAGGAATGAGTGAACGAATGAACGAAGGAACGAGTGACCAAATGAACGAAGGAACGAGTGACCAAATGAACGAAGGAACGAGTGACCAAATGAACGAAGGAACGAGTGACAGAATGAACGAAGGAACGAGTGACCGAATGAACGAAGGAATGAGTGAACGAATGAACGAAGGAACGAGTGACCAAATGAACGAAGGAACGAGTGGCCGAATGAACGAAGGAACGAGTGACCGAATGAACGAAGGAACGAGTGACCAAATGAACGAAGGAACGAGTGACCGAATGAACGAAGGAATGAGTGAACGAATGAACGAAGGAACGAGTGACCAAATGAACGAAGGAACGAGTGACAGAATGAACGAAGGAACGAGTGACACAATGAACGAAGGAACGAGTGACCGAATGAAAGAAACGAGTGACATAGAAACACACGAAGACAAACGACGTGACCAAAACACGTTTTTCGGTATTAGTGATGCTGATAACGTGCGTCTCTTTCTGCAAAACTTTCTAAATCTACCTTTTATATACACTTTGTTCATTGGAAGCACAAAGACAACTAAGTAAAAATGAAAAGCACTGCTTTTACGAAAATAGGCTAATCTTAACGTGTTAACCCTAACTCGTCTACCTTGTTACAATAGACATCCATATCGTGTGTTCATTTCAAAACTTCTCACGTTGAATAATTTCATATACAGTAATATGCCAGGAATAGGATTTTGAGGAAAAAACCATCGATTTAGTTTTTGAGGGAGGAGTTCAAAAACACTGTTGATTGAATTTTCTATTCTATCCGTTTATATGACAAAATATGTTTGTTCGGGTGTATATAATACTCTGTAATACTTTGTAGTACAAAATTACAACTCACCTGTATATGACATAGGAATTTTTAGTCTTTGTAATCATATTATTATTAGTCGTTAAATTATACATTTCTGGTTCACAGAACCGGATGGACCGAATTCATTTCTTTCTTTTTTTAATTCTTATTTAATGAATAACAATACGATTACAAAGGCCAAAAATTCATACAAGACATTTATAACAAATAACAATAGAAATAAAATCACAATAATTCACGGGGCCTACTGATAAATATCTGAAGATTCTACACACGCGGTATGATCTAAGATGTTCAAGAAAGTATAAATAACTTAAAAAAAATCCCGCTGGACAATTCCACGCCAACGGGAACTCCAATCACACAAGGCAAACAACAAATTTGTTTTCAAATTCACACAGCAGTATCTTCCGTGTGATCTAATATCAATTAAACTTTAATTCAATAAATTATACGTTTCTGGCTTCATCGGATGGACCGAATTAATAGACCTATTGTTATTATTTTTTTGGTAGACGTGTTCCCAGCACATCTAAATTTATTCATTTCGGAAGTTTTGAAATGAACACACGGTATAAGAATACGCCCACAGTTCACTCTATATAATTTCAGGGCAGGATCATTGCAAACGCGTTCCACCAGCGAACTGCGCCCCGTAGTTTGACTGCTGCAGCCGTAGACGGGAGCAGCCCGAAGTGACCAGCACTTACTCCACCCGGCGCGGAGGGTGGTGGTGTTCTATCGACCCTTGTAATTAAGGACCCCCTTGTTGTCTGAAACAGCAATTGTCGCCAGAGAGAATTTTAAACCATTTAGACGTCTCTACATACGGGGCCGGCGTATCGATTTGTACCAAACTGCATCTACGCCGGCTCCACAATACGAGCGCACAATAGCGGACATACGAGTTATAGCCAAATTTCCAGCAGCATAAAGTACAACTTAAGGCACTATGCAAGATCAAGTGGCATGGCGCACTTACACAGACACGCTGTCTTTCACAAATTACCGGTACAAGATATTAGCCTACAGTTTTTGCGCATCAAGTGTTTTTAGAAGAGCGCTTCCTTGTAAATTTATAGCTCATTACGATAGTGGGCGTAGTAGTAGTAGCAATAGTAGTAGTAGTAGTAGTAGCAGTAGTAGTGGTAGTGGTAGTGGTAGCAGTAGTGGTAGTGGTAGTGGTAGTAGTAGTGGTAGTGGTATTAGTGGTAGTGGTAGTAGTAGTAGTAGTAGTAGTGGTAGTGGTGGTAGTAGTAGTAGTAGTGGTAGTAGTAGTGGTAGTGGTAGTAGTAGTAGTGGTAGCCTAGTGGTAGTGGTAGTAGTAGTGGTAGCAGTAGTGGTAGTGGTAGTAGTGGTAGTGGTAGTAGTAGTAATGGTAGTGGTAGTGGTAGTAGTAGTGGTAGTGGTAGTGGTAGTAGTAGTGGTAGTGGTAGTAGTAGTAGTGGTGGTAGTGGTGGTAGTAGTGGTAGTAGTGGTAGTGGTAGTAGTAGTAGTAGTGGTAGTAGTAGTAGTGGTAGTGGTAATGGTAGTGGTAGTAGTAGTGGTAGTGGTAATGGTAGTGGTAGTAGTAGTGGTAGTGGTAGTAGTAGTAGTACTAGTAGAAGTGGTGGTGGTGGTAATACAGGGACATCATTTTATTTTTACTAACATTTTTAATATTAACTTACCTATACCTCTGGATCAACGCTGTTTTATATCCCCTTCCACGGCTGGAGTTCGATGATACTTGTGTAATATACAAACAAATCAGTTTACTAGGTATAGGAGGGAAGAAAAGAAGTTCATCCACTTACGTAAACTAGGAAATATTGCGCTTTTGAGTTTGATAACTTTCATTAGGTTTTTGTTTAATCAAAGTACAGTACAGTATTAACAATGAGTGTTTTGAGTGTTTTACTCACGAAATGACCTGTCCATGTGGACGTATTCATTATGCAGTGTATATTACACCGTCTACAATATAGAGAATGAAGTTAAATTGAAAAGTAATCATAATATGGATATTTAAACACATTTTTTTAAATGGTGGCCGTTCATTTCGATATAGGCTTCAGTTCTAATGTGCATATTATCGCACTATAGACTACTGTACCTAATCCCAATTACCAGTTTCGTCCTTCGTACTAGTAACTCATGTTGAAATAATTCTGTACCTACTCTATAAAAGAGTACCTTACGTACTGTAAATTCAATCTTCACTTCTGCCCGATCCGAAAAGATAAAATTACTCAGACATACCATCTACTGTCCGTCCAAGTGGTTATGTCGTAGGGGCGTAGAAAGAGAGGAAATCACGTGACAGTTAATTAGTTAACGAGGCCCTTTTATTTAAGCTATTTTAAACAGTTGTATAATATTACGTAGACGTCCAATTCTTAACAGAAATTAATGTTCTCAGAAAAGAGCTAAGACAGCCCAGCCACTACCTGGCGAATAAAAGCACGTGGGGGAAACCGGGATATGACGTAGGCAAATAGACGACAGTACCTGTGCGAAAATGATTCAATATTGAAAGCGCTTTCGTCACTGGAAAACGCGAACAAATTTTGGAACGTACTGTTTACTATGACCGTAAGGCTACTATGACTGTATATGCGGTCTTGGATGTGTGGAGGACGGTTGAACTTCATTAGTAGAAGGGGTGGGAGTGAAGCACATTAAAAAACTCAGGTACAATAAAAATTGAAGCAAAAATAAAATGATGTCCCTGTAGTAACAATAGTAAAATCCATCCCCAGACGAGTAACTATTAAGCCCGGGGCCCCAAGTCTTTAATATCAATAGGCCTATTGGAAACCTACATTCTACTACCCTCAAGACTTCACCGCAGCTAATTCTCTATCTAACACAGGACATAGATGAATTGAGGGGCTGGTGGAAAAGTGTTAGTGCCAGGGAAAAGGGCAACTACAGTAATACTTAAAAAAAAAAACCTTGCTACATCTGGTTTGTCCATCAAAAATTCCATCACGACCTGGCTGGGGATTGAAGCCGTGTTGCCTAGACGAAAGACTAGCGCAATATAGCGCTGAGCCACAGACGCGGTAGCCGAGTACATATTTATTCTATTATTCCCCCTTGAGGGAAGAGGCACGGGATGGGGACTGCCCTCTCACGTAAATCGCTTGCATGGGTCCGTTTTATTTATTTATTTATTTATTTATTTATTTATTTATTTATTTATTTATTTATTTATTTATTTATTTACAGCTTGCGCAAGGAACGATTACCGAAAAACAATGGTGGCGTTACTGTCTGATTTGACGTGTGTATGTAGTCACGCCGAGGGGGCGAGAGGTACGGGCCGATGGAAGTACTGCCTCTTCCAAGAAGATGAACAGATGGAGACATCGCTTGTGGAAATGAAGAGCGTAGCAAGAGAAAAATTCGAAGCGAATTAAACGCGCAAGATGTTTACGAATAAAATAATGATACTCTGCGAGGGGAACGCTCCAACACTACATAATAAAATAAACGCACTTGGAACAAGACACGTATTCACATGCAGTGGAACTGAAACTAAAACGGTAATGTAACTATCACAATGCAAGACTGATTTTATCGATGTCGTTTCTCTTCCGACTGTACTCTGGAATATCATTCACGTTATCTCGTGACCTTTCCTGTCTCCCGCTCTTCGTTACCGAATTGTTTTGTTTGCATTCCTGTCGTCGGTATTCCTGCTTGCAAGAACTATACTTATTTATTTATTTATTTATTTACTTATTTATTTATTTATTTATTTATTTATTTATTTAATCTGGCGGAGTTAAAGCCATCAGACCTTCTCTACCACACCACCACAATACAAATAGACATGTACAAGTAACAAATGCAAAAGAAATGAAATAAAATGACAAAAACAAAGAAAAATAGTAATGAAATAAAATGACGAAAACAAAGAAAAATAACTATGAAATAAAATGACGAAGACAAAGAAAAATAATAATGAAGTAAAATAAAACGAAAACAAAGAAAAAAATATTAAAGAAATAAAATAACGAAAACAAAGAAAAATATTAAAGAAATAAATAACGAAAACAGAGAAAAATAATAAAGAAATAACATGACGAAAACAAAGAAAAATAACAATGAAATAAAATGACGAAGTCAAAGAAAAATAACACTGAAATAAAGTAACGAAAACAAAGAAAAATAATAATAAAATAAAATGACAAAAACAAAGAAAAATAGTAATGAAATAAAACGTCGAAAACAAAGAAAATTAACAACTAAATAAAATGACGAAAACAAAGAAAAATAATATTAAATGAATCTGGAATATAACCCCAATCATATTTTGGCTAATGATATAGAACTAATTAATGTTGACTCTCGCCAGTTTCCTGGAGTCTCCGAAAAAAATATATCCTGTTGTTCGTCCCAGGAATCTCATTCATTTCAATTTAATTCCTGTAAATAACAATGATAATAATAATAATAATAATAATAATAATAATAATAATAATAATAATAATAATAATAATAATATTTCAGTAGCACGCACTTTGCGTCTCCTTCCATTTCCCTTGTTATTCTTCTGCAGAGTATCACTAGACTACAATATCCAGAGAATAGTCGTTAAAGAAGTGCTGCCGTTAAAAGTGTTCTAAAGAGGGATAAAACACAAACTATGTGATTTTATAAGCCAACGTCTATATTTAGACAGAAAGTAGGCCAAATGTGGGCGTCACCCATTTACAGGTGCCTTGGGAAACATAAAAAAAAAGAAAGGTACGCATTTACGATCGTGTAAACCAGTTCTCTCTTGTGTGCGTTCGTTGCCCTGGATACACAAAGCCACAGAGGATGTTTACTTTAGTCATTAGACAGAAGGGACAGGAGGCCTTGGATGCGTAAAAATTCTTGGTAACCGAGAGCTTTTTCATATTATTTCGATAGACTAGAAAAGGCACACATTAAGCCAAGCGACAATAGGGTAAGCTTTCAATGCCGGGATTCTGGGTTTATATCTCGGAAATAATACTGTAGTGGATTGGGCTTTATAGGAATTCACTATAATAATAATAAAAATAATAATAATAATAATAATAATAATAATAATAATAATAATAATAAAAGTAAAAAAAGGTAAAGTTATCCCCGTAACATGCCATGAAGGCACTTGGGGGGCATGGAGGTAGAGCCCCATGCTTCCCATGATCTCGGCACTAGAATGAGGTACAATAATAATAATAATAATAATAATAATAATAATAATAATAATAATAATAATAATAAAGGTAAAAAAGGTAAAGGTATCCCCGTAACATACCATGAAGTCACGTGGGGGGGCATGGAGGTAGAGCCCCATGCTTTCCATGACCTCGGCACTAGAATGAGGTGGTACAATAATAATAATAATAATAATAATAATAATAATAATAATAATAATAATAATAATATTTATTATTATTATAGTCTAATAATAATAGTCTAATAATAATAATAATAATAATAATAATAAAGGTAATAATAAAGGTACAGTTATCCCCGTAACATGCCATGAAGGCACTTGGGGGGCATGGAGGTAGAGCCCCATGCTTCCCATGATCTCGGCACTAGAATGAGGTGGTACAATAATAATAATAATAATAATAATAATAATAATAATAATAATAATAATAAAGGTAAAAAAGGTAAAGGTATCCCCGTAACATAACATGAAGGCACGTGGGGGGGCATGGAGGTAGAGCCCCATGCTTTCCATGACCTCGGCACTAGAATGAGGTGGAATAATAATAATAATAATAATTATTATTATTATTATTATTATTATTATTATTATTATTATACTGCGCCGTGGCATCCTGCCTAGAACATGAGTTACAAAATGCGCGCTGGTTCGAGTCCTGATGGTGGAAGAAATATTCTCATGAAATTTCGACCAGTGTATGGACCAGTTCCTTTCATTGTGACGCTTCCTGTTACGAAAACCGGCCTGACGGCTGGGTTGATCAACGTGCCAACCGCACGCTATTTCCATTCTGAATGGATGATCGTCCACCTCTACTTCGGCATGTGGACGTGAGACCAGCAGTCGATGGATCTGGGCCGTTAAAGGCCGTAGCGCCACGGATGAAAGTGATAATAATAATACTAATAATAATAATAATAATAGTAATAATAATAGGCTAATAATAATAATAATAATAATAATAATATAATACGTCTGAGTGAAACGTACATCAGAGTTCGTATAGGTCAGTTTCTATCAGATGCGTTTCCAATTCATTGTGGGCTAAAGCAAGGAGATGCACTATCACCTTTAGTTTTTAACTTTGCTCTAGAGTATGCCATTAGAAATGTCCAGGATAACAGAGAGGGTTTGGAATTGAACGGGTTACATCAACTGCTTGTCTATGCGGATCACGTGAATATATTAGGAGAAAATCCACAAACGATTAGGGAAGACACGGGAATTTTACTGCAAGCAAGTAAAGTAAATCCCGAAAAGACTAAGTATATGATTTTGTCTCGTGACGAGAATATTGTACGAAATGGAAATATAAAAATTGGAAATTTATCTTTTGAAGAGGTGGAGAAGTTCAAATATCTTGGAGCAACAGTAACAAATATAATCCAGTCTGCTGTCAAAAAATCTGAAAGTTAGAATTTATAAAACAGTTATATTACCGGTTGTTCTTTATGGTTGCGAAACTTGGACTCCCACTTTGAGAGAGGAACATAGGTTAAGGGAGTTTGAGAGTAAGGTGCTTAGGAAAATATCTGGGGCTAAGAGGGATGAAGTTACAGGAGAATGGAGAAAGTTACATAACACAGAACTGCACGCATTGTATTCTTCACCTGACATAATTAGAAACATTAAATCCAGACGTTTGAGATGGACAGGGCATGTGGCACATTAATGGGCGAATCCAGAAATGCATATAGAGTGTTAGTTGGGAGGCCGGAGGGAAAAAGACCTTTAGGGAGGCCGAGACGTAGATGGGAAAATAATATTAAAATTGATTTGAAGGAGGTGGGATATGATTATTGAGAATGGATTTATCTTACTCAGGATAGGGACCAATGGCGGGCTTATGTGCGGGCGACAATGAACCTCCGGGTTCCTTAAAAGCCAGTAAGTAAGTACCATGTTAATAATTTCCAAAGAAGTGCTACTTCTTATTAGTTTATTCTTTATCTGCAATATTCTTTTTACGGTTAAAACTAAAGAATAATGGTATTTTACAAACAACTTCAAATTAATGTAACTCTGAAAGTATTGAGTTTAGGATAAATGTTTATATGATATTTTTTGCTCATAATGTCTTCCAAAATAAGCTTCGTAAGTGGCGGTAAATCCTCGTGAATCACCCTGTATAGGTAGAAACCCGTCTCTTTTGATGAGAAGCCCTGTGCTGACAGGGCTGCAGCTACTCAAACCGAGCTGCCTCCCTAGGGACGGACTAAGTCCACTTAAGAGTGTGAATCCGTTTTGGCGAAACTAGGAGATTTGGGCGGCCTCGGCGAGCAGACAAACGGATGTGCAGTCGTTTACTCTATTTGTGATATATGTCAGCTCTGCAGGAGTTGGCAGTGTTACCAATATCAATTTCTGGATGAAAAGATTTCTCTTCCCAGGGTTGGGGAAGCTGTCATACCTAAGACGACCGAGAGAACTCTCAGGAGCTTTTGGATGAGAGGAAGAGAGATAGAAAAAATGAATATCGAGGAAAACAGAACACGGCGTTGCGATTGGTTTTGCACTGTATTTCAGGACAACATTTTAAGTTTGACAGGCATGGCACACATACTGTGCACCGGGCCCATATCCAGACTTAGACATGGAGAAAAAGCAAAGCGTGATGCATGCATTGCCAGATTTTATTAATTTTTCTTCTTCTTTTCTTCACGTCTCCTTTTACTATATCTTGAAACATTTTTTCATTCTTTCATTTCAGATCTCCAACTTTCAATTCATGATCTATCATCACGTCCTTTTTCCCCTCCATTTTGTGCTTTCTTTCTCCTCTTCAACTGTATTTTCAGGTTTCATAATATTTTCCTATACTTTGGGCTTCCTTCATCTTTCCTTTTATTTCGCGTCTACCACGTCTTATACAAAGTGTCTTAGAATATATGAGTACAAACGCTCCAGAGGTCTGCATCGGACGTTTTCGCTCGAGCGCCAAGTAGTTCATATCATAATCCGAAAGGTAGCGCACATGCATGATGGGTAAAATTGTCACGAGCGATAAATCCTCAACGGTATAAGCCGAGGGTTAGACATTCGTTCTTGTTACAGTGATGAACTGTGTAGTAACATCATAGATGTTTATCATTTCAAAACTTTTTTGCAGTGTTTAACTAACTTCTCCATAGTACAACTACAAAACTTGCTTTAAAATGTAATATAAATGTTGTAGGTAAATGGTTCCCCCCCCCCCCCACACAGGAGTGATTTTGTTTTTGCCACATCTGATAGATGTTATTGGATGTAAATGTAATTATTATAAACGGAGAACACAATCACGATAATGCAAGAACTGTATCAAGTTTTCTAGTAGTAATAATAATAATAATAATAATAATAATAATAATAATACTCATAATAATAATGATAATAATAATACTCTCTAATAATTAGTGCATCAATCTTTGCGTCTGTAACAGTTGTGCAGCATGATTATTCGTTTTATTATATTTTCTATGACGTTATCTCTCTACTAATATTGCTATTAATCTACTGCTATATCAATAATATTTTGTAAAACCTTTCTACATTGTCGCAGTATATAGGCGGAACGCTATGTATGGACCTATCATATTATATATGTGGTAAATCAAATATCGAATAATTATTAATTAGCAGTAATAACTGTATATCGAAGTTTTTCATACTATTTTATTTATAACTTCACGTTCCTGTTTTGGTACGTTCCATTGACTGTTCCATTAAACGTTTGTCATAAACGCAGAAAATAAAGCCTTATTTTTACCGTGTGAGCAAAACATATGTGTATCTTATCTGTCGCCTTCCATACAAGATAAGACATGTCGGTGAGGTGACCTTGTACTGTGCTTCTATTTATTATGAGCGTATCACGATCGATCGCATCTCACTCGAGGGTGCGACACTCGACCGAGTTAAAGCGAGCGATTTAACTCCAATGCAACAATCTGAAACGCTCTTTTCTCGTCTTACAAAGGGAGTTTTAGAACCCTACAGTCGCACTGAAACCTCCTGATGTTTCTAGGTGTGTCCGCCTATCGGTGATAACCAATAGCGGCAGTGCTGCGTTGCAACATATAGGCACGCAGACTCGCCGCTTAGAAAATCTCAAAATCAAATAACAAGTGCGCTCGGAAAATTGGTATGTTGTAGGGACCCTGCATGTATATATGATGAATGTTTCATGTTTTCTGAACACACAGAAACATAAATTACATTTATACCTCCAGTGGTTCCAATTTTATGGGTTAGTATAGTAAAACCCCGATAAGACGCTGTTCAAGGGACCGCGTGTCAACCGCATATTAACCGGGACAACATATTAGGCGGGTATACTAATTTTGACTTATATAAAGTACATATTAGCATCTTTCTTTATTTAAATACATGATTAATGAAAGGTAATACCGTAGTTCTCCATTATGAATTACTGTACTGTAGGATACATCAAAGACATTTACAACATGTACTGTATATAATTCTTTCGAAAAAAACAAGTCATTTATAATAGTTGTTTGCCGTGCGTGTTCTCCAAACCCTCAAGTTCACCAAACTTCACTTTCCTGCGCTTACATCCTCCCGACGTCGCAGCTGCAATGATTGAATCGCGATTTTTTATTATCGTCCTTAATGTCGATGCTGGGATTCCTAATGAATCAGAGAGTTGTTTCTGATTAAGAGTACTATTTTCATCGTACTTTTGAAAGATTTCCAATTTTTCCGACACAGAAAGCGCTTTTCCTGTAACACTCATTGTAATCACACTCACAAACACTTCAAAACACTAAAACACAACAAACTCACCAGCAAAAATTACCATTCATTGGCCAAATTGTTTCATTCATGTTACAGTACATTGCTGAAAATTCCATTGAAAATATTGAACTAAAATAGCTTATTATGCGGGACTTGAGCGCAACAAACGGGGTATTTTATAAAGACATATATGAAATGTGCAGGCATATAATAACCGCTGTTTTTGGAAATTAGGCTTTGACAGTATGGACATAATGCTATTTAGGGCCATGTCAATTAATTTGTACAGAAAATTAGTAATTCAAAATTAAGTCTATCACTCAATTTATTTGATCACACTGCGCCTTTGTGTTATTCGATAACTTCATTAACCCTAATAAAAGTAAAACTATTACAAAAACTGATATAAACTCAGCTAGTATGATTATTTACGTCTGACTCAATAAATGTTTCTATATTTTGTGACTTTTAATTTCATCCTATGCAATCTGATGATGATGATTATATTATTATTATTATTATTATTATTATTATTATTATTATTATTATTATTATTATTATTATATGCAGACAATCAGGTTCTTTTTGTTACAAATGAAGACGAGCTGCAGTACTCAGTATATCACCTGAATATAATAGCACAAAATTTCAATATGAAAATTTCCCCAAACAAAACAAAAATTATGGCGTTTCGAGGTAAACAGCCAGCTAGGAGTAAAATTTGCATTGTAACCCATGCGTTACGACAGGTAGCTAAATTCATTTAAATATTTAGGTTATAATTTGACATATTTACTTATTACTGATATATCTGAAAATATGCAACATTTTAATGAAGCCTTAAGAACCATCAACCAGGTTTTCACAACCACGAAAACCCAAAAACATACCAGATTAAAAGCATATAAAGTTCTAGCAAGACTTGTCCTCATGTATGGTAGTGAGGCCTGAACTGTCCGAAACTCAGATGTTCAACGCCTAACAACTGCGGAAATGAGATTTCTAAGGAGGACTGCCGGCTACAGCTTGCTTGACCACAAAAGGAATGAACTAATTACAAAAGAATTGAAAATTACACCTATTTATGAACATCTCAACCACTATAGACAAAAATGGCTTGGCCATGTCCATAGGATGGACCGTTTCCAGACTCCCAAGACAAATTCTCCGCTATATACCACATGGAAGACGATCTTTGGGACGCCCCCTGAAAAGATGGACGGAGACCGTAACAGGCCACTAGGCCTAATTCATGGAAGGACGATGATGATGATTATTAAGAAGCTTTCTGCATCTCCTTATCAAACCAATCTCAGGTAAAGGATCGCGCTCCACAGTTTTAAAACTACTGCCGCTGAGAGACAGAGACGGAGAGTGTAGCTGTGACAACGTCGCGCTCGCATGTTACTGGTGCTCGCGAAACGTCAGGAGGTTTGAGCGCGACTGTAATGTATAAATTGGGGGAGGTAATTAGGAAGTTCAAAGCAACACAAAAAGAGCTCTTCAGAGCCATATGAGTATATTTTGACTAAATTATAAATATGAAAGTGTCCACAGAGGGTTTTTCAGGGAATTAAGAAATCTATTTTTTATTTTATTAATTATTTGACGAAAAAACAGGTTTCTGATGAAATATTCGAAATGGTTGAAGGGTAAAATGAAATTTCCTCAGTACAAACCCAATGGTATAGCCACCTTGCATCTCGCTTACCGAAGAAACGGAGAAAGATTTCGGTCGTGAGTGTAAATTCTTTTTCAGAAAATTCTTTTGTAAGCAAAGAAAAAAATAATTTGCAAATCTAGTCATTCAGGTAAAGCTCCCTGTAAAGCAGATTTGAATAATTTGAAGGGAAAAACTGTTCCGGGGCCGGGTATCGATCCCGGGACCTATGGTTGAACGTACCAGCGCTCAGCCAACTGAGCTACCCGGGAACTCCACCCGACACCGTCTCAACTTTTCCCTTTATATCCACACAACTCGCGTGGGCTGACGAAACGTCAGGGCAGAGCGCTGGTACGTTCAACCAGAGGTCCCGGGATCGATACCCGGCCCCGAAACAATTTTTCCCTTGAAATTATTCAAAAAATAATTTGTTTCGTTTTGAGTCCTGCCACATGAAAAGATTCTTTGGGCCGCCCAACACTCGAAACTAATGGCAATGGATCTCGTAATGTTGCATCATCGGGATCCTACTGAAGAAGCTTCACTTTAGCCTTCAAACATTCCGAAATTTTCGCAAGAAACCTGTCTTTTTACGTCCCGCACAACTTCCATCATTTCTTAAAATTATACATAAGATAACAGATTTCTTAATATCCTTAACAACGATCTTTGTTCATAATCTAGTCTACTCTACAATTTACTCTTATAATGATTCTCAATGTCTTTTCTTTTCGATCATTAATTCAAATAAGTCTTTAGGAATCACTGAAAGCCGCTTTTGCTGACCGTCACCTAAAATAAAAAAGAAAATTCGGGGAAAAAAAAAGCGTGCGCGTTAGCAGTTAAACTGTAATATGGGATTTAAAGTTTTCGTATTTTGTTCACAAAAATTCCGTGCGAGTAAATGCCGATCTTTTTAAATCTCAGCATAAAAACGAACCTCATGACCGAAAATTGTTGAATGGCATCGTCAATATAAATATTAAAACGTGCAGGAGATAGGGAGCATCGTTGTCTTACCTCTTTGTTTGTCCTTATTGTTTTTTACCTAATAGTTCTCCTTTGTCAATGGTAATGTAAGTCCCAAAATAAAGGCTTTGAATGATTCGTATTACCTGTTTCGGAATGCCTCTTTTCATTATAAATAATATTCCGTAACTCAGTTCGTAACATTCTATCGCAGGCCTTTTCGAAATCAATAAGTAAAATACATGTAGATAAATTATATTCTCGTCTTTCACTTTACATCAGAAAATCCTTGACATTACATCACTAAATCCTCGACTTCCATCTCACATTCGATAATCCCCGCCTTTGTCTTACTTTCTGAAAATGTATGTGGAAGACAGTTCTGTGTACCTCTATGATAAAAAAAAATTCTCTGGATAAGCTGAAATATTGCATTATATAGTATAAACACTTTTAATCCAGACTAATGTCACCGTGACTAATCCAGATTAAGTAGTATCCAGGTAATCTCTAACATTTACTGTTTTCATTTATTATACAAATACAAGAAAATAAACATGAGTAAAATCGTCCCAGAGAACAAAATGTAAAACGCAAAAGAAGAATAACAGACATAAAAAACAAATCCGTGTATTCAACTAGCAGTTGACGTGTGATTTTTACTCAACTCTAAACTAGTTCTATTTCCATGTTTACTATTTGCGTTGTAGCTTCAGATTCTTCTCAGGATTGTCCCTTCACACGCATAGTGTTTTAACACTGGAAATTCATGAATTCACATGCAGAGATATGTTTTGCGACGACGTCTGAAGTATTTCCTTCAAAGCAGTTTTTTATCTTTCACTCCACGGATTAAAAAAGTATCCCGACAGGAATATTTTCTCCATGCCAGCGGCTCGTAAAATTGCAATTGAGGTCCGCGGACCCTTGGGAATCCGCAAATGATTCGTAAAGAGTCTCTGGACCAAGGATGTTTTCTTTTTTTTTAGTATTTTTTTTATTGGGTTATTTTACGACGCTGTATCAACATCTAAGTTATTTAGCGTCTGAATGAAATGAAGGTGATAATGCCGGTGAGATGAGTCCGGGGTCCAGCACCGTAAGTTACCCAGCATTTGCTCATATTGGGTTGAGGGAAAACCTCGGAAAAAACCTCAACCAGGTAACTTGCCCCGACCGGGATTCGAACCCGGGCCACCTGGTTTCACGGCCAGACGCGCTGACTGTTACTCCACAGGTGTGGACAGGATGTTCAAACGGTATTTTAATTAAGAGTAACTTAATCTATTTTCTGATTTTTCTCAGCTTGTTAGAATATTTCTGCTTTTCTAAGAACGCTACTCAACGCTACCTTAGGAACTAGAGTCGTGCACAACCGGTTACCAAAAATAGAAATTATGTATTGCTATTGAACGCCTGGCGCTATAGTCAGTATGCAAAGCTCTCCCATCTCGCGGAGTGTCTCAGGTTCGGTTTATCGAATATTCGAGTTGTTTCTCATTCTTTGTGGGTGAACGGCAAAGGCAGACCACATTGAGCCATGCAGGAGTTACAAGAGCCCTTCCAGGGACACGTTTATCATCGTGTAGGCCTACCATTTAATTGAATAATTCTTTCTCTCTCAGTACATTCAATCAATCAATCATCCATCGATTCATCCATTCATCGACTCATTGATTCATTCGTACATTGATTCATTCACGTATGGATTGATTGATTCATTCATTCACTGATTGATTAACTCACTGATTCATTAGTTGATTCATTCATAGATTCATTGATTGACTCATTCATCTAGTCTAGGTATTATACTTGGGTACCTTAAAGGGCAACAACATGCTTCGTGAAAGTACAAGCATTTGAGCTTCAGAGTACTTTTCTTTTTGTTCATAACACTATATCTTCTTAAAAATAATTTATTAATGAAATAATAATGCAGCTCTTTAGAGTAATTAAAAGGCATTATATATTAAAAACTACTGTTTAGAGGTATGCATTTTGAGTTTAAAATGTAAATATTAAACTACAATGTCGGCTCTTCTCTTTAGTAAGTAATTGTAATTTATTTTATTTCTGCATTCCTTTACGCAGCAGATTTCATATTCTGCATTACACTTATTCCTTTGTCGTTAACAGTGTCCATTTGTTCATTTATGTATTAGTTATGAAGATAAGTGTATTAAAGTGTCCAATCATTAATTGTAGCGAACACATTTTTAATAAGACAAAGTAAATTTCCTTCTATTGTTACTCCGTTTGTGTACCTAGAAAAGGTCGATTTCATGTGTGATGAAGTGCGCCTGGTGTTCTGTCTACCTGGAAAACATAAGGAGTAATCGGTTGAAAATCGAATATTCGGTCTGTTGCCCGATCTTGACAGCTGTTCTCTAACAGGTCGAATCTAAACCGGTTGTAAGCGCTATTTTGCAGCTCTCCGTTAGGAACCGAGTTTCCTCTGTTAATTTTCAGTTGGTTATTGAACGACGCTGTAGTTGATACTACGTAGATTCTTTAACATCGAAGGGATTTGTGATAGCGAGATGGTATTTGGAGAGATGAGGCGGGTGATTCTCAATTGGATCACCCAACATTCGCCTTACAACTCGGAAAAACCTTGATAAAAAACCCAAACATGTAATCAGTCTAAGCGGGCATCGAACCCACGCCCGAGCCAGGTCCGTAACAGTATAAAAACGCGGTACCTACCGTCTGAGCTAAGCCGGTGACTAAAATACAACTTTCCAAACAGTAGTTTTGAAATGACAGTTTTCGAAATGAACTGTAACTGGATCCACTTTCTGAAGGATTCTAGGAGAACGTATGACGTAACACGCTACTGGGAAAGAAACTGTTTTCAGATATGTCAGTGGAGAGAGAAACCAATTCAGCGTTACAACTTCTCATCTTCTATTTTCAATGGCTGTAAAGCCAGACCACGTTAACAAAAATTATAGAAAAATATACCAACTGATCGAGAAAGGATGAGAGGTAGTGAGGGGAAAGCGTGCCTAGACTTACTTCATCCATCTAGAGTCTACACCTACTGAGGTCTGGGTATAGTCTGTGCAAGCATTTTACTTGCAGTGCATGACCCTCATAGAATCGTAAATGAAAGCGATAGATAGCGCAATAAATTGTAACAATGGTAGTGACAATAGTATAAAATTAAAAAATAAACAATGCAATAACAAATAAAATGACCTCGTAACATATAGAATTGTGAGAACAGTTACAAAAATGTAAAAAAATATATGCTGCCATTTAAGAAAAATGTGTTTTTTGGCACACACTGTATACACGAGGATATAAATTTTCTAAATTACATAGGCTATGACGTGCAAAATATTAAGCGATGTGAATCTAATTGGATGAAGAAAGAATGATTCTGAACTGATCAGAAAGAGGAAAAGGAATTGGCTGGGTTACTGGTTGAGAAGAAACTGGCTTCTGAAGGATGCACTGGAAGGAATGGTGAACGGGAGAAGAGTTCAGGGCAGAAGAAGGTATCAGATGATAGACGACATTAAGATATATGAATCATATGAGACAAAGAGGAAGGCAGAAAATAGGAAAGATTGGAAAATGCTGGGTTTGCAGTGAAAGACCTGCCCTTGGGCAGAAAACTATGAATGAATGAATGCATCTAATAAATATAGCATTTAAAACTTTCAAGAAATATTAAAGTCCCGCGCCATGGCGTCGTGGTCTAAGGCATCCTGCCTAGGACTGGCGTTACGGAATACGCGCTGGTTCGATTCCTCATGTGGGAAGAAATTTTCTCATAAAGTTTCGGCCAGTGTATGCTATGGGACCGGTGCCCACCCAGCATCGTGATGCACTTGGGGAGCTATGATAGATAGCGAAATCCGGTTATGAAAGCCAGCCATAACGGCTCGAGCTAACCACACGATACCTACATTCTGTTGGATGATCGTCCACCTCTGCTTCGGCATGTGGACGTGAGGCCAGCAGCCGGTTGGTCGTTGATAGTCCTTCACGGACTGTCATGTCTCTTTTATATGTGTGTGTGTCATATATATATATATATATATATATATATATATATATATATATATATAGACACACACACACACATATAGGGTAAAGTTGCCTATTCTCGTGATACCTTTTTAAAATTGAATGTCAGTCAAAGCTTTGCCGTTCGACTATAGCTCCAGACATCTTTCTCGAAAGAGTGCATCTTTCGCCTACTTTTGAGACATCGGTGAACTTCCTAGCAAGATATCCAACCCCGCGACATTTAGTGAAAAAAAACGTACGCGGAATTAGGAGTATCACAGAATTAGGTAAACATTCACATTATAAAGTTATTAGTAATATTCCATACTTATTGTTCACTGTGTATAAAAGAACCTTAAAACTTAAAACAAAGGAAGGTAAATCCATCCAAAAAAAAAAAAAAAAAAGAAAAAGAAAAAGAAAAAAAATAAACGCCTGTGAAGCTAACTGCAAACAGAAGAACGTCTGCTTTTGCGGGATTTCGTTCTTCATCAGAACTAATGAACCTCTCACGGAAATTCTAGCATCCCATATCAGCTGTCATTGGAGGCATGGAATTAGTTCGTTGAAATACTACAGACAGCGCTGATGTAAACTATAGCTAATGATCAAACTTAACTGAACGGTGTCAGATCAAAGGGAGGCAAGGATATTGCACTACCTACAATTAACTCAATATTGCCAACTTCGGACAGAAGTCCCTAAAGTAATTCTCTGAACGATCTATCACATACTATTCACGTTAACTGGGAATTGAAATCACTTGTTTTAGTTTACAGTTGCATGTGTATGGTTCAACGTGGACCCTTTATGCATTAACCTGGTAATAGCACATTTCTGTTCCTATTAATCCAGACAGACATAGGTAATGCAGAGTATTATAATCCCTATGATTTCCGAGCTAAATCCATCATATCGGTTCATTTCAACTCAGTTCAAATCACTCATGTTTGCAGAACAATTCGAGGTTAATTTGATTTCAGTTACCTCAAGATATTAGTCAAATGGCTAGGGATTGGGAGGTTCCGGGTCCAATCCCGGGACTTTTTTCGTTGCTAAAACTTCAAGAACGGTGCTCATTTAGCCTCCTGCCCAATTGAGTACCGCGACTTCCCCAAGGGTGAAAAGCGATCGGAGCATAGTGCCAACCACTCCATCTCATTCTAGTGCCGAGGTCAAGAAAACATGGAGCTTATCTCCAGCACACAAACGCCTTCAGAGCATCTGGGATGAGATCAGAGGGCTTATCATCGGGCCAGTTCAAAAGGAAAACAACTCAAAATTTAAAGTTTTTATAAACCTTGCATTTTAATGCTTCATGTTGCTGTGAAAAATCTAAGGATAATTGAAATTACTGCAAATTCTGTTAAAGGTGTCTTATATATACTATAAGTTTCAAATTAGAGTGTGTTAATTACATATTTCACAGCAACATGCAACTATAAAATGTAGTTCTCTTAAAAAAAAATAATTTTGGACTGTTTCCCTTCTGAACTGGCCCGTCGCTGTATTGTATTACCATAAATATAGTTCTGCATCTTTAACTCAGAAACTACTATAGCTACCTCTATGAAAATTTTACTGTTACTCTTTATTATCATAAAAATGCAGAGCTCTTGTTTAAAAGGTGAACTTTGTGAAAATAATAAGTTATGACGTTTTTGTAACCGACTAATTTTAAGAAAAATGAAATTGCATTAATATTCATGTAGAAAGTTTTTATCCAAAACACCCGAAATTAGAGCTCAGAAATCAATATAATAGTGTATTATAATTTTGCTAATTACCGGTACATGAATCAATAATACTGGAGACAAGCTGTAAAAAGTTAATGCTTCTAGCCATTTTAGTTTCTGAGAATGAACGAATGAATGAAAGAAAAAGAAAGAAAGAAAGAAAGAAAGAAAGGAAGAAAGAAAGGATGAATGAAAGAAAGAATTAAACAGAGGATGAAAGAAAGAAAGAATGAATGAAAGAAAGAAATAATGAAAGAAGAAATAATGAAAGAAAGAAATAACTGAAGAAAGGATGAATGAAAGAAGGATAGAATTAAAGAAAGAGTTAATAAAAGAGAGAAAGGAAAAAGAAAGAAAGAATGCAAGAAAGGATAATAAAAGAAGGAAAAAATTAAACAAAGGAAGAAGGAAAGAATTAATGAAAGAGAGAAAGGAAAAAGAAAAAGAGAAAGGAAAAAGGAAAAAAGGAAAAAGGAAAGAGAGAAAGGAAAAGGAAAGAAAGAATGAAAGAAAAGGTGAATGAAAGAAAGGTGAATGAAAGAAAGAATGAAAGAATGGGTGAATGAAAGAAAGAATGAAAGAAAGCAAGAAAGAAAGAATGGAAGAAAGGATTAATGGAAGAAATAAAGGATGAAGGCAAGGATGAATGAATGAATCAAAGAAAGAAAGAATGAAAGGACGAATGAAGGAAAGAATGAAAGAAAGAAAGAAAGGATGAAAGAAAGAAATAAATAAAGACTGAATGAATGAGAAAAGAATGAAAGGATGGAAGAAAGTACGAAATAAAGAAAGAGAGAAAGGAAAAAGGAAAGAGAGAAAGGAAAAAAGAAAGAAAGAATGAAAGAAAAGGTGAATGAAAGGATGAATGAAAGAAAATAATAATTAAAGAAAGGTATGAATGAAAGAAAGGTGAATGAAAGAAAGAATGAAAGGATGAAAGAATGGGTGAATGAAAGAAAGAATGAAAGAAAGCAAGAAAGCAAGAATGGAAGAAAGGATTAATGGAAGAAATAAGGATGAAGGAAAGGATGAATGAATGAATCAAAGAAAGAAAGAAAGAAAGAAAGAAAGGACGAATGAAGGAAAGAATGAAAGAAAGGAAGGAAGAAAGAAAGAAAGGTGAAAGGAAGGATGAAAGAAAGAAAGAATGAAAGGACGAATGAAGGAAAGAATGAAAGAAAGGAAGGAAGAAAGGATGAAAAATAAATAAATAAATAAATAAATAAATAAATAAATAAATAAATAAATAAATAAAGGTTGAATGAATGAGAAAAGAATGAAAGGATGGAAGAAAGTATGAAAGAAAGAAAGAAAGGATGAATGAAAGAAAGAAAGGATGAATGAAAGAAAGGATGAATGAATGAAAGAAAGAAAGGATGAATGAATGAAAGAAAGAATGAAAGAAAGGGTGAATGAAGGAAAGAAAGAAAGTAAGAACGAAACGAAGGAAAGAATGAACGAACGAAAGAACATCTTAATCAGAGCTTGAAGAGTTCAATGCCAAAGTCCATTGAAAGAGCCACTCAAACGACTGTAGGAGACAAAAGAACAATGGTAGGAGTGTTAATAACATAACAAGTAAAATACTCCAAGAAAAGCCGCCTATCAGGCCACTGGTTTCACATAACAAGCCACGGACCTTACCGTGCTCTTACAAAAGCCGTTAATTCGATCAGAGTCCCGAGTGTGGAGTGGGTCTCCATATTGATTTACATTTTGGAAATGAAATTCCGGTCCGATCGGAATTCCAGCCGTCTTTTGTCTCAGCTGCGTAGCCCTCATCGAATTCTTGGTGATGTAGACAATCCCCGGCTGCGTTTATGGGCTCCATAAAGCAACCAACTCCCCCACCTTCTCCTTCCAAAATCGTTACAACCTGACCTGTAATCAAACTGTGAGCCGCGTCCCACCCTGTCGGGCAGAGCGCCAACGAGAAAAATCGGCGCCTTCCATCTATGTTGCCATCGACCCACTGAATAACTTTTGGTACGAAGTAAGCACGTGAGTGTGTGTGGTATGTAACCTATGTAGGGTCGAGCAGTCCCTGCGCTGACTGTACGGTCTACACAATTTGTCCGCGTTCGAGTCCCGGTAAGACCAGAGATTTTTCTTTAAAAAATTCGTGGAGAATGTCACAGTTGGGGCTTTCCCCATTATAGATATTAACATCATTCCAGCCTGTATCTGTTCTATTTTCATAGTCATGGTATTTATCCGATCAGTATTTGGCGACGTACGAAGGCGGCTAGCCTAGAGACGTATGGGATTTTCTGCTTGAAAAAACCTGGATACACAGAGAACCTTTGCATAGTCAGCTGCTGTAGGTGAGAGTGGATCTTGAATAATAGTTTGCTATGATGGGCGTGGCGCTAAGATTCACTCTTCCAATTTAAGAAGATGATGATGATAATAATAATAATAATAATAATAATAATAATAATAATAATAATAACAATAATAATAATTTAATACGCGTGTATGTGAATGTAAGTTGTGGCACGTATAGGCGAATCCAGAAATGCATATAGACTGTTAGTTGGGAGGCCGGAGGGAAAGAGACCTTTGGGGAGGCCGAGACGTAGATGGGAAGATAATATTAAAATGGATTTGAGGGAGGTGGGCTATGATGATAGAGACTGGATTGATCTTGCTCAGGATAGAGACCAATGGCGGGCTTATGTGAGGGCGGCAATGAACCTCCGGGTTCCTTAAAAGCAAGTAAGTAAGTAAGTATGTGAATATAAGTACGAGTTTATGTTCTTAGATACGTAGATTAATGCAGGGGCGTATTTTGCGGGCTACCGGCGGTAGCCCAAGGAAATTACAAAAGAAAAAGTTTATAATATAACATAATGTAATAATTTTGTATTATTAGTTTTACCTTAGTAATTAAAATTAAAGTAATTATTAGATATATTTTGTGTAATAATAGGGTCAGCGGTAGCCCAAACCCTTTAACCAGTATACGCCCCTGGATTAATGTTTATGTCAAAATAAGTATGGAAGTATGGTTATGTAGCCTAGAACATTTCTTGAATCGGCAATTGGACATTATAAACTACCCTGTCACCAGGGACAGAGGATATTTGGAGAATTTACCATAGGGTTACCTGATATATGCCTTACACCCGGAGAAAATCTCGGAGAAAATCCAGTAAGGTAATAATAATCAGCCAAATCAAGATCTGAACTCATGCCCAAGAGGAGCACTGGAATATATTAAACCCAATATCACGCCGCTAACATACTGTGTGTGCGTGTGTGTGTATGTAAAAAAAAATATGGTTTATTTAACGACGCACGCAACTGCAGAGTTTATATCAGCGTCGCAGGTGTTCCGGGATCGAACCCGTAACCTCGAGCACAGAAGGCCAGCGCCATGCCAACTACGCTCCCTAGGCTGTATGTATGTATGTATGTATGTATGTATGTATGTATGTATGTATGGAGATATGCATACGTATTCCTTCTTAAAAGTTTGTCGATGTTTCCAATAAACTGTATTTTATAATTTGAAGAACTCCAGTAGCTTAGATTCCAAGTGGTAAAAAATGACATAGCGTGTTCACTGAAATTATATTACTACACCAATTACAACTATATCAATGTTGACACCGTCTATAAAATCTCGAACAAGTTTTCAACAAAATCAGGAATACTTAGAACGTCACGCCAGTCTAGACTGTTGCCACATTTATATCTTCAATCTGATATCGGCTAGACATGGAGAGAGAGGAAATGTTGTGAAGAACAGACGACCGTCTTCAAAACAGAACTTCTCTGAGTACTTCCACCTGTCTGCTGCACTCTCAGGTTGCCAGTGTCCAATTCATGATGAAATCGTCGTGAATTTTTAACTGGAGTTAATGAACACATAATGCAGGTAATGCCTTCGTCTTCCGATCATCATCATCGTCATATCACTATCATCACCACGCCATGGATTGGCAGTCTGCACTTTTTCGTCTCAATCTAGTGAGAACTTTTTTACAAACACGAAGCATTCATACGTTGCTCCCTCTCGTCACTGGAACTCACTGCCGCCTGAAATCTTTCAACTCCAAGTTAGAAAATTATCTTATGACGAGTTGCCAAACTAACTTACTATTATGACAAGTGTTGTATTGCATGTTTACACGTATTCACATTCTTTTATGTTCTAGTGATATTTAACTTATTTTATGTTTTTGTTTTCATATTTTCCGATAATGGTATATCTCTAATGTGATAAGTTGAGCTATATATAATCATAATTTTCCTTACAGTGTGTACTTGAAAATATTGTATTCACTGTATGCTTTGTACTGCACTATTTTATTACTACTATTAGTATTATTTTACTATTATTATTATTATTATTATTATTATTATTATTATTATTATTATTATCATTATTATTATTATTACTATTCTTATTTTTATCATTATTATTATTATTACTATTCTTATTTTTATCATTATTCTTATTATTATTATTATTATTATTATTATCATCAATAATTGTCTATTTTTTATACTTTGTATGCTTCATTTATTTTGCCCTGCCGTTCACATTTTATTATGCTTTTTTCTTTCTTTCTGTATGGTATATATTATGTCTGATTTCTTCTTACTTGTTGTTTACATTTTATTATTATTATTATTATTATTATTATTATTATTATTATTATTATTATTATTATTATTATTATCATATTCAGTTTTGTGTGTAAAATTGTAGCGTACTTTGTAAATTTGTAGTGTTTTTGTAACGCAGTTTTTACTCCTGGTTGAGTGTTAGAGAAGGCAGTATGGCCTTAACTCAGCCAGGTTAAATCAATTATTATTATTATTATTATTATTATTATTATTAGAATACCTCCATTCATTCATGTAGGCCTAATTATATCAAAATAATGTCATAAGTTTCAATTTACAGTTGCGTCGTTTTTCTTTATTTTAAGTGTCTAATTAATAAACACAAACGCCCATACATACATACATACATACATACATACATACATACATACATACATACATACATACATACATACATACATACATACATACATACATACATACATACATACATACATACATACATACATACCAGACAGAAAAGAGGGACATGAATGTTCAAAGAGAGGCAGGTTAAGGGATAGGCAAGTGTATGATAGGATAGGGAAAGGTAGGATAGGATAGGTTAGTGTATGATAGGATAGGGAACTATAGGATAGTATAGCGTAGGACAGGATAGGATATGGTAGTGAAGGATAGGATAGAATAGTGTAGGAGAAGATAGAATAGTGTGAGATAGGAGAGGGCAGTGTAGGGTACGATAGGATAGTATAGGATACGATAATGTAGGGTAGGATGGGATAGCCTAGGGTAGGATAGGATATCTGCAGGATAAGATAACGTAGTATAGGATGGGATAGTGTAGGATAGGATAGGCTAGTGCAGAATAGGATAGGGAGTGTAGAATAGAATAGGATAGGATAGTGTAGGGTAGGGTAGTGTAGAGTAGGATAGGATAGTATACGATACGATAGTGAAGGGTAGGAAGAAACAGTGTAGGATAGCACAGTGTAGTGTAGAATAGGATAGTGTAGGCTAGAATTGGGTAGTGTAGGATAGGATACGGTACTATAGGAAGGATAGGGAGTTTAGGATAACATAGTGTAGGACAGAATAGTTTAGGATAGGATGGTGTAGGATGGATAGGGTAGTGTAGGATAGGATAGGGAGTGTAGGTCGAAATAGTGTAGGATGGCGTAGGATAGGATAGGGTAGGACGGGGTAGTCTAGGGTAGGATATGATAGTGTACGGTAGGATAAGATAGTGTAAGGCAGGATAGGATAGGGTAGCTGTAGGATAGGATAGGATAATGTAGGATAGTACAGGGTACGATAGGATAGGATAGGGTAGTGTAGGGTAGGATAGAATGGGATAGGATTGGGTTACAAAGTCATGCACGTGTGTGCGTGCGTACAGGTATGTAAACAGACAAGTTGGTAAATTCATTTTTACATGTATTCTCTGTTTCATTCCACAAAACACACAAAGTGAACGCATTAAACTAATTGGTTCCGAGAACGTTGAGTGCTGTGTATTAACATTTTAAGTTCCTACATGCCAGAGAGTTTGTCAGCACAGTAATCATAACTCTTCTCTAATTTGAAATTCAGTTCACAGAAATAAGGCTTGTCATTTCACAATATCGGAGCTGTCATACTAGAGCCTGCACTTTTCCCAAACTGATACGCTAGTAAATCATTATCATTCAATTTATATTTTTTGTATTCCATATCATTATTTAGCCCCATCACCAAGACTGGCTCCTTTTGAACTCTATTAACATCAGTAATGTATTTAGTTTCAATCGCATTCGCACTTAAAACTACAGCATTCAAAATTTCTCTTGGGCATTAAAATTGATTCATAAGTCAGTAAAATCAACGCTCGTGTGTCCCAGGCCTAACAATTTAAATGTCTAACGTTGATATGTAATTTCCGATAAAATGAAATTTAAGATTGGGCCTAACTCATAATATAGTTTAAACTAGAAACTGTCAATATACAATCACTCAAATAACTTCTGCATCTTTACGAGTATTAGAAATATCGTATCCCAGAAAGATGTATAATCAGGGAAGACTAATTATTATTATACAGATATGTCTGTGATTCTTTACGAGAAGTAACACAAATTATTTCCACACTTCTGGAACATCTAGCTAAATAACTATTTGATACCTTACACCTATGCCCAAATTAACATTCATATAAAATTATAATTCATACGATGAAAGAGTAATGGAACGGAGAAAAATTCTCTCCGGCGCCGGGATTTGAACCCGGGTTTTCAGCTCTACGTGCTGACGCTTTATCCACTAAGCCACATCGGATTCCACCCCGGCGTCGGACAGAATCGTCTGTTTTAAGTTCTAACTCTGGGGTTACCTCTGATGGCCGTCCTCTGCACTACGTCATAGATATCTATGAACCTAGGACCGAAGCCCACACATGTGCTGAGGTGCACTCGTAATGAGTGACTATATAATAATTCATAACCAGCATACAGCCCTATTTGAGTATCTACAAAGACATTTCCTTGGTTGTTATATTATGCCTCTGTGACAATTAATTAAAAAAATATATATTTATATTCCTATACGTCAGCACAGTAATAGTAGTATATGATTATGTCTCGTGACCAGAATATTGTACGAAATGAAATATAAAAATTGGAAATTGATCTTTTGAAGAGTTGGAGAAGTTCAAATATCTGGGAGCAACAGTATAATAATAAATAAGAATAAATATGGGAAATGCCTGTTATTATTCGGTTGAGAAACTTTTATCATCCAGTCTGCTGTCGAAAAATCTTAAAGTTAGAATTTATAAAACAGTTATATTACCGGTTGTTCTGTATGGTTGTGAAACTTGGACTCTCACTTTAAGAGAGAAACAGAGATTAAGGGTGTTTGAGAATAAGGTGCTTAGGAAAATATTTGGGGCTAAGAGGGATGAAGTTACAGGAGAATGGAGAAAGTTACACAACACAGAACTGCAAGCATTGTATTCTTCACCTGACATAATTAGGAACATTAAATCCAGACGTTTGAGATGGGCAGGGCATGTAGCACGTATGGGCGAATCCAGAAATGCATATAGAGTGTTAGTTGGGAGGCCGGAGGGAAAAAGACCTTTAGGAAGACCGAGACGTAGATGGGAAGATAATATTAAAATGGATTTGAGGGAGGTGGGATATGATGGTAGAGAATGGATTAATCTTGCTCAGAATAGGGACCAATGGCGGGCTTATGTGAGGGCGGCAATCAACCTCCTGGTTCCTTAAAAGCCAGTAAGTAAGTAAGTAAGTATTCCTATACGTGCATTCAAGTTTCTTTTCAAACCAATACTATCAATTCTACGATCATTTCTATCGAAGAATATCAGATCTTCATATTCTACCAAAACTATCGGACCAGTATTCTACAAGGTCGTAACTCTAGTTTGAATGGAACAGAACAAAGACCTATTAAATAAAGGAAGACTGCTTGATTAAGTTAAAACTTGGTTAATTTATGCTAAGAAATATGAATCCGCTAGATTCAAACCCTCTCAAGACCTTCTTGTTCCCTATTGATTTATGCCCACATATTGCTTCCTAAGAATTAATTCGAATGATTTATATAGTTTGAATTCAAAAGTCACTAAATTTAAAGCAGAAGGTTTGTTAAAAGTCACTGCTAGGTTGGAAATTCTCTCTATCTGCACCAGTTACTATTAAAATTCTTCAATTTGTGAAAGTGGATATAGGGGACTTTGAAACTATAGGATTTATATGACAACTAAAAAACGTTTATAATATACAGCTTGAATCAGAAGTCTGGTATCATATTATACAGAGTGAGCGTGACGTTACTGATTTCCGGAGCGAATAGCTCATGTTATACGTAACAAAAAACTACATCATAATATTCATGGAAAGTTCATAGTTTTTTTTTTAATGTTTAACAATCTCTTATTAGATAAATATTGTGAGTAGGATCGCTGTTTTTGTCCATATCGATAGGAAATCCAGTACAGAATAATTTATCCCTCTTGCGTATTTCAATAACGTGTACGGTTTTCGTGTAAATTTAATTTTAAAGACCCCTAAATTCAAGCCATTGCACAAAGCGTGCGAATGCAAAGTCTCGGGAGAATGCATCTTACATACGGAGACTCACCGAGTTCGTTGACCTCTTACATCTGTAACACGAGTAGAGTGTATTAGCGACGATGTTGCCGGACTACTCAAACTTCAAACTTAATTTCACAATTACCTGTGCATTTAACCACAAAACGTAATAAAGGTTTTCTATTCATTTACGTGTATCCTACCGTCCTTTTCAAGCTCCAAAGTTATTTCATTTCCACGCTATATGTCGGATACTGTATGGCAGCCGTGGCGAAAATGTGACTCACGAGCACACTGTGGCTCGCAATGACAGCTATGCTCTTCCCACCTCCCCCAATCCCCACCCTCTCACTCACTGGAGTTAAACTCCGTTCCATTTGTATTTGTCTCTGACCTGCGAGTGGCGTATCGTCGCAATGTCTCTCTCGAAACCATGTACCTCTACAAAAACGAACGTTTCAAGTAGGATGGGAGGACGCATTTTTTTGCTGCCAAAATGAGGAGAATATTAATTGTATGATTTTTTCACAAGTATTACGAGGAAAACGGTTGTATTACATAAAACGGCATTATACTACATGTTACTGATGAAACATTAAAAGGTTAATTGTTGTTATTATCATCATCATCATCATCATCATCATCATCATCTCTGTACGTCGATCCTTTTTCAGCAGATGTACGAATAATGCAGTTAGATCTTCAATTTAAACTCACAAATTTAAAATGTGATATTAAATAAAAGCTAGATGTAAGGACTTTACAAATGTTGAACTTTTCAAATCTTTGCCAAAAAATAAATATCTGAAGCTTCGTTCTTTCGCTTGCTCTTTTGAAGACTTGTTCGCTACAACTTACGTTTGTGAAAAATTATTTTCAAGAATGAAAATGGTAAAAACCAAATTTAGATCACGACCGACAGACAAATACCTTCGTGATCAACTACTACTGGCAGTAAGTGACATAATTCCTGATTTTGAAACTCTGTCGCAGAGACCTTCTGAAGAGAGTTAATTTTAGGTTATGATAATGTGTCCCATGTTTTCTTGTTTATTTCTTTCTTCGTCACACATAGGCTACTAAACATTAGTTTGCAATCTTCTATTGCATAAAATTACATTTAAATGCTTGACGTAAGGAAAATTAAAATCCGTTAATAAGTCAGACAGTTGCTTCACTTCCTCTTCGGGTGTACGCCTCCCTCCATAGGTGCTATGCACGTTGCAGGTTACACAGTGGCTCGGCGCACGATCGCATTTTCGCCACGGCTGCTGTATGGTAAGTGAATATAGAGGATACCCACTTACCACAACATCAATTAATCAGCCAATTACACACATAATTCTAACGCTCCGCCATCTTGAAAACCACAATATTGTATACAACTTTGAACATCAAATACAAAAGGGTCGTTTGACCACTCTAAAGTACGGTATGTTAAACTTTGTGACGAAACCAATGGCAAAATCGATTTTAAGATATCTCAATTCCTGCAGAAAATATAGCGTACTGAATATCAAAATGTCGAAAAATTTTAAAACAAAAGATGAAATGAGAAATGAAGTTCATGTCTTTTGTTTCAATATGTTCGTACCACTTCAGAAGAATAAATATCGTAGATATAAAAAATGAACACAATAGAGCGGGAAATAGTACCCTGACCATAAACAATCAAATCGAGTACCGTATCCTAGCAACGCCCTGCGGCGTGTCAATAGCACATATTCTAGATTGATTACAGTATGTCATGCGATAAACCGCAGCCATTTATTATTTACAGATTCGACGTTTACTTTACTAGGTACGGAAACTATATATAGTTTAGCAGTATAATATCTTATACGTAAGACGCCAACAATCCCTTAAGTTCTTGGAGGATCTTAAGGGGTTAAGTACAGCTTACAGTAGTAAAATTTTTGGAAATATTCAACATTTTCTTTTCCCTCCCTTACTTTATCTTGTACAATAATGAAAATTGGTATGTGTATGCTGTATGAAGAAAACAATTTTACGATTAAAAAAAATATTTATATTTCTTTTTAATTTATAATGGCGGTAGTTCCCGAAAAAACAAAGAAAATGTTTATGTCTCGTGACGAGAATATTATACGAAATGGACATATAAAAATTGTAAATTTATCTTTTGAAGAGGTGGAGAAGTTCAATTATCTTGGAGCAACACTAACAAATATAAATGATACTCGGGATGAAATTAAACACAGAATAAATATGGAAATGCATGTTATTATTCGGTTGAGAAGCTTTTATCATCTAGTCTGCTATCAAAAAATCTGAAAGTTAGAATTTATGAAACAGTTATATTACCGGTTGTTCTTTATGGTTGTGAAACTTGGACTCTCACTTTGAGAGAGGAACATACGTTAAAGGTGTTTGAGAATAAGGTGCTTAGGAAAATATTTGGGGCTGAGAGGGATGAAGTTACAGGAGTAGGCCTATGGAGAAAGTTACACAACACAGAACTGCACGCATTGTATTCTTCACCTGACATGATTAGGAACATTAAATACAGACGTTTGAGATGGGCAGGGCATGTAGCACGTATGGGCGAATACAGAAATGCATATAGAGTGTTAGTTGGGAGGCCGGATGGAAAAAGATCTTTAGGGAGGCCGAGACGTAGATGGCAAGATAATATTAAAATGGATTTGAGGGAGATGGGATATGATGATAGAGAATGGATTAATCTTGCTCAGGATAGGGGCCAATGGCGGGTTTATGTGAGGGCGGCAATGAACCTCCGGGTTACATAAAAGCCAGTAAGTAGGTAAGTAAGTAATTAAGTAAGTAAGTAAGGTAGTTCATTGTGCAGTGATGAAGCTTTTCTGTCATAACTCATAAACTTGTTAACTTTTTCATGCTCTCTCTCTTTTATTTTACTGCTGAAACTCATATTTACAATATCATGCTCTTTCAATTACATTCCTTAATAAATAATATATTTTTTATTTTGTTTTAGAGGAAAATACCGATATTTGACCATTTTTAAATGAACTTATTTTTTATCAGACAATCCATCAAAGGTAGAGAAGTAATCTTGCATCATATTATATGCATAAATATACACAAAAAATTTCATCACAGAATGTTGGATAGTTTTTTAGCTATGTGGGAAACGCTTCAACACTGCACAGTGTACTAAATTTTGGAAAAAAAAAAAAAAAAAAATGTAAATAATTTTTTTTAATCGTAAAAATATATATATTTTTTTCATATAGCAGAAAGACAGTGTTTTACACATACTAATTTTCATTATTGTACAAGATACAGTAATGGAGAAAAAAAAGTTGAATATTTCCAAAATTTTACTGCTGCAAGCTGTACGTAACCCCTTAAAGAAACGGAGATTTATTATTATTATTATTATTATTATTATTATTATTATTATTTTATTATTATTATTATTATTATTATTATTATTATTATTATTATTATTACAAGTTTTTCAATGAAATACGCCGCATTTAAAAGGTCTATTTTTGATTAAATAATAAAAACATTAACGTAACCAAGTATAAATGAGAGGTTATCTTTGGGAAACTAATTTACAGTTTCAAGAAGATGTGATGGATGTGTCCTCTCTCCTCCTGAAGACACGTTCTTGTCGTTCCATCATGTTGTCATTTACACGCCTCAACATGTCTACGTCGATATTGTTTATTTCTGCTGTGATGTTTGTCCGAAGATCCTGGATGACCCGTGATCTGTTTTTGTAGACCAACGGTCGATATTTCATGCAGCAAGAGGCAGCTTACGTCATACTTTTGCAGGGGCAGTTCCAGAGGGAGAGTATATAGACAAGTATGGTATTTTATCAATTTTATTATTTTTTTTTTAAGTGTTACTAGCATTAAATGGTACTAATTTTTATTGTATTTATCTGATGCATGTAACCTATAAGATAAAACATTGTAATAAATACAAATAGATCATTTTCTTAATTAATAACAGTGTATATCTCCAATAAATGATTTCTTAGCATCGCCACAGATACACTTGATTGTACTTATCACTATCTCTTGTCACTAGAGAGTTCTTGAAATTTATATTTTCCCCACCGTTCATAAAATATTTTGATATGATACCTCTTGCACAAAAGGAGAGATCTATAACTGAAGCTAGATCAATATATTTCAGTATTATTTGTATTTATCCTGGTAATAACGAACAGACTGACTCGTAGACATTTTGTTTTTGCAGCTTTAACTTCCCATGATTGTACGAGAAGATTCGAAGAGAACGGCAGTTACGTAGACTTTCGGCTCCCCCCTACTACCATTAATGCACAACACAATGTCAATACGGCGGTTGCTGTCGTCTGCGATACAACAAACTTTTCTGTTGATTTTCGAGTTCGTCATTTTTTCCGGTTATTATATGCTTATTTAAGTTGTGTTAACTCTCGCTAGTGGTTTTATATTTTATTTTATCCGCCTTAGTATTTATGTTATTATTCTAAATATTTTTATTTTATCACTATTATTATTATTATTATTATTATTATTATTATTATTATTATTAGTATTATTATTGAATTATTTTGTATTACAATCTTTGTATCATTTCTGTCACGATTATGCTATTACTATAATTATTATTATTATTATTATTATTATTACTGTTAGGCCTACTATTATTTCTATCGTCAGCATTATTATTTGATCCCTGTAAAATTTATGTAGACTACTGGACTGTACCCGAGCACGAGCATATGCTCATTTCGGGTATCCATACATATGTATTCACTTCAAATGTAAATTGTAAATCAATTTGAATTTGAATTTGAATTTGAAAAAAGTACTGGTAGTACTGGCGATCACCATGTCTGTTTTCAAACCATTAAACGTAAAGAAACAAAACGAATATTTGTAAAATAATGGAAAAGAAATTATTTTTGTTGTGCACAGGAAGAAAATGTAATAAGTTTGTTTGTTATGTTCTAAACTACTTAAAGCAGCTGTCGTCAATTCTCGTGCTAGCGTCTCTTACCCGCAGGTCTTACAGCATCAGCGTGCATTCATGGCTGCTGGCGGATATGCTCTCTACATCTTCCTGCTGCACGACGGGGCAAATCATGTTGCTCCGCTTACCCTTTACCCACTTCAGCGAGTGCTGACGACCACTGACTTAAAGGGTTTCAAATTACCACCATAAAGAGACATTATATGTAACTCCATTGTCACGTGTAGTACTCTGCCATAATATTAATACTGATTAAGAAAACAGCATATTCGATAGCATTCTTTGTAGGCTACGTGGGATAAGCAATTATTTCTGTATTGCTTTATTCTTTCATTTATCTCAGATATTTCTAATTCTTCTCGGATATCTGCATTCCTTCAAGGATCTGTTTTTCCTCTGTATACATATTTTAAAGTGAATCGGGGGGAGATGACTATCGGGGGAAGGTACTCATTTCTTTATAATTCCACGTTCTTCCAAGAGAGAACGCCACTCTCATGTCTTCATTATCACTGAGATAGTTGAATGTCTGTAAGGAGGAAGCTAACTCATTTTGCCACGTGTTCTTGTTGTGAGAAAAAGAAAAGCAAAAGACAGTTCACTTTTCTGCAATAAAGTAATTGCAAAGGTAAGTTAAATTTTAATACATCCTTGAATTCATAACAACTCTCAAATATTTGTAATGAATATTGTAGTAAAGGTTCTAAAGTTTGTATTATTAACAACCAACGACCTTGTTCCGCCATCTTAGGTTGCGTCACAGCACTAGGCATCTTACCCCGAAGATGATCACTTTTTTTTCGGGGTAAGACGGCAAGTTGTTGCAAGAGTTTTATTTTTTGTTTTATTGCAGGGAATGTGTAAATATTACGTAAGATCCTCTGATAGAAGTGAGTGGATTGAGGACAGTCTTCAACTTGCGATGGAACATGTTATAACAGAGGTTATGAACTGTTTTAGAGCATCGCAAGCATACGGGATTCCTTATCGTACTCTTAAACGCTCCCTAAAAATAATTATGACAAAAAATGTACTGGATTGAATTCATTGTGTGCAAGCAGTGATTTCACAAGACTTGCACACGGCAATAAAATATGTGCAATGACTGTGTTGCTACGTAGTGATAAACGAGTGAAAAAGTGTCCATGATCTTTAGATTGTATCAAACCAAGTTCAGGTGAAATACATATATCAGTAAATGTGTTAACTGCATTTGCCATCTTACCCGACTATCGGGGAAAGATGCCTACAATGTAGGTAAGAAGAAAACCTGTATCTATAAACAAGGTAATGAATGTTTTCTGTTTTGTACCAAATATATAGATTCAAAATATCTTCCAGACTTTGATATTTCAATATGAAATTCAAAACTCAATGAACAGTATCTTAAATTTTCAATCAAAGAAAAAGTCAGGCATCTTCCCCCGATCCACTTTTACTCTTTTCTAACCAGCAAAGAGAAAAGGTTAGTTATAGAAACATCAAAGTACTGTTACAAAAATTTGGAAGCTTGAAAATAATTTCTGAGATATTCTTCAGGTTGGCAAAATTCCACAAATAATACTTCTGACCTTTCAACCATATGTTGAGATAGATTACGAGGGAAACCAAAAATCTCCTCCCCAAGCCAATCATGGTAAAAGCCAAACATTGAGGGCAAAAGTTTCTGTTTCTACCTTTGGAAAGATATCATGGACACACAGGTCTCCCTTTAGACGAGATCAGACGTCACTAACACGCAGACAGTAAGTTGTGAGAGATTTGTGTAATACCAGGGTTGCAACAGTGCCTGCTGGGAATAGAAGCAGTGTTTCCACCCCAGTGAAACAGTGTTACTCAAGTTTCTTTATTAACAATGTAGCTTAACCATATAACAGATGAGTTAAAGTAGTTAATGTCACACGTATTAGTTTAACGTTGTGTTTATTCAATCTTATTAGCGTTTATGCCGACAGGGAAGGATTCTGACAAAGCGGTTAGAAGTGAATTACAAAAATAATACGAGACCAAACTATGAATGTGGGGTAGTGGAGGGGAAAACAGAGGGTTGTTCTGTAAACATTACTAAATGCGCGATAAAAAAAGAATGTAATAAAGCTGGGTGTAACATTTTTATGATATGTGTGTGGAATATGTTTAGCACAGGCTGTTAATAAGAGAAAAACTAGAATAACGCTAGCTTTACGGCTCTACTTCAGAGGGTTCTGACGTCATTACAACGTCTGTTGGCATGAACTTAAAGCAGCATAGGTCACAGTTTGAATCCCGACAGAGATGTAAAAGTACGGGTAATCATAAATTAAGATATTTACTGCTTACGTCATCGGTTATTTAATAACATTGGATCAGCATAAAATTAGTTTGATTCCAGACAGAAATGTCGAAGTGCAGGTAGTCAAGCGGAGGGAAGGATAATGGCCTTGAGCATTCACTGCAATCATCTTTCGCTAAACATTTGTGATTAATCTATCTCATTAAACCCTACTCACCATTAACACTGACATTGGGGCTACATGTAATCTAACCTATCTTCTCACAAAACCTTACCTAACCTTATTGCTGACGGTTGGGCTTTTTGTCACTAATCTGTATCCTAGTTAAAACCTTACCTTACCTTACCTTATCACTAACAGTGGGCTACTTGTCACTAATCTATCTCCTCATCAAACTCTACATAATTTTTATTATTGACAGTGGGACTACTTGTCACTAATCTATCTCCTCATCAAACTCTACCTAACTTTTTATTATTGACAGTGGGGCTAGTCGTCACTAATCTATCTCCTCATCAAACTCTACCTAACTTTTTATTATTGACAGTGGGGCTACTTGTCACTAATCTATCTCCTAATCAAACTCTACCTAACTTTTTATTATTGACAGTGAGGCTACTTGTCACTAATCTATCTCCTCATCAAACTCTACCTAACTTTTTATTATTGACAGTGGGGCTACTTGTCACTAATTTATACCCTCATCAAACTCTACCTAATTTTTTATTATTGACAGTGGGGCTACTTGTCACTAATCTATCTCCTCATCAAACTCTACCTAATTTTTTATTATTGACAGTGGGGCTACTTGTCACTAATCTATCTCATCAAACTCTACCTAATTTTTTATTATTGACAGTGGGGCTACTTGTCACTAATCTATCTCCTCATCAAACTCTACCTAACTTTTTATTATTGACTATCTCATCAAACCATACCTAACCTTATGGATTCATTGATTCATTAATTGACTGATTCATTGATTGGTCCATTCATTCATTGATTTATTCTTTTATTAACTCATTCATTAGTTGATTCATTGGTTTATTCATTCTTTCAGGTATCACGGTAGGGTATCGTCAAGAGCAACAAGATACATAGTGGAAGTACAAGCACTGAAGCTTGAAAGTACTTTTCTTTTTTCTAATAACATTCCATCTTCTTAAAAAAATGATTAATTAATAAAATAATAATGTATCTGCTTAGAGTAATTAAGTGACATTAATTATATAGGGTGGAAGTGAAATAACCTTTCAGATTGAAAGAGACGATAGGGCACACGTAAATGAATAGAAAACCTATATTACGTTTTGTGATTAAACGCACGGTTAATTAGAAAATTAAGTTTGAAGTTTGAGCAGTCCAGCAACATCGTCGCTAAAACACTCTACTCGTATACAGTTGTAAGATGTGAACGAACTCGGTGAGTCTCCGTACGTAAGCTGTCAAGACGTTGCCACGCGTTCGCTTCGTGCAATGGTTTGAATTTCGGAGTTTTTTAAATTAAATTTACACAAACACCGTGTACGCTAATGAAATACGCCAGGGGGATAAATTATTCTGTATTAGATCTCCTATCGATGTGGACAAAAATCACGATTCTACTCGCAACAATTAACGGAGATAGAACACTTCAGAGTGCCCACCTTCAAGATAAGCTTGGAATATGACCTCTGCCATTGGTTGATTAGCAAATATCCGTCTCCCTTCCTCTGCCGGCAATGTTTACGTCGCCTGTCAGAGATTATGGAACGCAATGTAGTTCGTATGAAGGTAATAGAGGGAAGTTTCTTTATGTCCTATAGTTTTTCAGACTGGCCACTTTTATGTGTCGTCTTAACGGTTGCCTTTCCTAAGTTGGGCACACGAACATCATGTTTGCGGCTTGAGAATTCTATTATTAACAACGTTATTGAATTATTAATTACTTTGTATTTTATCGTGGTCCGTTCTCAGTTTTGAGCAAACACTACACAATCCATTGGTGGGACTCAATTATCAAGTGGTCAGCACCGTGGCTAACGAGAAAGGCAGGCTACGGCGCGACGTCACATTCTTAGTCATAACATGGCCAACATTGAAAATGTTTATATATAAATGCACGTTTAACATGAGTTTAATACTTATAGCAAAACCTTTGTTTTTTAGAACTTTGGACATGTATTTATATTAGACGACTGTCAATATGGCCATGACTGGACCGTGATAATCACGTGACTCCAATTCGTGTCGAAGCCTGTCTTTCTCGTTAGCCACGGTCATCACAATGTGACGTCATCAATCAAGAGAAGACAGGGAACATACATACATCCCTATGAGATCAAACATACGGTAAATTTCAACTTTGCTGTCGGGAATGTAACCTAAATCCGCTAGACTTTTCACTGGATATTGTTTTTATGATTTGGGTCCCAGAAAATATCATCATCATAATCATCATCATCATCATCATCATCATCATCATCATCAAACATTTGAGAAAACTGGAGACGTTCATAATGATGGGCAAAATATTGCACTACTAAAGGATTTTAAAATTGATTCTTCGGATGAATGGAACTATAACATTTACATAGCAACAGTACATAACATCCGAACATTCGCATTACATTCAAGCTTATGGTTATTATCTCACTGTAAAAGAAATACAGGGTGTTTCAGAGGTGGTGTTACTAACTTTCAGGGATGATTGCGAAAGGCTCATGTATCAATTTGAGATAAGGAACCCTGGTCCAGAAATGACCGAGTCGAAAGTTACAAGCAAAAATAGTTGTGTGGAAATGAAAAAAATTTATTCCTCTGTACACCTTATTTATGTGTATTTATTTGTACATCTTACATATGCTGTATTCATTTCATGTTGTTTACTTTGTCTACTTACAGTATTCCATTCAGTGCGCTGTCTGAGGGTTGGGGACAGGAAACTACACTAAAGCAATGCAGATAGTGTAATGTGTAACGGACATGGTCGGTCCTAATACGCACGTCTGTAGACAGCAGTGTATGTGTACAAGTTCCAGTGTCCAGTCGATCAGTCCTAGTGAAATGGAGGAGTACACGAGAGCGGAATATGAAGACCTGATTTTCGAATACGGATGAGCCAATGAGAACAGTAGACAAGCTCACAGATTGTATCGGGACAAGTACCCACGTAGGAGACATCCGGACCGTACCATCTTTCCACGACTGTTCCAAAAGTTAAAGGTAGGAGGGCACGTGGTACCAAATTACAATTCCATTTCCACACAACTATTTTTGCTTATAACTTTCGACTCAGTCATTTCCGGACCATGGTTCCTTATCTCAAATTGATACATGTGCCCTTCGTTATCATCCCTGAAAATTTGTAATACCACCTCGGAAACACTCTGCATAATGATGATCTTAATTATGATGATAATGATTATGGTAATGGTGGTGGTGATACTTTATAGAACGTAGATAATGATACCTACTGATGCTGGCGGTAATAGTGAAAATGGTATTGAATTGTACTTATAATAATGGTCGTTTATGACAGTCATACAGGTGGTCATATATGTGCTAATGATAGTAGACCGTAGCATTGGTGACGTTGGTGATAATGGTAATAACTGTTGTCATGATGGTAGTGAAAAAGATGTAATACTGATTGTAAGGTGAAGATGCTAATGGTTCTGATGGCGACGATAATAGTGGTGATTTAATGCTGGCGATATTGTTTTGATACTGATTATGGTGTTGATTTGACACTGGTGATAGTAAAGGTGATTTGATAATGCTGATGATGGTGGTGTTGATTTAATATACTAGTGATTGTGGTGGTGATTTGAAGGTGGAAAAGTTGGTGGTGATTTGATGATGTGAAGGTGGTACTGATTTTATGTTGTTGCAGATGATTTGATACTGATTTAATAGTGATAATTTGATGGTGCTCATGATTTGATTATGGTGATGGTGGTCATTTCATGACAGTGGTGGTGATTTGATGAGGGTCATGATAGCTTGGTGGTTTTAATTTAATAATGACAATGGTGGTGGTGCCGATTTGGTGATGGTGATTTGATACTGGTGGTGACTTCATGATAGTAATATGATGATGGTAGTGGTGATTTGACGATGTTGATGGTGGCAATGATTTGATCATGGTGATGGTGGTGATGGTTGTGCTGAATTGTGGTGGTGGTGATTTGATGCTGGTGATAGCGGTGATATGAGGATGGTGATAGTGGTGATTTTGACGATCATGATACTGGCGATTTAATTATGGTGACAATGGTGATAATTTTGATGATCATGTTGCTTGTGATTTGATGGAGGTCATTTGATGAAGGTAATGGTGGTGGTGATATAATGATGGCGATAGTGGAGCTGATTTTGATGATCATAGTTCTACTGATTTGATTATGGTGATGATAATGTTGGCATTGAGGATGGCAATAATGAGAGTTATGTTGTTGTTCTGTCAACTGTCCGAAGACAGGTGTGAACCATACAGATGATACCAAGAAGGCCTACTTATGAGGCAACTAGGCAGGAGATAGTGGGGTAAGGTAGTCAGTTTCTTTCTTCCTCCATTGCTGACTAGCCACATATTACACTAGACAGACTTCAGATGCATATAAACAAATTGTTCTTTGTCTGACACATATCGTTAATAGCTGTGGTGATAGTGAAAATGGCAGTGGTGATAGTGATCCTTCTAATGCTAATAACAGTAGTTATGGTGGCAGAGCTAATGGTGGTATTATTGCTAATGATATTGACGACACTGATGGCATTTATAATACTTTTTATGGTTGTGATGTTTAAGACAATGATGGTGCTAATGGTAATGACGCTGATGATGATAATATGAATAATGATGAAGATTGTTATATTGACATTCATGATGGTAATATTTGTCACAATTATTATGGCGTAGATGTTCCTACAGAAAGCGATGATGACCATGGTGATAATGGCAATAGTAGTGAGATTGTGATATCAAAACAGTTGGTGATAATGATGGTGATGACCAGAGGCGTTCACAAGGGGAAGGGGTTACGGGGTTTGAACCCCCCACTTGAACTTTTTGTTTAAAGTATTTAGATTTGAGTATTTTTAAATCCACAATCGTTTTCCCTTCTCTAATTTTTCACTGACAGAGTAACAAAATCTACATCGACATAAGGCATAGTCCTCCTACCTCTCCTTCAATATAATTCTTGTTCTTGGTGATGCGGAACGTCCCAATTGTAACAATATTATCTTTATTGTAAAGAGACCTACCGCCTACCTATCATAATTATGCAAATAACTGTTGACTATATATATATATATATATATATATATATATATATATATATATATATATATATATGTATATATATATATAATTAATAATGACAAGCATTTTTATTATACAAAATTAAACAGAAAATTAAAAATTAGGATGGCTGTGAAAAAAATTACGTTTCAAAGATTTTATAAGGATATTCATGAATATGTTCTGTTAAGTTATGTTTCAAAAGGTATGAATATTGACCTCATTAGTATACAAGAATTAAAATTAGTAATTTGTTGAACGAAGTCCCGAAAAGCATCCGGGCTCAGATGGCATTAACATGAAATTATTTAAATATACCCCTTCATGTTTTTGTACAAATTTTTAGACCTCATCAATATAATATATTATGATGGATAAGTAGGCCTAGACCAGAGTTTCTCAAACTTTTTTGAAGTGGGGACCATTTTCTAAAGTCAGAACAGTTCCGCGGACCACCTTACTCTTGTTCCTTTCGAAAGCAAATTTATCATTTTCGTAACATATTTTAATACCAATAGGCCTATATTTATATTTTAAAATTGAATTAAGATTCGGTACTTTGGTCCTCTGTTACGAATTCGGGTGGTCCTTGGCTGGGTTACAGGCGCGGCGCCAGATGTGCAGGGAAAAGATGTGAAGAAACACCACGTATATAGTGCTTTAAGTCCCTCTTTTGTTGCTGAGAGTAAAGTGGGAAGTCGATAGACGGGCAGGATAATAAATTTCATAAAATGCAGTACTGGGAGAAAAAGTGAAATTCGATTGCCATGTGTCATTTCCAAATTCTCAAATTTTAAGCTATATGTGATACGCAATTCGTTTTAATTTTATTTTTTCTTCTGTATTTTTTGAAGGAGCACAAGGTCAGACCTCGAGGACCACGGGTGGTCCGCGGACCATAGTTTGAGAAACGCTGGCATAGACTAATTCTAGAGGAATGGACATCGTAAAGATTGTAATAATTATAGAGGAATCAGTCCATTAAATTCAGCCAAAAAAATCCGCAAAAATAATAAATAATAGGTTAAACACATTCACAGAAGCACTTGGTAAAGGAACATAATGGTTTCAGAAAAAACCGATCCTGCATTGATAGTATTTTTCACATTAGCACAAATTAGTGAGAAATGCAGAGAATTTAACATACTAACCCACATGGTATTTGTTGATTATCAAAAAGCTTTTGATATAGTAAATAGAGTACGGTTTTGGGAAGTTTTAGTTAAAACAGGAATTCCAGAACATCTAATTCATGCAATACAAAGCATGTTAAAAAATACAAAAATCAAAATCAAAATTTGTAACACTACAAGTAACGAAAGTAGAATAATAAACTAAGGGGTTAAACAGGGTTGTCCAATATCTTCTACCCTGTTTAATATCTGTATAAATAATATTATTAAGACTTGGGAAACTGAATTAATAACACACTTCATGATCAATGACTACCCAATTGGTGGTGGTGTTGATGATGGCAGTGGAGAAAGCTTTCATTCCCCTTAAAGCGAGATTTTCGTTTCCCATTTTAACACACTACAAAATCGAAGTTGCTCCGCACCACGCCCCTGCAGACGCGCTCCACAATTTGAGAACCGCTGTCCTAGGTATCGTACTATGCGGTATAAATTGGTCTTCTATTCGTAGGTGAGAGTTTCGATTCCCGGCACCGTGAACGAGGGTTCCTTATTTAAAATCGGCCACTTTAACCATTCCTCAAACACGTAATCGCCATTGCTATAATCACAATACAACAATCAGAGTGATATCTGCAGTTAAAGAAGCCCTTAAATAACACTATAAACAAGTAGTGCATTGCGGGTAATCTGACGTTTAGGGGCGAGGCCCGTGCATCCGTACACTCCAATGGGAATTAAATAGGCTAACCCCTGCACTTGACATAACATCCATAAATTAAACAACACAAATTAGGTCTACTATTTCAAGTATAGTTGGTTTTCACTTCTACTTAGCATTTCGATGCATTTCAAGCAAAATTATATCAAGAAAAGATACATTCACGAAGAAACTGACGAGAAAGTTTACGAAATGACGTAATGAGGTTCTTCTTCCTTCATATTTAAAGATTAGAAACTTCAGAATTTGTCGTCTTCACTTTAATTTCAGTAATATACACATTTATAGCTTTCTGGGAGATGGGGGAAATATTAATTGAAGAGATAAACCGATGAAGGCAAACACTCTTTAAACAAATGTCAAACTCCAGATGCAAATGACAAAAGAAAACAGGTTTTAACAAGCTACGAATTAAAGTTATGATGTCACGAAACAAATTTTATCTCATTAAGAAAACAGAAGAAACTGTCATTTAATCCATTAGGAATAGAGCTTAAACATGGTTCAGTAATATAAAATTTAAAAATATAATAATGACAGCAAGTTAGAAAATATTTACTTCATATTAAACTGAAGAATGTGTTTAAAGATTTATAACTGCATGCGATGTCTTGCTTCCGTTTTGGTATCTTTTACTCAATAATTAAAAAAAGAAACTGAAAGCGATTTTCTTCTGCTGAAAACAAAAGAATAACGCCTCATTATTGTAAACCGATTTTCAGCTGTTGAAAAACAAGAATAACGCCGGCTACGAAGTTTCTAGAGCGAGTTCTAAAATCCTGTGGGTGTAACTTTAAAGTGCAGATGCGACATCCTTGGGGTGGAATTTATAGATTGAAGGGGTTGGAGGAGGGGAAAGGAGGTTTACTCACATCTGCAGCAAATCTTTACAAAAAGCTAGGATTATAATGCGCAAACTTGAATATAATAAATATGAGAATAATTTTTAACACTGTATAAAAATTCTAAATGAACTGAAAAAGAGGAAAAAAAAGCTACCTGAGCAGCTTTCCAATTCATCTTGTTCATCGGATTCAGCGTCATCGTTTTTACCGCGTTCTGATCTCCTAGCGTTATGACAACACTCGCTGCAGTTGGAACACATTTTGAAGTTCACTGCTACACTTTAAAACGCACTCAATAATCAACTGGATACGCACTTTTGATAGACACAACCATCTTCTTATCTTGTAATTATTAAAATTCCTCTTCTTAACGTTGTGGTAACACACACTGAATGTCACTCCTGTCTTCTTTTATTAAAGCACTAGTTTTAGAATATAGAAAAAACACCCGTTTTCATGAACACATTTTCCAACGATATCCTAACATGCAGTCATACACACATCAGAGGCAGTGATATTCAAGGAGCGGTTTTGCTTTGTAAGAGAAGGAACGCTCCCTAACAACCAAATTCAGAAACAGTACAAGACTTGCGTAGTGGAAAATACTATCGACCTACAAGATGATCAAAAAGTTAATTCACCGTCGAAAGAAATATATTGGAAGAACGTATAGGGGTTTAAATAAAAATGTTGCGTTAAAATGAATTTGAAACGAGCATTAAGACAACTGTGTTGACAGGACAGGAATAAAAAACTTCCCGACTTGAAAGATTTTCGTTTGTTTTTCGTTCCTCGCTAAAAGTTTGTATCCAAGACAGAAATCCCCTACAATTACCAATAAAAACAGAACAATCGTATCGCCCCTCTTTTTTTATTTCGAAAAAGTATAATTTTAAAAGGAGAAAAATAAGCTTCCGGGATCTGCCTTGTTCCTTCTCGTTTGACCGGCCTTGTTTTGTTCTAACACAAACACACAGTAGCTAGCAAGCAATTGTTTCTGCTACTGCAGCCGCCCCTACCGGTTCGCCCGCCAACTAGCGACTAGCGGGAGAGAACGGACCGGGCACCGGAGCAACAAGGAGAGTCGATGCGCAGGGGAGGGGGGACACCAGGGATGGTTTGGGTAGCGGGGGGGGAGAAGCGCGGGTGTCTTCCTACCACTGCCTAATCCAGGGGGGTGTTACGTGGGTCATTTCTCAAATTCAGACATTCTCTGCTAGCAACCTGCAAGGATAGACGGCCGACATCCTCTTTCCTGTGCCCCACCCCATGTCCTATCGGCCATTTTTAACCAAAAGTCTGCCTGATAAAGGCCGCATTAAAAAGACACAAAATTTCATGTTTGAAACGGCCCAAAATCTACACCTTCAGTTTTAAAATTGCCGATTTGTTATTATACCTACTTTCCTAAAGCACAGTCATCATCATCATCATCATCATCATCATCATCATCATCATCATCATGTCAAAATAAAAGTAACTTTGTAATAAGTGATCACTTTTAAATAACTCACATTTTTTTTTTTTTACATTTAAATAGGAGACATAAAATTTAAGTCACACTGATGCATTAACGTCGTTAAATGCCAATAACTTAATATATCTGTAAAAGATAGACAACACAAAACTACGCGTAAATTAAATCATTAATATATCTGTAAAAGATAGACAACACAAAACTACACGTAAATTAAAGCGTTAATATATCTGTAAAAGATAGACAACACAAAACTACACGTAAATTAAATCGTTAATATATTTGTAAAAGATAGACAACACAAAACTACACGTAAATTAAAGCGTTAATATATCTGTAAAAGATAGACAACACAAAACTACACGTAAATTAAATCGTTAATATATCTGTAACAGAAAGACAACACAAAACTACACGTAAATTAAATCGTTAATATATCTGTAAAAGATAGACAACACAAAACTACACGTAAATTAAACCGTTAATATAACTATAACAGATAGACAACAAAAAACTACACGTAAATTAAATCGTTAATATAATCTGTAAAAGATAGACAACACAAAATTACACTAAATTAAATCGTTAATATATCTGTAAAAGATCGACAACACAAAACTACACGTAAATTAAAGCGTAAACAAAGAGCTTCCTATGTAATTTATTTTATTCCTTAATCATAGACAACAAAAAAGAACAAAACGCAGAAATTTGTTATTCTACCTTCATGAAAGATATCTTCTGACTGGACTTAATCTTAAATCCTAAACGTAGGACAACCAGAACAAATTCATGCACAACCATGGTATTTGCCTGAAATATTGACGAGGTTTCTTAAATGAACTATGTACGATATCACATTTCAGTTACCACAGTGTGATTCAAAATTCCAAACTCAGTAAAGTTGTTGTAAAAGGCAGACTACAGAAACCTATACGTAAATTAAAGAGTTAGCAAAGAGCTTTCTGTGTTATTTATTTTATTCCATAATCATAGACATTAAGAAAGATATCTTCTGATTCGACTTACTTAAATCATGAACGTAGGACAACCAGAACAAATTCAAGCACAGCCATAGTATTTGCCATACATGTTGACAAGGTTCCTTAAATGAACTATGTATCATATTTCAGTTACCAAACTCAGTTAAATTGTTCAATAAATGTGTGTTTTAAATAAGGTACGGTATATGGTATCCCGTCCCGAGCAGTGGCGTCGTGGTCTAAGGCATCCTGCCTAGGACTCGCGTTACGGAATGCGTGCTGGTTCGAGTCCTCATGGGGGAAGAAATTTTCTCATGAAATTTCAGCCAGTGTATGGGACCGGTGCCCACCCAGCATCGTGATGCACTTGGGGAGCTACGATAGGTAGCGAAATCCGGTTACGTATACCAGCTATAACAGCTGGGGGGCTCATCGTGCTAACCACATGATACCTCCATTCTGGTTGGATGATCGTACACCTCTGCTTCGGCATGTGGCCGTGAGGCTAGCAGCCGGCTGGTCGGTCTTGGCCCTTCGTGGGCTATAGCGTCATGGATTATTATTATTATTATTATTATTATTATTATTATTATTATTATTATTATTATTATTATTATTATTACATGGTATCCCATACAGTACAACTCCAATTCTGTATAAAATCCTTCACAGAAAGCCCACCTCTTTGGTTCACTAAGACTGCGATGCAGGAGCGCTAGGAAGAGACTTATAATCATGATAGTACCACAGTCTAGTACATACAGTCACGAAGGTCAATACGTAGTCAATATGCATCCATAGATAGTTGCTAACCACTAGGATCGCTACTATCGCCTAATTACAATGCGAAATAGTACCGGTATAGTCTATTGTTTCTAGCACCCTCACAACTCAAGCTTCGTAACTGTATATACTAGAATGTGATAGTACCACAAATAAGTACGCAGTATTATATCTGCAATGCTTGGGAAAAGTGACATAAGTCAGTTTCCACAAACCTTTTTTGATAATTTATTGTTCTTGTACACTTTCTGTTTTAAAGTTCCCCACCGACAGAAATTTACGAGGGCAGCTAGATTCCAATGTGGTAATTGACGAACCACTGACATTTTTGTAAAAATAGAAGTATAGCATTTTCAGTAAATGTCGATCTTTTTGAAATGCCACACTGCTGCGCCAATTAGCGTAAAATTTCCTCGGGCTGGTTTCAATTCTTGCTTGAATATCTTCGAGCTTCTCTTCTGTGGTTCTCTCTTTTGTTTAAAACAGACCCTGTTTCTCGCCATTTTCTGAATAACTTGGTTATGTATTGTCTCGAAGACATTGCAGCGTCAAGTTTATATTTGCAGAAATTTGAGTTTTTAAGTTCTATTGTCTGTCATAAATAAAGTAGTTATGTTTTCGTTAAGGATAGCAATGTGGTTGTACTGTTTTATATACGAGCCGCCACTGAGAAGTAGCAAGGAGAGTTTGAGACAATCTAGGGCTGCCATGGCGAAAATGTGACTCACGAGCACATTGTGGCTCGCAATGATATATGCATTTCTCTTGCTTCCTACCTTCTCCAACCCCCACTCTCTCACTCACTGGAGTCCAACTCAGTTCCACTTGTATTTGTCTCTGACCTGCGAGTGGCGTATCGTCGCAATGTCTCTCTCGAAACCATGTAGGCCCTACCTCTACAAAAACGAAAGTTTCAAAGTAGGATGGGAGGACGCATTTTTTGCTGCCAATATGATTAGAATATTAAATGTATGATTTGTTCACAAGTATTACGAGGAAAACAATTGTATAACATAAAACGGCATTATACTACATGTTACTGATGAAACATTAAAAGGTTAAGTGTTATTATTCTTATTATTATTCTTATTATTATTATTATTATTATTATTAGACTTCGTGGAATTACCACTAGAATCGCAAGGTTTACTGCGCACGCAGTATAGACTGTATGAGAAGGAGGCGTGCAAAGGATTGAGTATGCCTCTGATGTAAACACTGAGCAGTATACTGCGGTTACAATAAAACCTATATCCTGCATTGAAGAAATATAATGAATGATCTTTGAAGTAGGAAATGTCTAAACATGTAAATACACAATTATTTTATAGTGAGATATATTAACTCTTAAAATTTAATGTAAGATACTCACATCATTCTTGAATATGTGCATTGCAGTGAAGATTTACGTACAATTTGAGCGACTGCAAAGTAATCTCCTCCGATGGTCACTTAAACAGTTTTTATATTGAGAAATGTACGTTCAACATCACACGATGTAATACGTGCATATTTGAAGAACGGAAAGTTACTACTTTTTAGTACACCAGCTTCAGACGTCTTATCGTGATCTGATAGTACATCATTTATAATACGAAGGTTGTGAATAGGCAGAATTTTTAACAATAATGTTTCTCAACTCACATTTCACTTTTTCTGAAATTAGTGAATTGTTATTTTGGATAACGGTTTGTGATACTTTATCCACTATATTACGGGCTTCTGAGGGTTGTAGTTTAGACGATTCTAACAGAATGATGCTTTTGGACACGATTTTAAAATTAGAATCAATGAACAGAATATCTTCCAATAGCTGTTCAGAAGGAAATGATTTTATAGCTGCAACAGCGGAACTATCTGTCCTATTCAATGCATCAATTACTTCCATTATTTTGCTGTAATGTTCTGCATAATAATTAACAGCATCCAACCACGTTCCCCAACGGGTCAAGACTGGCTGCGGGGGTAAGGGTATTCCAGGGGCAATTATTTGGAACAGCAGCACTCTCATTGTAGTATGTTTGATTGAATTCTTATCTACACTGAACAAATATTAAGCTTTGACTATTCCAACCACAGTAATGCAAAAACAAGTGCTTACATAGGTATACATTAGCTGTAGCTGCTATATCAATTTGGACCGGTCATATCTCTTAACATGAACTGCTTATACTACGAGACCGGGCGGTCGCGCACCTCCTCTATACTACCATACATCGGCAACCTGATTGCATGCTGCGTGTGGCAATTCAACGAAATCTAATTATTATTATTATTATTATTATTATTATTATTATTATTATTATTATTATTATTATATTATATTATTAGTATTATTATTATTATTATTACTATTATTATTATTATTATTATTATACGTCGATCCTTTTTCAGCAGATGTACGAATAATACGGTTAGATCTTCAATTTAAACTCTCTGATTTACAACGTGATGTTAAATGAAAGCTAGATGTAAGGACTTGACAAATGTTGAACTTTTCAAATCTTTGCCAAAAAAAATAAATATCCGAAGCTTCGTTCTTTCGCTTGCTCTGTTGAAGCCATGCTCGCTACAACTTACGTTTGTGAAAAATTATTTTCAACAATTAAAATAGCAAAAACCAAATTTAGATCACCACTGACAGACAAATACCTGGCAGTAAGTGACATCATTCCTGATTTTGAAACTCTGTCGCAGAGACATTCTGAAGACAGTTAATTTTAGGTTGTGATAACGTTTCCTATGTTTTTTTATTCATTTCTTTCTTCGTTACACGTACTAAACATTAGTTTGTAGCCTTGTACTGTATAAAGGACGTAAGGAAAATGAAAATCCGTTAATAAGTCAGACAGTTGCTTCACTTCCCCTTCGGGTGTCCGCCTCCCTCTATAGGTGCGATGCACGTTGCAGGTTACACAGTAGCTCGGCGCAGGATCACATTTTCGTCACGGCTGATCTAGGACATGAGATGAATGATCTAGATGAGTTTGATGCGATCTCTGTAGAATGACTAAAGGTATAAAAATACCTACCACTGCAGTCTACATTAGACAACGCGATCACAGTGCAAAATATTATGATTGTATACAGCATTATTACTTTTTTCTTTTTCAGAACGACTTCCTACATGTCTTTTAACTACTAGTCTATATCTCGAATCTGTGTTTGTTGAAGCTTCTGAACACTCACTTAAGAAAATCAAGAAGACAAATACATTTGAATTTAGAATAGAATTATATGCACTGACTATATATCGCAACTCAAGTAATGAAAACTTCAAACTCCCATTTCTTCCGTGTTCTTAGCTTTTAATTCAATTAAAAACGTAGCGACTTTTTTTTTCCCCTCTGATATCTTCATTTTTTCTACAATCCACTTTTCTATACACATTGATGCAAAAGTGGGCATTTATGGTTTATCTGCAATCACTAGAATTGTAATCGTTTTAGAGGACTTTCCAATCTCACAATAGTACAAAATAATTGGTAAGTGGAATTCAGTCAACGCGGGAATATAACACAATATACAGACCCTAGCAACTACTACCACTACTCCTACCACTACCATTACTACTACTTACGGCTTTTAGGAAACCCGAAGGTTCATTTTCCCCCTCAAATAAGCCCGCCATCGGTCCATATTCTGAGCAAGATTAATCCAGTCCCTACCATCATATCCCATCTCCCTCAAATCCATTTTTATATTATCTTCCCATCTACGTCTCGGCCTCCCCAAAAGATCTTTTTCCTTCCAGCCTCCCAACTAACACTCTATATGCATTTCTGGATTCGTCTATACGTAGTACATGCCCTGCCAATCTCGAACGTCTGGATTTAATATTCCTAATAATGTCAGATGAAGAATACAATGTGTGCAGTTCTACGTTGTGTAACTTTCTCCATTCTCCTGTAACTTCATCCTTCTTAACTCCAAATATTTTTCTAAGGACCTTATTCTCAAACACCTTTAACTTATTTTCCTCTCTCGAAGTGAGACTCCAAGTTTCACAACCATACAAAACAATCGGTAATATAACTGTTTTATAAATTCTAACTTTCAGCTTTTTTGAGAGCAGACTCGATGACAAAAGCTTCTCAACCGAATACTAACATACATTTCCCGTACTTATTCTGTATTTAATTTCCGCCCGAGTATCGTTTATATTTATTATGTTGCTCCAAGATATTTGAATTTTTCCACCTCTTCAAAGGATAAATTTCCAATTTTTATATTTCCATTTCGTAGAATAATCTGACCACGAGACATAATCATATACTTCGTCTTTTCGGGCTTTAGCCTACTTCCAAATCTATCTCTATACTTGCTTCAAGTAAAATTCATGTGTTTTCCCTAATCGCTTGTGGATTTTCTCCTAACATATTCACGTCATCCGCATAGACAAGAAGCTGATGTAACCCGTTCAATTACAAACCTTGTATGTTACCATGTACTTTTCTAATGGGATATTCTAGAGCAAAGTTAAAAAGTAAAGGTGATAGTTCATCTCCTTGCTTTAGCCCGCAGTGAATTGGAAAAGCATCAGATAGAAACTGGCATATACGGACTCATCTGTACGTTTCACTAAGACATACTTTAATTAATCGAATTAGTTTCTTGGGAATATCAAATTCAATAAGAATATTATATAATAATAATAGTAGTAATAATAATAATAATAATAATAATAATAATAAAAATAATAATAACAACAATAATAATCATATGAAATTGTTACCATAATTGAATTGGTTATTAGAAAAACCACACAAGTCCATTGTCAGTCAAAACGAGTTTATTATGTTTTTATATTAGTATATTTATGTATTTGCGCATCTATAGGAGAACGTAGATATGTCCACCTTACGTTAAGTGATGATATCATGGTAGTATTTCCTTGAAGAGGATGAAATCAAAATATTTTATGACGATATATTTTTCTCGTTTAGTCGTAATAGAGATCGTGCACCTGAGAAGCTATAGTGTTTGACTTCAATAAGATATTATAGTTTTCCCTTTAAAACATTTTAGAATTTTTCCTTTTATTTTATAATGTGAGGAACAAAATACATTATGTACTAAATTTGTACTTAAATAGCTTTTGTTCTCATTAACTTGCATAGAAAACAAATAATTATAATTATAACATTTTACTGAAATAATTTTGTGTATTTAAAAACAATAAATAACCATGAACTTCAGGACACCCTGTCGCTCTCAAATATAATTAAACGTTTCTTTAAAATATCTAGAAATATTACAATTGATATAAAAAGTTCACTATAAAATATAACAACATATATCCAATATTTATAATACGCTGACAGTTATTTTTTCCAGTTTTTTCAAAACTCAGAGATAAGGTTATGTGTGGTTCCTCAAATAACCGATTCAATATTTAACACTGTGTAGTATTCTATTAAAGAACGTATGAAACTTTTCTGCACTTTATATTTATTACAATCTACCGGTATTATGATATTTGAAGGGTTCAGAGCTATAGTGGGCCAAGCGCCATTTACTAAAAACTGTGAAATCAAAGGTTAAAGTTAAGTTAATACCATAGTTTAATGAATATTGACATACCATTTAGTCTCAATATGCATACTTTATATTACCTGCTATATTTTTCATTGAATTATGACAACCACTTAATTTTAACCCCTGTTTTCTCCGTTTTTAATATATGGTGCTTGGCCCACTATGGCTCTGAACCCTCCATTTATTCCTGCTGGAAAATGCACATGAAGAATGGTAATATGTATACCGTACCAATGTGCAGAGATGTATCGCTCTCATCACTTCCACTCAGGACACATTTCGCACTCAGAAATGTACTTACCATTTTCGTCACTGACTTGAACATATTCTACAACATTTACAGCGCAATTTTCTCAAACATTAATACAACATTACGAAAGGATTTCCCTTTCTTAAGGTGTACAATGGCACTTGGTTATTTTACTGTTATTTTTTATATTTCTCTTTTCTAGAAATTATTAATTGAGACCATAGGCTAATACACAAAGATCTTGCGTTTTTAAAACCATGTTGTTCTTTCAGTGCTGTTAATGAAATGCAATTAAAGAAGAAATTTGTCAGTAAAGACACTGGGAAAAGAATCATCTTAAAGATATTTTATACCAAAACTCCAAGCAATTTCATATAACTCTAGTAAAAACTATTATATTTCATGTGCGTAATTCTGAATTGGACTTCTGAATACTAAATATGAACAACTGTGCACAGACGGAGACAGAAATCATGCAATAAAACACTTTTGTCTGTTTTAAGAAAGGTGAAATTGTGTATTTTCTTAGAATTATTAAAATATATGTCTGTAGAACTCTACTCTGTGTTTAGTAGAACGAGAATCTGACACACAATTCACTTCTTTTCAAAGAATATTTCACTGAGAATAACAATTGATACTTTCTCACTAGAGGGGAAAGAAATTGACAGGATTACACCGGTCTTCCCTAACAAAAAATATATGTGAATATATTTACCCAATTGTTTATAGATAATTCAACGGCCGTGGATGGCCTGCGGGTACCTGATTGAATGTCATGTCAACTGATAAATCTTGTGGCAGCTTCCATATCCCTCCTGATCAAATATTGAAATGCAATTTCTTCTGCTGTGCCCACCTTCATCACGGTACCATGGTTACGTGAAGGAGTGGTAGTAGAGGAGGCAGGGGGGAGTCCCTAATGGAAGTCTCAACCCAGAGAAGCTACACAAACTCGTCACGCTGATACACCTCCGCTAATTCAATTCTGTATTAAGTTGTTGCTAGGATACCTAGGTCCAAGTCATTATTTGCTTCAGCTATCTTTTGTTTCACTTGAAAGAACATTTAACGCCATAAAAATGAATAGTTAATTAATACTGAAGGCGGGTTAAAAACTTGATAGCCAATATTTTATCACAAAGTGAGAACAATCACCATCGTCTTTCCCATGAAGTATTCTATCTGCTAAATGAAATTTCGCATCAATTGGACAACAGATGTAGAAGTTATGCCCGCATCCTTAAACCAGTAATATGGTTTTCATTTAATTGTACTCCGAACGCACCCTAGCCTAAAGGTTTATAGTACTTGCCAGTGGAATTGGGTGTAGCGATACATTTGCCGAGATGAGTCCAAGGATTTTTCGCCTTACAGTTGGGGAAACAAAAAAAAAAACAACCAATCAGCCCAAGCGAGACTTTAACCTGTGTCCAAGCATAGGCGTATATTTCCAAATTGCCCGTGTAACAGATCTGAGAACTGTTATTTGAATGGTTATTTGTTGGTTCTTATTTTCACGAAGACTCAAATCCCTACGCCTAAGCCATCACAAGATATTATCACTTACAGTAGCTTTTCCATAAAAAAAAAATCCAAGGCTGGTAAAATCAGGCGAACGCGGTGGCCACAAACCAGCCGAGATAATTTGGTATTTAAAAAAACTGGATGTGTACCCCCTTTTCTACGACTTAGTTCACGGAGGGCGCAGCCATTCAAGCTATCAGTGGTGGTAATTTAAATATTACATGCGCCAAGACGAAATACTCCAGCCATGAAGAAGATGACACGTATGAACTAAGTCGCGTGAAAAACATTATAGTTTTCATTTGACTCTTTGGATGTATCGCAGGTACTGAATATATTTTTGCGTTAGTTTCAATTCATCAGGTTGCTCCACAAGCTTTGTTATACCTTTTTGTATGCAGTACTGTCAACACTATCTGGAGAAAAAATGCCCGATAATACTTAAATCAGATAAAATGTACCATGCTCTCTACTTTTACGGGATGTAATTCTGTGGTACCAAGGCAAAATATGGTGTCATTTCTTCCAGTTTTCCAGGAACTAGAATTTAACGTTTGAAGACCGTATGAAATCATAGTAATCATAACACCCGATTAGAGACAAAAATAATAGAGAAATGCATGTCATCTTTTGCTACAATAAAGATATCATCAGGATGCACAACATATCGCAAAATGTAATTTTCGCCAAAAATTGACGTATCATTTTTTGTCTAGGAATCATAGAATTAGAATTCGTGTATTTCATTTTGCTGCCCTCCAAAAATCACTCTGAAGTGATGTTGTGCTTTAGGGAAAGATCTCGTGACCCAAGAATAACGCACAATAAACACATGTTCCTCAATAGAATACCTCAACTTTATTGTTCCCGATTTTTTAATTTGTTGGCGAACTGTTTATTGTCATTTTTTTGGTAAAAAAAAAGTATGGTGCGCTTCATTTTAAAAGTAGTTAGAAAAGAAATCATGTTATAGTTTCCATTTTGTAAATAATTTATCGGGTTAAATTCTACAGTGCGATCGAAAAGTCACTCCGCTGCTATATTAGTTCTAGAAACACTAGAATACAACCCTGTAGAAAGTTGGCACTCCTCCATTCATTCCGGTGTGACATCACAACCCCAGTCCATCATATGCTTAGCGGCTAGTGCTACTACCGGAATTCTCTACCAAATACATTTGAATTCTCTGCCTAGTGGATTCTCGGCTACACAAGCACTGCGGAGAGACTTCTCGAACGCACTGTATAAGAATGACTATATGAACCAGGAGGAAGGCTAATGCACTGGTAGAGTATATCGTGTATAAGCCAAGCTCGGATTTTTAATGATATTTTTACTATCATATATTGATTCATTTCTCTAAGCGGAAAGAATTGTTCAATCAACAATTCTAAATTTTAATTTCTCTCTTGAGTAAGAAAACGTAACAACTTGCCAAGTTTCTTAAAGCAGAGAAAGAAAATATGTGGATTAACATACAATATTTATTTTTCTTCTGTCAGTGACTTTCATTGCTGTAATAGAAAGGGAAAAAGCAGGGAATTCTTCTGCGACCATGTGTGTGTAAGTGTGAGTGTGTGTGTGTTTTGTGGAGGTGGAAGTGGGGGTGGGACAAGTAGTGCACCACAGTATATTTTCTGTCTTCATTTATTCTTATGATGGGGGAGAAAAAGTTTTCAATTCATGTCCAACAACCCTCGTTAGGGCCCAACTTTTCTGAGCTCGTTACAGATCCCATCCTCCCACCAAAAGAGAAGTTACAACTTTGAGACATTTCCTACATCACACGGTTTAAAAAAATCCACACAAAGAATCCACTACCAAAACACAGTGAAAAACACTATAATTTCTAGAATCCGATATTACCAAGGTTGGTCTGTTGTATTAGTTTTATTAAAATTATAATATGTATGTACATTAAAAATTCAGTATATTCTTAAAATTGCTGAAAATTTCTTAAAATGTTTACACGAAAACAAAACTACAGTTCTATTTTAAAGAAAACGGTCATTAACTCTTAAATTGGAAATGTATCCTATAAGATACAACAGGTTAATAGGCTATATTATATAATGTTAATAGAACAATAGAAAAAAATTGGTAGGAAAATTACAATTTCACAGTACTATAATATTGCACAACTAAAATATGGACATTGCGACAGTTGTTTTCTTTACAGTCCGACACGGTTAAATAAACTTGTGTTAGAAATGAAGTTTCGCCAAGTTAAGGTTTTTTTTTTAAATAAGTAAGTAACCAGAGGCGAATTTTTAAAAGAAAATAATCTGCCCTCAATGAGGGTGACCATAAAGATCCAGAATAAAAGCACTACAGAATAATTTAGAAAGACAGGAATTGTTTAGTAAAAAATCCAGAGAAATGCAAACCCAACAGAATCATCAATGGCCAAAATATAAATGGTAATGTAATATTTGGATTGAATCCTTAAGAATATTCAACAAAATTTTTTGAATTTCAAAAAATCGGAGTCCGAGTGCTTTTAAAATATCACATGTGAATTTAGGGAGTGTGCCACGTGCACCAAACAAAAGACCAGAAACACTCCACTGACTAGTGGGAATGTTATATTTCTCACTTAGATAAGGGATGCAGGATTCATAAACGGATTGCACAGATAATTATTTAATATATGCCTACGTAAATTAAGGAATAGGCGTAATAACAATTTTGTAGCTTAAATTTAACTTCTGTATCTAAAAAAGTGCTAAGGAATAGGACATCTACAAATGTTTTGTGTGGCTTTACTTTGTTTATGTATAAAATTTGTTTCTATACAAAATAACTACCAAATTTATTATTCTAGTGAAATTGTATTCACATTAATATGTATAGGCCTTCTATAATAAAATACAAATAAATTGAATAATTAAAGGAAGAAAATCTCATCTAAATAAGAGGACTCGGGGAAGGATGCAAGAATACTTGTAGCATTACCGCGCTGAATGGCGATGCCAATGCGCTGACGTAGATATTGACTGCTTCGAGGGTCCCCAGAAAGCTGCACTAAACTTCTGCCTATGGTGAAGATGAGAGCTTTGGCTTCACTACACCATGATCCAAACGTTTCAACCGCAAAAGGGACAAAAATATAATTATCTGCAAGATGTTCATATTTATGGTGTTTACTGACAGCGGCACTTTCTACTGCAGATCCTGATGTTTTAGAGGTTGAAGACAGATGAGAAGGGGCCAGTGTATCCACACATGTGGAATCCCAAATTAAGGATTTGCCTACACGCCACGGGACTAGAGTCAGATCATCGGGTCTCTTGCCGTCTGAACGGCTGATCCCGGAAGGTTCTAAGATGGATGGAACCCCTGAGGATGTTAATGTTCTTTTAATGATGTCATTGAGCGATGAATGACGAAAGATACGGCCCTTACTCATGACACAACTTAAGGCATGGTGGCCATAAGAATCTACAATATTGCCACAGATACATTTATGAATGTGACAGAGTTTACAACCGAGGCGTAAAGCCACGGAAACTTAAAAGGATCTGGGATCCATAAGAGTACCGATGTTAGGGGAAGGAATTACAATAATATCAAGGGTTAATATCAATTTACCTGAATTGTTGCTTCATTAGGTTTGTTTGGCAACTACACATCAAAATTTAATATCCTATGTAATGCAAAATACCACAAAGGAAATGGCCTGATTAACTGAAGTTGATGACCATCCTGTTGTAAGGGGGTGGCGGGTGAAATTTTGGAAATGTTCAGTAAAAAATCACATTTTTGTTTTCTTGTAAAGAAAAAAAAAGAATCAGCAATCTCTTATTTATTCATGTTGAGCAAGTTTCAATACTCTGCAGTGCTCGAAAGCAAAATTTGAATATGTGATTCGTGTACGACATGGATTTCGTCTCATATTTAACGAATAACCACCACACGAGAATAACACTCGTTGTTGGGATAGACATTTAAAAGAAACTGGAAGCCCATTGGAGAAAAGCGTAGCCTGATGGAAGACCATCGACAAATGATGAAACGGTAGAATCCATCCGAAGAGCGTTTTTCTTCAGAGTCCAAAGAAATCAGTTCGTAAATGTGTCCGACAATTAGGTCTTCCGAAAACAATATACTTTAAAAAAATCTTCATCTGACTCCTTATAAACTTCAATATGTGAATGTACTTCATACAGAAGATTATCATGAAAGGTTTGATTTTGCTGTGGCTATGCTTGATGAAATTGACAACTACGAACAGTCACAGCACCTTTCTTTGGACATCCATCTAGTATAATTAATTGTAATAATGAAAATTATTGCATTTGTTCGGTTGTTGCCGTCTTTTCTTCCCTTCTGTGCCTCAAACTTACAGAAGAAACCCTTTGAGAGTTTTATTTTCATCTGGCACCAATATTACACTTCTACCTCTATTCATTCAAAAAACATAATCCTCTGAAACCCCACCATGACTTATGGGACACAGTGTATTGTTTGTCGGCATTAGGAACCGCAGATGTGTTTTTTTCGTGAACATCAAGAAATTGAATTTGTGTAATCAAAACTGAAATACATTGCCTCATCCCTGCTTGCCGCATTTGGAATTAACAGAAGGTTTTAGGAAGCAAATTGCGTTTTAAAGCCGCATTCACAAAAATACCAGTTATAAGTATATTCTTTCTAATCTCTGTAAGAAGCAATACCAAGTTTATGTAATGCCTGTCTTTCTTTAGCGCCCTGTATTACCAGTGCACTCCTGTTCTCTTTTAGTTTTCAGATAATACCAAAAGAACCTTGCGTACAAATTCCGTAGCTTTAGACTTCTACAAACCTATTTCTTCTACTTTCTTTTTCAAGTTTACGTTCTGTTGTGATCTGCCATTCCACCTCTTCAGACAGAAAGAACCAACCCATTATAAATCTCGTGTACCACAAAGGAATCGAAAGGTACTTTAAACCTTTTGATTATTACTACAATTCTGAACGTATAAATTAAAAGGGAAAGTGTTTTCTCCTCTTTTTAAAGGTTTCAGTGCTGCACGCAAAATAAAGGACCAAACGATTTTTTTTTTATTTTAAACATGTAAAATTTTAAAAACCTTTAGTTCGGACTTCCTCACTGCTAGTGGAATTGGTATATGAAAAGTTGTTCATACTTCGAAACTTGGATATACTATAGGTACCTCCACTTTCAAAAGTATGTGAAGGGTTACCCTGTTCTTTTTGTCAGTTACAAATGGTTAAAACCATATTAGAGACCGAAAAAATCGTACGGCAATTTATTATACGTAACGAAAAAAGTAAGAACAGTTTCTGATATATTAATTAGTTTCCGATCATTAAAAAAAAAACTTTGTTTTGGTCTCTCTTATCATGTTTAGGTACTGAATTTAGATACACTCTGCACATTCAAGGGAGTAGGCCTATTATTTTGCTAGAAATATTAATAAAGTTGGTGTTATTACACATCCAATACATCACAACAGCTAAGATGATTAAAAGAGATGATACTGACATGACCATGGACATAAATATTGAAGAGTTGTGGGAAATTCTTTGTGGTTCATTGGTACTGTTATGTCCTGTAAGAGTAATGGTTCTAACAATAATATGTTTCTCTTACAACCAGTTAGCGTGTTGCAAAACCAACTTAAAATGCCTGCAACAACAGCGGTAAGTACAACTTTTCACGATCTTGCAAAAATTGTTTTTTATACAATACAATATTATATCAATGATAATTTCGATCAGTGATCATTTATGGTGTGTTCTACAGTGTCAGTGAAATGTATTACGTAGTGTCAGTGAAATGTGTCATAGTGTCAGTGCAGTGAGTGAGATGAGAGTGAAGTGGCTTACTGGCTGGCTTTTAAGGAACCCGAAGGTTCATTGCCGCCCTCACATAAGCCCGCCATTGGTCCCTATCCTGAGCAAGATTAATTCCAGTCTCTACCATCATATCCCACCTCCCTCAAATCCATTTTAATATTATCTTCCCATCTACGTCTCGGCCTCCCCAAAGGTATTTTTCCCTCCGGCCTCCCAACTAACACTCTATATGCATTTCTGGATTCGCCCATACGTGCTACATGCCCTGCCCATCTCAAACATCTCGATTTAATGTTCCTAATTATGTCAGGTGAAGAATACAATGCGTGCAGTTCTGTGTTTTGTAACTTTCTCCATTCTCCTGTAACTTCATCCCTCTTAGCCCCAAATATTTTCCTAAGCACCTTTTTCTCAAACACTCTTAACCTATGTTCCTCTCTCAAAGTTAGAGTCCAAGTTCTCAACCATATGGAACAACCAGGAATATAACTGTTTTATAAATTCTAACTTTCAGATTTTTTGACAACAGACTGGATGATAAAATTTCTCAACCGAATAATAACAGGCATTTCTCATATTTATTTTGTGTTTAATATCCTCCCGAGTATCATTTATATTTGTTAGTGTTGCTCTCAGGTATATGAATTTTTCTACTTCTTCAAAGGATAAATTTCTAATTTTTATATTTCCATTTCGTACAATATTCTCGTCACGAGACATAATCTTATACTTTGTCTTTTCGGGATTTACTTCCAAACCTATTTCTTTACCTGCGTCAAGTAAAATTCCCGTATTTTCCCTAATCGTTTGTGGATTTTCTCCTAACATATTCACGTCATGTAGGGCCTATACTAATGTGGGTTGTAATAGAAAATTAGGTTCACTTATTAATTAGGTTATTTTATGTATTATTAATGTAATTCTCGTGTATTATTTGTATTGTGTATTTTAATTGTATTGTGTATTATTTTTATTGCATGTAATTAAGTTACCACTGCCACCGGGTGTTTGCCCAGTTGCAGTGTAAATAAATACATACATACATATCTGAAACTGTAACATTGTGTGAGTAGGCAATGCCTACCCGCTTCACTTGGGTTCCGCATATTTCGGATAGATGACAGGACTGTGACCTATTTTCAAGTTGCACACCACTTCGGCGGGCCACGCTATACATGATGATGATGAGAAAGGGAGAAGGGGAAACCCGGTGCCGGCACGTACCCTACTCGTTTTTAACAGCATCAAAGGGGCCACCAGGCTTAACGTGCCTTCAATGGAGATAAAATGTTTCAATAGCGTTCAATAAATGAGGATCTTATTCCGTAGCGGTATGCATATTTTAAAATGAACATATCTTTTGCATTTTCCTTCCTCGAGTAAAAGTTATACTATATTTCAATCCGAAATAAGCTATTCATAACCGTTCTTTACACCAGTGATATCCAATGCAGAATTCAAATAAATGCAACAGTTCAAGGGAGAGGATGGTATTTCTTGGTGAAAAATTAGTAAATTAAAAAAAAAATCTTTAAATTTCTCTGTGATATGTGTGGAATGCATTGGATAACATTTTGTGGGTATCTGTGCCCTTATCGTATGTTGAGTCGCCATTTTTAAACTTCCTGCGTTATGGATTTTTAAATCACTCGCCCACTTTCATTGTTGTTTCCGGTAAATTATATTAAAAAAAATTTGTTTGTCTTTAAAATACCCTTTGATATGTGTGGAATGCATTGCATAGCATTTTGTGGGTATTTGTGCCCTTATCGGATGTTGAGACGTCATTTTTAAACTTCCTGCGCTCTGGATTTTTAAATCGCACGCCCGCTTTTATCGGTTTCCAGTAACTTCATGTTTTTTGCTACATTGCCAGACAAAAATGGCTATAATTTCTGAACTATTACAGTACATTCATGAAATTTAGAACACACATTCTTTAGACTGTTAGGAAACTTTTCTCTGTAACAGAATTTTGTTAATTGATTTCATTTTAAAAATACGTCCGTTTGTTTGCAAGAAAGGAAATCAGAAAATTATTATTAAATTTTAATTGTTTATTTTACAAACGTAGGGACTAATATCTAAATTCTGTTACAGAGAGTTTGTAGAACATGCTTTTGCAAATACATTGCAAAAAACTGTTTGAATCCATCTTTAAAAACGGTTTAGATACTGTATATCGGTTTTAGTACAATACTGCATTGGGTATATTTTTTTTTTCAAATTTGGCCCCCAAATAATTTTTTTTTTTCAAAATATTTTTATTGGGTTGAGTTGCCACAGCTATGAGCTCTCTGCATACAAAAAATTAATATTTTACACCAAGTAGGAAAAAAAGTTAAAAAAAAATACCATCCTCTCCCCTTCATGAAAATTACAGTTTTTTCTTTTTCATAAGAAAATTTGTTCCTATATATTCTCCCGAACCGTAGCTGCGTTCAGTTAAAAATCTACAGTAGTGACTTTCATACAAAAGGGCTTTAAAATATCATAATTTTTCTTGTAGGTTGAAAGCACCATGCAATCTGCTCTTTTACGGAAAATACTCATCTCAGCTGACCGTTTACCTTTTACAAAGGGAGGAAAAAAGTACAAGAGTAGGTGTATTAGCTGGTACAATACAAATGCTGACATGAGACATATAGGCCATCTGTCACGCTGCCCTTCTTTTGTCGTGTCAGCTTAAAGTTAAAAATATGTGGAAATTGTTTTGCCAGAGAAGAGTTTAAATGTCACAGTCAAGTATGTTCCCCACCTCATTAATATTTCCAATACACCAGTTTTGAGAACCTTTAGACAGAAGTGTGGGAAGATTTTTTTCACCATGGTGGCGCCCTCTTCCGATGCAAAATGAGCGATCCTTTGTTTAGCTAACACGGTTCAGTGACACCTCGCTAATCGCTGCTCTTCTGTCAATTGACGACCGAGGGAAATGACCTCTGTCATTCACTTTTAGAACTATTCCCCATGTACAGATTTTTTTTCCTCACTAAACCGATATCTGATATGCTGAGCCATCACTAAAGCATTGCATTCAAATGGACAACGCTTCGAGTACCGGGACTGTCAATAGCACAACGCAATGAAGTAGGTCAACAGATTAATAGAGCAATCAACTGTGATTATGAAACAATATTGTTGCTCATAGTTTAACCTTCAGCTGTGGTTCATGAGGGAGCATTTCCGGCTATTCAGTCAGCTATTCAGGGATCGATTCTCTGCAGAAAAGCAGACTCGTAAATAACCTGCCATAGGACGAGCTGGTCTTTCAGGCAAGCGCTACGGTTTCGATCCCCGACCTGGTCGTGATGAAATTCGTGGCGGATAAAGCAGACGTTGCAGAAAGTTTTGACGTAGAATACGTCATCACCAGATCCGGGATCAGTGGTGAAACAGAAAATGACAGAATTTCAAACTATTACTATAAAAAAAGACTATGAGCCACATTCTAATGCTAATGTTATTAATAGTTAAAGGTCCACACCTGTGGAGTAACGGTCAGCGCGTCTGGCCGCGAAACCAGGTGGCCCGGGTTCGAATCCCGGTCGGGGCAAGTTACCTGGTTGAGGTTTTTTCCGGGGTTTTCTCTCAACCCAATATGAGCAAATGCTGGGTAACTTTCGGTGCTGGACCCCGGACTCATTTCACCGGCATTATCACCTTCATTTCATTCAGACGCTAAATAACCTAGATGTCGTAAAATAACCCAATAAAAAAATAGTTAAAGTATCATCGACTCTTGGAGTAAAAATTTACAATTTCCCCTCAATTTAATTCAAAATTCACTTACTACTTTCTTACAGTTAAATTGAAAGAATGCAAAAGGAAATGGAAAAAAAGAATTGGAGGCACAAGGAAAAATTTAGTGAAAATATATATTCTTTCGGCAAGCATTTATTCACTTCCAATTGACTTACATCAATGTTTCTCAAACTTTTTCTACTGCGGAACCCCTTTTAAGCTATAGAGTGATCGTGGAACCCTTGTAATCAATTTTCTTTATTTTGTTATTACAGTATCTACGAGCCCACGATTCAGTACCTATCGGCGAAATACAACATAGAAAAAATCACAGTTACCGGTCTCTTCTTCGGAGCGAGAGGAACCATTCCGAAGGCCTTTGTAAAGTGGAGGGAAAAATACAAGCTGACGAGAGATCTTCAAGATGCCATCGTCAACACCATAATAAAATTTTCTGTAGCGATATTTCGTCAGCATCTTTATGGTGTACATTCAATTTAAATTATATTTGGTTCTATTTTTTTTCTTATGTCTTAATCAATTTTGTCTGAAACCTGTTTATATAATTTTTCATTTTAAATTTTACTGTGAGCTATTCTATGTCGCAGGGCAAACCCAAAATATTGGGTCAGACCAATAAATTAAATAATAATAATAATAATAATAATAATAATAATAATAATAATAATAATAATATGATGCACGGTGATAATTAGGAGGATTTGACCATATTTGCATATTTTATTCCTTAGTTCAAAGCAGTATACTACTATGATTTATACGCGTTTGAAGAGGCTTACAACCAAATGACACGTTTTTACAGTACACATAGTTGATTCAGGAGCAGTTACTGCTACTTATGGAGCTTATTTCCGAAGACATTATGAGCAAAAAGTATATAAATATAAGTTAGGTCCAATTCTCAATATTTTCAGAGTTACACTAATTTGAAATTGTTTGTAAAATTCACATTTTCATCAGTTTTAAGGGTAAAAGAATATTACAGTTTGAGAATGAACTATTCAGGAGTATCATTTCTTTAATTGGCTGGTATTCTGAACGATGAAAGAGTAATGGAACTTCGTGATTTAAGACGGCGCTTATTCCGTCGGATCCCGGCCAACTAGTCACTCGTTACGAGTGCACCTCAGCACATGTGTGGACTTCGGTCCTAGGTTCATAGATATCTATGACGTAGTGCAGAGGGCGGCCACTAGAGGGAACCCAAGAGTTGGAACTTAAAAACTGAGACGATTCTGTCCGACGCCGGGGTGAATCCGGTGTGGCTTAATGAAAAAGCGTCAGCACGTAGAGCTGAAAACCCGGGTTCAAATCCCGGCGCCGGAGAGAATTTTTCTCCGTTCCATTACTCTTTCATCGTATGATGACGCAGAATGTCTGCATGGAAATATCATATGTACTTCGGTACATTAAAAAAGAATATATAGTATTCTGAAGCTGAAAATATGTTGTCAGTTCCATTGTATAGTTCTTTTTTTTTTTTTTTTCAATTTTTAATTACAAAATTAGGCTACATTATTCTTACGCACTTATCACAACAATTGTTACAAATCATACTTCTTGCAACTTGATTCTCTACAGTACAATTTTTGCATCCTAATTTACAATCATCAAGAATTTAAAAGAGTGGCATGATTTGTAACAATTGTCGTGATAAGTGCGTAAGAAAAATATAATTTTGTAGCTAAAAATAAAAAAAAAAACTGTACGAAGGTATTATGGAATTGAGTTTCAAAATACTAGCCAATTAAAGAAATGATACTTCTGAATAGTTCATTCCGTATTGTAATAATCTGTTACCCTTAAAATTGAAGAAAAAAGCATTTTACAAATAACTTCAAATTCTTGTAACTCTGAAAATATTAAGAATAGGACCCATGTTTATATGACTTCTTTTGCTGAAAATAAATTCGGAAATATGCTCCGTAAGTGACGGTAACTCCTAGTGAATCACCCTGTATATGCATACGAGTATTTCAGGTGTTAGTGCACATTTCCGCTTTTGGTGCATACAAAATACATATTTGTTCCCTTATATTAACCAACCCTCAAAATAATGTTTAAAAAATGGAAAATTGCAATATACAAGTTACGAGAGACGGAGACAGTGTAGACACTTTTCAATTTTATTTAACTTACTAGCCGTACCCGTGCGCTCCGCTGCACCCGTTAGAAATAAATATAAAGTAATTACATAATTAAAATAGGACGTTTGATCCAGGGAACATTCGTGTTCGATAGAAGGATATATCGTTTATTATGTTACTTAATTTAAATTGTGTTAAAAAAAATTAAAATGCGATCATTTTGATCCAGAGACCACTCATTCGGTCATAAAAATTATTTTAGGAAATACAGGAAACGAATGTACAGAATAGCCTATCAATGTTTCTGTGCATAAGAAGCTATTTTAATCTTACCTGTCCTCGATTCACTCAGAAGTTACTGTAATAACATTATAGCATTATGTCCATATAGAGAAACTACACTTTCCAATGGTGAATTAATAAGTAATTATACAAATCGGTTGATTTAGCTTCCGACATTACTTCATACAAATACAGAAACATTCTCTGTAGGCTATGTTTCATAGCTTTCGATTGTTGTTGTCCAAAACCCCTTATAGACGAAGTTATTTATTTCATTACACCGCCTTAGATGGCGTTGTTATTGTAATTTTGAAACTCATTTATCTAATTAAATATCAGTCCTATCAAAATTTTGCAAGCCACCGGCGTGGCTCAGTCGGTTAAGGCGCCTGCCTGCCGGTCTGAAGTTGCGTTCGGGCGCGGGTTCGATCCCCGCTTGGGCTGATTACCTGGTTGGGTTTTTTCCGAGGTTTTCCCCAACCGTAATGTGAATGCAAGGTAATCTATGGCGAATCCTCGGCCTCATCTCGCCAAATATCATCTCGCTATCACCAATCTCATCGACGCTAAATAATCTAGTAGTTGATACAGCGTCGTTAAATAACCAACTAAAATAAAAAATAAAATTTTGCATAGAATAAAACTTATCGGAAATTATGTTTAAAGAAACTTTTGTTACGTAATATTTTTCATGAAAATTAATAATAAGAGTGATATTTCGACTTATTTAATTCAAGCCCCCTTATAATCCCCCTTTTAAATAAAATATTTTGAATGCCATATAGCCTAAATTCTAAGTTACAACAAACTTAATTTATATTCCAATTTTCATATAAATCGGTTCAGCCATTATCGCGTGAAAAGGTAACAAACATCCAGACAGACAGACAGACAAACAAAAATTTCAAAAAAGCGATTTTCGGTTTCAGGGCGGTTAATTATATATATATGTTAGGGCCAATTATTTTTGGAAACTCGAAAATTACCAGAAAAATTCGGCTACAGATTTATTATTAGTATAGATTGTAGGCTAATCTGACAAAACACAAATAGTGACATCAAGATCAACAAAACACTCATTATAAACTCACTGTTCTGCATAGATATAACGTGACATCCCGGCAATCTCCATCACCATCACCAATTACCATCCTCATAATTATTTCAATTCATTCAGTACAGTACGAGTATAGTGTAGACCACGGCTGGGCAGCAAGAGCGGATTCTATCTCTCACGGGGAGCCATATGATTTCTCTTCATCCCCTTTCTTCCCCACCGAACACCGCGCAGCGTTGAGTCAGTGACGGATGAATAGTAAGCGTCCTCGTTTAGAGTCTAGATCTGCTCCCGATGCCCAGCCCTGGAGTAGACCAACAGTCTGTGGTGTACTCTGTATAGTTTCTAAGTAGTCTACACTTCTCGACACTACCGACATCTGTGAGTCACGCTTGTAGAGTAGGGGAGACTAACCGGCAAGTTCAGGGCTAGCTTTTTACTTACCGGCTCCTATAAACACATTATTGTGTAGAATAGAAAACCTTGAAAATAACTACTGAAGCTTTTGTGGCGACGTGATGATTCAAAGCTTTCTCGGGTCTCTAGCCAGGTAAAATGTTGGTGATACATCGACTTTTCGAGAATGTTCATCTTCCTGGTCTTCAGGGTAAACTGGTCTGAAAACGAGGAATATGAACATCTTCGAAACGGGTTTAGGGTATTTCGTAACCGGAAATTTCGTCACCGTTGTAGTCTGTAACCTATTTTTCGTCATTAGTTTTTTGGTCATCAAATACATTTTGTCATCGCGTTTTTTGTCACTGAGGAGAGTTTGTCACCGAAGATATTTCGTCATCATATACATTTCGTGATTATTTTTTATACTGAGGAGATTTCGTCACCAAAATAATAATTGTATGTCGTTGTAAAATAGATGACGTAGCTTCCGCTGAAGTTCCAGTTTCAGCTTACATTGCTTCTACATATTGCACATTTCCAATTTTACCCCAATTTGCTCAGTGGCTCGAATGCTCTGTAGGTTCTTTCATAATGGTTTTCTTATCTGAGGAAATAGTCATCAGTGAATTACAAGTAATTACACCTCTATACAATTCCAGTCTTCGTAACTTTGTGATTTGTATACATTCGTCGGTTTCTTGGTAAAAGTGACCAAGTCACATTCCAAGGCATCCAACCTTTATGAAAATTTAAGACATAATTATATATTAAAAACTAATAATATAGCACATTTACCTTCAAAATAACTTGTTACTAACATCTAAAGAAGAACAGTTAACTATGGATGGATCATTAAACATTTAAATGCCTTTTCCCAACAATTTTCAATTTTGGACTTGGTCACTTTTACCAAGAAACCGACGATATATCCATTATAGATTAACGTATCTCTTGCTCTATTACCTTTTACGAATGGAAATAATTCCGCCAAATATTAACTTGACGATTTTGAAAACAACGAATCCTGTAACTTGAAGATTTCGAATCCAATGTATCCTTGGAAACGAAATGAACAAAATGAACACAATGAAATAGGAGGTTTTATATTACGTATCACTTTATATAGATATTACCAACGGAGGCGACACGAAGAGGGGAAAATTGTGGTTGCGAATAGTGACGAGGAAATTAAATTGGTGACAACATATGGTGGTGACAAAAGTGAATCGGTGACAAGATGTTGCACTGGCAAATTTTAATATGCGACGAAATCACTGGGTGACGAAAATTCCGGATCCCCTTCGAAACGTCGCTATATCACAAACTTCTTACCTGGCTAGAAGCCCGAGAAAGTCTCGAATCAGAAAATCTGTTTTCTGAAAATTTGGAAAAATATGTAGTAGTTTATTGCAAATTAAATTTCACAGATCTTGAAGTTTCTTGCCTACAATTGTATAACTTTAGTACCTTATTTGTAAATATATAATGTAGATGTTTAAGTTATTTCTACTTAATTATGTGAACGGTAAATGAAAGTAAAATGAATAAAATAAAATCAGTTTTTCATTTTTAATAGTGTATATTTTGTTATGTTTAATGCATATATCTTGGTTTTTAAGGGCATACGTGCATGCATATTTTTCAAATGTTTTAGTGCATATGATTTCCCCCTCCATGACAATAACTATACTTATTGTACTCATGACAGCATATTCAAGTGTTTACAATTTACCCCGAGAACTTACTTTTAATTTCCAGTTCCGCAAAAATATACTAATTGAAATATATTAGCATATTTTACGCCTTCAATCCTGCGTAACAAGGACAGCCAAGAAGTTTCTTACGTGGAATGAGTTAATTTTGAATCCGTGATACAGTGTAGGCCTATCCATGGAAATTACAGCCAACTAGTAGAGAAGTTGGTGGATAGAATGACGTAATATTGAATCTACAATTCCCTGCAACCATGGGAATTCAAACGGCCAAGTGCATAAGCGGGCTATGGAGCGTGAAATGGATTTCATCTCGCCTTACGACCTTTTTAAGACACTCGACAGCAGCAATTGAGTGCGCCTTTTAACCACAAATTTGAGCACTCACAAGCACTCTCTGCTCTTCCAAATCCTGGATCGCAGCCTTGTTTACCGTCGGCCATAAAGGACGGCGGGGTTCTTACGTCACACCCCCTCTGTGTCCCGGGTAAAGCTTTCTTTTTGCGCCTGTCCCTGCGTCATTAGCTCGGCACAGCACAACAAAACTTAACTTCAGTCTTCACACCTCGTGTTTCGTGCTGTCGGTTAACTTCAAAAAGTCGATTCATTATGCGGAAGCAACTGATAATGCCATCATTTGTGTAGTAGCCATGTAGCTGAAATAAAATTACAGTTTACTGTGCTCATGTGTATCGATTAAATTAAACAATTCGTCAGTGATTCTGTGATTCCAAATGACGGAAATCTTTCTTCGTGTAGTTTTATTACCAGAGTCCGAATTAACGATTCAGTCTCGATTCACCGAGTCGACTCATGACTCGACTCATTATGCTCTAACAATCAATTTGCTACGTACTCGTAGTTTGGTAGATTCAAATAAATAAATAATTACAATAAACACAGTATGTTAATTAAATGAGTCAACTCATTAGTGACTTTATGATTCAAACTGATGAGAGACTTTTGAACGAAATGATTTAATACACAATCAAAATATAATAAATTTCATCAGGACAATGAGGTTAAGTTGGTTTGGCCATGTTAAAAGAATAGAAGACCAGAGGCCAGCGAAAGGTATATATATATATATATATATATATATATATATATATATATATATATATATATATGTATATATATATATATATATATATGGAAACCCCTGGGAACTAGAGCAGCGGGTGTACCGAAAAGCCGCTGGGAAGATGATATTGTGAATGATTTGAGGAAGCTAAGAATCACGGATTGGATGATGGTCGTACAGAATAGAAGTTCCTGGAAAAAAAGTGTTGAGAAGGCCAAGACATTCAATTTTGAAGTTGTAGTGCCTTGAGAAGAAGAAGAAGAAGAAGAAGAAGCAGAAGAAGAAGAAGAAGAAGAAGAAGAAGAAGAAGACTTTTGAAAGAATAGTCTTCTTTATATTTCACATGAGTTAAGATCGTGTTGACTATTGCCTTCAATGAGTCGATTCATTATACTGAATCAATGGCAGTAGTCATATAACCGAACTACAATACTGTACATTCCGTTCATGTGTATCGATTAAATGAAACAATTCGTCGGTGATTCTGTGATTCCTACTGACGGAAATCTTTCCTTCGTATAGTTTTTTTTTTTTTTACCTGAGTGCGAATTAAAGATTCAGTCTCGATTCACAGAGCCGACTCATGACTCGATTCATTACGCTCTAACGATTACGTAATTTGTTACGTAGTTCCATAGGTTCAAATAAACAAATAATTATAATAAACACAGTACCTTAATTAAATGAATCGAATCGTTAGCGAACGTATGATTCAAACTGATAAGGGATTTTTAAAAGAATCGTCTTTACGATTGCGAATTGAAAGGCTTGTGTTTCGTGTTGACGACTGTCTAACTCCAATGAGTCGACTCATTATGCTGGAGCAATGGCAGTAGTCATGTAACCGAAATACAATAATACAGTCTATTGTATTCATGTGTATCGATTAAATGAAAAAATTCGTCGGTGATTTAGTGATTCCTAGTGACAGAATTCTTTCCTTCGTATTGTTTTATTACCTGAGTGCCAATTAAAGATTAACTGTCGATTCACCAGTGGACTCATGATTCGATTCATTATGCTCCAACGCTAAAGTGATTTGCTACGTAGTTTGATAGATTCAAATAAGCAAATAATAACAACAAACACAGTGTGCTGGTTAAATGAGTCGACTCATTAGTGACTGTATGATTCAAACGGATGAGAGATTTTAAAGGACAGCCTTCTTTACATGACTTAAGAGTTCGAATTTATAGGTTCCGTACAAGTCTTGATTTTCTTATTTAGAATAGATTCCCTGTTTGATTTGTGTCATAGTCAGTCACACTGAAATGGTAAATTCATTACAGTAAAATCAGTGAAAAACAAATTAAAACATTAAATTTCATTAGATCGACTTTGTGAATTCATAATAAAATGAGTCGATTCATTAGCGATTTTGGGACTGCAACTAATGGAAGATTATCATTCGAGTACTTAAAAACAGTCGATTCACTAGACTCGACTAAGTGAATTGATAGTCTTAAAAATGAGTCGATTCATTAGCGATTTGATGATTACACCCGATGAAAGTATTTCATTCGATTAGTTTTAAAAACTGTCATCTACTATATTACTGTATACGAGTTATAAATCTTTTCGTATGAATGTTCTAGAAAAAAACAATATTCTGATTAATTTCGAGGGAAAAATTGTTCCGGGGCCGGGTATCGAACCCGGGACCTTTGGTTAAACGTACCAACGCTCTCCCACTGAGCAGAGTTCCCGGGTAGCTCAGTGGGAGAGCGTTGGTACGTTTAACCAAAGGTCCCGGGTTCGATACCCGGCCCCGGAGCAATTTTAAAGTTAATTTGAATAATTTCGAGGGAAAAATTGCTCCGGGGCCGGGTATCGAACCCGGGACCTTTGGTTAAACGTACCAACGCTCTCCCACTGAGCAGAGTTCCCGGGTAGCTCAGTGGGAGAGCGTTGGTACGTTTAACCAAAGGTCCCGGGTTCGATACCCGGCCCCGGAGCAATTTTCCCCTCGAAATTATTCAAATTAACTTTACAGGGAGTTATTCCTGAAAGCTTAATTTGCAATATTCTGATTAATTCAATTTTTTTTTATTTTCCAAGATTTTAGAACTTCCCTTAGAGTTCGAGTTAAAAAGAAGCTATTGTATAATGAAATAAAATTATACATCACCAATCCCGGAAGGCAACTATTTTTGTCCGTGCACTTTAGGAACACACTGTATAAGAATTCCACGGTCAGATCTACACGAACCACAATTCCCGCTGATGACGTCAAGTTCCGGTGCAGCAGCGTCTCTGATCAATGGACTGTAATTGGAGTGTTCTTGGGAAGTGCAGTTAACTTTTATACACACCATGAAATTCGCTTCAAATCGAAAAAAGAAGTATATGTGTGTGAGGGAAGGAAGAAATGGGAAACTTAAAATAAAGTACCAACGCAATACCGTTGCCATGGTTACCTTCAAGGAAGCTAAAGTAAAGGTATGGATGGAGTTAAGATTAATGTTCTGAGTGGAAGTTCTCCACCATGGCACCGGAAAATTACGTCCCATTTTCGCTACAGTGAGGGAGAGGGGGGAGCGTAGAACATAGTTTGACTACTTGAGTCCTACGTCCTAAAAGGACAAGTTTCAGCCGTTACTACGATAGATTCCTGCTCATCTAGGAAGGAGATAAAATTCCTAACAGTGGGCAGGAAGAGGGATAAAACTGTCTGTGTTTTACCAATAAAAGTCGATAGTTCAGTATCTTCACTGAATAAGGAAGTTTCGCTTTTCATTTATCTTGACCTCAATACCGCATTTATGGGTTGCCATGGAAACTCGTAGTTTCAGTGGAGCTGAGATATTAATAGCCTTCGCTTTCTCTACTCAGAAACTATTTATGGAGAAAGTAAGACTTCATCTTAATTTAAAGAATCACTCACGGTACGGCGGTTTGCTAAAGTGAATATTGAAAGAAGGTAATGGAGCAATGCTAAATTAATAATAGTAGGTAGAAAAAGCAAAGAAGCAAAGCACTGTTCAGTTACGTGTATACCACAAAATATGAAGCAAAACGTGCCGGAAATAACTCATTTACTCCAGTAATGAATAAGACAGTCCTTATTCAGTCCAGTAGTGATCTTGTCCCACACAGCCAGTCCAGATTACACAGCATGACCGCAAATCCTGCCAGTGAGTCTGTCAGTTGAGTCAGCGAGTAAACTAAACCAGACCAGTCAAGTCAGCGAGCAGACTAGACCAGATTGATCAAGTCAGCAAGCAGACTAGACCAGACCAGTCAAGTCAGCGAGCAGACTAGATCAGACCAGTCATGTCAGCGAGTAACTACACCAGACTGATCAAGTCAGCAAGCAGACTGGACCAGACCAGGCAAGTCAGCGAGCAGACTGGACCAGACCAGTCAAGTCAGCGAGCAGACTAGACCAGACTGATTAAGTCAGCAAGCAGACTAGACAGACCAGTCATGTTAGTGAGTAGACTAGACCAGACTGATCAAGTCAGCAAGCAGACTGGACCAGACCAGTCATGTCAGCGAGTAGACAAGACCAGACAAGTCAGCGAGTAGACTTGACCAGACCGATTAAGTCAGGGAACAGACTATACCAGACCAATCAAGTCAGCGAGCAGACTAGACCAGACCAATCAAGTCAGCGAGCAGATTGGACCAGACCAATCAAGTCAGTAAGCAGATTAAAGCAGACAAGTGAAGTCAGCAAGCAGACCGGGCAAGTGAAATCAGCGAGTAGACCAGTTCAGACCAGTCTAGTCAGCGAGCAAACTAGACTACACCGATCACGTCAGGGAGCAGAATAGAGAGCAGTCTAATAGCGAGTAGACTAGACCAGACTGATTAAGTCAGCGTGTAGACTACTAGACCAAACCAATTTAGTCAGCGAGTAGACCCTATCAGAGCAGATCAATGAATTCAGTGAGTAGACTAGACCAAACAACTGAAGTGAGCAAGTAGAATATACCAGACAGTCAAGTGAGCGAGAAGACTAGATCAAATCAGACAAGTCAGCGAGTAGACTAGACCAGACAAGTCATCAAGTAGACTACACAAGTCAAGTAAATGAGTATGCTTCACCAGTCGAATAAGCCAGTCTACAAGTTTAGTCCAGTGAGTTCAGTTCAATTCAGTCCAATCCAATCAATGACTCGGCCAGTTAAATTCAGTCAGTGAATCGAGTCAAGCCATCACCAACAGACAGTCCAGCGAGTCACTCTACCAAATTAATTCTCAGAACAGTATAGTTAGGCAGCAAATCAAACAGTCCAGTCAGGGAATGATAGACTGAAAATCAGCTAATAGAGTCAGCGAGGTAACCCATCCAGTTAGTACTGTGATTTCACGGGAGTAAGTCCAGCAGTGAGACAATCAAATTATTTCAGCTACTTCACTGAGGATGTCAATGTCTTTCTGTCATTCATTTATTCACTTTCTTTTGACCTGAATACGTCTTTGTTCGAGGTACAAACTGATTAAAAAATCTAACATTCTAGAGTAATACAAAGTTCAAGAAGTCTCCGCTAGATGCTGCACATTTCAAAGGGTATGCGTGCTGTCATCTTGTGAGTGCTGCGTAATCTACGAGACTTAAAAGTGATTATGCGAACAGCGTTATCTATCAGCGACTACTGTTATCTACATATAACCGGATATTTTCAGAAAAGTTATGACTAGCTATATTGGACAATCCATATTTTAGAGGAGGGGTCAAAAACAGAAAATAAATCAAATACAATAAAAACCCGTATCGCTAATGATAAAAATAATAAAATACAGCACGATAATAACAAATATGCATTCAAGCAATCATAGGAATTTTGTGAAGCACGTCACTTTTTAACCAGTTTCTTGGTTTTGTTCGTAGTGTTTGCCAACCCGTCTGTCTGTCTCTCTGAAACAACGTCGATGAGGAGAGTCAATAGTGGGAATATGTGGAGGTGGAAGATGTACTGTTTTTATCATCCCTCAAAGTGGTCAGAGTTAGTCTTGTTAATGGATACTGCATCAAACAATATCTGGTCAGGTTTTATTTTCAGCTAACCATTAAAGCCATGTTCCCTTGTTTGATTACCAACCGAACTGACCAATATCTGTAACCGAAAAAAATTAATTACAGGAGTTCATACATTTTTTAATAACAGAGAGATACCCTCCACAATTTTATGACACATGCGTCGATATAATTTGCCTGCTTTATGGTCATTTGAAAGACAAACCGCCATTTTGTTCGCATTCATAATTAAAACTGACCAACACATTCAATCTCGTTTTTTCTAACGTAACTAAATGTGATTGCTAGGAAGAAAAATTCTCATAACATTACATTAAGTGATATCGGTAATATTGGGATATTGTCCCTAGGTATATTTAATGTCGCTTCATACTTAACCGTTTATTGTAATTGATCAATCAGTCACTATAACGATATCACATGTATCCACGTTCGTTGCATGTAGTTACTAGGTTACGAAATCGCACTAAAGTGAAAATCTCTGTTACATTTGTTTTAAGTCCATTATTCGATCTTATGTTATACACCGTGTTCCGCTTACAAGAATCGAAAAATAAATGCTCACCATTTAAAATCAGATGAAGATACTGTTGTGATTTACATCTGACAAGACGCAAAAACTGTTCAAGTTTATGGAACAATGGTTTAAAAACAGCTGCGTCTTCATGCGCATGAGCACCAATGTTTAACGCGGCAACAAGCCTGGCGTCATTCAGTACAGAATTTCATCACTGGACAATTCTTCTTAATCGAGGCGAAAGTTATATGTAATGTGTATCTGGATATGTTGCAGAACTTTTATTGTTGACCACCTCTCCGCAGGATCGGTTTCTCAGCAACACGGAGCTCCACCCCATTACTATAGAGCAGTGCGTGACTTCTTGGATGCAAACTTCCCCGATAGGTTGATCGGAAGAGGAGGATCCATTGCCTGGCCACCTAGGTCTCCCGACTTTGATTTTTTATGAGACTTCGTGAAGGGTGTTGTGTACCAACGTGATAGAGTTGACTTTTTGGAAGAACTGAGGCAACGCAATACAAATACAGCTGCGCTAGTCACTCCAGAAAAATCTTATAGAACACTTGCTAGGAAGTTTAGTACAGTTTAGATGTCTTCAAAGTAACTCGAAGCGTTCACATCTAATTGCACTGACTATTCTCCGAAACTTGTAGAGTTTTTACATTAAGTTATGTAAAAAGTTATGTTACAAAATCTTTATTTACACTTAAAATTATCACGATCCCTCTAAGTGGAACACGATGCATTCGGACAAGCTATGTTCATTGTATGTGGTTGTTGAACTTTTATATTCATTTAAAGATTTTAACAGTTCCAAATATGTATTTACACGACCTAATACTTCATACTAAACAAAATATGGACAACTACACGTTAGATGTAAAATGTCTCAACATTCCATGAGCTGTACAAGTCTATTCAATGTTTGCTTTGTACTATTTTTTATAATATTTTACTCTGGGGCTCAAGGACAGGCCTTTCACTAAAAACCCAGCATTATCCAATCTTTCCCATTTTTCGCCTTGTACTTAGTCTCCGCATACGATCACTTGTAATTCCATTGAAACTTATTTCTTGATGGTTCTGAGTTTAGACGGCCGTGAAATTGTGATGTAAGTTATAACCTCTCCAACTTTAAATATTTATTTAAGTAAATCTGTGCATTACAGAAAAGAGCATTGTATGATACACATTCATAAAGTTATCTTTTTGGCCCAACTTTCACAAACTTTACAATCGTGTCAAAAAGAGAATCTTTACGAACTTGTGTCATAAATAACTATTTTCTAGTCCCCAGTAAATTTTTATATCCAGATTCAACTGTATATAATTACAAATAACATTTTTCTCCGTAGAGAAGAAATTAGCCTATGTTTAATCATTGTTAACTTGGAGGAAGAGAAATCGCTTTACATGGGGACGATATTCGTTTCTCCGTCTCTTTAAAGGTATATGTACGTGAACGATCACAAATATCATCAGAAAATGCAAGCTTTATATTTCTAAAATTTTATAAGTAAATGAACTCACAATTGGACAAAAATTACAAGGTACCACAACAAGACTTATTAGAACTTAAATATATGATAAAAGTATAAAAAGATTACTAATAATATTTTTTTAGAATTCACTTTTTACTTCAAATTAAATTTTCCAAAATTTGAAAATTTTCACACATCATTTCATAACTCCACAACCATTAGAGATAGAGTTCTGAAAGTTTGTACACTGATTTAACATGCATTTATGCAAAAGACAGACTACAATAATGCCCATATCTTTGAAAATAGAAAAATTAGGTCACAAAACATTATGTAAATTTTAATATATTTTATATAAGACAAATAAAAAACTGTATTAAAATAAACAACTCTACATGTCTGAGAGTAGTCTACTTATCAGAAATAAGTGTTTATTACATGCAGAAAAAATATTAAACATGTCAGAGAGACCATAACAATGTTATGGTTACCAAGTGATGTAAATGCAGAATTCTTTTTTTTTTTTTTTCATACTTTGATAAAACTGGTTTCAAAAATATTATTAGTAACGTTTTTTATGCTTTTATCAGATATTTAAGTCATAATAAGTCTTGTTGTGGTACTTTGTAATTTTTGTTCAATTGTGAGTTCATTTTCTTATAAAATTTTAGAAATTTAGAGCCTGCATTTTCTGATAATATTTGTGGTCGTTCACGTACATATACCCTTAATTCATCACATTTTCTAATATATTGCGTGTTCAACAGAAAATAAGTGTCATTTTGTATGGGCACCCCTTTATTACAAGATTTTATTAAAAACCGTTGCTTGCATATGAATTAAGATACTGATATTGTGTTAATAAACAGATATTACACCCTGTGTATGCAGCACAGCGCTTTCGACTCAGCCCGCCTGTTCATTAGACGTGCAAGTTTGGAAGCACGACCCTGCTGGGACGGAGTTGGGAACTAGTTAACCGGAATCCATCTGCTTGCCAGGGGAGTCCTAATCAGGAGGCCAAACAGTGGATCCAAGGCGCCCGGCCGACCATCTTTCCGCGCCCCGCGAGGACTACCCATTCTGCAGGTGAGAGCCGTTACTATGGCAACGTGCAACCTTTTTAGCTGTTTAAAAAAAGGAGAATAGTAAATAGATCACAGAGGTCATGTCTGCACCTGTTTCATAACAAATGAAATACTAACAGATAAAAATCTATACATAAAAGGCAAAATTTAATTTTTTGATTTGTGATACAATTAATAATAATAATAATAATAATAATAATAATAATAATAATAATAATAATTACTAATAATAAATCTGTAGCCGAAATTTTTCTGGTAATTTTCGATTTTCCAAAAATAATTGGTCCTAACATATATAATTAACCACCCTGAAACCGAAAATCGCTTTTTTTTAATTTTTGTTTGTAGGTCTGTCTGTCTGTCTGTCTGGATGTTTATTACCTTTTCACGCGATAATGGCTGAACGGATTTCGTTGAAAATTAGATAATAAATGAAGTTCGTTGTAACTTAGATTTAGGCTATATGGCATACAAAATACATTATTTAAAAGGGGGGTTATAAGGGGGCCTTAATTAAATAAATCGAAATATCTCGCTTATTATCGATTTTTGTGAAAAATGTCCATAACAAAAGTTTCTTTAAAAATCATTTCCGATAAGTTTTATTCTTCGAAACATTTTGATAGGACTGATATTTAATGAGATAAATGAGTTTTAAAATTAAAATAACTGCCATCTAAGGCGGTGTAATGAAATAAAAAACAAATGACTTCGTCTATAAGGGGCCTTGGACAGCAACAATCAAAAGCTATGGAACATAGCCTACAGAAAATGTTTCTGTGTTTGTATGAAGTAATACCGGAATCTAAATTAACTGATTTGTATAATTAATTATTATTTCACCATTTGAAAGTGTAGTTTCTCTAGATGGACATAATGCTGTAACGTTATTACAGTAACTTCTGAGTGAATTGAGGACAGGTAAGATTAAAATAGCTTCTTATGCACAGAAAACTTGATAGGCTATTCTGTATATTCGTTTCCTGTATTTCTTAAAATAATGTTTATGTAAGTTACATCCGTTATCAACACACTTTTTAAATAATATAATATAATAACATATAATATAATATAATATTATAATATAATATAATGTAAGTTATTTGAAGGGTTCAGAACCATAGTAGGCCAAGCGCCATTTACTGTATACGTAGAAAACAAGGGTTAAAATTAAGTTATTACCATAATTCAATGGAAACATATAACAAGTAAAATAAAGGATACACATTAAATCTAAATGATGTCAATCTTCATTAAACTATGGTTGCATGTAATAAAAATTAAGAAACATGTTAAAGGAATTGTCATTGCACCAAACGAGTGGTCTCTGGACCAAAATGATCGCATTTTAATTATTTAAATACAATTTAAATTAAGTAACATATTAAACGATTTATCCTTCTATCAAACACGAATGTTCCCTGGATCATATGTCCTATTTTAATTATGTAATTACTTTATATTTATTTCTAACGGGTGCAGCGGAGCGCACGGGTACGGCTAGTACTTTAATGTATTTGGGAAATGCCTATAATAATTAAGTTGACAAACTTTTGCCATCCAGTCTCCTTAAAAAAACTGAAAGTTATAATTCATAAAATAGTTATATCACCGGTCCTTGAGTATAGTTATGAAACTTGGACTCTCACTTTATGAGAAGAACAGAGGTTAACAGTGTCCGGGAATAAAGTGCTTAAGAAAATGTTTGGGGTTAAGAAGGATAAAGTTAGCCTACACAACGCAGAACTCCACACATTCTACTCTTCACCTAACATAATGTAGGCTATGAGCACGTATGGGTAAGCCCGAAATGCATATAGAGTGTTAGTTGGAAGACCTGAGAGAAAGACTTTTGGGAAGACCAATACGTAGATGGGAAAATAATATTAAAATGAATTTGAGGAAGCGTGTGATATGATGCTATGGACTGGATTAGTCTTGCTGAAGATAGGGACAGATGGCGGACTTATGTGACGGCGGCAATGAACCTTCGGGTTCTCTAAAAGCCATTTGTAAGTAAGTAAGTAATTAATAATAATAATAATAATAATAATAATAATAATAATAATAATAATAGTGTCATTTTCCCTAGCAGAGTTAAGGTCATCAGGCCTTCTCTTCTACTCAACCAGGTTGAAGCAGATACAGAACAATACGTCACGAATAAGGCATCACGTAGCTCCAACACTAATAACATCATATCAGCAGCAAATCTTACACACTTTATTCTTCTTCCTCCTACTATCACTCCTCCTATGTTCAGAAAACAGTTCTTCTCCAAATCCTCCAAGTAGATGTTGAACAGAATATGTGATAAAGGGCATCCTTGTCTTATTTCTCTCCCTATTTCACTGTTATACTGACTATTACATTTTACTACGTCACACTACTTTTGACCAATAAAACGGTACGAAAGGACGTCTTTCAACCAATCGTGGCTGCTTATCGCACAATTTTATCGCGTCCCTAGCATTTGTTTAATTTTATCGCGTCCCTAGCATTTGTTTAATTTTATCGCGTCCCTAGCATTTGTTTATTTTTATCACTACCCTAGCATTTGTTTCTTTGTTTGCCACCATTTCAAACTGCACTGGTCTGGACGTTAAAAAACATAAAATTACAAACCACTCCAGTCGATGCACCGCAATTTCAAATATGACTCGCATTGGCATTCAAGAGCAAGAAATAATAAAGATCACTGATCATATATGAAGAGCACCATTCGGAAATCCTGAATAAGTTGAGGGATACATTATGTACATCAACGAGTTCACTTCTTTTACGCACACGTCCAATATAACATCAACTGAACCACCAACCACTAAAACATTCAAATTTGAAAATTGTACTTCCTATAATTGTTTATTTTAAAATTATTCATGTTTATTAAAACGTTTCTTGTTTATTTGATCATCCCTAAATAAAACTTTTCTAACACTTGTTTATATTATATAGGTTATGTTTGTTATAGCTGCTGCTATATGATATTATGGATAGTCACGTATCAGAGATTGTTTAATACTAAGATTTATTGAAAATCATCTGTCAAGTGACGTTGATTACTGGAATCCGGATGATTGAAGTGGAATGCAAATGTTTTTAATAAAAATGAAACTGAATCAACAAAGCCTTCTTGACTAGTAACCGTCCACAGAGTTCAATGAAGATTCCATAGTTAGCACAACTGATAACAAGAAAACATAATCATAACACACTACTGCCATCTATCGTATTGTTGAGATGGTACAATAATACATTTGAAGACAGTTATATTTTCGTAAGCCAATTAATATTTTATTGTATTGGAGTACTTTGTTACTTCTAATCTTTATACACTTTCTTCTAATCGTGTAATAGTCAATTAAATCCCACTCGAGTTTTGATTTTCTCTAGATAAATCAAAATCTCTAGTGAGATTACTGTTGATAAAAATATTAGGGGAGGCACGGCCTCCCATAAAAATCCGCCGCTGATCTAAACTGACACCGCCGATCATACGACTTTCCAATCCTACAATGATCAGAAAAATAAAAATTCTAACACAGCTTTCATAATGTAACAAGGATCCTGTAATTGCATACGAAATTTGAGACCAATTCTGATCCAACTCACCCGGGAAAACAGATTGCTGACAAAGGCGGTGACAGGATTTGGGGATTAAACATTTAAAAGCTTAAACAATGCACGGTGAACCGTACGCATTGTGTCAGCCCATGAATGGGATAGTCAACAGAACTGCATTGTAGCAGACCACTGCAATAGAGGCGGGCATTCTTTACACAGGTAAGAGCTCGTCTTGTTCAATGGTTGTGCAACAATGCTGGAAAACAGAGAGAAAGAGATGATGGCAGCAAAGAAAATTTGGTATCTTGAATACGAATTCCTCTCTATACGTACGTCTGACACGCTATGTAGCAATTCGGTTCTTCATTATGTTGCTAAAACAAATAGTCCAAATTTGTTCATTACTACTGTATGTTAAACTAAAGCAACAGTAATTCTGTCCACTGTTGTGGAGTAACAGTTTGCATGGCTGACCGTGAAATGAGAGGGCCCAGGTTCAAACCCTGGTTGGAACAAGTTACCTGGTTAAGGTTTTTTCTCGGGTTGATAAAGCAGTTGATGAAGCGTCTTAAAATAACCAATAAAGACAGTAATTCTATAGTGAAGCTAAAAATAATTATTTATGATACAAGTGTTACAAATCACATAATTTATTTTTAAGAACGTTTGCGAAACGAGGCCGCAGGCCAAGTGTAGGAAAGAAACCCTACGAACAAAATGAAACAAAATTTTTAACATGTGTTTTTTACACAATTTTTTTTTTTTAGAAACTCGTTCGTCAGTGATGGTATAGAAACAATTCCCCCCGAATTGTCCACTGCTGCCTTTCCCCTCATTGTAACAGTGAAAACTTTATCAAGTTAAGAACAGAAGGTAGTATAGCTCACTAGCAGATTATTCGATTGCAAATCGGGATGTCGCCGTTTAAAACCCGGGTGCCCCTACTGTTTTATAATTACCAATAAAAACAGATAACATATAATAGACAACATTAAGTCAAATTGATCATACACGGAGAAGAAGACGAAGGCGAAAATAACTGGAGAATGCTGGGTTTGTAAGTGAAGGACTTGTTCTTGGGTAGGAAACTATTAATGAATTATGAAAAACGCGCATGTCTGCTATTATTATTATTATTATTATTATTATTATTATTATTATTATTATTATTATTATTATTATTATTATTATTATTATTATTGTACTTGTAATTCAACATATAAAGGCCCTGCTTGTTGGTGACTTCATTATATTCATTGCGTTCAATATTTCTCAAGCTAAAACGAATAGCCTAAGTGTTTTTCTGAGCTTATTCCATACACAGCTATCTCGTTTTCCACTAACAGTTTCATCCAGGATCATGGTATTAAAGGGGAGATCAGCCTATGCTGACAATACTAAATTTCTTATGTCCAGGTGTAATTTTCTCAAGAATTATAAGAGCTGGATGAATGAATTTTTTCTACTAGGTATTACAGAATTAATTTTATAGAATAGACTTCATTAAATAGTTGATTTTTACTAAAATTTATTTTTAAAATATTTTTCAATTTTTTTTTTTATCTTTTGACTTAAATATTTATAATTATATTGTAATATATATTCGCGAAACTGATTAAATTAAATAAAATTTGGTCTAGTATGTAGCTTTCGTTGTAATAAAAGGCTCTCTGATATTTGGAATTTTTATATCTAGTACTTTCTGATAAAAGTACACCTGAGTACACAAAAATGCACATTCATGAAAAGCGAATATAAATTTTTCTTCGTTTTCACTTACTATCAAATCGCCCTAAAATGCTCTAGCCTCTTATTCTATGTCTTCATCATCTTGTCTTTGTGTGTTTTCTTGTCTTTCTTGCCTGTTTCTCTGAGTTATAAGGGAATGTCTGAAGTTCTACGAGAAAAGAGGGCGTGGCACTTTATGCATGGAGATAAAAATATGTTAAAATCACGACAAGACTAACAGTAAACATAAAATGTAATTTCATAATCATATTCTAGACATAGTGAACTATAAACGGACACAAAAACAATATTTCAGATTTGTCGTCCTAATTTGTTGTTGAAAATGTGCGAATCACTTAAAAATCGCCTCTTCAGAGCACAATTCAAATTAAGAAAAAAATAATACAGGAAGCGAGAAATATAGCAGTGTGATAAACAATACTGAATGAATCCCGAGAAAAGTAAGTGTCCGTTCACAAATGTCGCTTTATTCCTTCCGGAGTTACAAGGCAATTGCTTAAGTTCTACGACAAAAGGGGGCGTGGTTCTGTATCCATACAGATACAAAAATGTGTGAAAATCAAGACAAAAACAACAGTAATTACAAAACTAATTTAATAATCATATTATAGATATATTGAAACATAAAATAACACATAAAATATAATTTCAGATATTTCGATCAAATTCGCTGTTTAATCTCCAATGTGCAATAAAAATAAGAAGGAAATAACTTACTAATGTACTGTCTTTCATTGGTTTGCTTCAAAGAACGAATGAGAAATAGAAAATGTGATTTTTAATTTTTAAATTATTGTTTATTTAACGACGCTCGCAATTGCCGAGGTTATATCAGCGTCGCCGATGTGCCGGAATTTTGTCCCGCAGGAGTTCTTTTACATGCCAGTAAAATTACTGATATGAGCCTGTCGCATTTAAACACATTTAAATGCCATCGACCTCAGCTGGGATCGAACCCGCAACCTCGAACATAGAAGGCCAGCGCTATATCGACTACGCTACCGAGGGCGACTGTGTTTTTGATTATTTGTGATAAGGGTGATTGTATTCTTCACCTGACATAATAAGAAACATTAACTCCAGACGTTTGAGATGGGCAGAGCATGTAGCACGTATGGGCAAATCCAGAAATCCATATAGAGTGTTAGTTGAAAGGCCGGAGGAAGAAAGACCTTTGGGGAGGCCGAGACGTAGGTGGAAGAATAATATTAAAATGGATTTGAGGGAGGTGGGATATGATTGTAGATACTGGATTAATCTTTCTCAGGATAGGACATAAGCGGCAATGAACCTCCGGGTTCCTTAAAAGCCATAAGTAAGTCATAAGAGTAATGAATTAAAATTATTCTAATTCTGGTAACTATATTTACTGAGCAATAACAGTCATCTTTTGTTCTTTTTTTTTTTTTTTTTTTTCGTTGTTGGTAACTCTACAGCATCTACTAGATGCTTTATGGTCGTGCTAACAGATGCAGTTACTTGTCAACAATGTGACGCTGAAACGTGTGTTCAGGTTACTGCCCAGCGACAGTCCTGATATATTTTTATATTTGTGATGATTGGTTAATTAATATTAACCCGGCACACTCACAATCACATTCATACAAATTTCCATACTCTAGACACCCAGGGAATTCTTCTTCTTCCCGAGCCCGGGAATCGAACCCGGGACCTCCTGATCTGGAAGCCAGCATGCTGACCAACAGACCACGGAGGCAGTCTCTTTTGTTCTGCTGACAAACTCATGGATCAACTTCCCTTTATAGTACCTATAGAATTATTAAAACAAGTTTCGACAATGGTAACCATAGTAACTGAGCAACATGGAGAGCCTTTTCTTCTTTTAACAACTACGCAGACACGTGATGTTCAGCTAACACAGTATCCAAGCAACGGCAATAATAGCTGTGTGTAGATTCCGTTATCAATCTTTACTCTGACGGCTTTTACAAGGGTCGAGGGCAGATTTCTTGACCTCTCGTCTTTCATAATACAACAGACCTGTTGATGACAGCTGGATTATGAACGTGATGCCCTGCAGAAACGTTCTGGTGTACCGGAAGCAGACGAATGTGTATCAGAGTGCTTCTTAACGATGTGTGTATTCTTGTATCCCACTTACAAGAGGAAATACAAACGAATAATGGAGGGTTCTTGCTGAGAAGAAGCCTTAAGTTCAACTGAACGAAGAGAGGAGTTTCGAATTCCTCTGAATGGACTGTGAAGATACATGCAAAAGGGGCGAAGAATCCAAGAGCTCGCTATTTGTTATAGGCGTAAAGGCTTGGCTTTCCAGAACCGATGCATGCGAACAAATCCGGACCACAAGAGCTATAGTGAGTGGTGCGCGGTCTACGTAGCTTCACAGAGGCGCCTCACTGCGTCGCCTCGGACCCATTCATCCGGCCGGATTTGTGCGAGGCGCGCACTGCGAGGCTTCAGCAAATAGCTTTGGGTTTAGGGGGAAGAAACAATGGTGGGTTGTAAAGAGGTGGTGTAGATTGTTTTTTTTTATCATTTAATAAAGTGCTTTATCTAGGAAAATAAAACAATTAAAATTTGGATACGTGGAGGAGGGAAAGACGGTCTACTGAACGCAAATAACCATGCATATATATATATATATATATATATATAGCAGTAAAAACACTATAGGGAGGCGTGTGGTAAAATAAACCGGCATTCATAACTAGTTTTTTGATCTAGATTTTTCTCAGACTGTCATCTAGCGGCTCAAAAATAAACTATGTGGAGTGACTTTTAGTGTTTTATATCGACTATTACACTTTTACTGCGTCATACCACTTTAGACCAATAAACCGGTACGACAGGACGTGTTTCAACCAATCATGGCTGTTTACAGCTATAATTTTATCAGTTTTCTAGCATTTGTTTGTTTTTATCACTTCCCCAGCATTTGTTTCCTTGTTTTCCAACATTTAAAAATGCAAATTATTTACGATACTATAAAAGATGCTTCGCCATCATATTTTTTTCATGCATAGATAGTAAACTGAAAATGGCGGAGAGGCGGGAAATCAGAACAGAAATAAAAAAAGTAGTGCAGGGAGGGTCAAAGCTGGAGAGAAGAAGTAAAGAGGAGGACACAAGGACAGAGAGGGCTCAAGAAAAGGAAGGACTCAAAGAGAGCGAAAGGTCAGAGCTGGGAAAGAAATGAGAGGAAGGGCAAAGGGACATAAATGAGGACAAATGGACAAAAATGAGGACGTAAGAACAGAGATAAGGACGAAAGGACAGAGAGGAGAATGAAAGGACAGGAAGAAGGGACAGGATAGGTGAGCACGAAGGACAGAGATTATAACAAAATGACTAGATTAGGACGTAAGAACAGAGGTGAAAAAGAAAGGACAGGAAGGACGGCAATCAGACATAAATGAGGACTAGGACAAAGGACACAGATTAGAACGAAAGATCAGAGATGAGAACTAATGGACAGAGATGAGAACGAAAGAACAGGGATGAGAACGAAAGAACAGAGGTGACAACGAAAGAACAGAGATGGCAACGAAAGAACAGAGATGACAACGAAAGAACAGAGATGACAACGAAAGAACAGATATGACAACGAAAGAACAGATATGACAACGAAAGAACAGAGATGACAACGAAAGAACAGAGATGACAACGAAAGAACAGAGATGACAACGAAAGAACAGAGATGAGAACGAAAGAACAGACATCAGAACGAATGAACAGAGATGAGAACGAATGAACAGAGATGAGAACGATTGAACAGAGATGAGAACGAAAGAACAGAGATGAGAACGAAAGAACAGAGATGACAACGAAAGAATAGAGATGACAACGAAAGAACAGAGATGACAACGAAAGAACAGATATGACAACGAAAGAACAGAGATGACAACGAAAGAACAGAGATGACAACAAAAGAACAGAGATGACAACGAAAGAACAGAGATGACAACGAAAGAACAGACATGAGAACGAAAGAACAGATGAGAACGAAAGAACAGAGATGACAACGAAAGAACACAGATGAGAACGAAAGAACAGAGATGACAACGAAAGAACAGAGATGAGAACGAAAGAACAAAGATGAGAACGAAAGAACAGAGATGACAACGAAAGAACAGAGATGAGAACGAAAGAACAGACATGAGAACGAAAGAACAGACATGAGAACGAAAGAACAGACATGAGAACGAAAGAACAAAGATGAGAACGAAAGAACAGAGATTACAACGGAAGAACAGAGATGAGAACGAAAGAACAGACATGAGAACGAAAGAACAGACATGAGAACGAAAGAACAGACATGAGAACGAAAGAACAGACATGAGAACGAAAGAACAGAGATGACAACGAAAGAACAGAGATGACAACGAAAGAACAGAAATGACAACGAAAGAACAAAGATGAGAACGAAAGAACAGAGATGACAACTAAAGAACAGCGATGAGAACGAAAGAACAGAGATGACAACGAAAGAACAGAGATGACGACGAAAGAACAGAGATGACGACGAAAGAACAGAGATGACGACGAAAGAACAGACATGAGAACGAAAGAACAGAGATGGCAACCAAAGAACAGAGATGATAACGAAAGAACAGAGATGACAACGAAAGAACAGAGATAACAACGAAAGAACAGAGATGAGAACGAAAGAATAGAGATGACAACGAAAGAACAGAGATGATAACGAAAGAACAGAGATGACAACGAAAGAACAGAGATGACAACGAAAGAACAGAGATGACGACGAAAGAACAGACATGAGAACGAAAGAACAGAGATGACAACCAAAGAACAGAGATGATAACGAAAGAACAGACATAAGAACGAAAGAACAGACATGAGAACGGAAGAACAGAGATGACAACGAAAGAACAGAGATGAGAACGAAAGAACAGACATGAGAACGAAAGAACAGAGATGACAACGAAAGAAGAGAGATGACAACGAAAGAACAGAGATGACAACGAAAGAACAGAGATGAGAACGAAAGAACAGACATGAGAACGAAAGAACAGAGATGACAACGAAAGAACAGAGATGACAACGAAAGAACAGAGATGAAAACGAAATGTCGAGATGAGGACTAAAGGATAGGAAGGAGGGCAAAAGGGACACAGACGAATATGTAAGGCCAAGAAGAAGAGCACAGAAATATAGGTGAAGAAGAAAGGACAGAGATTAGAACGAAATGATATAGATGAGGACGTAAGAACAGACATGAGGACGAAAGAACAGATTAAAAATAAAGTACAGAGACGAGACGAAAGGACAGGGAGGAGGACGAAGGACAGAATAATGGTTGCGTGTGCCACAGAGTGCTAACAAGGACTGGATAAAGTTCGGAATAACAAAGAGAAATATGGAGAGATAGAGAAAAATATGAAGGACAAAAAGAACGAAAGGGCAATAAAAATGAAATAAGAAGGTGAGTGGAGAAATACAATGAAAGATTAGATTAGTAAGATAGTTACTATGAGAAGAAATATAAAGAACGGACAAAGATATTGAAGGAAACAAAGAAAAGACTATGAGGACAGTGAAAGGAAATAACAGAGAAGAAGAAAGGAAAATTGGAGATTAAGAGGAAAGAAGTGTATAAAGGACAAACAGACAAAGAAAAATAAAAGAGCATTAAAATAGAAGAAAGAAAAACATTACAAAAACAAAAAAATAAAATCACGAGGGAAGGAGTATGGAGAGAAAGATGATACATAAATTCTGCGAAAAGAAGACCGAATCAATCAAATGAATGTAAAAACAGGCTTCAGTGACACAGATCTAAACACCGGACAAGTTTCGGAACGTTCTGCGGAGCAAATACTTTAAATGCAAATAATTATGGGTTCATTTGACCCAATAAAAACCTCTTTAGCCAGAGTTGTTGGGGACCAAATAACCCAGAGCTGGGAAACAAAAGGGAGTATAAATCCATTACCATATATTTTATGGATTCTCTGACGTAACCACACACTCGCTGGATGCACTCTGCTGCTTGTTCAGTTAAACAAATAATACTGGTCGATATAGGATCTCCGCTGAAGGATTTGGCGGCTGACTAGTGTCGCTATTCAGCGAAAAGCTCAGCACTCAAACCCATGCTCCGGCAATGTGTTTGCTTTTTAGATAATGCTATTTGTTAGATCAATGTCTGTTATTCGGAGGTACTGTCCAGACACATCAGAAAGCAATTAACTGTATGCGTAATTACAAAAAACTGAAACGTTACATCGTCTCACAAGCATTTTGGGTGTGTCTACAACAGCGTTGACCAAAACTCGAACGGCAGTGATTACTAGGGAGCGGATTTTTATAGTTTTTTTTTTAATATGACAAAAATACCTTACTTAGCTTGAAAAAAAAATGTTACTAGGTACTCACCAATCACACTTGAGTATCAGTTGCTAGTAGTTGTCCGAGAATTGCAGTGAACAACAAAGGTCACTTCCAAATTCTCCACCACAAATGCATGCCCATTATCTCTGAACAACGATTTATACTGTGAAAACGATCTTTCCACATCACAGGGAGTCAGACGTGCATATTTAAAGAGAGGACTGTCACTAAACACCTACACCGTCAATTTCACCTACAGGCACCCCTCCAATACTTGAGCAACTTTACACATTTTTTTTATATCCACTGTTTTGCCGTGAATGCACACATGAAGCAGCGGCAATGTGCTTGTTTCCAGACAAAATGTTGGGTTATCTGAGAGCTCTGATCTGCACTTAGGTACTGATTTACCACATGGATGGCAAAATAACACTTTTCCGTCGGTAGTAAAAAAGTTTTTAAATTCATCTACATATTGCTTTAGACGTGATCTTAAACTCGATTTGATTTTAGGCATCCTAAGAGGCTAATATCACGCGTCTTAACGTAAAAAAAATGTTTCTAGCTACTGACCGGCAATGTCGGCGAAAAGCTTCCTATAGCGACACCACCACGTCTACACTACGCAGCTTATGCTTATGGTCCGATAACGGGGAATCACAACAAGATGTATTTCCACACTTCATAGGCATGAACGAGAGGCGAGAGATTTGTTTAAATTAAATAATGTTTATACCCGAGCTCTTATCCGTTGTGTTTCACAAACAAAGCGCGGAATGAAATCATTTTCAGCAACAATAAACATTCCTAATAAAATTATGTGTTGCAAGATCTCTCCTTGTTCATGTCAATTTATTCTCATATAATAACACTAATATGCCACCTAGCAGTTCTCAGAACTTGAGGCGATACTATTACAAAAATGGATCACAGATACACCACGAAGCAACCAAGAATTCTTAAAAAGATAACGTATTTCTGAGTGATATAATTGATTTAGTTTTAAAATATTTAAAAGTTCTTGTAAAAAATTATTTAAGTAAAAAAACTACAAGATTTATGCGTTTATAATAGATTTCCTGAAAATATGTATTTACATAAATTTTTTGTGAAAATATGTGTTTTTATGTAAAATAAAATTCGGGTTTTAAACTTGAAACTTGACATTCGGAATTTTTAACTTTGTTAATTGTGTTTCATCACACGCAAGAAAAATATTTAATTACATAGGAATCCGCTCCTTAGGGTGCTATGCATAGACATTTCGCTAGCCCGTGCTACCAGCGTGCTAAACTAGCCCCGGCTATCGACTGATTACTTGTACAGGATTCATTTCATATCATATCATATATCGCTAACACTAGTTTATGAATACGAAAAACGTTAGTTCGCTGATCAACCACCGGAAGCCCGCGCTAAGAATATCTATAAATATGGCTCGTAGTGATTACACGCGAGAGACAGTCTAAGAAGTAAGGAGACGGGGGAGAGGTACATGGCATGAAAACTACAATCAGTGGTGGTTCGTGCACTAACATTGAGTTCTTCATCAAGCCCGCGAATAAAAATAGCAAGCTTTGCTGTATCAGTAATGTCACTACTGCCATAAAGAACTAATAAAAATATACAAATTTTCTTGCTTTTTTTTTAATATTCCTCAATGAACACAATCAGAAATTTCCTAAATTCTGTTCTGGATATTTAGTCTAGAAATGCGCAGTTTTTCACACTTAATTAACAACTTTCAATGGACAAATTATTTCAGCCACTTGATCATTACGCTTTTCTAAAACTCTCCTTCGTTGGAAGGCTTAAGAGAACGAGCTATTTCGTTCGCCACCGTTGGAAAAATTCCATAACATCCTAACTAATTAATTTTTTGGGGGACTTTATAATATTATAAAACACAACTAATAGTGAATAAAACTAACATTAGTTAAATACATTTTGACAATTAAAATAAAATTAATTAAACTAAAAGTTTTTATTGATTTCTCGAAAGTTTTTTGTCACTTGTGGGGGTTTAAAAATAAACGATTCTAGTGATACAGAACTTTTTATAGCAAAACAGTTTAAGGTAAATATGATTTGAACATAATAACTCATTAAATGTAATAATTTTCCAAATTTTATGTGATAAATGACTAATCATGAAAGAGTTTGGAAGCATGGCTGAATAGACTTTTTGTATGTCAGAACATTAATAAACTTATTTTTTCAATCTCCGCTTCCACTCGCATTACTAATCTTTATTGGTCGTAGGCCATGTGTACAGGTTTGTGTAGAAACCTTTCACTTCATCCGGTATGAATTGCAAAATCTTCTTAAGATCTTCATTCTTTTAACATTAATTGGTAGCCTCGAGTCATATTATGCTAGGTTTGTTGGCAGTTCAAACGGTAAATTTTCATCAGAAACTGAGCGAAGGAAGACTAAAAATAAAAGTTCTTGGAGCTTTTTTTTTTTTACGTATTTTACATTTATTATGTTAATTACGAATTATTTACGCGTATTTTACTGTAATGTAAATAATCTTTTTTACGCGTAAAGTTCCGTCTATCTTGCACAAATACAAAAAGAGAAACGAGGGTTGAGGCTTTTGCAACATGCGGTTTACCCGTGTATTTGCTGGATGACTAATTTGCTTAACAATATACAACTTGCAGGAATCCGAGCTGTATTAATTTCACAGCAGACATCGCTTGTTTGTGAATGACTCTTCCAACAAGCTCTCAACCTACTTTTGTCTTTTTAAGTTCGTATTACACATTAAACACGAGTGTGGTACTTAGCAGATATGAAATTCCTTAGAAAGTGCTCCAAGACATACATTAACTGAAACAACAGATATATTGAAATAAGAGAAAAATATTAAAATAATTTATACGAACTGTGATGAATAGATCGCGGAACTTTACGCAATTACATGATTTTTATTGATTTGGCATATGGAAAAAGTACAAGTACATCCTTGCTGGCAATCGTTTTTACTGAAAATAAAAACCAACTTTATTTTGCTTAAATGCATTTTTCTAGTGTTTTCCCTTTTGATTGCATATACAGGATGTTTCAGGGCTAGTGTTACAAGCTTTCAGAGACGATGGGGAAGAACACATTTATCAATTTGAGATAAGGAATCCTGGTCCGAAAATGATGAGTCGAAAGTTACAAGCAAAAATAGCTGTGTGCAAATGAAATAATTTTATTCCTCTCTACACATTATTTATGTGTATTTATCTGTACATCTTACACATACTGTATTAATCTGACGTTGTTTACGTTGTCTACTTACAGTATTCCATTCAGTGCGCTGTCTGAGGGGTGGGGACAGGAAACTACACTAAAGCAATGCAGATAGCGTAATGTGTAACGGACATGGTCGGTCCTGATATGCACGTCTGTAGACAGCAGTGTATGTGTACAAGTTGCAGTGTCCAGTCGATCAGTCCTAGTGAAATGGAGGAGTACACGAGAGCGGAATATGAAGACCTGATTTTCGAATACGGATGAGCCAATGGGAACAGTAGACAAGTTCAGAGATTGTATCGGGCCACAAGTACCCACGTAGGAGACATCCGGCCCATACCATCTTTCCACGGTTGTTCCAAAGGTTAAGGGAAGGAGGGCACGTGGAGCGAAATCACAATTTCATTTCCACGGAACTATTTTTGCTTATAACTTTCGACTCAGTCATTTCCGGACCAGGGTTCCTTATCTCAAATTGATACATGTGCCCTTCCCCATCATCCCTGAACGTTTGTAATACCAGCCCGGAAAAACCCTGTATATTTTTATTTTGCATATTTAAATATATTAACATCTTCCCTTGTTTTTCCCGATTTATTATCTAATTTCAAAATTTAACTCTTGCAAAAATAAGAATAATTTCCAATAAATGTAAAAATAATGTCGGAAATGAAATCAATATAATATTTAAATACTACTGAGGACATGAAATTGCTGCAACAACAATGAATACTTGTACATACCTAGTGCATAAGTTGGGTCGTTTTCCACTGTAACATGAAGCTAGCTCTCTGTACATACTAGCCGTTAAGGGTAATTTTTCAACAGGCAGGGCGAAAATACGCGTCGCCCAGATGTCATTCAGACTTATACCACTTTTACTCTGATTTAGTAGAACCAAAAATGAATGTATTTAGACACCTGCAACAATAAAATCACGTATTCTTGAGGTCATAGAACTGCTGCGAAGACAATGCTGTTGGTGCGCTTTGATTTCATAGCAACAAAACTGAATGTATTTAAACACCTGCGACAATGAAGTCTCGTGAAGTCTAAATTTTCATTTTAATAAGCTTTACTACACAATCAAGCGAAGAACTAGTATAATACATCATCGATCTGCTTACACGTTTAACCGCATAAATTTATTGAAGAAATGGGCTTCTAAAGACAAATGTTTTTTCTACTGATGGGAAAATCGTCTTCTGCACAAATGGCTTCTAGACACGTATTACTTTAAATTACTTTCGTTTTATTAAACCTCTAAAATGCATTTTTACTGAATATAATTCAATTTTAGCGCATATTTTAACAGTTTTTACTGCATAGCTGCATTATTATCAGGTTCTTTAGTGGACAAAGTTTCGTGGTCCAGTGATGACAAAAGAACAGTTGAACAGCTCTACATTATCGAATAAACTTTGGAAATATAAATGAATTGTCGAAAGAAATATGGAAACACCAAATGTACCTACTGACAATGACGATGATGACGATGTCGATCTGATGGAAGTCGTATACGATTTAGGTTTTATACTATTACAGATTTCAATTTCTTTTACTGCGCATATAATCATATGTCAATAACTGTCCCTATTACGTCTCTATGGTAATTATTCTGAAGTTAATTAATAAAATACGTACTTATTTACGTTACATATGGAATTTAATTTCAGTAAGTTTTCTTTTGTTTTCTATACTAAAATTGTTGCTATGAACGAAATAATAATTATATTAAATTTTACGAAAGTAAATAGCCTTTTAATTACATTTCAACGTTATTTTCGATATCAGTCAATTTTTCTTTTATATTTTTGCTACGGTTCGAAATTGACTGTTGTATTCCATTCCAGTTACAGTATTTTGATTTACCCTCCGGGTATAGAGTCTGAATTCGGAGGACTTATAGTCAGAAATACAAGTACTTGATTGACAATGAAGAACTTAAATAACGTCATAATAATAATAATAATAATAATAATAATAATAATAATAATAATAATAATAATAATAATAATAATAATAATAATAATAAAGTTCAGGATAACAGAGAGGGTTTGGAATTGAAGGGGTTACATCAGCTGCTTGTCTATGGGGATGACGTGAATATATAGGAGAAAATCCACAAACGATTAGGGAAAATACGGGAATTTTACTTGAAGCAAGTAAAGAGATAGGTTTGGAAGTAAATCCCAAAAAGACAAAGTATATGATTATGTCTCGTGACGAGAATATTGTACGAAATGGAAATAAAAAACTGGAAATTTACCTTTTGAAGAGGTGGAAAAATTCAAATACCTGGGAGCAACAGTAATAAATATAAATGACACTCGAGAGGATATTAAACGCAGAATAAATATGGAAAATGCCTGTTATTATTCGGTTGAGAAGCTTTTATCATCTAGCCTGCTGTCAAAAAATCTGAAAGTTAGAATTTATAAAACAGTTATATTATCGATTGTTCTGTAATGGTTATAAAACTTGGACTCTCACTTTGAGAGAGGAACATAGGTGCAAGCTGTTTGAGAATAATGTGCTTAGGAAAATATTTGGGGCTAAGAGGGATGAAGTTACAGGAGAATGGAGAAAGTTACACAACACAGAACTGCACGCATTGTATTCTTCACCTGACATAATTAGGGACATTAAATCGAGACGTTTGAGATGGACATGGCATGTAGCACGTATGGGCGAATCCAGAAATGCTTATAGAGTGTCAGTTGGGAGGCCGGAGGGAAAAAGACCTTTGGAGAGACCGAGACGTAGATGGGACGTAAATGGATTTGAGGGAGGTGGGATATGATGATAGACACTGGATTAATCTTGCACAGAATAGGGACTAATGGGGGGCTTATGTGAGGGCGGCAATGAACCTCCGGGTTCCTTAAAAGCAAGTAAGTAAGTAAGTATTATTTTTATTATTTTATTTAGAAGTTTTCTATAATCCATTAGCAATTCTAATTCTCCGTAATTTTCTATCCTCCGTGTCTTCATCGGTCAATCATCATCATCATCATCATCATCATCATCATGAATAATAATAATAATAATAATAATAATAATAATAATAATAATAATAATAATAATAATAAGGAACTAACATTGACCTAAATTTGCCACTCGCTACCCGAACTCACTGAAGTTTATACCCACAACATCAAAGCAAATGATACGTCCAAAGCATGTCAAACAGTTCGCGGCACACAGACAACAAACTAAGGCATTAAGTCAGTTGTTTAGGGTCAGTGAGCGCCCGATCAATTAATTTCTTCTTCCACTTCTCTTGAGAGAGAGTGAGGGAGAAGTTATTACACCTCAATTTCAGCTGATGGGTCTATGAAATTTAAATAACACTTCGCCATTCCTAATTACTGTGTCTTCGCTCTGGGCTTTTAAACAAAGAGCGATGAGGCAACAATAAAATGCACGCAAATGGCTTCGAAACAGTCGCTAGGCAACGAGGAATCACTGAAGTAACTCCAACAGTTGCAATTTGCAACATCTCTCAAACGGCTTGACATTATTATTATTATTATTATTATTATTATTATTATTATTATTATTATTATTTATATATATATAATTTGAACTGGTAATGGAAATAACGGGAAAACTGCTGAACGGATTTGAATAAATGACCCCTCATTTTGAAGCTTAGAACTCAACGTTTTTCAGAAAAATAGTAGTTTTCAGTGAAATGTCAATTTTTCAACATAATTTTCCTATTTTCCAAAATCCATCTGTCGTCAGTTTTGAGAACTAGCTAAACTAGCTAATTTATTGCATTTCAGAATAAAACAAAACACAAATTACAGTAAACAATATTACACGAAGGCCATGATCTGCAAGAATGCTGACATATTTAGAGCTCAAATTAAATTGGTTATTAAAAACTTAACTTACTGTGGTGTGTAATTTTCTAGGTATTGCTGTGTATTGGATATTAAAAACTACAAAACTTGAGGTGGTTTGATGACATTATTACCATTAGAAATTAAATATTATTGTAGTTAATGCCATGATGTGACTATATTTCATTAATTATACATATTAATGCTATATTGATGATATGAAACTGAAACGTTTTGGGGTTACATAAGTAGATGCAGAGAATAACTTAAATTAGATTTTGATTTCTATATTTTACTGAGTGGCGGCTATATAGTATATATAGTATATGTTACTGAAAGCTATAAAACTTACGTAAGATAATAATATTATTAAAAATCAAATATTTTTATAGTTATTAATCAAGTGGGGTTGGGTCTTTTTCATATATTTAATGACGGTGTGGTGTAGATATTTCTATGCGTGGTTCTCTTCAGTATCTTTCATTATTATGGAAGCAAATAACTTTCAGAACATCTGGTATTCTTCATTGAAAATAAATCTGAAAAATGTTTATTTGAACGTCTAATGCAGCATTTTCTGCACAAGCCACTAGTTGTTATTATTTTTAACAAGAACATTTTATTTATTTGCATTAAAAAGATACATTAAGGAACTATTTCATACATAAAACAGAAATATAAACTAAGGAATTTACCCCGTATGAGCAAACGCTCGTGGTCGGAAGTAAACTGACCTGTAGATAACCAGAAAGAAGAAGACAAAATAAACAAATTAAATAAATAAAAATAGCACAAATTACAAAAACAAGAGCCTATATGTTAAAGAACAATCACAACTGAAAATGTTTATAACTAATATTCACAAGTATAATAATATAAGACTATGTTTACCAATTAATTACCTAACCCATTGTTAGTTCCCTTAATAATTTCTTTAATTTTCAGTTCAAATTTAATCATATTTACGTTAGCTAAAACAGGGCACTGAGAAATTAATTTGTTGTAAAGTTTTAAGCCATAGTTGAAGCCATGTTTCATACCAGGAGCTGTTGAACTTTTGGATTATTATTATTATTATTATTATTATTATTATTATTATTATTATTATTATTATTATTATTATTATTACAATTTTTTACAATCACGCAATCAGAATGCTAGGAATAATACGGTCAATAACTTATTCTTTTTCCACGCCCGATTCTCTTTTAATGCTATACTATACATTGGTGCGATCGAAACTCGAATATGCATCTGTAGTTCGGAACTCGATTACAACTACGGACTCGGCTAAATTAGAAAATATACAAAGAAAATTTATATCCTTATGTTCATTCAGATTTCTGCCCATTAATTCCGGGTATAGTTATGAGAGAAAATGTGAATATTTTAATTGTCAAAATCTATATGCTAGACGCCATGAGCTAAATTATCTGTTCTTTTGTAAAGTCCTCAAAGGTGATATATCCTGTGACTCTTTCTTAAACAATATTACCTTACGTATTCCAACAAAAGATATGAGAGCCCACAAACTTTTCTATATTAGAAATTCGAAATTTCTTTCACCAGTCTCCAGATGCATTAAAAATGCCAACATGCATGGCTGCGAATTCGATCCCTTCAATGTATAGACTTTGTTTGCTCTTGGCAACGATTTATCATTTATGTATTATTTTAGGCATTATACTCAATTAACATTGTCTCATAGTATTCTTAATTATCCATTCATCGTCATTATTGTAATTAATTGTAATTATATTTATGTGTAATAATTATTTTTGTTTTATGTTTTTGTTATATTTGTCCTGAACTGTAATTGGCCACTGGCTGTTGTACAGCACATTAAATAAATAAATAAAATAAATAAATAAAATAAAATTATTAATTTGTCATTATTTAGTGATGATCAAATTTCTTTAACAGAACAGAATGTGTGAATAACATTATTAGCTCCAACATCATGTGAACCTATCATGAACCTATCACACTCGTGGGTCTTAGTTCGAACTTAGGGTTAAGATACAAATTAGATTTATTTTAAATGTCCTTTTAAGTGAACGTGCTTCATTTAATTTAGGATGCTCATTATTATTATTATTATTATTATTATTATTATTATTATTATTACTATTATTATTATTACTAATTAATTGATTATTAATTTTTTATTAGTTGTGTTTATTATTAATTGTCATTATTGAGTGTAATTAGTTACCACTGCCACCGGGTATATACCCATTTGCAGTGTGAATAAATACATACCTACATGTCTATCACATTTGTGCGTTTCCCTTGGGTTTCAAAACGCGAATTCAGAAAGTGACAGAAACGATACTATTCTGCATATGTTTATATTTTTTTTACTTTGTTATTTAACGACGCTGTATCATATACAAGATTATTTAGCGTCGATGAAATTGGTGATAGCGAGATGAGGCCGAAGATTCGCCATAGATTACCTGACATTTTCCTTACGGTTGGGGAAAATCTCGGAAAAAACTCAAAAAGGTGATAAGCCCAAGCGGGAATCGAACCCGCGCCTTAGCCGACTGAGCCACGCCGGTGGTTCATATGTTACTGGAAGTAAAATTTATAATCTCAGTAAGTAACGCCCATGTCTAATGCCCTGCATATTTTCGTTCAGTTCTTCCTATATTCACATGATATTTGTAAAAGTTTAAGAACCACATACATGAATAAATTTAAATTTAAAAACAGTGAATAAGAATAACAAGCTTTAGGCACTCATGAGCCTGTTCTCGCCGTGTTTTAAGCTGTCATCCAATAGCCCTTCTCCTTTGTGGTTTATAGTTGTAGGCTACTATTTCAACGGCATTCTGCTATTATCCATTCTTTTCATATATGTGAACCATCTACATTCAGGGACATCATTTTATTTTTACTAACATTTCTAATATTAACCTGGCTATACCTTTGGCTTAAAGCTTGTGAACCGGAAACACCGTTTGCTACCCTCTTCCACGACTGGAGTTCGATGATACTGGCGTAAGATACAAACAAATCACTTTACTAGGTATAGGAGGGATGAAAAGTAGTTCATCCATATATGTAAACTAGGAAATATCAAGATTTTGAGTTTTATAATTTTCATTAGGTTTTTATTTAATCAAAATACAGTAAAGTATTAACAATAAGTGTTTTTACTCTCGAACTGAGCTCTCCATTCGGACGTATTCATTATGCAGTGCATATTATACTGTCTACAGCACATTAGCGTACAATATATGAAGTTAAATTGAAAAATAATCGTAATGTGGATATTTACACACATATTTAAAAATGATGGCCGTTCATTTCTATACAGGTTTCAGTACTTTTTTGCATATTATCGCACATAGACTATTATACCTAATTCCAATTACCAGTTTCGTCTTTCGTAGTAGTAACTCATGTTGAAATAACTGTGTACCTAATCTATAAAAGAGTACCTTACGTACTGTAAATTCAATCTTCACTTCTGCCCCAACCGAAAAGATAAAATTATTCAGATATGCTATTTACTGTCCGTCCAAGTGGTTTTGTCGCAGGGTCGTAGAAAGGGGGGAAATCACGTGACAGTTAATTACTTAACGAGGTCCTTTTATTTAAGTTATTTTAAACAGTTGTATAATATTACTTAGACGTCCAATTCCTAACAGAAATTAATGTTTTCAGAAAAGAGCTAAGACAGCCCAGCCACAAAGGGACGGGCAGAAGTGGGTGGGAGAAACCGGGATGCGACATAGGCAAACGGACGATAGTACCTTGTGCGAGAATATGATTCAATATTGAAAGCGAACATATTTCTGGAACGTACTATAATCACTAACTCAGTACTGTTTGTGTTTACTATGACCGTAAGGCGACTTTGATTGTATAAGCTTGGTTCTGTGTGAAGAACGGTTGGAAGTTTACTAGTAGAAGGGGTGGGAGTGAAGTACATTCAAAAACTCAGGTACAATAAAAATTGAAGTAAAAATAAAATGATGTCCCTGTATAATAGTACATTATGCAACGAGCCTATAATGGTAGTAATTAAGACTAGAGTATGTTTGTTTATGAAACGAGCGCAAGCGAGTTTCATAATTTTCATACGAGCGTCTTAATTACCATTATAGGCAAGTTTCATACGACTTTTTTGCTCGACCATATTTCTAACTTGAAATTATTCATAAGTATTCATGTTATGGTTATGTAAGTGAGGAACGGAACTGACCTGAATTGTGAGATGTGCGCAGACGCGAAAGTATTGATTTTTTCCGAGGAACGAATGTCATTGACCTTGATATAATCTAGACCTTGATATAACATGAACATTAGTCTTGATATAACCTGGAAATTGATTTAGAATTGAAAAACGAGATGACAAATTTAATTTATTTGAATATTATTTACAATTAACGCTAATTATTATAGTAACAGAACATCACCTTCTGCGACAGTATTGGATTTCTAGGCTCCGTGACTTTTCGCTAATCGTCTTACGATTGCATATCCGAGAATAATCGATACTTGCGGTTTTATAATGGTACAATGGTGATTTCTCATTGGCTGAACAACTGAATTATAATGAATAGATGTACTTTAATGAGGTGCATTAAAGGGCTACTACCAGATGTATAATTACCACATTTCGGCATGGTCGAGCATAAACATATTTATAATATCTATAACATTTCCTGCTTCTAGTTCCTTTCTGGTTTTTTCGTTATATTTATGATCCAAAAGTTTGTATACAGCCTGAAATCTAAGCAGTTTCACTTCCGTGGTTTCGATTCTTTTGCTTGTTCTGTTACTGTCCACGTTTCTCAGCCCTATAACAGAACTAGTAATGCCATTGTTTTATAGAACTTTAACGTTGTTTCTTTTGTTACTTACTTCATTATACAGGATGACTAAAAAGTATGGAACAATGCTTGTAACTTTATTTCTAATTTTATGAAGAAACTATTTGTACAAAAATTGTAGGGTATCAAAAAAGGAATATTTTGAACGAGTTTTCAAACACTATGCTTTTCATTTATAAAGAGTGCGCCGAGGAGTCTGTTCTTTTAATGGCACCACGTACTTATTTCCCCATTTCGGATTCTTCAGGTCTCAATACGTTCAAAATCATTTTTTTTTTTTTACTTTTAAAAATTATTGTTTTTTTTTTTTTTTTTAATTTACCTCTTTTGATGACAATGTATACGGGGTAAATTTTAATGCTTCAGTACACCAATCTGAGGAGGCTTTGATTTAAACAATTGCAGACAAAAGCTAATAGAAACAATTTCACTATAATACTAATCCGTCACTGCAAACGAGAAAAAGTCAGGACTTCACCCTCTCCATCAGTTTTGCGGTTAATGAACTGAATGTTATCCGGGTTGCGTTCACTGTGGATTCGGCACAAATTGTTTTCTGCCCATCCCTGCCTTAGACGAACTGTTCAAAATATCTACCTCACGCCTGAATACCGCTAGGCCTATAGTCCCATCGAGATCCGAACATGTTCCTATATTCCTAACATATTTCTTATTGTTTGGCAGTCTTTCAGAATCCGCCTACGGAGAGTGTTTTTCATTATCCACACTAACGAATTTATATGCTTCCTCAGAAAGAAGAGCAATGAGTTGAAATCCGGCGAGTGTGGAGGCCAAGCACGTTCAGATATCGATGAGACGACGAGCTGTGGCCTTATTCAGGCAGAAGGTGGACATTTTAAATAGTTCATCTAAAACAATGTAAACAGAATATATCATAATAATCCCAGCAAACAAAAGTACTGGAGTTCACTATGATCATAGTTGCAAGCCCTAATCAGAAACCAAGCATTTCCGGACTCATACTGATATACCCATTTTTTTCTTCTTCTTCGGATATGAATCAGAAATCCATAATTGAAGTTTTGCCCACAGTTTTGCCCACACCCTGTATATAAAAATTAAGAAAATGGGCGATGACGTATACCTCTGATACGTTATGATGTTTTTCTGCATTATTTTATTATCTGTGATACTTTTTCGACTATGCACTATACAACCCAAAGTAGACAACAAACAAAGCCTGACTTGCGTAAGCCCCAGCGAAGCAGAATACCTTTTTCCTTTTCCTAATCGCGTAACGTTTGAGTATAATTTCGAGTGAAATCTCAGAAAAGGTACGGAAAACCAAGTGATATGTACGACAGGAGGGGCGGGGGGAATATAGTTCAGAGAATCTCCGCAAACTGCGCTAGCATATATAAATATGCGCACCCCGTCCTTGAACAAGCGACTAAAATGACATTTACAGCAAGATTTGTAATGCAATTTAATTCCAGCGTTATGCAATTTCGTCCCAGGTACGAGAGAGAGAGAGGGCTTGTCTGAACGATGAGCAGACAGGAAACGCAGCATCTACCGGCTTGCGACTCCAAGGGTAGGCTACACACATTTCATTTCAGAACATCTCTGAAAAGAAAAGAGGCGGAAAATGAACCCGAAAAAAACTGCATCACAAAAGACAGGCAATTCCTCCTACAACTGAAGTTCAAAGCCAGGCTTCAAAATCTACAAAATGCACAGTAACACAATAACTGAGGACATTCTTACAATACGAACGTAGTCTTAGGTATTACAAACGTTTAAGGGGTTAGGTACAGATTACAGCAGTAAAATGTTGGAAATATTCAACATTATTTTCCCTCCATTACTGTATCTTGTATAATAATGAAAATTAGTATATGTAAAACACTGTCCTCCTGCTATAAGTAAAAAAAATATTAAAATCTTACAATGTTAAATTCCTCAATTTTGGCTACACTTTTCTCAGAAGTTATAAAAGATACAAATGTAGAAAAAATAGGGCTCATGTAACATTCCTTTAAGTATGAAATTCCACTGAGTGGTTGCCAAAAAAAAAAATATTGATGATTTTTTTTTTTTTTTTTGCATTAAGAATGACTGCAAATTACTTCCTACTTTTGCTGAAGATAGAAATAAACTTAAAAACTTAATTTTTTATCCTACAATGTAAAATGCCGTCACATTGCTATTGTATATTAATTTCAGCCTTCTGGGTACAACACTTTCTGAGAAAAGTGCACCAATGTCTCAAAAAAGAAGTGCAGAAAAATGGTGTTAAAGTTTCCATATCTTGCAATGTTAAATTCCTCAATTTTGGGTGCATTTTTCTCAGAAGTGATAAAAGATACAAATGTAGAAAAAAATAGGGCATATGTATCATACTTTTATGTGTACAACCAGCTAAATAAATTTAAAATTCCATTGAGCGGTTGACAAGAAAAAGTGTTTCTCGGTGTACAGACTTCCCTTAACTTCCTTGTAAAGTTTTTGACGTAAGATACGCCTTTTTCCCCACTGCGTATAGAGAGCCAAATTCATTGTATCAAGAAATTAGAAGAGATTAGAAACTTCTATCATGGGAGAACAAATAGAAATACTCAAATAAACCTCATTGTAAGAGAGTAAGGATGATCGTTCATGACGTGCGCCGTCTGATAACTCATCGGCAGAAATGTGATTTTATGATTACTATTACACTTTTATTACGTCATACTACTTTTGACCAATAAAACCGTACGAAAGGACGTCTTTCAACCAATCATGGCTGCTTATCGCACAATTTTATCGCGTCCCTAACATTTGTTTAATTTTATCGTTTCCCTAGCATGTGTTTGTTTTTATCACTACCCTTGCATTTGTTTCTTTGTTTGCCAACATTTCAAACGGCACTGGTCTGGACGTCAAAAAACAGAAAATTACGAACAACTCCAGTCGATGCACAGCAGTTTCAAATATGACTCGCATTGGCATTCAAGAACAAGAATTAATAAAGATCACTGGTCATACCTATGCATCTTCTCTGAAAACCTATTTACAAATAAATCAAGAGCATAGTTCGGAAATCCTGAATAAGTTGAGGAATAAACCATGTACATCAACGATTTCCACTTCTTTTTCGCACACGTCCAATATAACATCAATTGAACCACCAACCACTATAACATTCAAATTTGAAAATTGCACTTTCAATAATTGTTCCTTTTAAAATTATTCATGTTTATTTTTTATTTCATCATCCTTAATTAAAAATTTTCTTGTTTATTTCAACATCCCTAATTAAAACTTTTCTAACACTTGTTTATATTATTTAGGTTATGTTACAGATTCTGCTATATGATATTATGGATCGTCACCATCAGAGATTGTTTAATATTAAGATTTATTGAAAATCATCTGTCAAGTGACGTTGATTACCGGAATCCGGATAACTGAAGTGGAATGCAACTGTTTTAATAAAAATGAAACTGAATCAACACAACCTTCTTGACTAGTAACAGTCCACAGAGTTCAATAAAGATTCCAGAGTTGGCACAACTGATAACAAGAAAATAGCTAATCACACTACTGCCATCTAGCGTAATATATGTAATGTTGAGATGGTACAATAATACATTTGGAGACAGTGTATTTTCGTAAGTCAATTAATATTTTATTGTATTGGAGTATTTCGTTACTTCTAATCTTTATATACTTTCTTCTAATCGTGTAATAGTCCATTAAATCCCACTCGAGTTTTGATTTTCTCTAGATAAATCAAAACCTCTAGTGAGATTACTGTTGATTATTTTACCCTGATTTTGGTGATTAAAATGGTTCGATTTCGTAGAATATTTCCAAAAAAAAAAAAATAATAAAAACAAGCAATTTCGTGCATATGTCGTACACTAAAGAAACTTGAAAAATAACAGTAAAACGTTTTTAGAAATTAATATTGAAATAATCCCATTGAAACTAACATAAAACTGTTTACATCATTAATTCAATTCATAATTAAATTTCATTCGACTGTGAGAGGGTGGCGGCACTGCCTCCTTGATCACACGAAGGCAATTGTTGCGGGAAAGAGAGTTGAAACTAGGTGATGTGTAGCTGAATCGATAGAAGGCACCAAACAGTGAATAAAGATACTTAAAGAAATGAGGTCCTACGGGCTTAAGCACAATGAGTCTCACGCTACCGTGCAAGTCTTCGGGCCCTGGTTCGTAATAAAAAATCACAAATGAACAAAATGAAATCTCGGACGATCACCAATAGCGGAAATTTCACTTGATCAAAAAATTTATCTATCAGCATTCCATAGGATTCCTTTGTGTGTGTAAGAGGAATGAATTCACGCGTGCATAAATTTTTTTAGTCCCGGTTTTATGCATACAGAAAAATTGTACGTAGATTTTACACTCACGTGACCACAAGGTCTGAATGGATACTAGAGTGCTCGTCACAGAAGACGAGGCAGTACGAACAGCTAAGTCGAGAAAGACTGGAGAGAGGGTGGCAGAACTGCGTGCAACACTGGGCTAAATACCGCAAAAACATCCGGTCCCAGCTGATTGTTCAACCCATTAGCGATGTTTATTTAATGACGACTTGCACATTTTGTCGTTTAGGGTAGCAGAGACAAAATCCCCTTCTACCATTTTCTTTGACTTTGATTCTAATGGATCTTCTGGGGTTTTCGAGAAAGTGACATATGTCCCCACACGTATTACAAAGTTATAAAATTACAAATTATAATATTCGTTAGTATCATAGCGCGAAAATTAAGATACAGGCATATATCGGATTGAAAATTATGTGACAAATAATTATATTTATGCTCGACCATGCCGAAATGTAGTAATTATATACCTGGAAGCAGTCCTTTAATGCATGTCATTAAAGTACACCTATTCATTAAAGTTCAGGTTTTCGATTATTCTCGGATATGCAATCGAAAGACAACTAAGGAAATGTCACGGAGCCTAGAAATCCAATACTGTCGCAGAAGGTTATGTTCTGTTACTATAATAATTAGCGTTAATTGTAAATAATATTCAAATAAATTCAATTTGTCATCTCGTTTTTCAATTCTAAATCAATTTCCAGGTTATATCAAGACTAATGTTCTCTAGGTTATATCAAGGTCAATGATATTCGTGTCTCGGAAAAAATCAATACTTTCACGTCTGCGCACATCTCACAATTCAGGTCAGTTCCGTTCGTCACTTAACATAACCATAACACGAAAACTTATGAATAATTTCAAGTTAGAAATATGGTCGAGCATAAAAAGTCGTATGAAACTTCCCTATAATGGTAATTAAGACGCTCGTATGAAAATTATGAAACGAGCGCAAGCGAGTTTCATAAACAAACATACTTGCGTCTTAATTACTACCATTATAGGCTCGTTGCATAATGTACTATTCTACATTCTGATGTACGAGAAGTGGAAAACATTACAGCATTCAGATGAAAATGGAAAATAAGTAACAAAAACGCTTTTGAATAATCTATTTATACAGCAATTCTACAACTAAATAAATAAGTAACTAATTAAATAAATATATAAGTGCATAAATAAATGCGTAAATGAATGAATGAATGAATGAATGAATGAATGAATGAATTGGAACTAATGAATAAATACATAAATAAATAAATAAGTAAATAAGTAAATAAACATTTAAATATATATATAAATAAATAAATGGGGATGCATACAGAAATAAGGCAATGGAACGAACGAATTAGTGAAGATAATAGTAAAATATATACGAGGAAATTAAGTAACGAAACTTCTATTTATGCTACTGGAGGGTAGTTGAATATTCGTCATTCATCAAGTAATTAATGAAAACATACAAGAAATTAACAACAACAGGAAACAGATAGAGAATAAGTACATAAATATAGCCCCATTACTAATTGCATGTAGCAACAAAGAAAAGGATCAAAAGAAAGGAAAACGTAAGAAGAAAGAATTATAAGATATAAATTTAATACGGGCATAAAGGTTATAAAGGGAAATTGAGAATGAAATAATGAGAAAATTTATGAGCACGAACAATGTAAAAAGGAGGAAAACGGAGAATGAAAAGGAAAATTGTAAAGGAAAAATTGCATTTGGAGAGTAGAATTAAGAAACGGAGAAAAGAAAACGTAGAAAATAAAAACATGAAATGAAGGTAGGCCTAAATGAAAAGATTGGAAGAAGAAAAAAATTGAATAAGAATATGAAAGGAAATGGAAGAACAAAACAGAAAATAACATTAAACATTAAGGACCAATGATGTGTATTGTAAAAGGAAACGACAAAATACTATAAAACAGGAGGGGTGAATAAAAGCGAAACAAAAAATGAAAAAACAAAAAGTGAGAAACAACAGAAAAAAATTGGTCACCGGCGTAGCTCAGTCACCAGAGGCACTTGCCTACTGATCCGGAGTTGCGTTCGGGCGCGGGTTCGATTCTCACTAGGACTGATTATCCGGTTGGGATTTTTTGCCGAGATTTTCTCCAACCATAAGGCGAATGTTAAGTAACCAATGGCGAATCCTTGGCCTCAACTCGCGAAATAGGTACCATCTCGCTATCGCAATTCCATCGACGATAAATAACCTAGTAGTTGATACATCGTCGTTAAATAACAAAGTAAGAAAATAAATAAAATAAATACGTGTAGAAACAGAAGGAAAGTGAAAGGATGAAGAAAAATCAACAGAACGAAAACAAAACGAGAATGAAAACAATGGAGGAAATGTTGAAGAAAATGGAAGGCAAAATGAAAAAGAAATGGTGATGACAAAATGAAGGAAAGAATAATAAAGAAAGTGAAATTGAATAGGAAGTAAAGAAAATCCAAAAAGGAAGCAAATAACGAAAATGAAAATTGAACAAAAACAAAAGAAAAACGAAATAGGAAGAAAAATAACGAAAATGAAAATTGAACAAAAATTAAAGGAAAACAAAAAAGGAAGAAAAATAATAAAAAAGAAAACTGAACAAAAACTAAAGGAAGACGAAAAAGGAAGAAAAACTAAAATGACAATTGAACAAAAACTAAAGGAAAACGAAAAAGGAAGAAAATAACAAAAAAGAAAATTGAACAAAAACTAAAGGAAAACGAAAAAGAAAAAATAACGAAACAGAAAATTGAACAAAAACTAAAGGAAAATGAGAAATGGAGGAATATTAAAGGAAATAAGAATAAAAAATACAACAACTAAAATATACCGGTATACGAAAAATTCAGTACAGAAAAAAATGAGACCGTGGAAATGAAAATGAATGAAAAGTACAGGAAAATAAAAACATTAATTGAGAAAAATGAAGAGTATGAAAGTAAAAACGAACAGAAACTTCAAGAAATTAAAAACAAAAAATGAAGGCAGGAAGAACAAAGAAAACGGCAATAAAAATGAATCAAACTAAATGGAAATGAAAACATGGGAGAAAAAGTACAAGAAACTAGATATTAAATGAAGAAGAGAGACAGGCAAATGAAAGATTGAAGGATGAATAGTAAAATGGAAGAAAATGGGAACAGAATAGATCAATAAACAAGGAAGAGAAGAGTAAAGGAGGAAAAGTGAAATTAAATAACGAACCGTAAAGAATTCGAAAATTCAGCGTAATTCGCAAAAATCAGAATATAATAAAAATTTGAAACAAAGCAGATAATATTTACGTAACATAAAACAAGAAAAGAGAAGATGAAGCAAATTTAGGTAATCACAGATGCATTTTCAGTAAGAGTAAAAATTAATTGGAAAAATGAAAGCACGTGTTAAGGGTACGAAAGTCCACGAGAAAACTGTGTGTGAATACAAGTAAGGAATCTATAAATCAATCCGAAACGAAGCAAAGCACAAATTCATAGTAACTGCGTGTAACCTAGCAACCACATAAAAGGCACGGGCGTCGGTCAGCGGAGTTCACCAAGAGGAAAGAAAACAACGGGCGAGCGAGTGAGCGCACTCATAAATCCAGGCTTCTTTCTGATGCACACAAATATTCGATGGGATTCCCAGCACAGCCTCCCAGACAAAGCAATTCGGCCAGCGGGCATCATAAACGAGTTACACACATCAAAGTGTCGCGAAAATAAAAGAAGGCTTAAAAAGAAGGTTTACTTCTCCTTTCCCATATTCTGCATGATTACCGCATGAATCGACAAAGCAGAATTCCGACAATTCAATTTCCTCTGGTTGCAGGGCGTGGACTGAATGTGGTGGTTTGTCGTCCTATTCTTCCATACCCAACTGTGCGGGCCAACCTCATCCTGGACACAGCAATTCAAAAAAAAAAATGTATTTCTTTAACTTCCACCCACACAAACTGGGCCGCCGCTGGATCGATAGGGACACTGGATAGTTTCCTACATTTCTAACAAAGTAAAATCCTTTTTGCTGAATAAGTTCTGCTCCCAGGACTATGTACAACTGGGCCATGGATCTCAGAGGGAAGTTTTACTAAAAAATCCCTTCAGTAGTTTAGGAATCGCAAAGACAGATACTAACAAAATAACAGGAAGACGAGCAGGAAGGCTCTAAGACAGACAGACAGACAGTAAAGAAGGACTTCTTTATTAAAGTCTCGTCTACATTTTGTTATTCAGTGCTATAACTTGCGTTTAAAAAAATTATAGCAAAACTTTGCATATTTACCCACCAAAATATGTTACGGAAGATAAACTAAAATCTTTAAAAATCACGGCTCTTTCTACATTCCAGGAATGAATATGAACAAAATTTTGTGAGATTTTAAGAGTTTCTGCAGCATATTATTAATGTACAGAGACAAACATTCAATGTTTCAGAGCCTTCACACCTGCTCATCATTCATTCATTCATTTATTTTATTCCATAGATCTTACATGAGCAATGAAGCTTTAAGATGTGGAACAAGTCAAAATTTTACAATATTACAATTACAATTTTTACAAATTGTTACAGTTTTACAATTTAGTAATTTTCTACAATTTTTACAATTTTGTGCATTTTTTACAATATTTTGGCGAGATGTAGTGAGATGAGGTGAGGTCCGAGGATTCGCCAAAATATTACCCGGCATTTGCCTTTTGGTTGGGAAAAACCTCGGAAAAACCCAACCAGGTAATCAAATCAAGGGGGAGAGGAGAGGAGAGGAGAGGAGAGGAGAGGAGAGGAGAGGAGAGGAGAGGAGAGGAGAGGAGAGGAGAGGAGAGGAGAGGAGAGGAGAGGAGAGGAGAGGAGAGGAGAGGAGAGGAGAGGAGAGGAGAGGAGAGGAGAGGAGAGGAGAGGAGAGGAGTTTCTTATTCTTAAATCTTTAAGCAAGCATAGTAATTTATGGTACAAAAGTATGACTTTATTCCCAAGAGGAAAGTTTGGCGCCCGAAGTACAGTCGAGAGTGATAATTTACGCTAGAGAATAAAATCGATTCCCTTTCGCACTCCACAATATTTTATGCTTTGTGGAATATGGCAAAGGAAGCTTTCAAGAGAAAACGGAGCATCTTATGCAGACCTCTGGAGAACGACTTAAGGAAAAGACAAGTCAAGTGCATTATGTGGAGTGTAGCATTGTATGGTGCAGAAACATGGACAATACGACCAAATGAGGAGAAGCAACTAGAAGCATTTGAAATGTGGATATGGAGAAGGATGGAACGTGTGAAATGGACAGATAGAATAAAAAACGAAGCTATGTTGGAAAGAGTGGATGAAGGAAGAATGGTGCTGAAACTGATCAGGAAGAGGAAAAGGAATTGGCCGGGTCACTGTTTGAGAAGAAACTGCCTTCTGAAGGAATGCTGAACGGGAGAAGAGTTCGGGGCAGAAGAAGATATCAGATGATAGACGAAATTAAGATATAATATGGATGATATGAGGAGACTGAGAGAAAGACAGAAAGTAGAAAAGACTGGAGAATGCTGAGTTTGCAGTGAAGGAATGAATGAATGAATGAATGAATGAATGAATGAATGAATGAATGAATGAATGAATGAATGAATGAATGCATAAGGGAAAGGATATTTATTTTATACCTTAACAGTCTTACAAATAAACCATGTACAGTTTTTATACGAGACTTATGCAGAGATGAGACAGAAAACGTTACTAATAAACCATGCATAAGCAATGGCTATATAAACAGGCTGTAACTATACAATGGGTATTGCTTTACAGTAGTTATATACACAGAACCCTTTGTTTAAGCGTTGTATATTGAGAGAAAATGGCCGCCCCTCTAACAGCTGTTCGTATCGACTGTCATTTTATGATGATGGTTGCCTTGTAACCACAGAAGAACAAACCGAAGAGCACGGAATAATTAGAATAATATTGCTGTATCTTGTACTCTTTGACCAAAATATAGTGTGGTATTCGATCAGAGCCAGTTTTACTATCGATACTTAACACGCCACACTAGAGCGCTCTACCGGATGCAATAGAGAACCTCAGATATTCTATTACCTTTTCGTAACGAAGTAATGACGAAACTATGACGTAGCTGTGTAACTGTTATACTGTTATACACGATGTATGTAGTGATTATTAGTAAGGAATTTACACACGACGTATAAACGAGCTACTCATTGTATAAGTAAAAGACAGTTAAACGTCTGTATATAGAGTTTTTGTTAGTAAGACCGAATATACAGGGACATCATTTTATTTTTACTTCAATTTTTATTGTACCTGAGTTTTGGAATGTACTTCACTCCCACCCCTTCTACTAGTAAACTTTCAACCGTTCACGACACAGAGCCGAGGGCGCGTAAGCAGTACTGAGTTACTGGGTATAGTACGTTTCAGAAATATGTTCGCGTTTTCCAGTGACGAAAGAGCTTTCAATATTGAATCATATTTTCGTACGGGTACTGTCGTTCGTTTCCCTATGTCGCATCCCGGTTTCCCCCACCTGCTTCTGTTCGCCCCTTTGTAAAGTCTAGTAGCTGGGCTATCTTAGCTCTTTTCTGAAAACATTAATTTCTGTTAGGAATTGGACGTCTACGTAATATTATTCAAGTGTTTAAAATAACTTAAATAAAAGGGCCTCCTGAAGTAATTAACTGTCACGTGATTCCCCCCCCCCTTTCTACAACCCTGCGACAAAACAACTTGAACGGACAGTAGATAACATTTCTGAGTGATTTTATCTTTACGGATCGGGCAGAAGTGAAGATTGAATTTACAGTACGTAAGGTACTCTTTTATAGAGTAGGTACGAAGGACGAAACTGGTAATTGGAATTTGGTACAATAATCTATAGTCCGATAATATGCACAAAAGAACTGAAGCCTGTATCGAAATGAACGGCCACCATTTTCTAAAATGTGTTTAAATATCCATATTATAATTATTTTTCAATTTAACTTCATTCATAGTACGCTAATGGGCTGTAACAGTACAATATACACTGCATAATTAATACTTCCGAATTGATAGCTCAATTCGTGTGTAAAACACTAAGTGTTAATACAGTACTGTATTTTGATTAAACAAAAACCTAATGAAAATTATCAAACTCAAAATTGCGATATTTCCTAGTTTACATAAATGGATGAACTATTTTTTCCCCTCCTATACCTAATAAAGTGATTTGTATTTTACGCCAGTATCATCGAACTCCGTCGTGGAAAGGGTAGCAAACGGTGTTTCCTGTTTCAGTCGTTAATAGAAAGGTATAGCCAGGTTAATATTAAAAATGCTAGTAAAAATAAAATGATGTCCCTGTATTTATCCCTTGAATATATGTGTTATAGATATGTTACAACATTTGATCCAAAAACAGACACAAAAAGCAACAAAAAACATACATACATACATACATACATACATACATACATACATACTGTACGTGCATGCATACGTACATGCATGCATGCATGCATACATACATACATACATACATACATACATACATACATACATACATACATACATACATACATACATACATGCATACTATTACATTAGACATACTACTTATTAAACTCCTTTCACGAGATATTATCTTTATATGAATTTTGTTAACTAACAGCTCGGTGTGCCTAATTGAATTAGCAACGCACAGTTCATTTCCGAAATAACGAGTACACAAAAATCGATTTAAACATTTTGTCGAAGTTCTCCGGTTTCCCGACAGATGACACCTTTCTACTGAATATTGAAAGCGGTAGTAGTCCTGCAGTCAAAGTTCAGAGTGCGTCCCCTTCACAACGAAATCACGAGGAACAAAAGTCTACACAGACAGGGAGCGAGACTAAATTAAATAAAATTGTTCGACTAACGCAAATATTTCCCCTAAAAATTATTCCCCAGTGATTGCAGCTACAAAAACACAACCCAAGTGTGAAGAACAAACTGTCAACAAGAAGAGTAGCCTAGCAACAGACACGAATGGATGCAAACAGAAAGTGCCCTAGCAACAGACGCGAATAGGTTTTAAACAAACAGTATCGTACCAGCAACGGTTCCCTTTAACAAAAGGGCGGTCTAGTGTAGTTAATTCTCATTATATGTTGATAGCGGGGCGAAGTAGGATTTCTTTCCGATGTGAGCGATCCTCTGATTCGCTTATAGACTCGCACTGTAGTTCTCCATCCAATTAAAGTTCTAGCCAGCACAAAGGTAAGACCCGGAAAATGGAATATTCAAACAACTCAATCTGCTCGGATCCTCAGATCCATTCAAAAACTTCTGCTGCCGTCGCACTGTCTGCCTGCCTGCTTGCCATCCATGTGTGGGACAAGCTAATCTACAGTAATTATGCACACCAGGAGAGAAATTTACACCTTTTATACTAATTCTGAACTGAAAAGAAGGAGGAACCAGAGACGCTTAAAAATGCTGTCTATTAATAAAGTTTGTGAAGACCGACTATTCACAATTAGAGATGGGAACGATATATCGGCTTTTACGAAATACCTATATGTTCGTTTCGATATAGCGGTATATCGATATCGAAATTTTTATTAAATATATCGTATAATATATCGGTTTTCTCATAAATTTATCGATTTTTTTTGTGGAATTATTATCATTATCGACAACAACAAAATCCACACTAGACAACTCCGATAATTCCCAAGAGATGGCGCTACTGAAGGTGGACAGTTACATAATTGTGCAACCTCACTCAATACTTTGTTCTAATTGGCTGGACTGGAATTCGAATTCAAACTGTTTAATATGCAGCACAAAATTCAAAATGCAGCGTATGCGAACGTGAGACAGACGGGAGGTTTATCTACTACTGTTTTAATATTGTTATATGTTCTCCAAGGCAGGAGAGCAATTCCCACCTTGAAACGGAACCGTCTGACCTCAAAACGGGTATCAAAACTTTTATTTCTATATTCTGAAATGGAAAGAGAAACAGGGATTTAATACCGATGTGACATTTGTTTATGTCTATGATTTCTATGCACGACCTACTGCTGACATTCTGTTTTCTTATTATATCTTTTAGAGCATAAAAATTCTATTCCTTTAATCATTGTTGTTTGGAATGTTAAAGTGTAACAATAACTTGCTATGGGAACTTACTACAGAAGTTTGTTGAAACTTGTAACGTTCTAAGTGCGGTCTACTTACATTTAAATATAATTGAAAGTTTGTTTACTTATATTTAAAAATGATTACGTTGTTGGGTAGAAAAGAGCATTATAATCTGTGTCCTGGATTGAATCCTATATAACATTAGAATACGGTATTGAAAATGTATTGTTTATTGTTACAATTTTACATTTATGCTTTTGACTGTTATGATGTTAATTTCAATGGTAAAAAGGAATATTAAAATTTAAGTAATTGTATTGTAATACAGTAAATGTACGCCTGAAAATGCAATTTGCTTACGGAATAGCGATATATCGATATATTTTCTGCGATATATATCGTTTATCGAAATTAGGTTTGCAATATATTGCAATATCAATATATCGGTATTTAATTTGTTTTCTCCACCACTATTCACAATAACTCGAGTTCGGATCAGTGTTGCCAACTCAGAATTCTATTTACCGCTGCACAAGCTTAAAAAAACCGCTAAACTGTATAGTAGGGAGCAAAGATATTGGCGGGTCGTACTTAGCACATCTTTGCACGTACCACCCCCTCTCTTCTGACCTGTCCATTGGGATGACTGACTGGCAGTGTGTCGATGCGTTCGGGTGTAGTTGCTTGCAAGCCAGTCGTTGGGTATTGAGAGAGTAGTCATCGTAGCTCTTGTCTGTTCACTGTGTACGTATTCAAACAGTAATTTTCAATACTAACAATGGAACTGCTTCTGTGCCTAGTTGAGCGACATGTCTAGAAAAAGAGCGGATACGCAGAGCCAAACGAAAGGAATTATTTATAGTGTTTACGAATACTTAAAAAAAACTTTAATTAATACAACAAATTAAAATTTTCGTAATATGATTGAAATTCTGGTTATTAAGAGAATGAGGAAAACAGGAATTAGGTCACTATAAGTTTAAGTGAAATATTTTAAGACCTGATAGTAAGTTATATTGGCAATATACTCATTGCAGTGAAGTAAATCGTTAAAAACCATTGTGTTATTATTATTATTATTATTATTATTATTATTATTATTATTATTATTATTAAATTTGCACTGATGGATTTCATTTAATGTAGTATTACTAGCCATTGTTAAGTCAATTATATTATATAAAATAAAACCTGGGTACCGACACAATACTATTTACAAATTATTTACATCGTCAACAACAGTGATTTTACTCACGGGACTGCCCTTCATCCTTTCTTGCAACCCTTGTCTTGTTCAAAAGGTCTCTGGTCACTGCTGTCAGTTGGTCACCTGCTGTGATTCTTCCTGCCGGAAGGTCCCTGTTGACTTTCTTTGTCGCAATCCCAGGACCGCTGCCATCATTTTTGGCCTCATTTCTGAACAGCTGGAGCCATTCATCACGACTTCTACTCTTTGTGAAGCGGATGACAATAGGACGCGTCTTCCCTGGCCTGGATGGTATGCGATGTGCTACGCTTACATCATGTTGCACCAATTCATTACCGCCTATGACTTCCGATATTTGGTCAATGACTTCATAAGTTGATTGTTCATCGATCTCCGGAACTCCAAATAGCATTATATTGTCTCTGCGTGTGTAATGCTGCAGATCACTCACTTCCTGTTTGAGATGGTCATTTTCTTGCACTAGCCTCTTCATCTCCTCCTGCGTGGAGTTGAGTTCATGTCTTGTGTGCGCCAATTCCTCTCTAAGACTGTCGAACTTGGAAGATATGAATTCAACTGATTTTCTTAGTTCATTCACCTCAAAATACAAATGCTACTCGATATCAATATAGTAGTTATAAAATCATAACAAATGAAGTGTTCACATGTGCTGTTGTTTAATGAAATATTATATTATAATGCTGCGCACAGAAATTGCACTAAATACTGACACACAGACAGTGTTTATATATAAACACTATTTCGATGTTACAGATTTTAGGTTACGTAGCGAGGAGTGAAAGATGTTTCGGAAGCGACCCTTCGAAGAACGTATACAGCTAAAGTAGGGGTGGAACGTGGGTTGGGTTAGTATGTAGGGGTATATCTCCATCCGCCAATATTCCTGCTCCCTACTATAGTTGAAAAACTCCAGATTTTTCTTAACACTTCACTTCCAAATCTGAAATACAAACTATACAGTTTTAGGAACTAGAGAATTTTATAAAAATGTAGACTAAATATGGAAAGTATGTGTCACTTTGTAGGTTCTATGTTCTATGCAAAATCGTATGGACAATAAAATCTGAATATTTTGCTTTCAATATCACCTTACACCATTTAGGCCGAGCTTCCCAGCTATCATCGGCAACTTCTTCCACTCAATCTTTCAATACATTAGCCTATGTTTTTTTAACATCTCTAACCTTTTGTTTTTAGTATGTTATTTTACGACGCTTTATCAACAGCTTCGGTTATTTAGCGTCTGAATGAGATAAAGGTGATAATGCCGGTGAAATGAGTCCGGGGTCCAACATCGTAAATTACCCAGCATTTGCTCATATTGGGTTGAGGGAAAACCCCGGAAAAACCCCAACCAGGTAACTTGTCCCGACCGGGAATCGAACCCGGGCCACCTGGTTTCGCGGCCAGACGTGCTAACCGTTACTCCACAGGCGTGGACTCTAACCTTTTGTACGTATGGAGTTTTACGCGGCATATTTCTTCAAAATTGAGTGAAGTAGATCAAGAATATACTGGACACTTCGGAAACAACCACATTCACGATCACACCATTTCGCTCGAAATCTGATTTCACAGAATCCATACGTTAGAAAGTGAACACGTGCCAGTGCTATCTGCAATGCTTTATTTCAATATTTACGTTGAACATTGCGTGTGCCTGAAAAAGCAGACTGGAAGAATTTTCTCATGCTATGAAACTACAAGCTGACATTTCGCGTTTTTTTTTTCTCTCTTCATAAATTAATTTCAAGCTGTTAGAAGTAACCTCACAGGTCTTGGCAATACATGTAGTTAAGCAACTATATTTAAACTTTATTCTTTATGGTCAGTAACTCAATATATCCTTCACACTTCTTTGTGACTATAGATAACAAAGAATATATTGGGGAAGTACAAGAAATTAAATACAAAATAGTCTCTCTCTTCCTTTTTCTTTATTTTCTTTTTTAATGTCTACGACCAGTGAAATTCAGTATTTTCCTATTTTCACTCGGATTAAATGTCAGAAGAAAGTATTCGTGTGGCAAGACGCAAAAGTATGGCGGGAACTTAATCAAATTAATGTGAACTGAAAAACATTGAAATAAGAAGAATCAAATTCAATTCGATTAAGAATGGCTCTAAGGCTGGAAACAATTAGATTCCGTGTAAACATTTTACATGTCAATCATCTATGAGCTAATTTTAACTTATTTTTTATGTAGTATACCTCGTGCCCTTCCATCACAAAGAATCTGTTGTTACGCATTGTATTTATTTATCTAACCCAAGAATAAATTATCACTGAATACACTGAGCTGGAGACGTGTCTGCCAACAATGAGTCTGGTTTTAAGTACGTCTGTGTTACATAGACTACAATGCGGAATGATAATTTAAATAGGCCTATCGTAATATACGTTATAAATGAAAATAACAATTCAGTTCATTATCTACTCTTTATGATTATATCAATTCATTTACAAAACCAATGCATACATGATTAGACTAAAAGTTTAACGAATGTGGCATACCTTATTTGTACAACAATGGATGAAGCAGGAAATGAACGTGGTTATACCAAATCGAATTAACTTAAAACGTTGATATTTTATACTTGCACAATGAAGAATTTTGATAATACCATATCAAACTCTGGTTTATGACTAACTAATATTGTTGTCCGCAAGTAGGCTATATATAAAAACAATTATAACATCTTTACAGAAGAAAAACTTAAAAATATCGTCTTCCTCTGCCGGAATCACCAAAAAATGCCAAATAAATAGCTAGCCGCTGACGGTAAAATTCTGTAGCTGACCGTAGTCCTGAAAACACCAGATTTAGCTACAAAACCGCTGACTTGGAAGCACTGGTTCGGATCTTGTTGCAGTTCCACAACCTCTGCAGAGTGCAGACATTTCTGTTATATCATCTCCTACATCGTTTAAGAGCAGAGTTTTGTTAACATCGCCAGGGTTCAAATTTATAGCAGCCCAAGTACATTGCGTGGTGTAAAATGACTACAAAATAGTAAATTTAATAAGAATATTTGTGTTTCTCTTGTTATCTCTCGGCAGCTATCAACATGTATAATATCCAATGCCTACCCACTTCACTTTACGTAATTCGAGTTCCGCACATTGCGGATAGATGGCAGGACTGTGACCCATTTTCTAGTTGTACACCACTTCAGCGGGCCACACTTTACATCAGCGGTGACCGAAACTCGAGCTGCAAACGGGTACGAGGAGTTTTTTGTACATTGATGTGTGTTTCATTCACTTACTGAAGACAAGCAGTGGCGGTATCATGTCGCTCTACGAACTCTGTCTCTACAAGCAGTGAGAGGTGGTTTCGTAAAGAATGAGAAGGACTTCTTTGTTGTTCTGTCGGACAAAATGTAATATGTTTACTTTGCCCAACGGTTCAATTAGGAGTATATAGAAACATCAATTGCTACGCTGAATAATGTTTTTATTATTATTATTATTATTATTATTATTATTATTATTATTATTACTGATCACTAAGTATGTGTTTCTATAATTCTCCTGTACGCGCATGAATATTGATATTTTTAGACCTTCTCCCTAGAAGGATAAAATTATTAGGTTTTTATCTCAATTTTAATCTTCTTAATCTTTGGATGAGAATAACTATTTATTAGTTATTCATTTAATAATAATATTGTAGAAAAACTGATTCAATATTATGCGTCAACGAACTCTTAAACGCTAGAAATTAACATGTCTTAAATCATAGCCAGGAAGAGAAAGATGACATTAATAAATGTAAGAAAGTCAGTTACCTAATGGGGTTTGAAATATCACGTAGCTTAAATAACTTGTCCGTAAGAAGTTTTTAATTTTGAAAAACTACGAATTTTTCGACCAAGTATCGAGAGAAGAATTGAGAAAATTCCTGATTATATTCAAGAGGAAGGTTAAAAAAAAGGAGCAAGAAAAATCGTATATTATTCACTGGCTCTTGATGACAGCAGTGACATTACTGATACAGCAAAGCTTGAGATTTTTATCCGCGGGATTGATCAAGATGTTAGTGCACGAACCACCACTGGTTGTAGTTTTCATGCCAAGTACCTTTCCTCCGTCTCCTTACTTCATAGGTTGTCTGTCGCATGTAATCACTGCAGCTCGAGTTTTGGTCACAGCTGATGCATGGTCACTACAGCGTTTATACTTGAAAATTAACTACCAGAAAGGGATCAAATTAACTCAACCGCTTTTCTCATCCTATCTTATCATACTCGCATTTTAATATTGCTTTGACAATTTCTTAAAATAAGACGAGATATTTATATTAAGTAGATGATACAACGCAATAGGCTATCAGTATGAGAAGTGAACCCTTGCAAACCAATCTGATTAAATAATATGATTAATTCAACTAAATAAATTCAACACATTATACGCCCGTTATATCAGCAGATTATCTCACCGTACGAAAATCTATTTCAAACGCAAGTACAGAGCATTGGCAATTTAATCTTTCTAAAGTAATACCGCTGTACTGAATGTAACTCTTTAATATTTGTGCAATGTTTCTTCGCACATAAACTTGATCTTTTTGCTTACCTCCTTATCGGATAGGATTTTCATGGTATCACACGAAGTCGATCCACACTTACCTATAAAAAAAGAAAGAGATTTAATTAAAATGCTACCTACGGTACAGAAATGTATCATATTACAGAGAAATTCCTTACAGCGTGACTCATTAATATGTGAATTCAGATACATGACATAATAATAATAATAATAATAATAATATATTATTATTATTATTATTATTATTATTATTATTATTATTATTATTATTATTAAATACTTTCCTAAACAGGGATTGCCTAGAAGACAAAGTAGGGTAAACATTGGTAATTTCGTGATAATTTCATGAAAACTAATTTAAAATGTAAATGTGTAAATATATCCTTATTCCGATTTTTTCATCTAAAAGACGATAACTTGCTGTACAAATCTGGAGACATAAAAGATTGGATACGTTCTTGAATATGTACCAAAAACCACTTTTACAACTTAAGCTGAAAGGTTGGTTATTTCGTGATAACCTTGGTAATTTCGTGATATTGCATTGATAATTTCGTGAGAGGTAGAAGAATTGTGGAAAAATTCATTAAAGTCAAATGAAATTCTCATTTATTGTTACAAGACTTCAAACATAGTAATTCCGTCTAATATTCATAGCAAGAAAACATAGAAATACATATCAACACATAATAAGAATGAAATCAAAGTAAAAATTGAAATTGAAAAGGGATCTTCTTTGCCCTGAAAGGGTGAACACTTTTATTACGGACTTTAGTATAGCCTATATTACTAGGGTAACTCCAAAAGTAATGCATAACGTTTGTTTAAAAATTATATTTTTATCCTACAGGTTTGCTATTTTCACAGAATGTAGATGCATCCTTAAGAAACAAAATGTTACTTTTCCACATAATCCCCGTCCCTTTCAACTGTCTTACGTAACCTAGGAACGAGGGCCTGTAGACCAGCACGGTAAAAGTCTGGACCAACACGTCTGAGCCACTCTTTAGCAGCGTGCACAAGGGAGTCATCTTCTAACCTCGTTCCGCGAAGGAATCCTTCCGTTTACCAAAGAGATGGTAATCGCACGGTGCCAGTTCAGGACTGTAAGGCGGCTGTTTCAGTGTTGTCTATCCGAATTTTCTGATCTGGTCTGTGGTCTTGTGACTGACATATGGCTGTGCGTTGTCGTGCAATAGCAGAACATCCTGCTTCTCCCAATGTCGTCGAACACGACTCAGTCGAACTAGAAGTTCCTTGAGATTTGCAACATACCCGTCAGAATTAATGGTGGTTCCGTGTGGCATGATGTCCACAAGCAAGAGTCCTTCTGAATCGAAAAACACAGTAGCCATAACGTTTCCTGCTGAAGGTGTACTTTTGAATTTCCATTTCTTTGGTGAATTTGCATGATGCCACTACATTGTCTGCCTCTGTCTCCGGTCCAAAATGGTGGACCCATGTTCCATCTTCTGTCACAATTCTTGCAAGTAAGTCATCTAGCACTTATCATTGGCACTTAGCATGATAACAAATCAAACAGAAGCTACATGAACCCATTGCGTCTCCGTTTTTTTTTTTTTGTAATCACATCTTGTCTTCAGATTTCTAAAATTCCTATTGTAATACAATTTTTAAAATAGTATAAAATGTAACACTTAATGCTCAACAAAATTTCGCCTCAAACAGCTAAGATTTCTATCAGTGAAGCTAAGCCTATATGGCGACTACAGATGTAACTAAAATTCCAAAAACATTTCCTAAAATTTCATGAAGATACAATAAATCTTTGTACCAAATATCATATGCTTACCTTTAGTAATAAGCCTGTAATGTAATTACAAACATCCACAAAATTTGTACGCCTGAGAAGTCGACGCAAACTTGCTCTCTCCAAACATAAAAGCTCACTGAAGCAACTACAATAGTCACACAAAGCTTAGCTGTATGTTTCTGGAAACTGGACAACATATGCAATCCCTTGGCGGAAATTTGGATCTCGTAACACCATTGGTTAGTTCACAAAAGAGCAAAGAAAAAGTATCACGAAATAACCACTGCCACGAAATTACCAATGTTTACCCTATACCATTTATAAAAGAAAATTTGAGTAGTACATATTATATATGCTATGAATCGTAAAGCAACGAGAGAGAGAGAGAGAGAGAATAAAATTACGATGCAAAGATAACTAGGCGTATGTCTTATCTCATGTGGTTTCTTAACAATGCAATTGAAGCTTTTAAGGGTACTGGATAGGGCTGTTAACAGTATTTTCGCGAATAAATATAAATATATAAAATACAGGATAGTCCGTTTGAGTATGGACAAAATAAAAACAGCGTAAAACATTTACTACTGAACTTTATTTGTTGAAACTTTGTGCATATAACACTGAAAGATGGGAGATTCCTCAGAGCTCAACATGACCCCCATTGCGCACCCTGCACAACTCATAACGGTGATGTAATTGAGCCCAGGTCCGTTGTAACATAAGAGGGGTGATTTGTTGAAAAGCTTGAGTAATTTTACTCTCAGATCATCAATGTTCCTGGGTATCTGTCGATAGATAATGTCTTGAAGAAAACCCACACGAAGAAGTCAGGAGAGGTGAGATCTGGGAAGTTTGGGAGCCAAGCCAAGAGATAGCTGCTTCTCGTACTGGGTTTCACCTGCGACCTCTTGCATGTTTTTTCTTTAACAAAACCTGTTCGATACTACAACATTATGAAATCGTATTTAGGTACATTACGCACACCATACTCACGTCGAAATTCCCTTTGATCTCTTTTAACACTCTCAAATTTAGCATACCAAACAATACAGTGTGCCCGCTGTTGATTTGTAGTAGCCATTTTAATCATCTAAGATTTTCATTTGTCCTTTCAGATTATGCTTTGTTGATTGTCATATATGGAAACTCCCATCTTTTAATCATAATATAACCAGCAAGAAATTTTTCCTACTATCATAATAGCTTTATAATAATAAATTAATATTATCCATATACAAACGGATCAGACTGATTTGTTTTCCTCGAACTCGGATTAATGTCGTGTAATTAAATGTTGGGGAGTTGTGAGCTACCCACAGAAAGAAATTGTCCGCATATGATGGATCCAGTTAGTTTTGTATGTATTATTTTTTGTCAAAATATGTTCAGTTTTTAAATAATTATAATAAATGTACCCATTTACGTTGTGATCCTGCCATGTGTATTTAACTGTTTTCCTTAAAATTTTCATTTCTGTTGCTGTAATCCAGTGGGACTCTTTTAATGTAAGCATTAGTTTCCATAGTAACGACTCTGTTCAAAACAACTGAGGTTAATATCAGCTCAACACAATTGTAGCAGTTTCACCAATTTATGTTTCGTACCTAGTTCATCTGTACTCATAACGACTTGATCCATGCAGTTTTTAGTTCTTTCCAAACGGTTGTACAAAATTAGGAAGTTCGATTTTTTTTCACTTTATTGGGTTATTTTACGACGCTGTATCAACATCTCATGTTATTTAGCGTCTGAATGAAATGAAGGTGATAATGCCGGTGAAATGAGTCCAGGGTCCAGAACCGGAAGTTACCCAGAATTTGCTCGTATTGGGTTGAGGGAAAACCCCGGAAAAAACCTCAACCAGGTAACTTGCCCCGACCAGGATTCGAACCCGGGCCACCTGGTTTCGCGGCAAAACGCACTGACCACTACTCCACAGGTGTGGACTAGTAGTTCGATTAAGGATACAAATAAATGAGAAGATCTCTTGTGAAAACAAATATTTCACCTGAAGTTTACACAAAACATGTGATGAAGGATGGATAGATGGATGGATGGATGGATGGATGGATGGATGGATGGATGGAACGGAGAAAAATTCTCTCCGGCACCGGGCCTCGAATCCGGGTTTTCAGTTCTACGCTCTTTATCCACTAAGCCACACCGTATTCCAGTTCCGATGCTGGATTGAATCCTCTCAGTTTAAGTTCCACCTTCCACTTTCCCTCTAGTGGCCAACCCTCATGCACTGTATCACAGATGTGTGACAGTGGCACAATGTCCAATACACTATGCGCAGAGGTGCACTCATTACGAGTAACTAAGTGGCCGGGATCCGACGGAATAAGCGCCGTCTTAAATCACTAAGTGATTATTAACGCATATCATATTATTGTGATGTACCGAAGCACCCATGATATTACCGCGCAATAATACTGCATTACCATATGATGAAGGTAGAACTTATACTGAGAGGATTCAATCTGGCATCGGAACTGGAATCCGGTGTGGCTTAGTGGATAAAGCGTCAGCACGTAGAGCTGAAAACCCAGGTTAGAGTCCCGGTGCAGAAGATAATTTTTCTCCGCTCCACTCATTCTTAATCATATGGTAAATGCAGAATTCGTGTGTGAAAATATACGTACTTCGTTACGTCACTATAATATTACAGAAAAACATTTTGATACTGAAGAATTCCGTTGAAACTGGTAATAGTATTAAGTACGGTAAGGATTTTCAGAGTCTATTTTAATCATGTATCTATGCATCAACGGAGTGTATAAACCCGTTGAATTCCAAACAATTAAAGCTATCTATGACCAAACTACAATCGTTTTAAATAGTTATTGATTTCTTTTTATCGCTAGTGCATTGAAATTGTCTCCTCCTACACAAGATAATTTACACTAGCGTCGCTGTTATTTCCGCCAGCCAATCACGTTGCAGCTCGGCTACATTTTAACGTGCGAGTCTGTCATTGGCAGCTAATGACATTATGCACTTACATTGTTGCCATTTTTAGTAAACAGCTGTTAATTAATACACTGTCCTGCTCGGCGGCTAGCAGGTATATAGAAAGTGCAACAACGCGGACAGCTTAAGATGTAAACAAAGAGGAAGACCCACGCCGGAAGTAACAGGGACGCGGCTATAGGTGGCAGTGACTATTTACACGCAAAAGTAATATTTTCATAATGATGAAAGGTTAAAAAAAATAGTCGATGAACCTTTCTAGCAAGAAATAGACGAAATAATTACAAATTAAAAACCAAATAAAACAAACAAAACCAAGCAACTTCATTATTTGTAAATTAAATGTTTACCTTTTTTCTGAGAATATAGTAGGTCATTACAGTCAATGAAATATAATAATACCAGGTTAGTAAATTGAACATCCTGTTTAATAATGCGTTATTGTATTCATTTTACTATTATTCAATATTCTATTCGCGAAATAGTATAAAATACCACTATAGGGATCGATTTTCCCCTCTGTAAAATAATGTATTCATGACTACTGTATCTCCTCAATCTATCATGACATTATCTATGTTAAAACCATTTTCTACCACAAACAGAAAAAAAGCATCGATCCAACTGTGGCAACTGAACAATTCAGTTTCTTCTCTAGATACAGTTTTGGAATATTCAAAATTACATAATGTATCTGGGAAAATATGATAAATTAAAATTACTTTATACTTTTGATAACCCTTACATTCATTCCTTATACACTCGGACAGAAGAAGTCCTCATTTATTTTTTTAAATAAAGAGACATTCTTACACATCTTAATTTCTTTGTACACGTCCTATATAGCCTGAACATCGTCAGATGCATTCTAATGAAATTCCAATATGTTTTGCCTTCTATCATCACATGTTCTTTCAAAATTCAATACCCAGCCTCAAGAGTTCGTTCTTATCGTATTGGCGAAATCTTGTTTCCAGCTGGAAGTATACTGCAAAGAAAATTTCTCTGTACTAATCCATCAAAGTCTGTCACAAGTTGTGAAGGTTCAAAAATTTCTTTTCGTAATTTTTTACCTCTACAAACTTCTACATAGTTACAACAATGTGCACAACGAATATATGACACAAAAAAGCCAATTTCAAAGCACATTTCTTCTGTCCTTGCTTGAAAGAGTTCTCTAGTACTTGTCGATGCTAGTATGCAACTTTTCGTCGTTGTTAACATTCCACAACTGTCTCCCATCGATGCTATGATTTTTTAATTATCTCCTCTCATTGCTATGATTATTAGTCTTTCTTTCCAATTACTGTTTAACTCCTCATTCAAATAAAAAAAAAGACACGAATAATAACAACGTGAGAAGAGAGTTGAAATATTATAGAAAAGCTGAGATACTTGACGAATCTTAACAGTTGCTGTAATTTTTCAACTATTTCCCGTTGCTATGATTTTTCGTCCATTTTCCGTTGCAATCACTTTTCAAGTGCCTTACGTAAGCTATAATTTTTCAACTTCTTGCGTTGCTATAATAATTTTTCAACTGTCTACTCCCGTTCTTATTTTCTTTCATCTTTTTCTCCCATGCAAAGATTTTTCAAATGTTTTCCGTTGTTATGATTTTTTCAATCATCTATCTCTGGTACAATTCATCAAACTTTTGCCTTTTCAATGAATAATTTTTGAACTAACTTCTTTAGTAGGAGAATGTTCCAATTGAATCCATTGCTATAAATTTTCTATTTGTACCGTTGTTGAATTTCAACTGTCTTCCGTTGCTATGATTTTCCATCTTTATTTTTTTATTATGATTTTCCAACTCTCCCCCGTAGCTACATTTTTCAATTATCTACTACTGTAGTATTAATCTATAATCTGGCATACTTTCATCGTTAATATTAATTTCCAAATGTGTAACGTTGCCATATCTTTTTCATCAACGTGATATTGCTAAGATTTCACAATTGCGTACCGCTGATATAATTTTTAACAGTGTATCGCTGATATAATTCCAAATATGTACCGTTCCTATGTTAATTTAACTGAATTCATTGGTATTTCTTTACAAATGCATATCAAAGCTATGTTTTTCCGAAAGCAGAGCTACCACTGCTATGATTATCCAAATGCATACATTTATCTGAATTAAGGGGGCGAGAGCAACGGTGAATTGTTCAACGGTTCAGCTCGAGCTATTTGGACTTTTTCCATTGCTAATTTTCAAAATTGTGGCACAACGTTACGAAGAGTGGAATTCCCTTCGTCGTCAGGTGAAAACCTACTGTGGGGATCGTTACAAACAGCTAGTCTGTCTGACTGATTCACTCTTCGAAAAGTTGTGCTACAATTTTGAAAATTAGCAATGGAAAAGTGTGAACAGCTCAACCATTGAACAAATGCATACATTTACTATGATTTTCAACTGCATACAGTTGCTAAGATTTTGCAACTGCATAACATTACTAATATTTTTCAACTGCATATAGTTGCTAACACTCGTATTTTGCAACTGCATATCGTTGTAAAGATTTTTCAGCTGCAAACCTTGATATTACAGTATTTTGCGAGTGCATACCACTCCTATGACTTTGCAAATGCATACCACTGCTATGGTTTTGAAACTGCATACCGTTACTCGTATTTTGCAACTGCATACCGTTACTCGTATTTTGCAACTGCATATCGTTCCTAAGATTTTGCAGCTGCAAACCTTGATATTACAGTATTTTGCGAGTGTATAGCACTCCTATGACATTGCAAATGCATACCACTGCTATGGTTTTGCAACTGCATACCGTTACTAAGATTTTTCAACTGCATATAGTTGCTAACACTCATATTTTGCAACTGCATATCGTTACTAAGATTTTGCAGCTCCAAACCTTGATATTACAGTATTTTGCGAGTGCATACCACTCCTATGACTTTGCAAATGCATACCACTGCTATGATTTTGCAACTGCGTACCACTTCCATGATTTGTGTAGTACACACCAGTGCTATGAATTTTATACTACATACCACTGCTATGAATTTTTAACTCGTACCAATGCTATGAATCTTGAACTGCATACCACTGCTATGAATCTTGAACCGCATACCACTGGTATGGATCTTGAACAGCATACCAATGCTACGATTTTGCAACTGAGTAACACTGCTATGATTTTTAAATTATTTATCACTGTTATGACTTTTAAACTGCATATCACTGCTATGACTTTTAACTTCATACCATTGCTATGATTTTGCAACTTCATACCGCTGATACAATTTCGTAACTGCATATCATGGCTACGACTTTGCAACTGCATAACATTGCTAAGATTTGGATCTACATACAGTTCCTAAGATTTTGTAACTACATGTCGCAGTTATGTTGAAACTGCAAACCGTTGCTAAGATTTTCTTAGCTTCATATTGCTGCTATGATATAATAACTGCATACAAATGATATTTTGTAACTCATTACAAAACTTCAATTGTGTGTCGTTCACATGACCACTCAATTATTTCCTCTTGCATGTTTGCTAAGTTCAGCAGCACAGCAACGCATTTTAATGGCTGCCTGCCTCCCTTCTGTCACAATAAAAAAAAATCATAATATTCCAGCGAGACGGATCGTTTCATTCAATTTGTGGCTTCATCAAGTGCCAGACGCCTTTTTACATTATTCTATTCTTAGAACTTAATTCAATGACGCTTCTGGGCTTGGAGTTAATTTCAGCTAAGACTTCCAATTAACAGCTGAATCAACATTGTGTTTCAGACATCGAATGACTTATTACAAATCAAAACTAATTATATAATTTGACACTCAACAGATTTTCATCCATCTGACCCATGTTTAGAATCTAACAAGTTTCAGCAAAAACGTATAGAAATAGGAAACATCACTATTCAGAGAATTTCAAACTCTGTTAAACAAAGCACTAACAAAGTTCTTGAGTCTCTTACAACTTGATATGGCATATAGCCTCCTGTAACTTCTCTTTATGACATGAAAATAAGTGATGTTAAAAAAAAAAGAGAATGACGTATCACTTTGCCCTTTTCTATACATCACAGGAGGAAGGTATAACATGATACCTGCAGTTCGAGCCTGGAGGTGAAATTGTTAGTCATATAACGTGCAATTCGATATTGAACCTCTCTTTACATGTTCCTTCTCTTTTACACCAACAATGCGTTCTCTTTGCACTGAAGAACATATTTTAATCCCAAACCACCATTATTTTAATCTACATATTCTGTAACCCAGTCTACCCACTTCATTCTAACATCCACTTGCCTCTCTCATAAGAACCAAGGAGAGATTACATTTTAAAATTACTCTTCTAAAACATTCATCTTAGTTTTACATGATATTATTTTTCGAAAATGTTGGAAAATGAAATTACAATTACATATGAAAGTTCTACATACGACAAAGTAATATTCCGATATTAACTAAATATTTCATCTTACGTAAAGACACTATTATTTTGCGGTCGCTTACAAAAAGAAAGATGGTTCGAACTTATGCGAGACAAAAAGTGGATAAAGCTGTTATTTTTTCAACTACTTCGACTCTTATCAAAAATTTTACTATGTCTCCATTTTCGCTACATCTATTCACCTAAAATTGGTGGTTTTTGTTATTTGTGATCAGTTTCAAAACTAATTTTTGTATTTACATGTCAGAGATATTTCCCTATAATGTATACAACATGCTTCTTCTAAAATAACCTTTGAGAAGAAAGTGCCACTAACTTCAGATTTTGAAAATGATTGGGTTGTTGCTTGTAAGATGATTTTGGGTTTTTGAACCGTGCACAGAAATTTAATTATAGACATATTTTGAAACTATTATTAGTGCTGTGAAAAGGGAAATTTTCAGCAGAAGATTTTCTGAAAAGGAAAATTTTCCGGAAAATGTTTTTCCGCATGATCAAATAGTTATTTTCTTACTGACAATCTTGAGAGCTGTGCATGTAGGCCTACATACTCCTCACTGCGTACCCTTATTAGTCAGCAGATTTTCAAATGTGAGTAATCTTCTAAACTTTGATGGCAGTGTCAATAATGACTCCTAAACAAACGTCACTGTCACGTTGCCTTTACCACAACACTAATGTCGATTAAGAAACAAGCATTGGAAAATTTCATTTTCTGAGAACTTAATTGATTTCATCTACTATACAGTCGCAACACTGCTTAGTCCTCGCGGAGCTGATACATATTCATCATTTTAAAATTACTGGCTTCATTGTATATGTGGATTTTCTGTATTTTAGTCTTTACAATGCATTCACAACTCAGTCAGTTCCAGCTACCCATAGCAAGTGCAATGTTCTATGTTGTATTCTATACATTCATACATACATACATACATGCATACATACATTACATAAATGTTCGCCCCAGGGCAGGTCTTTCGCTGCAAATCGAGCATTCTCTAATACTTCCAATTTTCTGCCTAATGTCCGTATATGATTTATATCCCTTAATGTCGTATATCACCTAATAATATCTTCTGCCACGAGCTCTTCTCCCGTTCGCCTTTCCTTCCAGCGCATCCTTCAGAAGGCAGTTTCAGCCAGAGCGGAGTATGTAAGGCAGTACATAAGTAGGTACACCAATAATATAATATAGTTTTATTAAGTACCAATCAACGGCCCATTTCAAAAGGGAAACAACTCAACATTTAAAGTTTCGAGAAAACTGAATTTTAAAGCTTCATATTGCTGAGAAAAATTCAATTAACACTCTATAATTTTAAACTTATAGTATTATATGAAACATCATTAACAGAATGTGGAGTAATTCCAACGATCCTTTGATTTTTCACAGCAACATGAAGCTTTAAAGTGCAGGTTTCACAAAACTTTAAATTTTGAGTTATTTCTCTTTTGAACTGGGCCGTCGAAATGAAGGTTACAATCGATAACGGGATCGGTGAGGTAGTTAAATTGATGTCGATAGTCGATTATTTTTATTTAGTTGGTTATTTAACGACGCTGTATCAACTACTAGGTTATTTAGCGTGGATGAGATTAGTGATAGCGAGATGGTATTTGGCGAAATGAGGCCGAGGGTTCGCCATAGATTACCTTGCATTCACATTACGGTAGGGGAAAACCTCGGAAAAACCCAACCAGGTAATCAGCCTAAGCGGGGATCGAACCCGCGCCCGAACGCAACTTCAGACCGGCAAGCAAGCGCCTTAACCGACTGAGCCACGCCGATTGACGATATTGTAACTATAAGCGGTATGTAGTCCTCATTTGTACTTAATAGAACCTACTATATACCTACTTATGCAAGTCTGTTTAATTCGACAAAAATAGATGAGAAAACATCTTATGGGTAAAACATAAATACTCTAGGCAACATGTGCTATTTAATATGTATTGAAAGTAAAATAATAAAAAAAAGATATATCAAGGAATAGAAAATACAGAGTAGAGAACTACCAATATATGTCTATACACTGGACGTGTAATTTTGTCACCACTTTCTTAGTGGACTTTTTATAGTAGGCATAATTATTCCGTAAGAATTAACGACACCTTGGAGTTGTGTCTTAAAAGCTTCCGATCCCCCATCCTCCTCCCCACGTCTGCGAAACACAAGATCGCGAGGATCAGAGCAGCTTCTAAGTTTCCGCGGTATTATAACTTGTGCAAGTAAATGTATCTCTTAGAGAAGAAGACTGCACGTCGGCATGGCATGTAGACGGGGGATTTCCTAAGCTAAGTCCCGCTACTGAATTCCCGTAAACAGACGCGGATGCAGTAAGGGTGTAGGAAAGTATTTGTATTATTATTATTAAATGTAATACGAGTACAAAGTTATCACGAGACCTCGGAATTTTAGGCTCGGATAGGATAGCTTGCAACAATTTTATATAAAAATCTCTAAATGTATGCAACACGAGAAACTTTCGAGCGATGAAATTGCCTAAAACGAGATGCATTATACAACGTATGTTTCAGCCTACACTAAACGAGCCTAAAAATCCGACACCTAGTAAACTAGAAATCCAGTAGCAGTGGCAGACATATATGTTACTAATGTGATTAGAAAGTGTGGATCGGGGCCCTTATCTTCTAGGTTTAAGTATGACTGGAGTGCTCCGTGGCGAGTGTATTGAACTCCGAGGTAAAAAAGACAAGGACCACCCTACAGACTTATGGCCGGTTTGTCCAAGTATTGTTAGAAGACTTAACGACTGTTAAACCTTCAACAGTTTGTTAAATACAGTTTTTCCATTTGTTCAACACCAGTTTGGCTTAACAGATTCTTAACCGTTTGTTAACTTTAAATGTAGGATTTCAGGCCGTTAACTCATTTAACAAACAGTTAAACATGGCGGATAACACCACAGCTGTTCAGACAAAAGTTGTGAAAATAACATGTTATGTTTCTCTTTGAGGAATGTTTAGAGTAAGGGACGGTTTTACCAAGCTTCAGTAAATCAGTCCAAATGAAACATTAACTAGTACTGAACATTGAAATATTTACACGATTACATTTGTATGTGAGCTGTGTCCGTAGTCTTCAAGCCTAACAGCTATATGTGCCTCGTCGCGCTGGTTACGTCATGACACCCCGATGGAGTAGTCAGTAGCGTGTTGGCTTGCCATCCCAGGGGCCCGTGTTCGGTTCTCGGTGATAACTTTTTTTTTAACGTAACTAATTTTTATACATTCATACATTCTTCATTTTTATAATTTTGTGTAGTGGAACTTATTATTTCGCAACTCTGGCTCCACTAGGAGAATTTAAAAAACTCTTGGGGAGATCAATTTTCTTCTCGAAATAAAACAAAGATAAACAAACAAATTAAAGAAAAATAAAAGAAATACACATGTGGATCTAATACATTGTCCACATGCCATCGGCGTCTATCACTGCCTGGCATTTTCGGGGCATTGAGTCCACCAGATCGCGGAAATAGTTCTGGTCCTTAGGGAAATCTTCCTAGGTAACCAGAACTTGATCCCAGAACTGATCTGGATTTTGAGGTGGGATGTCTCGATATTTGCCAATCCTCCTCTTTTTCATGCTTTTCCGTGAACCGTCTTTGAACGTTTATGGCGGTGTGCGCGGAGTTATTATCCTGCTGGAAAATTAAATTTCCATCGGAAAGAAAACGATTATAAATTCCAAGAATCCAGCTCTTTCGCTTCTGTTTTAAAGCCAGTGCAAACATATCTTATCGCTAGCTATAATATAATTCTAATAAATGAAAGTTAATATACCAATTAAGTTTTGTTATGTTTGAATGCACATTATGTATTAATTTACTAATATTTCTTAGGTACCGGTATGTAGTTATAATAATCACTTTCATGTCTTAAAATGAAACTCAGTTGTATGTTACCTAGTTGAAATAGGCCACTTGTTCCAATTCACTAGCTACTATTAACTCTAGATTCTATGTTACTAGCTCTTCAACTATAGCCGATGTCAATAGTGCTTCAAAATACGCAGTGAGTAAATAATAAAATGTTTCAGCAGCAATTGCTTCTTTAGGACGAAATTACATATAATTTATACATGAACCTAAATTAGAGAATTTTATATTATACGGAATTCTCCTCGGGGTTTTCTGTACAGTTGACTACACACACATTCGTGTAATTATTGTCACCTGGTGGTCATAATGCTGAGATTTTTCTAAACAGAAATTCATATTTAGCATTATAAAATGTAACCATACATAATAATTATTATTATTCAATAGCAGTCAATGCAACTTTCATTTATCAATTCTCTGTACTGTATGAGTCATGGCTACTGTAATAGGTTACGATTTTACACATGTTTCATGACTTACTCCATAGTACAGAATTTAAATAATAATATCAGCCAATAAGAAGTTGTCTTATATAAGCAAAATCATTACCAACTGCTGTTGAGTAGTTAGAATAGTATTAACGACAGTTAAAGTTAAGTGTTGGTTATTTTAAACAAAATTATGTTGGAAAAATGGAAAACATCTTAACAAAACGTTAAAAATAAACCAGCTGTTAATTTAACATTTGTTAAGCCAAATTAAACATTACTTGGAAAAACTGGCCATTAGTGTTGAGTATAAGAAATGTTTCGATAAAATAAACTATATATTTAGTACTTGCGTCTAGGCATTCGTTATCTCATGAAACCTACCCGCATAGGTGGAGTTATGGGGGGACATTGGGGGGTCAATGCGCCCCCAAACTTGTCTCAGCTCCTTTTCTTTTCTATTAACGTTAAACAATATTGAATTCAAAAGATCTTCTTTGCTTTTGTTTATAATTAAATTTGTGTTTAAATTGATCTTATTAAATTGCTTAAATCTTCAGATCATGTGTCTGGACTGTAATATTTATTTTAAATTTCTGAATGTATAAGAATTACTATACCTCATTCGAGGAATGGAAGCAGTAATGTTTCTTTTGTAACAGCCTTTACTCATGTGTTAGAAGTCTGCAGGTGTTCAGGCCGCTACTTGAAGAAATATGAATAACATACTGCACAATAATGCAGAAGAAAGAAAAGTGATCCCGGTATAATGTGTAAACTTAAAAACGAGATTAAATAAAATAATTTACATTTCATATGTTATCTTCAGGAAGGTAAACTTCAGATGAAAAAGTTTCTGTTGGCACTGTTACGTAGTTTCATTGATGTATGTGTTTCTGTACGAGACAGAAAAAGAATATTGTTTTACGTTATACCCTATTACAATTTGTAGTAGACCTACAGTTCAAGCCCTATACAACTCGGCCCGAAACCTCGCAGATATGGATGTAACACTGTAAGAAACATGCCCCCGAAAATACCTTTATTAAATGATCATATTCTATATACTGTACCACGGCGAAGCTATAACTTGGGAAGGAGGTAAATGATGTCCCCCATAACCCCATTATATGGAGATTCTATGGTTTTGCTTTGCCCCCCGCCAAGGAAACGTTTCTTTCTCCCCCTATGCCTACCTGCGGCTCAGGAGAAGAAGAAATTGGACTGAGAAATTTTCTCCCTCGCTAGGCTTCTATTTGTAGCAAGCTAGCTCACTTACCTCCACCATAAGATTCTTACTGAAGCTACGGTGCACGCAAGCATTTAGTTTCACGAGAAAACAAATGACGATCTTCGACATCCTAGCTGTGTCAATATTATCTTCATAATAAGGAATTAAAATGTACAACTATGTACAGATACGGAAATAAAATTTGGAGCTCCCTTATTGTATAACTTTCGCATTGTGTATGTGCAGTAAACAAGAAGCCTTGTATAAACTGAATCGTAAGTAATGTTATTAATTTCAGAGGGTTATTCTTTGAGAAATACTAAATGAGGCAGTAGAGCAAGTAAAAAAATAAATCCATGGCGCTACAGCCCTTTGCAGGGCCAAGACCGACCAGCCGGCTACTGGCCTCACGTTCACATGCCGAAGCAGATCATCCAACTAGAATGGAGGTATCGTCTGGTTAGCATGATGATCACCCCAGCCGTTATAGCTGATTTGCGAAACCGGATTTTCGCTATCTTTCGTAGCTCCTCAAGTACATCACGATGCTGGGTGGCCGAAATTTCATGAGAAAATTTCTTCCCCCATGAGGACTCGAACCAGCGCACATTCCGTAACGCAAGTACTAGGCAGGATGCCTTAGACCACGACGCCACGGCGCGGGACAGTAGAGCAAGTGGTCAGCTTAAAATACTTAGGATATACTATAAGCAGTAGGCCCTAACACGAGCTGCTGCCAGGAAGTCAAAAGGAGGATAGCAATGCCAAAGTAAGTTTCTAATAGAAAAACGAGCATATTCTGCGGACCTTTGGAAAAAGAACTAAGGAAGAGACTAATGAAGTGCTTTGTGTGGAATATGGCATTGAATGGGGCAGAAACATGAACATTACGATGAAATGAAGAGAAGCGAGTAGAAGAATTTGAAATGTAGATATAGAGAAGAATGGAACGTGTGAAGTGAACAGACACAATAAGAAATAAAGCTGTGTTGGAATGAGTGGATGAAGAAAGAATGATGATAAAACTGATCAGGAAGAGAAAAAGGAATTAGATGGGTCACTGGCTGAGAAGAAACTGCCTACTGAAGGATGCAATGGAAGGAATGGTGAACGGGAGATGATTTCGGGGTAGAAGAAGATATTATCAGATGATAGACGACATTAAGCACACAGCAGTAATTTTGGACCCAAAATATATAATGCATTAATTACAGCTTACCCTGAGCTAAGTACACTTAACACACATAGATTTAAGAAACAAATCAGATTAATTATTTAATTGTTTAAGCTAATTGAGTTAAAAATTGATACCTAATATTTATGTACTTTTGTATTTTCTATTTGTATATAGACCCTATTATTACATGCTGTATGTATTTTACCATTTATTAATGTTATTGTGGTCAATGAACTCTCTTAATGTTGTGATATATTTTGTATAACTGATCTGAACTGCGCCCGAGCACGAGCTTCTGCTCTTTCGGGCTGCAACGCCTAATGTAGCTCAAGTGTGAAGTATTAAATAAATTAATTTAATTTAATTTAATTTAAAAAATGGATCATATGAGGAAACAAAGTGGAAGGTAGAAAAATAGGAATGATTGGAAGAAGTTGGACATCAAGGTAAAATAATCACCATAAAATTACACATCTAACCACTATGTAAGAGTTAGGGAAAATATGATGATGATGATGATGATGATAATTTTCTGGAAGGTTCAAAGGTTCATCAATTCATCATCGTGTTCCATTACGGTCGGCTTTGGATTCAATTGTAAGAGAAATCAATTCAAAGTCAAACATCAAAGACTTTCCCTTCCTTTCTTTCTGAAATACATTCTAATAGCATCCTTTCAAAAAAAAAAAAAAAAAGAAACGAGAATCTCTGTATAATAGAATGAGATTTTAAAAAGCTCCTTTCTTTTGTTTCCAAAGCCCCCCTTAGACTTCAATCAAATCCCGAGCCCAAGTACAAAGTTCCGGCATTAAACTTCTACTACAAGTCTTATGTTATTGATTCGCGGCTCTCCCTTGTTTCAAACCCGGGACCTTTAGCACCCGTCTCACGTCCTCCCGCCCAAAGTTGCCGGGAATAGCAATGAAGATGCCTGCCTGTCACTTCGAATCAAATATCTCATCCGCACAGGTGAACGGTGTGCAGCGACGTCTCGAGGAAGCTGTAATTTCTAAAACATGAGAGAAGCCCTGTCTATTTCACTTAACTCCGTTAAAAGACGATCGGAGTTCTGAATACAGCTTGTAGTCTACAAACAGAACCATAGCTCGAGGGCTTTATTAAAATTCAGTTACCATGGTAACCCACAGATTACCTCTGCTATAATTTCGTACATAGTATATTTAGCAAACTTTAAAATCAAATCGCGGTGTGCAATGCAAATGCAAAATCCCTAATGAACAAAACAAAAACAGCGATGGTAAACATAACAGAGAAATACAAGAACGAGTCACTGAATCCTTTGAAGGAATAAATGCTTGAAATTTGAAAATGTAAACTTACAACTAAGAATAGAGAACTTCAAATATGTAACAGTACCTACAACAATAAAAAACATATTGAATAATTCTTACCAAGCACTAGAAACATGGTACAAGAAATGTGCTGGAATGGGTTTTGTAATAGGGGACAATACACTACATTCATTGTTATTTGCCGACGACCAGGTAATATTTTCACAAGATGAAGAGGATATGGAATTATATTGTCAGGAAAATTGATGAAGAATATCGTAAATGGGGTCTAAATATTAATTATAATCAAACAGAATATCTGTGTGTAGGAAAGGAAGTTTCCAACATAGTTATAAATAATGAAATAATAAGAAAATGTGATAGTTTTAAATATCTTGGTACACATATAACCTCAACAGGAACATATCAAAAGAATATAGATAGTAAAATCGCTTTAGGTAAACAGGCCACAAAAATATTACATGGATTATTATGGAGCAAGAACATATCAAAGGTGGTAAAAAATGATGTTTCAAGGTATAGTAGAAAATATAATGTTGTATGGGGGGAAATGTGGCCAATTACACAAAAAACAAGAGATAGAATAAGAACTGTGGAACTGGATTTTATGAGAAGTTTACAACTTACAAGACAAGACAGAGTAAAAACACAACATATCTGTGACAAAATGGAAATTAATTGATCAGTAACAAAAGAGTTGGAAAACAAACAACTCCAATGGTACGAACATGTAGAGCGCATGTCAGAAACACGATGGCCCAAACAAATTTTACAATACTCTCCGAGAGGTAAGAGAAGAAGAGGAAGATCAGCTATGAAATGGAAATCTCACATAGCTAATGCTATGGAAGAACGTGGACTGCAAATAGGAGGCTGGAATAACCGGCAATTTTGGAAACAAAAGACTAACTCCTAAAAGGGAAATGTCAAAGAAGAAGAAGAAGAAGAAGAAGAAGAAGAAGAATAATAATTCTTCAGAAGTTTGACAAATCCCAAATACATTTAAAAGAAAATTGGAACAACAGAAATGGACTTTCTAAGAAGATCCTAAGAACATCCAGGCGTGAAAAAATTGAACAATAACAGAGAAAATGGACGTGCTAAATAAAAAGTGCATCAAAGAAGGTCTGCGACTAGGATTTAGTGTGTCTCCCATGTTATTCAAAATATATTTGCAAAGGTCTCTGGAAATCTGGAAGAGAAAATGTTCTGGAATGGGTCTCCCCATTGTTGAAGAAAACATTTACACATTGCTGTTTGCGGATGATCAAGTTATAATAGCACAAGAATATGATGATGCAGAATATATGTTTAGAAAATTGATTGAAGAGTATAACAAATGGGGATTAAAAATAAATTTTGAAAAGACATTTTATATGGCATGCAGTGAAAATACAAGAGATTTGGTTTTGAAAGATGGAATAGGCACCATCAAAGCGTGTAATGAATTTGAATATTTAGGATTCAAAATTAATAAAAATGCTACACAGGATGAAGATATTATTAGGATAAATAAAGGAAGATCAGGAACAGCAATGTTAAATGGAATATTATGCAACATAAATATTTTGAAGGAAACAAAAATAAATATTTATCTGTCTATAGTCCAAAGTTTGGCAACATATGGAACGGAAACATGGAAGTTAAATAAAAATTTGCGGTCAAAATTATTATCAATAGAAATGGATTTTTTTACGACGTTCGGCCAGACATTCTAAATTTGAAGAAATAAGAAATGAAGTCATCAGACAACATATGAATAAATAAAAATCAATTTTAGATTTCGTAAAATATAGACAGAACAGTATGGGCATGTAAAGCGAATGGATGATGGAAGGCTACCAAGAAGAGTTTTATATTGGATTCCAGAGGGAATCTAACCCTTCCCTTTCAAGTTTTAGATTTCTTTTAGAAGGTTATAGTGTTATTGTCAATACTGTAGTGTGTAGTTCGTTTGTGTCTAACTATTCAACAGCGGGCAGCACATTGTGTATCATCTGGAAAATTTACAAAGATATCTTTAACAACTGAGTATCAGGTATCGGTTTCAAAATTTTGATATCGGTATCAGGTATCGATTATCGACAAAAAGCAGTATCATCCGATCTGTAGTTTCAAATAAAATAATTATTATCTCGGGAAAGGACGCAAAAACGAGTAAAATTCTATTGAAGTTTTTTTGTTTCAAATAATAACCCCTGAAATCAATGACATTACTTACGGGTCACTCTGTATACGGTCTATTCCATCTCAAATCGACCGAAATATAGAGAAAATTGACCTTGCAATTTTTAAATACAATGAAACTTTTTTTGTACGTAGAGAACAATGCTTTGTGCAAAGATTGAGGCATCAGAACTTCATAATGTTTAAATTAAAAATATTTTAATTTATCGTATTTTCATAAAATTAGCAACTTTAAACTGTTGTAGCTCCGAAACCCTTTCACCCAATGATCAAAATCATGATTTATTTTGATGCTGAGAAATTAAAGTATACATTGACACGTAAACAGTTTTTCTTACTTTTTAAGGAAACGGAGAAATTTAGATTTTTCTTCATTAAGACGCCTTTGACCACGAAAAAATATTTTTAAAATATATGGTTAGATTCCGCATTGAAAGTACAAATGAACACATATTTTTTTACTGATGGTATATTCATAAGAAAGTATTGAAAATATCAAATAAAGAAAATAAATAGTAAGCGCGTGAACTAACCAGCTGACTGTGAGGCGGGAGCTAGCCGAGACAACCAAGGCCAGGAGACAAACACGTGATGTTTCGTCTAGTAGTGCATAGCTGGGCTAGCTTTATCACAAGTTTTCATAAACACAGGAGTAAAATGAAGCCCAACGCTCCTTATCTTCAGCTCTCGGCCAGTGCGTGCGGTACTGCGCCGTTCAAGTCTAGGCGCGTGAAAATAATTTATTTAATACCCTCGAAACTTATTGCCGAGCCACTAAGCAAACAATGCCGAAGTCGAAAAATTTCGAGGGAAAAATTGTTCCGGGGCCGGGTATCGAACACGGGACCTTTGGTTAAACGTACCAACGCTCTCCCACTGAGCTACCCGGGAACTCTACCCGACACCGATCCAATTTTTCCCTCTATATCCACAGACCTCAAACTGGGCTGACAACAGTCAAGCAACCAACATTTGAGTGCAGACTAACTCTGTGTGACTTTTAAATTGTGGTTTTCTGTAACGTACAGTGACGTGTATTATGCAAATTAAGCTTTCAGGAATAACTCCCTGTAAAGTTAATTTGAATAATTTCGAGAGAAAAATTGTTCCGGGGCCGGGTATCGAACCCGGAACACAGAGTTAGTGTGCACTCAAATGTTGGTTGCTTGACTGTTGTCAGCCCACTTTGAGGTCTGTGGATATAGAGGGAAAAATTGGATCGGTGTCGGGTAGAGTTCCCGGGTAGCTCAGTGGGAGAGCGTTGGTACGTTTAACCAAAGGTCCCGGGTTCGATACCCCTCGAAATTATTCAAATTAACTTTACAGGGAGTTATTCCTGAAAGCTTAATTTGCAATGCCGAAGTCCCTCTTAATAATTCAAGGTTTTTTCTCAATATTTTTTACATTTTTACAAATGAGCAAAAAGCCTAAAAGTAAGTAAAGTCAGATTATCTGTCTCTCTGTATATAATAAATATAAGGATTACTTCTTAATATAACCTACCAAATGTCAGCTTCAAAATGAGCTCCCGTTCAATGTTCTACAGTAAATTGTTCCAGAGTTCTGAGCGCTGAAAGAGGCTTGTTTTTATAAAATACGCTAAATTTATCGCTCAATAGTACGAAAACCGTTTGACTTTCGATAGTACGTTTTTGAAAATGCACTGTCCTCAGCACCTTGTATAAATAGGGAAAAATTAGAATATTAAAAAATGCGAGGTTTTTTACTGATCGATTTCATATGGAATAGCCCATACGAGCCACCACTGATAAGGACAGTTTGAGACAATCTAGCGTACGAAGTGAATGAGCTATGTAGTTTGCTGCTATTACTGCAAAACGGTTAAAGGTATAAAAATGTCTTAATTGAAGACCTGTAGACGGGAAAACGCTGTGTATAGCATGGTGTTCCATCACCAGGTTGGCAACTTGACCCGCCTCTGGTCCTTAAACACAAGTCAGGTTCACTTCACGTCAACGGATAATAAACTAGAACGACGCAGGCGCAGTTGGGCCCCACTAATAATTCTATCTCCGTGATGACCGCCCTAGCTATCAACGACTTCATTAATTATAAACTTGGCTAATGCACCGCCAGAACAAATGCGCCCAAGAAGTTGAGACAAGGACCCCGAGTTCGCCACCTACCAACTGACATTAAAGCACAGTGGAGTTCACAAGGCAACACTCCTACGGCAAACTACAATACTGATTAACATTGTTGTACAGAATGCAAGTCATATATCATCACTAGGGACTGTACTTCGTTCCATAAGTCTACAAGATAAAGTACTACTGGAATTTTTAAGTAGCCGACGCACGTCCATCTAGCAAACGAAGTACTAGAATGACGGCTCACGCGACTCTTGTTTCGTCATGTGGGGCAGAAAAACATGAACCACTTTAACAATTACACTAATATTTACAATTTAATTTATTTACACTACTTACACTAGAATACGTTATTTTTACTATTTAGGTCTACACTAGAATAAAGAATGTAGGCCTACACTGATCAAATATCATTTACACTATTAAGCTTATGTACAATGTTGTGTACTGTAATACAAGGTACTACTTATTTTGTGAATTGTGTACAATCGTGTAAATAGAGAAAACACCGTATTTTAGTGTGCAAAGAGTAAAGAGCTGTCAGAAGTGCATTACTTTCAAAAGCCTATTGTCAGAAAAACTGCTTTTCGTCTCTTGGGGCCGTATTCATATTCTTAGCGCGGGCTTCCGGTGGATGATCAGCGAACTAATGTTTTTCGTATTCATAAACCAGTGTTAACGATATGATATGATATATGATATGATACAGTATATGAAATGATATGATATATGATTTATGATATGATGTATGATACATGATATGATACGATACGATACATGATATGATATGATATGATATGATATGATATGATATGATATGATATGATATGATATGATATGATATGATATGATATGATATGATATGATATGATATGATACGATATGATACGATACATGATATGATATATGATATGATATGATATGATATGATATGATATGATATGATATGATATGATATGATATGATATGATATGATATGATATGATATGATATATGATACGATATATGATACGATATATGATAAATCATTAAATTCGATGTAATTTTGTACTCTAATACTTTGGGTTTAAGATAATGTTTCAATCTGATAAATAGTCTTAGAGAAATAAACATTTTAGTGCAACGCTGCAGATTTAGAGAGCTCAGGTAGGCTCAAACTTAATCCCTCATTTCCTGAAGTATGTATAATACATTTCTAAATTTAAACAGTGATAATTCTAAAATTATTTCAAATATATCTTACAAAAATCCAATCTGAATTAGTAGGTTGTCAACAAAAATTGCGTTCTTTAGAGCTGGATATCAAAACATCGGTCTGTTGAACGCGTCATAATATGATATGATATGAGATATATGATATGATATGATATATGATATGATATATGATATGATATGATATGATATGATATGATATGATATGATATGATATGATATGATATGATATGATATGATATGATATGATATGATATGATATGATATGATATGATATGATATGATATATGATATATGATGTATGATATGATATTATGATATATATGAATTCCGTACAAGTAATCAGTCGATAGCCGGAGTTAGTTTAGCACGCTCGTAGCACGGGCTAGCGAAATGTCTATGAATAGCACCCTAGAATATGACTTTCTTCAAATATTATTTTTGTAAAATATTTATTTTTAATTTATTTTCCTTCATTAAGTTAATGATTCTTTCAATTCAGATTGTCTTATCAAACGCTAAATTGTAACTGTTTAACTCTTAAAATGTTACATTAATTGTTCGGATCAAATTTCTGCACATTTGAGGGACAAAACTAAAATTCTTTCAATCATAGATTATGCTAATGTAGGCTATATTCCTCTCTTAAATTGACTGAGCACATTAGAAATGAAACCAATGTATTTTCCAAAACACAAAAAAAAAATTTACCTCGAAAATGAAGCAAAAACGAGCAAAATTGTATTACAATGTTTTCTTTGAAATATCTCGATAACTGCCTGAAATTAATATATATTAGTTACTATCAATTCTGTATACATCCCTTTGGAGTTAAATAATGACTTCATCCGCTTTAATAGGTCGTGTCATGGGTAATGCCATTTTCTTTCTAACTTTTATATTTTGTAAGATTTTAGTGATCTTCTTTAGTTGGACAATGCAATTTACTGGAGGCTAAGGTTATTACTGTGCATTGTAAGCATGCAACAGTCGTCAGTTATTAATACAAAGAATGTAAAATGGAGGTGGTATAGCTTGAAATTAGAGTCCTTCTAAAGCACTTATAAACTGCTGTCGCGGCTCGAAGAATGTGTGAAGTCGAGGGTAAAGGTGTCGTTAGTGAAAGTGCAGCACAACATGGCTCCAGCGTTTGAAAAATGGAGAATGACATATTGAAGATTTAAAACGTCCTGGAAGACCCAGGGTATGGAATATTGAGAATGCACAGAGTTTGAAAGAAAATCCACAAAATTACATTGCAGGACGAAAAGTTACATTTATTCGGGTCAAATTTCAGCACATTAAAAGCACAAAAACAAAATTATTTCAATCATTTATTATTTTAATACATTGCTGTTCTAAATTGGCCACGTATATTGGGAATTAGATCAATGGCTTTCTCAAAGCACGCTTTGAAATGTTTCATATAAAACAAATTTTATCTCGAAAAGGAAGCAATAACGAGCAAAATCGCGTTAAAATAATACATTCCGTTTGAAATATCTCGAGGAATAAACCTCTGAAATGAATGACATAAATTACGGTCCAACCTGTTTCAACCTGGTAGTGGGGAAGATTAAGCCACGTAATGAGACCACTTAATTTTCCACACAAGACGTTTTAAAAGTACTTTATTCTAATAAATTTGTCAAGCACATAATCAAATTCACTGTAATAAATTAGGCGCTGTTCAAAAGCTACTGTCTTGTCAGCCTACTACAAAACGCTCCAACACTTAGCTGAGTGGCAGACCGAAGGAAGACAAACGACGTCGTTTACCTAATCGAGAACCCTGCAGTATCTGGACTTGCGACTTTCATGTACGAACCACCTGCGTGTCAGGCCCGCCCGGTAATTAGATGAACAAGTTGGAGTTGCCGCAATGACAAAGTTGCTAACCGTAAACCACAAACCACAACCACTCAATCGCACAGACCCCCATAAGTTGAGACCGTGCCGTTATTTATGTATGGAGCTAAATATTTGATCTCAAATCCCCGTCAAACCTAGCAATGAACAAATCTGCATCGTCAACATCACTGCCATCAATAACTGTCCACCATACACATGTTATCACAAACATAGTCTATTCAATATTATGTTCAAGACAATCATCCTACCAGTGATGAAGATTACATTGCTTCTAACGATGAACTAATGTTACACAGACAATGAAGTGATAATCATTCTGATGATGATGGTGGCTGTAATGTTGTAGTGATGATAATGATTGCAATAATATAGTGTCGTTGATGTGACTGTAGTGAGGTAACAGGGGAGATTGCAATGTTGTCGTGGTGGTGATGAAGAATGTAATGTTGTATTGGTGATGATGGAGAATCCAATATTGTAGTGATGATAATGGAGAATCCAATGTTGTAGTGATGACAGTGATTGCAATAATATGGTGTTGATGATGTGATTGTAGTGAGGTAACCGTGGAGAATCCAATGTTGTAGTGATGATGGAGATTGCCATGTTCTATTGGTGATGATGGAGATTGTAATGTTGTAGTGGTGAGGCTGGACAATTCAATGTTGTAGTGATGATGGAGATTGCAATGTTGTTTTGGCGATGATGGAGATTGTAATGTTGTAGTGGTGAGGCTGGACAATCCAATGTTGTTGTGATGATGGAGATTGCAATGTTGTTTTGGTGTTGATGGAGATTGTAATGTTGTAATGGTGAGGATGGAGAATCCAACGTTGTAGTGATGATGGAGATTTAATGTCATAGTGGTGATGATGGAGATTGTAATGCTGTAGTGGTGAGGATGGAGAATCTAATGTTGAAGTGATGATGGAGATTGCAATGTTGTATTGGTGATGATGGAGATTGTAATGTTGCAGTGGTGAAGATGGAGATTGCAATGTTGCAGAGTTGAAGATGGAGAATCCAATGTTGTAGTGATGACAGTGATTGGAATAATATAGTCTTGATGATGTGACTGTAGTGAGGTAACAGTGGAGAATACAATGTTGTAGTGATGATGGAGATTTCTATGTTGTATTGGTGATGATGGAAATTGTTATGTTGTAGTGGTGAGGCTGAAGAATCCAATGTTGTGGTGTTGATGGAGATTGTAATGTTGTATTGGTGATGATGAACATTGTAATGTTGTAATGGTGAAGCTGGAGAATCCAATGTTGTAGTGATGATGGAGATTGCAATGTTGTAGTGGTGAGGATGGAGAATTAAATGTTGTAGTGATAATGGAGATTGTAATGTTGTAGTGGTGAGAATGGAGAATCCAATGTTGTAGTGATGATGAAGATTGTAATGTTGTAGTGATGAGGATGGAGAATCCTATGTTGTAGTGATGATGGAGATTGCAATGTTGTAGTGTTGAGGATGGAGAATCCAATGTTGTAGTGATAATGGAGATTGCAATGTTGTAGTGGTGAGGATGGAGACTCCAATGTTCTAGTGATAATGGAGGTTGCAATGTTGTAGTGATGAGGATGGAGAATCCAATGTTGTAGTGACAATGGAGATTGCAATGTTGTAGTGTTGAGGATGGAGAATCCAGATAATGGAGATTGTAATATTGTAGTGGTGAAGATAGAGAATCCAATGTTCTAGTGATAATGGAGATTGCAATGTTGTAGTGGTGAGGATGGAGAATCCAATGTTGTAGTGATAATGGAGATTGCAATGTTGTAGTGATGACGATGAAGAATCCAATGTTGTAGTGATGATGGAGATTGCAATGTTGTAGTGATGAGGATGGAGAATCCAATGTTGTAGTGATGATGGAGATTGTAATATTGTAGTGGTGAGGATGGAGAATCGAATGTTGTAGTGATGATGAAGATTGCAATGTTGTAGTGATGAGGATGGAGAATGCAATGTTGTAGTGGTGAGGATGGAGATTGCAATGTTGTAGTGGTGAGGATGGAGATTGCAATGTTGTAGTGGTGAGGATGGAGAATCCAATATTGTAGTGATGATGGAAATTGCAATGTTGTAGTGGTGAGGATGGAGAATCCAAAGTTGTAGTGATGAGGATGGAGAATCCAATGTTGTAGTGATGATGGAGATTGCAATGTTGTAGTGGTGAGGATAGAGAATCCAATATTGTAGTGATGATGGAAATTGCAATGTTGTAGTGGTGAGGATGGAGAATCCAATGTTGAAGTGATGATGGCGATTGCAAAGTTGTAGTAAGGATGGAGAATCCAATGTTGTAATGATGATGCAGGTTGTAATGTTGTAGTAGTGAGGATGGAGAATCCAATGTCGTAGTGATGATGGAGATACAATTATTGATTGACTTATTTATTTGGTTATGTATATATGTATATATAAATATATATATATATATATATATATATATATATATATATATATATATATATATTTAATTATTTCTTTATACGGGGGGAGTTAAGGTTATACGGCCTTCTATTACACTCCACCAGGTCACAAAATACACAAGCAGTGAAATTTAACAAAATGTGAAAAAGAATATTAACATATTACAAAATAATAACAAGATTGAGACTATACAAAATGAAAATAATGCCATAATAGAATAAAGTAAAATACAGGTCTAAATACTGGAATGTAACATAACCAACCGAATTAATAAAAATAGTTAAGAGGAAAAACATAAAGAAGAACACAAGATTCGGAATGCAATAAAATAATTAAAACAAGCTATGGCAAATCCTCGGGTTCATCTCGCTACCACCAATTCCATCGACGTTAAATGATTTAGTAGTTCATATATCGTCGTATTTTTTTTTCTTGGGTTATTTTACGACGCTGTATCAACATCTAGGTTATTTAGCGTCTGAATGATATGAAGGTGGTAATGCCGGTGAAATGAGTCCGGGGTCCAGCACCGAAAGTTACCCAGCATTTGCTCGTATTGGGTTGAGGGAAAACCCCGGAAAAAAAATTCAACCAGATAACTTGCCCCGACCGGGATTCGAACCCGGGCCACCTGGTTTCGCGGCCAGACGCGCTGACCGTTACTCCACAGGTGTGGACTATATCGTCGTTAAGTAAGCAAGTAATATATATATACATATATATATATATAATGACAATGGTGACTGACATGGTAGAAATAAATATGGTTCCTGTAAATAGTAATAAGATGACAATTGTAAAATTGTGATGGTGAAGATCATTTCTTACAACAGTAATGCTGATGATTATAATCGTAACTATAGCTATGGTAATTTAATGACGATAACGATTATCGCAATGATTATTGTGGTATACTAGTGAATGTAACGGTGGCTTCGAAGAAGTTGAATGAATTGTTAAGTTTTAATGAAATTGGCTATTGAATTTTCAGCAGTGGTAATGGTGACTATTATTTATGCTTGTAACGGTGATGGGTATAGTCTGTAAAACATATGAAATCATGCATGCTTCCGTGATTCGTAGCAGGTCATGTGGGTCTTTCAACTCTGTTACTCATTGCTGTTTATCCCTCTACTTAGTGTTGTTATTACAGAAACACGCTGAACTCATCACGTAAGAACACTAATAAAGAGTTTTTTTTAGCACTTCCTATGTTGTCTTATGCAGAGCGGGCTTGCATAAATACATGCAATCACACGAGGGTTGGGGAGTGAGAGACCCCCGGGTACCATGTGTGGCTTTGAATATGTGTAATTACAGTCAAATCGGATTAAAATGGTTCTAAATTGAAGCTCAACTGTGTGGGCAGAGAATCATTTAAAACAATTTTCTGGGAATATATCTGGTTCCCTCGACCAAACGACAGTTCGCTAGTGACAGAGCTCGACAAAAAAAAGTGGATTTTTTTATCCTGTGTGTATGACGATGTTTTTATCCTTAAAACGAACGATTATATCTGTGGATTAAAAAAATATAATTAAGGGAAACCATGGACTTGCAAGTTGAGAGGTTTAGGAGTGGGGGGGGGGGAACTAATCTCGAATATGGAGTGTAATTTGTTTGTTTTAATGGAATATTGGGGGAGGGATTTCTTATATACACAGATCTGAATTCAGCTTTGATATCTGTGCAGCCATGCTTTTTTATCGTAATCCAAAATATTTTTATTATTGTTTAAAACTCTTTACAAATTATTGACTCGGCGAATATAATAATTGAGGCATGTATACAGGATAGGAAGGAACGTACTGCGTGTTCAGTTCATTGTGTGTCTTGGCTCTCTGCATGCCGTCATGGGGCTAGTCAATGAGCTTAGAGAATTCAATCTTCCTACACTTCCGCAGAGGTGTATTACCTATGTGCCAGAGAAGTTGCCTAGCAAGTACGGCGTTCATTCTGAAGAGTACTTACCGATACGTACGGTAACGCCTGTAGTGGCAGGAATGTGAACTGTTTCGAAACATGTACTGAGGTGAGTTTTTTTTCTTACTGTCGAGATATAGGGAGAGGGTTAAGACGATTACTTACGCATTTTTTGACATTAATTTCGACGGTCAACATGGACACGGAACATTTGATTTGTGTTGTGAAATGTTGTGGTACGCAACCGATGATAACAAATATCCTGCGTACGACTTGGCCGCGCAAAACACAGTTCGAAAGAGGTTATGGTAGCACACAGACCGTACAGACCGCCATCTGTTGCTACGACGTTCAAGTTATACCGTGCACGTTCTCAAGTTCAGATTGAACGCCTTGATTAATAGGCAACTTCTCTAACATAAAAGCTGAAACTCGCTTCAAATCGCTGACTCATCAACAGTGACGTCATGACACACTTTGAAATGAACACCCAGTATTTCATACCTTCTTAGGTATCATACTGAGAACTAAGTTCTGCCTAACGAAAGTAAACAACATTTTTTTCTCTTTCTCGCTGTTTTCGGGGGAGGGGAAGAATTTTGATTAAAGATGTCATACAAATGTTTAAAAAAAGTTTTTTTTTAGGCAAATGTAATGTACAGTCACCGTTGAATGAATATATGTATGGGTTTCGATTTCATGAAATATTACACTAAACCTATATTCCCAAATGTATAGTGCCCGGCATGCTTGCTTCGCGCTAATACTCTGTAAATGACGTCACAGCGGATTACAAAACAGTTTCACTCAATACAAAAAAGATTTATTGACAAATTTTACATAAACTCTTAAACCAAAAAGCTAGTTAAAATCTGAACACAGATTTGACAAGAAGATTAATGTTATTACTGAAACGATTTTCCAGGAAGAACACTGCAGCTTTAGAAAGGGTAGATCTTGCTCAGACTATGTTTTAATATTGAAAAAAATTATATAAGAAACGCGAGTACAACATCCAAAACTTACTGTTTTTAGACTATGAGAAAGCCTTTGACAGAGTATTGAGATGTAGTTATGGGAAACAATAAGAATTGCAGGCTTTTTAAAACATATTATCACTGCAGTTAAGTCTATAAATATCTACAAAAATCTCATAGACAAAGGCAATAATAATAGTGAAAAGAAAAAAGAAAACCAGGAGTAAACCATCCCATGTCACCTGCACTTTTCAACCTTCATATTCACAGACTCTCAAAAAATGGCAATCAAAATTAAACACACATGTTAAAGTTAACGACATAAATCTTAATAGTATATTTCATTTGCGTCCCACAAAAATCCATGCTAAAGTTTTCATCATCTTAAAAAATCCATTGCCCACTGTCGAGCTCGAACCTGGAATTTGGGATTCATCTACAAGCATGGTAAGTACCAGATCATTGAGAACGAAATGCTGATCACATATCCAACGAACCGACTAACGAGAATGTCACAATTTTTTATATTCACAATAAATATGGGAAATGCTTGCTATTATTCGGTTGAGAACATTTTTTCATCTAGTTCGCTTAAAAAATTGAAAGTTAGAATTTATAAAACAGTTACGCTACCGGTCGTTCTGTATCTCTGTGAAACTTGGGCTATCACTTTGAGAGAGGAACAGAGATTAAGGGTGTTTGAGAATAAAGTTATTAGATAAATATTTGGGGTTAAGAGGGATGAAGTTACAGGGAATGGAGAAAGTTACACAACGCAGAACTGCACGTATTGTATTCCTTAACTGACATAATTAGGAACATTAAATCCAGACGTTTGAGATGAGCAGGGCATGTAGTACGTATCAGCGAATCCAGAAATGCATATTCAAATTCAAATTCAAATTAAAATTTATTCACAATTTATATTTGAAATGATACATAATATGAATATTATATACCCGAAATGAGCATATACTCGTGCTCGGGTACAGTCCAGTAGTCTACAAAAATTTTAAAGAGATCAATAATAAAGTTGATGTTAGAAATAATAGTAACTATAATAACAATAACAATAATAACAATAATAATGATAATAGAATATCCGTGACGGAGATGATACAAATATAGTAATACAAATTAATTCATTAATAATAATAATAATAATAATAATAATAATAATAATAATAATAATAATAATAAAACAAAAATATTTACAATAATAAAATAGATACTAAGACGGATAAAATAAAATATAAAACCACTAGCGAGAGTTAACACAACTTAAATAAGCATATAATAACCAGAAAAAAAAATGACGAACTCGAAAATCAACAGAAAAGTTCGATGTATCGCAGACGACAGCAACCGCCGTATTGACATTGTGCTATGCATTATTGGTAGTAGGGGGGAGCCGAAAGACTACGTAACTGCCGTTCTCTTCGAATCTTCTCATACAATCATGGGAAGTTAATGCTGAAAAACAAAATGTCTACGAGTCAAACTGTTCATTATTACCAGGATAAATACAAATAATACTAAAATATATTAATCAAGTTTCAGTTATAGATCTCCCTTTTGTGCAAGAGGTATCATATCAAAATATTTTATGATGGCGGGGAAAATATAAATTTCAATAACTCTCTAGTGAGAGAGATAGTGACAAGTACAATCACGTGTATCTGTGGCGATGCTAAGGAATCATTTATTGGATATATACACTGTTATTAATTAAGAAAATGATCTTATATTTATTACAATGTTTTATCTTATAGGTTACATGCATCAGATAAATACAATAAATATTAGTAACATATAACACTTATAATAATAATAAAATTTATCAAATATCATACAAACATTTTCACTTCATTTTTAAATTTAAGAATGGGTAGATTGCTTAGGTCTGGATTATTTTTCAATACTGAATTGTATGGTCCATAATTCCTACTGTGTCTTAATCCAGCTGTAGTGTAGCATTGAGGTTCTGTCAAAAGAGTTGGGACATTTCTTCTGGTGTTATGTATATGTTTTTCAGTTATATATAGAGTGATAGTTGGGAGGCCGAGACGTAGATGGGAGGATTATATTAAAATGGATCTGAGGGAGGTGAGATACGGTATTATGGTAGGGACTGGATTAATCTTGCTCAGGATAAGGACCAAGGGCGGGCCTATGTGATGGCGGCAATGAACCTCCAAATTCTCTAAAAGCCATTTTTAAGTCAGTAACTAAGTGATTATTCTTTCATAACTTACACAATCGCAAAATGTGAAAACATTTGAAATACAGCGTGAATATGAAAGTGTTTCGTGTGCCACAATTTCTTGCTCAGAACTCTTAAAAAAATAAGTCAGAGATGAATATTATAAGTGGCTGCTAGGGCGTATGTCTTAAATTTTGAATCAAATTCTCCTTGTTAAATATTTACATAGTTGCTAGGATACTGTTCTTAAGGTTGTGCAAATGCTGAGTCTTACATTTAGATTTGTCCTATTTAACATCGGACGTCCAGACTCACACCACGTCTGCGTATCAAATTATAATTATGACAGTAACACTTATTCTTATAATGGCTTCTTGCCTTCACACTTGACGGTTTCATCTTGAGTTTAACAAAGAAAAGGTTCTATATAGGTGGATCTGGTATTAACAGTAACTGAGGGAGATCTCATGGGTATCCATTTTGAGGCCATCTTCTATCTTTACATTATGTTTAATAATCATTTATTAAAGCGGGAAGTAAATTCCGAAAAGACAAAGTATATGATTACCTCTCGTGAAATACGAAATGGAAATATAAAAATTGGAGATTTATCCTTCGAATAGGTGAAAAAATTTAAATATCTTGGAGCAACAGTAAAAAAATATAAATGACACTCGGGAGGAAATTAAACGCAGAATAAATATGGGAAATGCGTGTTATTATTCGGTTGGGAAGCTTTTGTCATCTAGTCTGCTGTCAAAAAATCTGAAACTTACAATTTATAAAACAGTTATACCAGCGAATAGAGATTATAAAGAATGGACACTTCGCGTCGGTACCTTTGATGTAGCCGGACTGATTTCAATGACCTTCAAGACAGCTAGAGCGTCAGATTCTGCTTTCTCCCTAGAGTTGGCGCTGACATCACACCAGCTAGCAATCGAAACAGCGGACATATAACACATACAATTAATACATCTAGGTACATTATGTACTCAAATAAAATAAATTGGATCCATAAAATAATAAATCCTTCATTAACTGTAATGTCTAGACTCTAGAGTTCCTTTATAATGAGAGTTCAGACGTTGACCCCAACAACAATTAAAATATGTAATGATTTGATAGCGCTGAAAATGGAAAAACAAAACTCTTACGAGAAGTAAAACCATATACCTATATTATATTATATACAAATATTAAACGAATTCGATACTTAATTTTATAATGTATTATATTATTTTATAATATAATTTATGATATCTGAAATATAAAATATTATTATTACAACTAGTTTGTCACTGAGAAATAAGGAAAAGCTGTTAACTTGAATTTATTTGAAGCAAAGCGTTACTGGATTATGCAATAAGGTAGGCGATGTTTGGATCCTGTGCCTTAATTCTATTCTCAATTATTGTCTTAGCGTATGCTCGATTACACTACCTCTAGCGCTTGAAAGTGGAACTAGCCGCTGGCGCACAGAGAAACAAAACACAGGAAAATTCGCTCAGTGTCCATTCTTTATAATCCCTATTCACTGGTTATACTACCGGTTGTTCTGTATAGTTATAAAACTTCAACTCTCACTTGGAGAGAGGAACGGAGATTAAGGGTATTTGAGAATAAGGTTCTTAGGAAAATATTTGGGGCTAATAAAAATGAATTTACAGGAGAAAGCAGAAAGTTACACAACGCAGAACTGCACGCATTGTATTCTTTACCTGACATAATTAGATACATTAAATCCAGACGTTTGAGATGGGCAGGGCATGTAGCACGTATGGGCGAATTAAGAAATGCATATAGAGTGTTAGTTGGGAGGTCAGAGGAAAAAAGACCTTTGGGGAGGCCGAGACGTAGATGGGAGGATAATATTAAAATGGATTTGAGAGAGGTGAGATATGATGATAAAGACTGGATTAATCTTGCACAGGATAGGGACGGATGGCGGGCTTATGTGAGGGCGGCAATGAACCTCCGGGTTCCTTAAAAGCCATTTATAAGTAAGTAATAATTTAGTATCATTTATTTGTTATATATTAATGTCCTATCAAACAGCGATTAGCTGTTCTCGATGCCAAGATATTACTGAGAGAGACCGCGAGGCACGGCTAATTTTAAAGGCAACCTGGGTGCCCTCATGTGCGCAGAGAGGTAGCGAAAGGAGGTAGAGTCATCTGGCGTCGTCAAACAAGTTACACTGATTTATGGCCTAACTACTAACAGCATTAGAATTCGGCTGTGACTCCTGGCTTTCCCGAAACACTCTATAAAATGTTTCACACAAAACAATTTTTATCTCGAAAAGGAAACAAAAACGAGCAAAATTGTATTAAACTTTTTTGTTTGAAATATGCGCGATTCCTCTATTTCACTCTCCACCAACTGATCGCCTGCCTCTTGGACGGTAACGCAAATGATGTTTAGAAATGAATCAATGTAGTGAAGAAAGAAACTGGAATTGTTCACTAGTAAAATGAGCCGGTGCATTCATGTACGTACAACTACTTTTGTCAGCGTGGACGTTTCGGGGCGAAATTGGGGAAACAAATGCTCTTACTTCGTTTAGTTTACTGAGTGAGTGAGTGAGTGAGTGAGTGAGTGAGTGAGTGAGTGAGTGAGTGAGTGAGTGAGTGAGTGAGTGAGTGAGTGAATGAAGGAATGAACGAATGAATAAACGAACGAATGAATGAAGGAATGAACGAATGAATCAACGAACGAATGAACGAATGAATGAACGAACGAATGAACGAAGGAATGAACGAATGAAAGAACGAACGAATGAACGAAGGAATGAACGAACGAATGAACGAAGGAATGAACGAATGAAGGAACGAAGGAATGAACGAATGAATGAAGGAATGAACGAAGGAACGAACGAATGGACGAATGAACGAAGGAATGAACGAATGAAGGAACGAACGAATGAATGAAGGAATGAACGAATGAACGAAGGAACGAATGAATGAACGAAGGAACGAATGAATGGACGAATGAACGAAGGAATGAACGAACGAACGAATGGACGAATGAACGAAGGAATGAACGAACGAACGAATGAAAGAAGGAATGAACGAATGAAGGAACGAACGAATGAATGAAGGAATGAACGAACGACCGAATGAACGAACAAAGGAACGAACGAAAGAATTGATTAATTAATTCCCGTTTCTACTTTTTGCGTTCTTTCAACGTTTGAATTTCGAGCCATTTTGAAAGTTAATAAATTTTCACGATTATTGTTTTTAATTACAGAGTCAAATTTACTCCGGATTATTTTTACACGTTTATTTAGTTCATCTCGTCGCGCTGGATCGATTGACATCTCAAACGTGCGTATCGGTTTAGACCTCACGGAGCTGTATACTTTTAAAAATGACAGTCCAAATGCAGTTTTCGAGGCATGACTTGTACCACCCGTCTCGCCGGTTTTGGGGTGCCACCAGATTTTATGGTTACGGTACTCCTTTGTCTAGACTGTAGTATACACTTCGTTTCGCTGCTTTTATTCGTTAAAAAGTTGTAAGCAATTCTACTCTAATACTTTTTTTTTTGGACACCATTACCGAGCGGTTGGCAATCTACCGCCACGAATACCAAGATGTAGTTTCTACGTCAAAAGAAGGTTAATTCCATTAAACAATTAAATATCTCTTCAGACAGAAGGCGGGAAGAAAATGGCGATAGATAAAAAAAACAGAAAGGCAGGGACAATCAAAATAAAACTTTCTTCAATTGACGAAATAGCCTACAACTGCGCGCAGACCTTTTCAATTGTGTAACAGAAAATTACAACGTTCTCCAGTTTTAAATTTCGTATGTGCCCCCATTTTAACACAGAACACTTTGCGAGAGAAAGAAAGCACTTTAAAATTTAAAATCACAATTTGCATCTAAACTCGGTAATAAATGAAGCTTCCAAAACGGTCCGTAGTTCCCGCATTTACGCCACATAGAATTAACTGCGAAATGGTAAATAAACCCCTCCGTATTTGCACACAGCGTTGCCAAATCACAATCAATCATGTCATTAGAGAGTATAAAGTGTCAAAACTTCAATTACACATTTCAGTCATTTTGTGCTTTCGGAGGCCATGATGTTGCCTAGTTACAAGAAACAGAAGAAGCGATAAAGAACATTAGTTGCTACGAAGCGTGCCTTTGCTTATGGGAACATTCTTAAAGCTTCTATTCCACATGCTTAGCCTTGCGAAGATTCTCTATCAAGAGGGACCTGCGTTACAAAGTTTCCCGTAGTACAAGAAGCGGGAAGCACCACACATTCATAATCCTATTTTAGCATTACAGTTAATTAAGCGAAACTATAATGCAGAATTTATCTACTGTATTACCTCATACATGAAAAGCACCGACGAAAACATGCCACAAGTTAGAGACTTACAATTCAGAAATTTATGAAACTTGGTAAGTAACCGATTTCAAAGAGAAAGAGTTGAAGGCCTAGATGTAGCAGCAGTTACCGATTTTGCTGTACGTATTGCAATTGTGTTATTTAAGAAACATATTAATTAGATCCCTAATACAGCACTAAAACAAAGAGCAATACATAGGAATCAAATGATTAGATACGGTACACAAAATTAAAAAAGAAAACTAACTAAAACTGAAGTAAAAAGTAAAGAAAATAAGAATAAACTAAAATAATGGACGGAGAGAAAAAAATATAAAGTGATAAAAGATAAAAAAATGCAAAGGCAAAGCACTTTAATGTCAAGCATCTACAGGGTGATTCAGTGACTACGTTACAAACTTTTAGGGACGATAGAGGTTGTTACAAGTCTAGAAACGTTAGTCAATGTAACAAGCACGAATCGAACTCAGGTTATTCTTTGGAAGGTTTATTGTAGACGACCTGTTCCAGTAAACGTTGGTGATTTCTCATAAGAGTGTCATAAGCTAGTTAACATCGTAAATTATATTTTGACTTACTAAATCTTGCAAATTTTCTTCTATTTGCTTTTACTCTTTCATAAATGAAATGTTTAATCAGTCAAAATATCATTTGCGATGCCAACTAGCTTATACCATATTTATGATAAATCATCAACGTTTTCAGGAACAGGTCGTCTGCAACCAAATTTGAAAAGAGTGGCTTTAAGTTCGATTCTAGGTGGTTACACACTTACACTAACATATCCAGGCTTATATCTACCAAACGGAACGTTTCCGAACATAAGTTCCTATATGAAAGTTGTTCATAATTGTCTCCTCTATCATCCCTAAAAGATTGTAACATACTCACCGAATCACCCTGTATATTCGACATGTTAACTCGGAAAATATGTAACATTTTTGTGTCGGAAGAAGTTTCTAGAAGTTCATAAAGTTTGGTAGGCTATAGGAGCAGCATCATCGCTTTCGGTATTCAAATTCAAATTTTTCAAATTCAAATTTATTTACAATTTACATTTGAATTGAATACATATGAATAGATACCCGAAATGAGCATATGCTCGTGCTCGGGTACAGTCCAGTAGTCTACATAAAGTTTACAGGGATCAAATAATAATGCTGATGATAGAAATAATAGTAGGCCTAATAATAATAATAATAATAATAATAATAATAATAATAATAATAATAATAATAATAGAATAATCGTGACAGAAATGATACAAAGATTGTAATACAAAATAATTCATTAATAATAATAATAATAATAATAATAATAATAATAATAATAATAATAATAATAATAAGTGATAAAACAAAAATATTTACAATAATAAAATAAATACTAAGACGGATAAAATCAAATATAAAACCACTAGCGAGAGTTAACACAACTTAAATAAGCATATAACAACCACAAAAAATGTCGAACTCGAAAATCAACAGAAAAGTTCGTTGTATCGCAGACGACAGCAACCGCCGTATTGACATTATGTTGTGCATTAATGGTAGTAGGGGGAGCTGTAAGTCTACGTAACTGCCGTTCTCTTCGAATCTTCTCGTACAATCATGTGAAGTTCATGCTGCAAAAACAAAATGACTACGAGTCAAACTTTCCATTATTACCAGGATAAATACAAATAATACTGAAATATATTAATCAAGTTTCAGTTATAGATCTCTCCTTTTGTGCAAGAGGTATCATATCAAAATATTTTATGAATGGCGGGGAAAATATAAATTTCAAGAACTTTCTAGTGACAAGATATAGAGACAAGTACAATCAACTGTATCTGTGGCGATGCTAAGGAATCATTTATTGGAGATATACACTGTTATTAATTAAAAAAATGATCTAATTTATATTTATTACAATGTGATAAGCAGTTTCCTAATGAAATGAGTATAACACTAAATGATGACGTCATACACTGATAATAGTCGGCCGCGCAAGGAGAAAGATCTAAATCATGACAAATGTAAAAAAAGCAAATACAGAGATAAGAAAATGAAAGAGAAATGCAGATATACTTACTTACTTAATTACAAATGGCTTTTAAGAAAACCGTAGTTTCATTGCCGCCCTCACATAAGCTCGCCATAGGTCCCTATCCTGTGAAGATTAATCCAGTCTCTATCATCATATCCCACCTCTCTTAAATCCATTTTAATATTATCCTCACATCTCTATCTTGGCCTCCCGAGAGGTATTTTTCCTTGCAGTCTCCCAACTAACACTCTATCTCAAACGTATGGATTTAATGTTCCTAATTATGTCAGATGAAAAATACAATGCGTACAGTTCTGCGTTGTGTAATTTTCTCCATTCTCCTGTAACTTTATCCTTCTTAACCCATAATATTTTCCTAAGGACCTTATTCTCAAACACCCTTAACCTCTTTTCCTCTCTCAAAGTGAGAGTCCAAGTTTCACAACCATACACAGCAACCGGTAATACAACCGTTTTATAAATTTGAACTTTCAGCTTTTTTGAGAGCAGACTGGATGACAAAACCTTCTCAATCGAATAATAACACACATTTCCCTTACTTATTCTGCGTTTAATTTCCTCCCGAGTATCATTTATATATGTTGCTCCACGATATTTGAATTTTTCCACCTTTTCAAAGGATATATTTAATTTTTATATTTTTATTTCGTACAATATTCTAGTCACGAGACATAATCATATACTTTGTCTTTTCGGGATTTACTTCTAAACCTATCGCTTTACTTGCTTCAAGTAAAATTTCCGTGTTTTCCCTAATCGTTTGTGGATTTTCTCCTAACATATTCACGTCACCAAAAAAAAAAGACAGAAACGAATACAAAAATTAAGAACAGAAAGCGAGAAGAAAGCAAATGGGAAGTAAGAAAGAAACAAAGACATATGAAAAAAGAATGAAAGATTCAAAAAATCACAGACGTAAAACGTCAGAAACCAATAATATTTCTATTGTTAAATTAATTTTGAAGTTGGCCTTTTATTAAATGTAAATGTTTTCTCCATTTGTTACGTTGGGCGTTCAGTGCATTGCTGACTCAACCTGGTGAAATTTCTATTACCTTGTCCGTCTTGTAAAATAATCCATGGCACGTTTCAAAAGGTACAGATAAATAGAACCAAATAAAGAAAGGCCCAAAATGACTTTAAAAAACTGAAATTGCAAAAAAAAAAAAAAAATTGGATTATGGATAGCCTAGGGCTAAGGGCCCTTAAGGTGGAAAAAAAAAAGCAAAGAAATACAAAGGATCGAAGCCAAGGATAAACAGCAAATACAAAAGACACAAACAATTTAGCGAAAAAGGACAAAGAAATAGGAAAAAAAAATAAAAAGTAACGACGTAAGAGGCAAAAGAACGAATGACGTAAAAGACAAACAAACAGGTGGTAAGAAACATACAAAGAACTCAAAAATAGAAAATACCGAAATAGAAGGCAATTAAGGAAAAAAGGAACAAAATACGGAGAAAATTACAGAGGTAGATAACACCAAATATAAAAGACAAGTAATTGAAGGGTTCAGAGCCATAGTGTGCCAAGTACCATATATTAAAAACTGAGAAAACAAGGGTTAAAACTAAGCGAATACTAGGATTGGATTAAACATATAGCAAATAATATAAAGTATGAACATTAAAACTAAATGATATCACAGCTTAGTATATACAGTTGCGAAGCTCAATACTTACTAAATATGCAAACATAGACAATTGAAATATGCATCCATAGATAGTTGCTAGCCACCAGGATCTCTACTATCGCCTCATCACAGACTCTTTCACTAGCAGACGATAAAATGTATTGTACTTTTGATATCGTGTTCTTTTGAAAAATTAACACCTTCCTTCCACTATTGAAATACGAAATACATAAGGTTTATATTATACTATTTCATAAAGTATATTTTATAAACTCACCTTCCTGGATCTTTCGGAAGGATAACACTGACCTCTTTTTCTTAGAATTCATAGTGCAACAAACGTCTCCTTGTCCCATATTATTACTCAAATTATTGAGTTTTAACCATTTACAGTTATTAGAACCGATAACGAACATTTCACAGTTTACACAACTTTTCACAACAATGCGAAATACGGCACAGTCAATGCCTTTTCGATCTAGACCAGGCCGTAATATTTATTTATTTACTTAAATTCAAATATACAGAATAAAGAAATATAATTACAAAACAAACAAAGAGAAATACAAATAAAATAATACAAGCAATATAAAAGGAAGATACAGTAGTATTAACAAAATTTGAGACCGAATGAGCAGCGCTCGTGCTCGGTCGCAGTTCAGATATAATATTAAAATAAATAATAATAATATAAATAAATAAGTAAAATAAAATAGGAACTAAAATATAATTACAGCGGCAATGGAATTATATAATATAATATTAACACTAGAGAAGAATAATATCGCACGTGAAAAGTAGGACTAATATATGTCAAAATTATAGAATACAAATATAATATATGTTCGGGTTTTCTATTTCAGTGTATGGGGCTCAGTGAATTATTATATTATAACTTTATTGCGTATCATAGCTAAGTTTTATTTAGTGTACTATGTCCATAAGTTCCCTTTACTTCTTGTTGCATAATATGTTGCAGAAATAATTAAAAAACTGTGTTATTTTAATGTGAAGAGAATTTTACATGTTAACATAATCTTTTCGCATCAACATTTTAAGTTTAGAATGGAAGCAATTTTAAGGTTTAATAAAAAATAATTTATATTGTGATTTTAATATAGCACATCTACCTTCATTGATAAAGACAGAAAATTTATCATACCACTAGTAGATAAATACAATAATTCAATACTCAATTGTAGTATTAAAATACAGATGAATTGAATGTGCGGAGTATCATACATGACGTTATGCTTAATTATAATGTAATATTGCGAATTTAGGAATATAAGATATAGTAAACATAACCTATAATATTTCCATATGAATGGGAGGGCATTGGAGACCACTAAAATTAGACAGAAAGGGGCAACTGGGACAGTACACATAACCTATAATTTCAACATATCTAAATATTCGTGCGGTGCAACTGAAAATTATTGAATCGTGCATAAATGAATGTACAAGAATTTCGCAATATTTAATCGAAATAAAGGCAGGTAGGTCTATTACACATACGAACAACGTAATTTTCACACCAAAAATAATATTACACCTTAACTCGCAAGGAATTATGTCTGAAGTGTCTCCTAATCATTGTTTTAAATTTTATTAATGCAATTACACTACATTTTAGTTAAAAATGTTATGTTTTATTTAACGACGCTCGCAACTGCAGTGGTTATATCAGCGTCGCCGGATGTGCCGGAATTTTGTCCCGCAGGAGTTCTTTTACATGCCAGTAAATCTACTGACATGAGCCTGTCACATTTAAGCACACTTAAATGCCATCGACCTGGCCCGGGATCGAACCCGCAACCTTGGGCATAGAAGGCCAACCACTACATTTTAGAGAAATATATGTTACTTTTTATGCATTCCAATTAATTTATATGGTTGAAACTCCGCCCTTCGTGATCGGGTTAAGCGAGTCACATGGTCTGCCTTACGGCCTGTATTAGATCACGATGGCAGTGACACAGTCTATTGTTCCTAGTACACACAGCGCTCCAAGCGGCTAGCAACTATCGCGAGAAATGCAAAAAATCACCCCAAGCTTCGCGACTGTATATACTAGACTGTGATGATATGTCAATATTCAGTAAACTATGGTATTCACTTAACTTTAACCCTTGCTTTCTCCGTTTTTAATAAATTGCGCTTGGCCCACTATGGCTCTGAACCCTTCAATTAGAAACTAATAATAGGAAATGAACGACTAAGGCATTATCATTCAATGACCAGGCGCAAAAGTTCACGTTCCAGTGTTGCATTCTTTCATCTCAATATTGTGAGAGATATCTATATTAAAATTATGAAATATCAAGTACGATTAATAGGAACTTAACTGATGCCGTGAGGGGAACATGATCAAGTGGCTTGGTCACGTCCGTTCGCAAATTAATAGCAAAACGCGATTCAGGGTCCAGGGAATCTAATAGAACTCAGAACACAACATGAAGAAGAATCTAATCCTATTATCATCAGAACCTTTCAGCGCGCGTCAAGAACAATTAATATTCCTCTCATTTCTGCGGGGTTGGTAGGCGTGACGAGGGGTGTAAAACTCCGCCCTTATAAATTCCGTAGCATGCCGGGTGATGCTACTATTGATCTCATGATCCTAGGGAAGAGAGGGAGGCTGTACACTGGGGGTGAATGACCACGCCCCAGGATGTGGGTCACAAGCACACTATAGTGCTGCCCTTGGCACCTCATCGTTGCTAGGATACCACCATCTTAACCCTCCCCCCTCATTTGTTACTAATTTTAATTGCTACATTATTAAACAACTTAATAACCTTGTAGCCATGATACGGCGATGAAGACATTGCCTTTTTTTAATACATGGAGTATAAAGAATGTATTATCATGCTATAAAAAGTGGTTTTCAACATACCATATGTGTACAGAAATGTCTGCTAAATTATTGGACGTATTTTATTTGTGTTCAGTAAGTATGTGTCAAATAAGATTAATAAAAATTTGTCCAACCAAAAATATGGACTTACTTACTTACTGGCTTTTAAGGAACTCGGAGGTTCATTGCCGTCCTCACATAAGCCCGCCATTGGTCCCTATACTGAGCAAGATTAATCCAGTCTCTACCATTATATCCCACCTCCCTCAAATCCATTTTAATATTATCTTCCCATCTATGTCTCGGCCTCCCTAAAGGTCTTTTTCCCTCCGGCCTCCCAACTAACACTCTATATGCATTTCTGGATTCGCCCATACGTGCTACATGCCCTGCCCATCTCAAACGTCTGGATTTAATGTTCCTAATTATGTCAGGTGAAGAATAAAATGCGTGCAGTTCTGGGTTGTGTAACTTTCTCCATTCTCCTGTAACTTCATCCCTCTTAGCCCCAAATATTTTCCTAAGAACTTTATTCTCAAACACCCTGAACCTATGTTCCTCTCTCAGAGTGAGAGTCCAAGTTTCACAACCATACAGAACAACCGGTAATATAACTGTTTTATAAATTCTAACTTTCAGATTAAAAATATGGATTACCCAAAAATTTAATTTATACAGATTCTATTGAAGAAATTTATAAATATAGTTTACTAACTTACTACCACAGAAATCAACTGAAACATAAACCTAATCGCCATGAATATCGTACTCGAAGACAAAAGTCTTAATTATATTGTCATCACTGATTAATTTTACTTATATATATATATATATATATATATATATATATATATATATATATATATATAAATTTATATATATAAATTATTCAATTTTATTTTTGTCTGTATTGGAATCCCCTCCTGAGCACGAGTCTTATTCATTCAGGAGTGGGCTAGTTTATCTTTCATTGGAATTATTAATTTGTATTCATTTCAAACTTACTAGCAATAAAAATAAATTAAATAAATAAATAAATAATAAATATATACCTTGACAACCAAAGTGCTCTCTCCAACCAGAGTCAAATTTTTTGTTTCCCGATTTTCAAGGACCTAAGTAGTTATTTTAGTTATTGTTTTATAATTATGTTCCTATTAATTGAGCCTAAATGTCACACAAGTGCAGCTCTTTTAAACATGGTCCTAGTTTCGGTCCAAGACTTTATAATAAAATTACAAACCATTTTGCAAATTTGTAATATTTTAAAATTGAAGCTTTTAAAAAAGAAATTTATAACATGATTCATGATATATAATATTAACAAATGTGTGTATTTTTTTACCTTTTATTTCTGTCGACTATATTCATGTTTTTATTGAATATCACTGCTTCTGTCTCTTGTCAATTTATATTAATTGTGTTTTTTCTCTCTTTTTCTCTTTCTTTTTTTTTTTTTGCTCTTGTGTGTTATTTATTGGGCGGCCGGGTAGAGCAGCTGGCTACGGACTGGAAGGTCCGGGGTTCGATCCCGAGTGGTGACGGGATTTTTCTCGTTGCCAAACTTTCAGAACGGCTCCCGAAGATCACTCAGCCTCCTATAAAATTGAGTACCGGGACTTTCCCGGGGGTTAAAGGCGGTCAGAGCGTGGTACCGACCACACCACCTCGTTCTAGTGCGGAGGTCATGGAAAGCATGGGGCTCTACCTCCATGCCTCCCCCACCCCAAGTGCCTTCATGGCATGTGACGGGGATACCTTTACTTTTACCTTTCTGTGTGTTATTTATTGGTTTGAATTAAGTTACTTATTGTATTTAGTAAACTGTTCTCGTAAATTTTATGTTATATTATTGGCTAAGACAACACTGTACACGAGCCTGGCTCTTACGGTAGTGGTTAGAAACATTTTTGTTTTATAATTTTAATTTGTACTCACTAGCTAGCAACCTCAAAATTTCATAACAAAAAGCAAGAATAATGGCTTTCAGATGAATAAACGGATTAAGGGAAAACATTTCTTCATAAAATACACCTATTCAATAACAAAGGGATTTTAATTAACTTCGATACGTAGTGTCATTTGCGGATAATAGAGATGTAGGTACACAGTAAATTAAATAAATTCTAAACAATGTTTGGCACAATAGAAGGAGTTTTCAAACTTACTGCAACAAAAAAAAAACACTGCTAAATCTTTGTAAATAATAAAATTCCGACACTGTTTAAGGATGTGAAATCTGACATCTGACTCCCTCACACGGAAAAAAAGGAGAGAGATCGCTGGAATGAGGTTCGTACGACATATTTCTAAAATACTTCAGAATAATGTAGTTTGGGTTAACCTACATCAGTCCTGCACAAGGTTTGCGCTCTCCGAGCCGGCTCACAGCTCATGAGCGGAATGCAGATATTAGCTGCGCTCTGTATAAGGGTGGACTGGAAGAAGGGGTGGATCTCGTACAAAATATACACAAAAGGAAGTACTATTACGAGTGTTTATGAAATGAATTTCCGTTTAGTGTTTGCAAAACTATCTTGGACTAAAAGAAATAATGAAGAAATATTTATTTTACAAAAATAATATAAATTCTATAGCTACTTAAATGTACAATATCAATTTGTTATATTTTTATTTATCAATACATCAACACGAGGTTTTATGCTGTTGGCAGCTGATAGGAACAGCAGCCTACTGATCGTAATGAAACATCAGTTACAGATGTTCGATGTCTGCCTTTATTAAAGTTGATAATAGAAAACAGTTGCTCACAAAATATGTGTTGAGCCTAACATAGCCAGCCTGTGTAGTCGTGGATATTATTGCTAATGTTTAGTCTTGTGAAACTCAACCAGGCTAGTAGTATTATTCAAAAGATCTTTAGTCCTTAGGTCACATTGAAGATCAATAAGTTCGAGCTGTAAATCGTTAAATGTTAAATGTTATGTTCCGTCTTTCAGATTCCTCCATACTGTACTGTAGCAGTAGGTAAGCAACGTGAAACAGTTACTGAGAATAGGCCTACACACTGCACTCCACTAGATAACTGAGTTGTAGTTTCCCTCTCCTCTACCTGTAGCAAGTCTATGTCATTCTGACGTATCTTCCTCTCCGTTTCGGCGAGCGGTAAATACGGCTCTCCCGCTCGTGCGCGCTCGTTTAGCTCTGTTTGTGCAGGTATGACCTACATCGATTTAACCTAGTATACCTATGTTCAAAATGAAACGGTTGGAAGGTAATGATGGACGAACTTTTAAATGGGGTGTTATAGACGTAATTTTACGTTTTAGAACATTGTGATATGATATATTGTTGAAAATACTGCATATCGTGTTGTTCCAATAAGTTTATTTCATAATTAAATACAAATTGAGTAAGAAAATAAAATAATTACACAAGAGAAATTACTAAGGTTGTTGTTCTTCTTATAAATTCCATGAATTTGACCTCAATGAAACACTTGATAGCTTGCCAATTTCAGATAACATCAGGTAAACATGGGAAAACACAGCTAGATGGAGCATTCGATTGGGAAAATGTCGTTTGTTTTCAACAGCAACCAATGCATTGCTATCACAAAATCCATAAATGAAAAGCATGTCTGCATGTGCATTACGTGAATATGCCAATTAAATGTCAAATGAACGTGTATTCAGTTGTGCGTGTGTTGAGCAGGCGTTATCAAACTCAGATGCTACCGTGTGCGAAAGATCGGACATGACATGCTAAGTATAGTACACGGAACCGCAAAACGTTCCAGTATTTCTCCTCTTAATTAATATAATTGGTTCTTAAAATATACAGTATGTGAATATATATACAATTCCACATCCGTGGAGTAACGGTTAGTGCGTCTGGGCGCGAAACCAGGTGGCCCGGATTGAAACCCGGTCGGGGCAAGTTGCCTGGATTGAGGTTTTTCCGGTATTTTCCCTCAACCCAATTTCAGCAAATGCTGAGTAACTTTCGGTGCTGGACCCCGGACTCATTTCACCGGCATTATCACGTTCATATCATTCGGACGGTAAATAACCTAAGATGTTGATAAAGCGTCGTAATATAACCTACTAAAACAAAAAAATATATATATCTATATATCTATATCTATATATATATATATATATATATATAATTTGAAATTGGAACGGATTTTAATAAATGGCTCCTCATTTTGAAGCTTGGAACCCAACATTTTTTGAGAACTAGCTAATTGCATTCAGGAGAAGTGAAGCGAGCATCAAGTCGGCCGTGTTGCATTTCAGAATAAAACAAAACACACACTACAATAAACAATATTACACGAAGGCCATGATCTGCAAGAATGCTGACATATTTAGAGCTCAAATTAAATTGGTTATTAAAAACTTAACTTACTAAAAATAATTTACAGTTTCGATTCTGTGGTGTGTAATTTTCTGGGTACAGCTGTGTATTGGATATTAAAAACTACAAAACTTGAGGTGGTTTGATGACATTATTACCATTAGAAATTAAATATTATTGTAGTTAATGCCGTGATGTGACTATTTTTCATTAATTATACATATTAATGCTATATTGATGATATGAAAGTGAAACATTTTGGGGTTATATAAGTAGATGTAGAGAATAACTTAAATTAGATTTTGATTTCTATATTTTACTGAGTGGCGGCTATATAATATATATAGTATATGTTACTGAAAGCTATAAAACTTACGTAAGATAATAATATTATTAAAAATCAAATATTTTTATAGTTATTAATCAAGTGGGATTGGGTCTTTTTCATATATTTAATGGCGGTGGGGTGCAGATATTTATATGCGTGGTTCTCTTCAGTATTGGCTCGAGAGAGAGTATCTTTCATTATTATGGAAGCAAATAACTTTCAAAATGTCTGGTATTCTTCATTGAAAATAAATCTGAAAAATGTTTATTTGAACGTCTAATGAACTTACTTTGCAGCATTTGCTGCACAAGCCACTATATATATATATATATATATATATATATATATATATATATATATAAATCGAACATGGAGTAAGGTCACTAAGAGAAAAAAGAAGGATTCGTCCGGTACGGTGGGTTGATCTTCGGCATAGCTCAGTGGTTACAACGCCCAGTGCGAAGAACTGGGAGGCCCAGGTTCGATCCTCGGCGCCGGAGCGAATTTTTCTTCATTTATAACAAAAGGTAACCATCACAGATAATTCTGTAGGACCAAAAAATTAATCTCTATATAGATTATTCGCATAACAGTGCATATACTATAGGAGTCCCGGCCGCTAAATCATTCAGATGAGTGCACTCCTTGTGTGATGGCTGTTGACTTAAAATCTATGTCAATATATAAGTCCAGAAGGGAGTAAGATCACTAAGAGAAAAGAACCAAAGGAGAAGGATTTGATCCGGTGCGGTGGACTGAACTTCGGCGTAGCTAAGTGGTTAGAGCACCCAGTACGTAGAATTGAGAGAACCGAGTTCGATCCTCGGCGCCGAAGCGAATTTTTATCCGTTAATAACAAATGAATTATGATATTTTTGTTACAATTGAATACTAATTTATTGACTGAGAATCAATCACATACTGTATTTTGAGGAGAACTGCCTCACCTTGAAGATCCGAATGTGTTGTAGTTATTGGTTGTAATTACTATACTTGTGTCACCTGCATATAATATGGGATGACCTACATCTTTTATTAGGAGGGGGGGAAGATCATTTACGAACAATAGAAAAAGTAGGAGACCGAATATTGATCCTTGAGGAATTCCATTATTAATAGTTCCCCATGTCGAGGCAGATTTCATAGTTGGCACGACTTTGAATTGATTTTTTCACATATACTGTATCTTTTTAGACATCCTGTGCTCCCATATCACGATAGTATTTTGAAAATTCCTCTGTATTGTTCAGTCTTTCATCCCATATTCACACACCACGACGTTGGCATCACTGGTCCCGTACTTCAAGCAGTGAAACTAAACTCCGTCATTTTTAGACCCAATCTCTCATCCCTAAAACATTGTGTACTTAATTTGAAAGGCCAAACTAAAAGGAATTTTAGGACTAGATATTCTGAACATAAAGCAGATTTCCGTCACAATCGTAATAAATCCAAATTTGCAACCCATTTAATTGAGAACAACCACGAACTTCAAAAAATGTCCGACGCTTTACAGATTTTAAAACCCATCAGTAATGGAACCTTTAATTTAGTAGCTGAAGAATTTTACATAGCTAAATCGCTTAATAATACTGTTTCATTAATTAATGAACAATTACCTAGTTCCGGTAACCCCTTATTTAAATTAGCCAATGGAAACTCTTCTCACTGCGGCACGTACCCCCCTCCACTTACATCATGACGTGTTTTCTCATGCTGTGTTATTGCACCAGTCATTACCACGCTACCGACCAGGCAACATTACTTCTTCTATATAATAATAATAATAATAATAATAATAATAATAATAATAATAATAATAATAATGATTTATTTTAGCTGGCAGAGTTAAGGCCGTAAGGCCTTCTCTTCCACTCAACCAGCAAAAAGTGTTCTACTACGCCAACACCAAAGATCTCGTAAGTGGTTTATCGTCACTTCATTTTTCTTTCTGTCTTCTATACAGGTCCCTTCACTAAAACTTATTATTGATTTTTGCAGATTTTACAATGTGCTGCCACGTCGTGATGACTGATGCAAAACAATATTTTAATTTGTTATTCTTTTAACTGTCTGTGTCTCAATTTTAAGCTGCATATATGTTTTGCAGACTTCAATTTTTAAACAAATTTTGATCTATAAGCTGCATATATGTTTCTGCAGGTTTTAACTCCAAATACTTTTATGTATTAATTTTTGAGACCTCATGAAGGTTTAACTGTCATACATATATATATTCGACTGTTCACAAGTCAAATTTTACTTGTTTTTCTTATCATTGTATTTTTATATTCTCACGTCATGTACCTTAACACATTTCGATGTTACTTGTCCATCTACGTCTTTATATGAAAAGCTTAATATCACGCAAGTCTGACCTGAAGACGCTATTATAATAGCGAAAGCGCTAGTCAAAGATACGTTCATGTAACCTATGTAATATTTTTTATTTTGAATAGACAGTTATTGAAGGACTTTTGATATTTATTTCTTTAAAATTGTGTACTTAATTATGAAATACCCTGTATTAAAGTCCTCACAAGACGCGGTCTGTCAAATCCTTTCGGTTCAGGCCTCTTTCATTACCATTAATTAATTAGAAGACAGTCTCTCTTCGTAAATGTTAAGTCAAACTTGCCTTAATGTACCTAGTACAGAAATTTCCATAGAATTACTCATAATATTCTCATGATATTATACCAATTCAGAGATGAAAGTTATTCTTTTGATGTGCAGCGAAATTCTGGAGTTGTAAGCTTTAGCGTTCCTGCGTACCTTTGCGACAGATATAAAATTAAATAGCAGTGCGAAGAATGTGTGCGCTCGCTCCGTCCCATGCACAATTCTTGGAACCCTTCCAGTATAAAAACCCAGAAGTCATTTTAAACTTTTCAAATATTTATTCCCTCAGAAAGTCACATTACTCTGCGAATGCATATCACATAGTCCCGGCCGTGGTGCACGCAACAGTTGCAGCGAAGCTCCCACTAGATACGATTCTGAGTTCGACTCAAGAAACATATCTTAATTGAGAAATTAGACTTATTAGGAATCAAAAGTAATGCTTTAAACTTAATAAAATCGTAACTTAACGACAGAATTCAAATAACGAAAACTGACAATTGTTCAAGTGAACCTTCAATTATTAACATAGGTGTTCCCCAAGGCACAGTTCTAGGCCCTATTTTATTTTTAATATATATTAATGACTTATTAAAAATTGACTTATGACAATACAATAGTGTTCATTATTCTTATGCAGATGACACAGTTTTACTTTTTGATGGAAAAACCTGGTATGATGCATATAATAATTCAAATAATGGACTTAAATTAATAAAAAAATGGTTGGACATAAATTATCTATCAACGAAAATAAAACCATTCTCATTATCTGAAAAATGTAACAAACCTCCTACATCTATAATAAGTATTAAATTACACAATTCTGATTGCTATCTTAATGCATTGTAAATGTCCGATTAATTATTAAGGAGTCCTCTGAAGTTAAGTATTTAGGCATAATTTTCGACAATCATTTAAAATGGAACCAACACATTAATTACCTTTGTAATAAATTACGTAAAATAATATACGATTTTGTTTTATTGAGGAATTACTTGCCAATAAGTTTATTACGCACAATATATTAACTTTATTTCAATCGGTAGTTATGTATGGAATTATAGGATGGGGTAGCTTATTTAAATCCAATTTTAATCCACTTTATTTATTACAGAAGAAAATAATTAAAATATGTCTTCATAAACCTAATTGATTTTCCATCTCAAAAACTGTTTTTAGACTTCAATGTTCTTAACATAAGACAAATTTATTATATTGTATTAATAAAATTCATACATAAAAATCGAAATAATTTTGAATTGTATTCTCATAGTTATGAAACAAAAGGTATGAATTCTTTACGATTGTTTCAACCAAAATGCAACACTGTTACAGTATTTAATCATAGTAGTAATTTAGGCTCAAGAATATATAACAAATTTATATTTAAATATGCTAATCTTGTCAATTCTAATAGTTCTAGTATTAAATTAAAAAAAATTATGGATTTTACAAAAATTGAAAAATTTTAAATTTAAATTTATATATTCTTATTGCATAGTAAACATAAGACAAACTGTATTATATACTTCTTAATTTCAATTCAGAAATCCGCCCCTGAGCATGAGTTCTACTCTTTCAGGGGCGAGCTAAAGTTTTTCTGTATATATTATGTTTTACGTTACAATTATTAGCAAAATAAATAAATAAATAAATAGATAAATAAATAAATATACAGCACAACAGTTATCTATGTTCCTACTGATTAGTGCAGGTCAAAATTCAGGAATCTCTCAATGGTTTTCTTGGACTTTTTCTGCCCTAATAAGCATAATGGGTTAAATGGCCGCGTCTGTGGCTCAGAGCAGGTCTTCCATGCTGATGGCCCATGTTCGATCCCCGAACTAGTTCTGATAGAATTTGTGTTGCACCAAAACAAGCGTTGCAGTTGGTTTTTACTGTGTACTCCAATTTCACCGCATTCATACCATCCACACTCTTTATTTTCTCTATATTTAATTTATCATTTTCAACACTTCAGCAGAAGCTGAACTGAAGTCTTCGGAGTCTCCGATGTTGGCTTGGGACAACGGGTGCTGGAACACCCGTCGGGGGATGGCACCTGGCAGTCAGGGATAAGACAGGGTGGCCCGACTATTTTGGACTTCACATACTGTATATGAAAAGAGGGATATCACGACTGTTTACTTTGCTGGATTTGAAGTTACTCTCTGAACCCAACAAAATGTTTCTAATATTGTAAGTCGCATAACCAACTTTATAATCTAAGAACATTTTTAACTTGTTTGTCAGTCTCGAGACAATAATCCTTTTCGCAATGTTATCATGTTCTAATATTTAGAGCTGCCACGTCCCTTCAAGCGCCAGACACAAGCAACTCCGTTTAACAGTTCCACGGAACTAGGTGGTCGGCAATCGTCGCTGAACTCTAGTAATGATTAAATGTAGTGCATTAAATATGCCAATCAGTCAGCCACCAAACAATCCGATCAACCAACCGGTCAACCAAACAACCAACCAGACAGTCACTAAGAAAGCAAGGAAGCAAGCAAGCAAACCAACCAACCAACCAACCAACGACCAACCACTCAGTCACCAAGCAAGCCAGTCACTCATGAAGCAAGCCAACCAATCAACCAACCAATTAGTCATGAAGCAAGTCAACCAACCAACCACCCAGTCACCAAGCAACCCAACCAACCAAACGACCAATCAGTTACCAAGCAAGCCAACCAACCAAACGACCAATCAGTTACCAAGCAAGCCAACCAACCAAACAACCAATCAGTCACCAAGCAAGCCAACCAACAACCAACCACTCAGTCACCAAGCAAGCCAGTCACTCATGAAGCAAGCCAACCAATCAACCAACCAGTTACTCATTTCTTTAGTAGGTTATTTTACGACGCTGTATCAACATCTCAGGTTATTTAGCGTCTGAAAGACATGTAGGTGATAATGACGGTGAAATGAGTACGGGGTCCAGCACCGAAAGTTACCCAGCATTTGCTCATGTTGGGTTGAGGGAAAACTCAGGAAAAAACCTCAACCAGGTAACTTGCCCCGACCAGGAATCGAACCCGGACCACCTGGTTTCGCGGCCAGACGCACTAGCCGTTACTCCACAGGTGTGGACACCAGTCAGTCATGAAGCAAGCTAACCAACCAAACAACCAGTCACCAAGCAACCCAACCAACCAAACAACCAATCAGTCACCAAGCAAGCCAACCAACCAAACAACCAATCAGTCACCAAGTAAGCCAACCAACAAAACAAACAATCACCACGCAAGCCAACCAACCAAATAACTAGCCAGTCATCAAGCACGCCAATTAACCAACCAGTCACCAACCAACCAACCAACCAACCAGTCACCAACCAACCAAACAACCAACCAACCAGTCACTCAGTCACCAAGCAAACCAACCAATCAACCAACAAGCCAGTCACCTAGCAAGCCAACTAATCAACGAAACAGTCACGAAATAAACCAACCAACCAACCAACCAACCAACCAACCAACCACCCAGTCACTCATCAAGGAAGTCAATCAATTAACCAACCAGTCAGTCATGAAGCAAACCAACCAAACAACCAGTCAGTCATGAAGCAAGCCAAACAACCGAATAAACAGCTAGTCACCAAGCGAGCCAACCAATCAAACAACCAATCAGTCACCAAGTAAGCAAACCAACTAAACAACCAATCAGTCACCAAGCAAGTAAACCAACTAAACAACCAATCAGTCACCAAGCACGCCAACCAACCAAATAACTAGTCAGCCATCAAGCACGCCAACCAACCAACCAATCAGTCACCAAGCAAGCAAACCAACTAAACAACCAATCAGTCACCAAGCAAGCAAACCAACCAAAACTAGTCAGTCATCAAGCACGCCAACCAACCAACCAACCAACCAACCAACCAACCAACCAACCAACCAATCAGTCACCAAGCAAGCAAACCAACTAAATAACTAGTCAGTCATCAAGCACGCCAACCAACCAACCAACCAACCAACCAATCAGTCACCAAGCAAGCAAACCAACTAAACAACCAATCAGTCACCAAGCAAGCAAACCAACTAACCAACCAACCAGTCAGTCACCAAGCAAGCAAACCAACTAAACAACCAATCAGTCATCAAGCACGCCAACCAACCAAATAACTAGTCAGTCATCAAGCACGCCAACCAACCAACCAACCAACAAACCAACCAACCAACCAGTCACCAAGCAAGACAAACAACCAACCAACCAACCAACCAACCAACCAACGAGTTGCCAAGCAAGCCAACTCACTAACAACCAACCAACCGGTCACCAAGCAAAGTAGCCAACCAACCAACCAATCAACCAACCAAACAAACAAACAAGGAAAGAAACAACCGGTCACCAAGCAAGGAAACTAACCAACCAACCAGTCACCAAGCGAGGCAACCAACCAACCAGTCACCAAGTACGATAACTAACTGACCAACCTACCAACCAAAGAGTAAACCAACTTAGCTAGGAGTTAATTAATCAATAATACGCACGCCACTGATTGCAACAGTATGACGATTAAATATGAATTATGTATTAAATTTGTACAAAATAATACCGTGTTTACATGGCAGCTTGGATACACGCTGGAAGTCTGAACGGAACTCCCGCTTCAAATGCATTTGGTTGCCTGGATGCACGCAACAGCGAATTTATGAATTGGAAATTACATTATCTGCCGTTAATATTTAAACCAGTGGCGTGAACACAGTTTAAATATGCTACATTAATATCTTGTAACTGCCACATAATTAAATATTATAATGTCATCATATGCAGGGGATTTTCGTGCGGGGAGCAGTCCTGCCAACATATACCTCAAATCTGTTTCGATATCAGTTTAATTGAATACAGAGATAGCAGAGGATCATGGGAGTGATAGAGAGTGACGCGACGTATTTACGAACCGTGTCGGAATGGGTGGGGGACGGTAAACAAAATTAATGACGAGGTAGTTATAATTGAAAGCTTTATATAAATGCAGCATCAAGAAAATAAATCACGAGACTTCATGAGATGGAATCACGGATCTGCGGTCTCATTAACAAAACAGCATCGCACTCCGTATCCAAGTCCTTCTCCCCACCCTCCACCCGTCTTACTAACATAAAACGCTCAAATTGGAGTTCGTGAAATTTATGCAATGACTCCATGAACAGTAGGGTACGAGAATTCATACGAATCTAATAAATTAGTTCTTCCCACATGTCGTTAAAGTAGTATATTCGGCTACAAATCCAGGGAACCTGGGTTCGATCATCAGTGCCCTCCTTGTTTCCAGATTTTTCAGTAATGTCTTAAACTTTGGATTATGCCAAGATGATTATATGTCTATGAAGTTTCGTTAATTTTTTTTGGGGGGTGAGGGTTATGTTTAGTATTCAGGACTCGACATTTTCAACGTTTTGGAACTACACACGTTAGATATTTCATATTCCAGGACTTGGTGGACTACCTAAAAGCCTAATCCTGAGCACTATGTAAATAGATAAATAAATAAATAAATAAATAAATAAATAAATAAATAAATAAATAAATAAGTAAATAAATAAATAAATAAATAAATAAATAAGTAAATAAATAAGTAAATAAATAAATAAATAAGTGAATAAGTAAATAAATAAATAAATAAATAAGTAAATAAATAAATAAGTAAATAAATAAATAAATAAGTAAATAAGTAAATAAATAAGTAAATAAGTAAATAAATAAATAAGTACATAAATAAGTAAATAAATAAATAAATAAGTAAATAAGTAAGTAAATAAGTAAATAAATAAATAAATAAATAAATAAATAAATAAATAAATAAGTAAATAAATAAATAAGTAAATAAATAAATAAGTAAATAAGTAAATAAATAAGTAAATAAGTAAGTAAATAAGTAAACAAGTAAATAAATAAATAAGTAAATAAATAAATAAATAAGTAAATAAATAAATTAATGATATTTGATAGCCGTCCCAACCAGGGTTTAACAATCGGCCTCCTAAACAATTCTAAATGAATATTTACATTTAATATAAAATTTTTTTCTTTAATAGAAACCCTAGTTAGGTAGGATATCATTGAAAAATTTATTAGATATGTAACAAACAATTTAGGCTACAAGAGAAATGACATTTTATAAAGAATATAAATGATGATTAATTACGCTAATCGATGACTTCAGTGCAGTGGAGGATATCATGTGTTGTCAGGAACTTTTAATAAGTTAAATAAATAACTAAATAAATAAATACGTAAGTAAATAAGTAAACAAATAAATAAATAAAAATAGATAATTAAATTAATTAATTAATAAGTACGTAAATAAGTAACTAAATAAATAAATAAATAATAAATAAATAAATAAATACATAAATAAATAAGTAAATAAATAAATAAAAATAAATATAAATAAATAAATACATAAATAAATAAAATAAATAACTACATAAATAAATAAATACATAAATAAATAAATATTTTCTTTGTTAATGTTTAAGGTCTCTACATTTAAATGGTAGTTCAAGTGTGACTTTGGGTTTCGAAATACTGACAATATTCTCATGAGAGCAGATTTAAAAAAAAAAAGTTACTTTATTTTTCTTCCACCATATTAATAATATCAAAACTAGTGCTTACACAAATTTTGGTCAAAGTGTCATTTTTAACGACACACTCATTTTTAAATTTCTGGTGACAGTGATCGTGACAGTGGCGGCCTGAAGCGGTGGTCATGGTGAATGTGACAGAAAAATTTGTACCGCAAGATACTGATTCGGGCACTAGGTGACTATGGCATTAATGAACAAATTTAAGTGAATTCGATTCCGCATTTATAAAAGCAACACCATTCTGCCAGTACATATATGAACACGAAATTAAACCGTGCATTGATCGCTATTGAAACGCCACTGGACAATCCCGCCGGTGCGATCATAGGTTAAGGCCATAGTAAATATTGGTTCAACTGTTTTGTGTGTTTTGGTTGCAGATTACCAGCGTCCATGACGGATGACATTTGAACAAGCTTGTTGTGGATCTGTCGCCTGTTACCGGACCTTCACAATGAAGGCGAAGGAAATCCTTAAAATTAGTACAAGCACACAAACCGGAAAAATGTAATTTTCAAGCACAATTTTAGGACAATACCGTATTAGAAACTGCAGTAGAGAAGTTCCGAATTTATGACCAAAAATGATGACGAAATAAATTTTTAAATCCATAAAAAATTCTTTTCTTATCTTATATTAACAGAAGACATACTTTTTTTTTTAAGATTGTCGTTCTTTTTAAATCTCTCAGCGGTCATTTTCTAATTGCATGCCACTAGGATTTGAATGCTCGCATTGCACTCAAATACCCACAGTTGGCACGCCTTATTTTCAACATTTTTAGTATAAAAAAATTCTTCAACGTCCACGAATTTTGTTTGAGTTACACAAAATGTTTACTGCGTGTCAGGAATGAAAAACGTACTAAAAATGTTTTTCATAACTTAAATTTATATACGTGTGCGTATGTTTTAAATATTTAAATTACCAATAATAAACACTTACTACTTATGGCTTTTAAGGAACCCGGAGGTTCATTGCCGCCCTCACATAAGCCCGCTATCGGTTCCTATCCTGAGCAAGATTAATCCAGCCTCTACAATCATATTCCAACTCCCCAAATCCATTTTATGTTATCCTCCCATCTACGTCTTGGCCTCCCCAAAGATCTTTTTCACTCATTCATTCATTTATTATATTTCATAGATCTTACATGAGCAATGAAGCTCTAAGATGTGGAACAAGTCAAAATTTTACAATATTACAATTACAATTTTTACTAATTTTTTTAATATTTTACAATTTTTACAGTTTTGCAATTTAGTAATTTTCTACAATGATGAGGTGAGAACCGAGGATTCGCCAAAAGATTACCCGGCATTTGCCTTTTGGTTGGGGAAAACCTCGAAAAAACCCAACCGGGTAATCAAATCAAAGGGGTGATGCCGAGGATTCGCCATAGACCACGGCTGGGGAAAATCTCGGAAGAAACCATTCAATGAGACCAAAGGGATCCAACTCAAGCCCGAACGCAGCTCCGGATCAGCAGCCAAGCGAGTCTGCCGACTGAGCTACATTTTTTTATTGTGTTATTTTACGACACTGTATCAACATCTAGGTTATTTAGCGTCTGAATGAAATGAAGGTGATAATGCCGGTGAAATGAGTCCGGGGTCCAGCACCGAAAGTTACCCAGCATTTGCTCGTATTGGGTTGAGGGAAAACGCTGGATAAAACCTCAACCAGGCGACTTGCCCCGACCGGGATTCGACCCGGGCCACCTGGTTTCGCGGCCAGACGCACTGACCGTTACTCCACAGGTGTGGACCTGAGCTATATCGATGGCTCTACTAAAAATATACAATACATAGCCAATCAGATTATTAAATTTACAAACGCAAACGATCATTCATCAGTAACTCCCAATTAACACTCTGAAATGAAACCCTTTCACAAAACTGACTTGAGGGATTGATTTGATGTGATTTGCTACTAAGCTGAGGATCGGAATTCGAGTACCGATTCCGTGTAAGAATAGAACACGTGCGACTTATGTAAATTTCCCTGAAAGCCGAACGATATATGCTAAATTTATAACATACATTATTTATATTATTTATATATTATTATATTATTATGATGTACGAAAGTACATATGATATTTCCGTGCAGATATTCTGCATCATATGATGAAAGATGAGTGGAACGGAGAAAAATTCTCTCCGGCACCGGGATTTGAACCCGGGTTTTCAGCTCTACGTGCTGTTGCTCTTTTATCAAAATTTATAACGTTCACATCATTTTATTGACTTCAAAAAGGTACCAGTAATTCACCGCACAAAGAAAATCTTTGAGGCAATACAGAACCAGGTACTGAAAATACTTTAAACCAGAGTTTCTCAAACTATGGTCCGCGGACCACCTGTGGTCCTCGAGATCTGCCCTTGTGGTCCTTCAAAAAAGACAGAAGAAAAAATAAAATTCAAACGAATTGCGTATCTCACTATAGCTTAAAATCTCAGAGTTTGGAAGTGACACATGGCAATCGAATTTCACTTCTTCTCCCAGTACTGACATTTTATGAAATTATTAGCCTACCCGTCTATCGACTTCCCACTCTACTCTCAGCAGCAAAAGAGGGATTTAAAGCACTATACACGTGGTGTTTCTCGACATCTTTTCCCTGCACATCTGGCGCCGCGCCTGTAACCCAGCCAGGGACCACCCGAATTCATAACAGAGGACCAAAGTACCGAACCTTAATTCAATTGTAAAATATAAGTATACTGGTATTAAAATATGCTACGAAAATGATAAATTTGCTTTCGAAGGGAACAAGAGTAAGGTGGTCCGCGGAACTGTTCTGATTTTAAAAAGTGGTCCCCACTACAAAAAAGTTTGAGAAACGCTGCTTTAAACCTTAACGAGATTTATCCCCTAATGGATTCTAAAATTCATTCCACAGAAAATAAGGGAACGAAGAATCTTTGTCGTGAAAAGCTAAACGCTAACATTTGTGGAAATGTATCAGTGAAACAGTAGTTTCAGAATGACACATTAGGTACGCCCCCATCAATCCAGACGTCAATTAACCAAAACCATCGAAATATCAATCAAACATATCTACCTACTAATCAAACCCACTGTCTACCAAATCAACCCATAATCAAATCACTCCACTATCTTTCTATCAACCCATCCGCCAAATCATCATTCAATTCATTAACACAGTATTAATTAATCAATCGATCGATCAAACAAACAAACAATCAATCAATCCATCCAAATTTTCCTTTTTTTCCTTTTCATTTACCGTAATATAATTTTTCCTGTGTTTTCGATATTTTACTTGCTGTGAAATTTGTATTTTTCCCTTTCTTATTTTCCTTAGTATACAATCTCTCCTGTATTTTAATTTAACTTATTGCGCAATGTGTCCAGTTTCTTTTTTATTTTCTTGCTGTATAATTTCTCCGGTTTTATTCCTCTTCATATTTTATTTTCCATTTCGACCAATTTCTTCTCTTTATTTTTTATTTCACTAATTGTATAATTTCTCCTGTTTCATCTCATCATCATCATCAACATCATCATCATCATCATCATCATCATCATCACTCCAAGGATTAGGCAATTGACCGTTCCGACTTCATAATTCATCGTTTTCTAGGTCTCTCGACGTCACGCCTTCCTCTTGCTTGATAATTTCTTGCTAACAATGGATATCTCTCCTTACTCATTCCATTCATGTGTTCAATCCACTTTTGTCTATAATTCGTGACTTTATCCAATAAAGGCTGTACTTTTAATTCTTCTCTTATATCCTCATTTCTAATTCTATCAGTTTTGTACACCCTTTAACTTGTCTGAGGAATCTCATCTCCGCCGTTTGTGTTCTATCTTTCTGTTTTTTCGTTGGAGCCCAAGTTTCACATCCATACAATATTGTGGGAACTGCCATAACTTTATACATTTTTACTTCAGTTTCTTTTCTAACTTTATTTTTTAACGTTCTCTGTATTGTTCCACATACCGTCTGAAGTTTATTTATTTTAGAATCAATATCTCGTTCCGTATTGTAACTAATATCACAGCCCAAATATTTGAAACTAGACACCTGTTCTATACTTTGATTTTCTAAAATAATTTTGGATCTCACTGGATATTTTCCTCTAAATGCTATTGTCTTTGTTTTTTTTTTACTGATATCTTTAGATAATATAATTTACATATTTTATTTAATTCATGTAAAGATTTCTGTAAGTCATCTTCATGTTTCTGTATTATGATTAAATCATCTGCAAACAAAAGATTATTTATATATACTTCATTATCTACTCTTATTCCTGGATTCACTAAAACTTTCCATTTATTTAAAATGTCGTTTATATATACTGCGCAATTTCTCCTGTTTATTTTTACTGTCCTTATTGAGGGACTCTCACTAAGGGTGTTTGAGAATAAGGTGCTTAGAAAAATATTTGCGGCTAAGAGGGATGAAGTTACAGGACAATGGAAAATTTACACAACGCACATAGACTCCTTCAGTCTATCCAGGTATGTCAACATATCCAGTCTTCTTAGTGTTAAATAAGTTAATTAATTCATTTTCTGTTCAGGAACTATAAATACCTACCAAACACTAACACAAGTCTAGTGTAATTCCACCGAAACGAAAGAAAGCAGTTTACAAAGACAATGAACGTAAAAGAATGTCGAAATTAAAGATTACATATGATGGACGATACGTCACTTTAGCACATAACACGATGTGACAACATTTGCAGCACCCAGCTGGCCAGGCGAAATTGCTTTTTGGAAGGCGAAAGGAAGGTTAGGCTTGGGGCACGTCCGGCAACCCACTGAACAAGACAACAGCGCCAAGGATAAGGCTTGAGAATGGACACTCCATGCATTTCTATGCAGCAGCGGGGACCTTTTAAAATGAATATATACAGCTAGCAAAGTTAAGAAATCAAACCGCGCAACAATTTATGTGGGTCCAATTCTCCATCCTTCCAGTAGTACAATTCAGTTGGATTAGTGAAAGGGACTAGCGTTCGACTCCCAATAGACCGCTTGAGGTTTGTTGTATAATCATAATCATCACTATATCGTCTAGAAAGTTTCTGTAGGTGACAATGGACGTTAAATAAAATAAAACAGGAGACATTGTGCAATAAGAAAAATATAAAGAACAGGAGAAATTGCTTAATAAGAAAAATAAAAGGAAAATCGAGAGAAATTGCGAAATCTGGGAAATAAAACAGGATAAAATATACAATAAAGAAAAATAAACAAACAAGAGGAATTTCATATTAAGGAAATTTAAAAAAGTAGAAACATCGGAGTAATGAATATAAAAAAAAAAAACAAAAAAAAATGCTCATCTAGGACCTCAGGAAGAAATTTTACTGCAAAACAGGCCTATAGAGCCTACATAATAAAGTTTTCAAATACTTCTACAGCGATAAATGCTTCATTCAAATAAATATATACAGGGACATCTTTTTATTTTTACTAAAATTTTTAATATTAACCTGGCTATACCGTTGGATCAACGCCGTTTGTTACCCCCTTCCACGACTGGAGTTCGATGATACTGGCGTAATATACAAACAAATCACTTTACTAGGTATAGGAGGGAAGAAAAGTAGTTCATCCATTTACGTAAACTAGGAAATATCGCGCTTTTGAGTTTGATCATTTTCATTAGGTTTTTGTTTAATCGAAATACAGTACAGTACTAACATTGAGTGTTTTTACTCACGAACTGAGCTGTCCATGTGGACGTATGCAGTGTATAGCGGATTATACTGTCTACAGCACTTTAGCGTACAATATAGAGAATGAAGTTAAATTGAAAAATAATCATAATATGGATATTTAAACACATTTTTGAAAATGGTGGCCGTTCATTTCGATACAGACTTCAGTTCTAATGTGAATATTAACGCACTATAGACTACTATACCTAATCCCAATTACCAGTTTCGTCTTTCGTACTAGTAACTCATGTTGAAATAATTCTGTATCTACTCTATAAAAGATTACCTTACGTACTGTAAATTCAATCTTCACTTCTGTCCGATCCGAAAAGATAAAATTACTCAGACATGCTATCTACTGTCCGTCCAAGTGGTAATGTCGCAGGATCGTAGAAAGGGGAGAAATCACGTGACAGTTAATTACTTAACGAGGCCCTTTTATTTAAGTTATTTAAACAGTTGCATAATATTACGTAGACGTCCAATTAATTCCTAACAGAAAGTAATGTTTTCAGAAAATAGCTAAGAAAGCCCAGCCAATAGCCTTTACAGTGGAGCGAGCAGAAGCAGATGGGGGAAATCGGGATGCGACATAGGCAAACGGACGACTGTACCTGTGCGAAAATATGATTCAATATTGGAAGTTTTCGTCACTGCAAAACGCGAACATATTTCTGAAACGTACTATACTCACTAACTCAGTATTGTGGTCTTGTTTCTGTGTGGAGGACAGTTGGAACTTCGTTAATAGAAGGGTTGGGAGTGAAGTACATTAAAAAACTCAGGTACAATAAAAGTTGAAGTAAAAATAAAATGATGTCCCTGTACATAACAAAGTTTTCAAATACTTCTACAGCGATAAATGCTTCATTCAAATAACTAATATATTATAATATAAAAACACAAAATTTGATTTCAGTTAAGCCAAGTGACTGAGGCCTGGCCTCACTTGCCTCAGTCAATCAGCCGCCACTACTTCGCACTCGTCATTCATTCTTTGTTCGTTTGCTAACTGTGTAGGGTAACTCAGTCTAAATCGGGTCAGAGGTTAAATCGGGTCAATTTCAAAACCCTGTCTCCATATTCAAGCGTAAACCAGTTCAAGCAAGTGCTACCATATACTGGTGAGGAAGAGAACTTCCTGTACACGTTGAGTGCCATTGATGCTCGCTGGTGTGTGTATTCTTTGTGTTGACAATAAAAGAATAGAGAGAATATAAAGGTGAGTTAAGAGTATTTTATACATTTTAAATAATGCTTTACGGTTCCTTTATTATTTTACATCAACTATTGCAGAGAATTTGTGCGACTAACTTTCAATATTAAGTTTAAGCTTTTTAGAAGAGATTATGACTATTAACACCTTCGTCGAAGCAGTATTCAGTACTACCAACCTCTAGCGCAAAAAAGTTCTAAATTTGGGTTAAATAGGGTCATTAATATCGGACAAATAGGGTCAACATGTTTCAAATCAGTCCACTCAAATTAAGTATTTATTTTCAATTCTTTGTTACAGATGGTTAAATTTAAGAGGAAAACGTCAAATTCGTGGACTGAGAAAGACATGCAGAAGGCTATTAAAGCATTTCGCGAGGGAAGAAGCCAACGTCATGCTGCTGAGTTGTTAGGAGTTCCTCATTCATGTCTGCAACGACGTCTTGAAAGTGGCCAGGACAACCACTTGAAAAGTAAAGGCCGTCAAACTACGTTTACTCCAGAAAAAGAAAATGAACTTGTGTCTAGAATTTTGAAACTGTGGTTTTGGACTACACTGCAACACAGTTTGTTGGTGCAGAAAAGAAAACAGTGTTTGTTTGTGGAAGATATAAAGTGTTAAATTAAATCAGTTCAATATTGATTTTAACGTTCCGTGCAGGTATATAGAGGGAAAAATTGTGACCCAATTTGCCCTGAACACTGACCCCATTTATCCTTATATACAAGGGTAAAAAGGGTCACTGCAGTGGAATATTTCAGTTCATGTACAGACAGTTAGTTTAGAGTAAAAAAGAAACATTTTTGGGAAAGCAGTACTTACATGTGGCTGTAACTAATGATATGTTATGAGTAAAGCTCGGAACTTGGGGACTTGTGTGTCGTGTGCATGAGCAAGGTTACACAACGTACACAATGTTCACGCTGCAAGTGCTCAGGGACAGTCGTGTGTACTAAGAAAGTGATCACATCGAATGACAGGAAGACGGACGAGGAAACTGTGTCGTGTCGAAGCCAATGACATTCAGAGAATTACAGGCAAACGGTCTGTTTGAGAAATTAGAAAATACGTGTTATTAGAATGGGTATTATGGGCCTAGAAGTTTGAAAATACATTTTTTTAAATTTTAGGTACAGAATTTCGTGGAGGACTTCGGAGGAGATACATTATTTTCTTCGAATGGAGAGTTTATATTTTGTAAGTTGTACCACACATAAGCTAGAGGTTGGAAACGGTGAAAGACATTGAAGTCCCTTAAATCGGTGGAAAATTTGTCCACCTGCCCTAGTAGTGACACACAAATTGAAAACTATTTTCTCGAAAAATTTGGGAAATACTTATCTTTCTCAGATAGTTAGCAACTACTGAAAATCTAAAAGAAAACAGTAACAGTGAAAACATTCAGTTTTTTTTAAGTTTGTTCCCGTCACTTCATGTGAAGTGGAAATAAGTTTTTCTCGTTTCAAATCATGTTTAACTAATAGGCGAAGAAGTTATGGGTTCGAAAATCTTAGAATTTACGTAGTCATACACTGTAATAAAATGTATAGAGCAGAACAGTAAATTTGATATATTTCTCGTGTTTATTTTCATTATACATATGCTTTAGAATTACGTGTTTCAACCTACCCTAATACTATCAATACGTTGTTACAGCCAGAAACTACTTTTATAGCAGACCTGACTGTACCTCCGTGCTGGAAGCGGGAGTTGTTGACATGGAAGTCCAGTCGCTTAGCCACGTGCAAAGGCACAAGTCCCCAAGTTCCGAGCTTTGGTTATGAGTGTAATATATTATGAAATTAACAATAAAATTAAGGATTTGTTACTTTTTGACCCCATTTATCCTTGGCTATCCTACCCTCCTTTTCGATTGGGGTAAACCTCGGAACATTCAACTATATAATAAGCCAACGTGGGTTTCGAACCCATGCTTTCAGAAGTCTCTTTATGAGTACATCTCGTTACCCGTACGGTATGTCGATGGTGGCCCGAAACTGATTTTACATGACCACAATACGTTCTCTTTGTACCTCACACAATCAGTACAATAAAAAGCTATTTCATCCACAAAGCTATTCAGTGAAATTAAATGTAATATAGTAAGCAACTGTGGAACTAAAAGAATCTCCTCTATTACTCTAAACATCAGAATGGAATCTTCAGTCCCGGAAGAGTAATTGCAAGTAACAGAGCTACGTGAAAGAAGAAGCAAACGCTTTATCCGTATAAATGAAACTCGGCACGTCAAAGGTCAAGGGGCAAACACCCAGCAATTCCGAGCTCAGCCCTAGGATACCCCCGGAAGAGCTGCAATCAGGATAGCCACCAAATCCACCTCGAACTTCTACAAAGAAAGGGGGATAAGGATCCTTACACAAGCAATCGATAGGGGGCATTCGATTTCAGACTCTCCGTTCATAAAATTGACTGTAAAAAGCGATGGCAATGTCTATGTCTTCAGGCCCACATATCTGTCTGAAATTTTATCTAGTAACCGACCACTTGCAAGATTCGCTATGAATGTTTCTTACTGTATAGAAAACAATAATATTTATATTATATCCATATCAGGTTCTATAGTTAATAAACCCATATGTACTGTATATGTAGACCTATACGAAGATTTTATTACGGCTGACATCGTTTCTCTGTTCCCTATTTCCCATTTAATTCTATTTAAGCACAACTCCTCCTCTAGCATCTTAGACTTAATTCCATCTTCCATCACATCACTCTAACATCTTCTACATTACGTCGTCGCTTTTCTACTTTCAATTGGTACCTATTCTAGAATTTTCCTAGGCTATCTATCCTCATTCATCGTCATGGCGTGATCGAGCCATATGAAGATCTTCATTTCCATTCTTTCAATAACTCTGTTTCCCATTTTATTTATTTATTTATTTATTTATTTACTTATTTATTTAGTTACTTATTTACTTATTTATTTACTTATTTATTTAGTTACTTAGTTACTTATTTTCTTACTTATTTATTTATTTATTTACTTATTTACTTTTTTATTCATTTATTATTTATTTATTTACTTAAATATTTAGTTACTTATTTACTTATTTATTTAGTTACTAGTTACTTACTTATTTACTTATTTATTTACTTATTTACTTATTTATTTATTTACTTATTTATTCATTTATTTATTTATTCTGATTTCATTAATTCTTATTTCCCTTGCCTTAATATTCTAGAGTTTCTCCTTAGACAACCCATATCTGTAACAAGTAGCTTGCACCTATTCTATAACTGAAGAGTGCAGTGGCGTATTCAGAATTTTAAAATTGTTTACAATTTAAAGTATTTGTATTTTAAACTGTGTATATTATTACTACTACTATTATTCATTAACTCAATCATTCAGTGTTCTGCCCCAGGGCAGGTTTTTCACTGCAAATCCAGCATTCTCCAATCTTTCCTATTTTCTGCCTTCCTCTTAGTCTCCGCATATGATCCACATATCTTAAAGTCCTCTATCATCTGATATCTTCTTCTGCCCCGAAATCTTCTCCCGTTCACCATTCCTTCCAGTGTATCCTTCAGTAGGCAGTTTCTTCTCAGCCAGTAACCCAGCCAATTCCTTTTCCTCTTCCTTACCAGTTTCAGCATCATTCTTTCTTCACCCACTCTTTCTAATACAGCTTCATTTCTTATTCTGTCTGTCCACTTCACATGTTTCGTTCTTCTCCATATCCACATTTCAAATGTTTCTTTCTACTCGCTTCACTTCACTTCGGAGTAATGTACATGCTTCTGCCCCATATGTCACACTCCATACAAAGCACTTCACTAGTCTCTACCTTAGTTGGTTTCTCCAGAGGTCTGCAGAAGATGATACTTTATTATTATTATTATTATTATTATTATTATTATTACTATTGTTACTATTATTATTATTATTATTATTATTATTATTATTATTATTATTAAGTAACAGAACTAAAATATATTTGTAGTTTTGAAGTTCAAGGGTGGATTCTGTTACACTACTGCAAAATCATATCAATACGAACAGATTGATTTTCGTTTTCTTTCACCTGCACTCCGTTTCGAATTTGAAAATTCAGAAAATAAAGTGTCACATACAGCTAAAAGACACTCTTTAATATTTTTTTCATCTGTAAATGCTTAATTTCTGGTACGTGGTACGATGTTTTTATTGTCAATTCGTTTTTATGTACAGTAGAATACATTACTTTCTGTTAAGATATTACGGATATTTTTAACATTTTCAGTTTTTCCATCCTTGATTATGAATATTTTGGGTACATGTTATCAAAATTTGAAAGCACGCTATTGCAATGTCTATTAACATAAAAGCGTTCATAACCCATTATTAAATCAAGACATAATAAGCACACGAGATATAACACTACGTTTTTTTTTAAGAAAACAAATACGTGTCGTTGAACACCTTCACCGACAGTGATGATGCAGGGTAATGAAAATTTTCTCCAGTTGTACATTATTACATAAAGTAAAAAAGTAATTCTCAGAAAAAGAATAGTAGTAGTAGGCCTAATAGCCTATTACTTCCAGAGCCGCATGTGGCCTGCGAACCGCGTGATGAGAACCACTAATATATATAGGGTAAAGGTTGGTAATATTGTGATACTAATAATATTATGATAGTTCTTTTTGAGAATTTTTTACAATTTTACTGAGCGAGAGAAGGACGGGTTTTGTGCAGCAACTTGCCCAAGAAAATTCCCTTAATACGTTGACGCAAAAAAACAGATCATCTCGCTCAACCTTTATCCTAATAAAAACGAATGGTTGCTAGAACATTAAAAGTGCTTAATAGTGAATTTCACTATTAACATCTATGTGCATTCAAAATTATGTAAAACACTAAACATAATTGTATGAGCGAATTCCGAATCTCACCGGTGAGCAATCCGATGGCATCACGGTATTCCGAATTCCACCGTTGACGTCACTGATGCTCCACCGGTGTCGCACCGGTGCCATCAACTTGCAGAGGTGGTGGCAGTCTCCATCAGCCGCCATCAGTGAATCTGATTGGTTCTTGTATAGGGCGGGAATTAGCAGACGAATAACATCGTGCACTGTTGTGTCATGGCGGTGTGTTCTGCTTTAGTTCTGCTGTATTGTTTGTAATGAGCACAACGTAAACACAATATGTTAATGGCTTATAAGCGAACATATCAACGGACCAGTTATTACTACCGGTTCAAGAAATAAATTGTTTATGCTATCTTTTCTTTGAACGAGATGGCAGTACGAAAATTTCGCAAAATTTTGCTAGCGTAGCAAAGACAACAACTTGTATAGTCGCCATGACAACCATCGATCCTTCCAGCAGGTTTGTTCCTTATTTCGCTGCAACGTGACGTCATTGATGCCACCGGACCGGTGAGATTCGGAATACGCTGTATATTAATGTGTTCGAAAATTTGTTGACGGTAAATTTAACATAACATTTCTGTTAATCCCAATTTCTGTGGAACGTTAAATACAATTCGATTATTTTCATCTGGTTGCTAGGATACAACTGAGTTTGACAGTGCAGCTAATATTAACAAACCTTACTTTTGTATGTAGTAATAACAATTATTTGATGAATCCATATTTGTCACCTACAAATTGAAGTTTTTATATAAGTGTCGGAATTGGATTCCTGAATAGTGCAGTGTATTTAGAGAGGCACTGTTTATTAGTCTATTAGCAAATGTAGTCGGTTCTTAGATATTTGTTTTGCAGCAAGGTGTGAGGTCATGTGTATTTAACAATTATATGGCCAGTAGTGAATAAAATAAATATATTTACCACCAACAGCAATTGGAATGCTTTGCCGTCTGGACGGATGAGTTTGTTTTAACTGTTGACTTTTCTGATTCGACAGCTTCCATTCATTCACGCGCGCCGCTCTTCCCTCTATATCTGCTTATTAGTATATAATCTTCCTACAAGACCGTACAATTAACTAACCGTCAGTTCAAGACCTTACACAAGGCAAGATAAAATCAGTGTAATAAAGGAATCAACGCAAAATTGAGCAAGAACGTTAAACAATAATCTGCAACGAAATGAAGAGGCGACGGGTTGCCATTTTTTTTACACTTTCTTGTTGCTTTGAGGGAAGTAAGATATAATATTTTATACTCGTATTAATTATACCTTTATCCCTATAAGACGATATAACTTAATTCTTAGTCTTTATAGTTTTTTGGTACGTTATTTTACGACACTTTATCAACATCTCAGGTTATTTAGCGTCTGAATGAGATGAAGGTGATAATGCCGGTGAAATGAGTCCGGGATCCAGCACCGAAAGTTACCCAGCATTTGCTCATATTGGGTTGAGGGAAAACCCCGGAAAAAAACCTCAACCAGGTAACTTGCCCCGACCGGGAATCGAACCCGGGCCACCTGGTTTCGCGGCTAGACGCGCTAATCGTTACTCCACAGGTGTGGACTGTCTTTATAGTAGTTTTGGACATTTTATTTAATACTCAAAATTGATGTGGGCCTATAAGAATATGAAGCAAACGTGATTTTGTCTTCTTATTTTAAGTTTTATGCTACTGGGTTTTCCACGTAATACTAGCTTATTATATGTAAAAAATAGAACCATTATACACTTTAGTTTCAATTTCAATTTTAATTCAGTTAATATTTAGGTTATTAATTCCTTAAAACCGGGTTTTCCGGTAGTTAATGTTGCCAATAGTTATGAACAAGTGATAAATTACAACATAAACGCTCGATTTGTATTAATTATTTGGGCAGTATCATTCTGGTACCTAAAAATCCGTTTTCTATTAAATTCTAAGTAATGGTAGTATTTTGAACGCACATATATTCTGTAAATTAGTAAATATAACAATACCTTAGCTGAGAACAAAATAATGTGACTTACTGCAATTCAATAAAATATTAATTCCGATGATCATTTCTTTCTAATATCGATTGTTTACAAGAATAAAAGTCGATTTTAAACTGCGTTGCCATATCGATGACTCAGAACCAGACTGTTCTAAGTCCAACTTTTTATAAGAAAGAAATCTGTGTTTCATTGTGTTCCAGTTCTTGTCTGCATATATGAATCGAACAAAATTGTAAATATTCCTCTCCATAAGGTTGCTATGAAGCTATTCCAAATTGTTTGATGAAGCTTTGAATATCAGGTGCTTAAAATAGGTCTCATGAAAAAGAATAGGCCTAGTAAAATGAACTTGGAACAGTGTAGTTCTGAGCCATCGATATATATTCAATTCAATTCAATTTATTAAGCTATTAAACATACAGTGATAGGCTTCGTCACAATACAGAAGAGAGGAAAAAAAACATACATTTGAAACTACACATATAATTGAAAACAGTAAAGTTTAATTAGAATGAAAACACAAAACATTTTGAAACTCTAAAATTAATGAAAACACTTCACTCTTAATGTAATAATTGTAACAATATGTAAATAACTTTATTTATTAAAAAACAATTAAGTATGCATTTATGTTAAGAAACTCACCAACAGAGTAGAAAGGATTAATTAAAAGCCAATTATAAAATCTAGCTTTGAAACTATTACGAAATGGAACTATAAAAATTGGAGATTTATCCTTCGAAGAGGTGGAAAAATTCAAATATCTTGGAGCAACAGTAACAAAAAGAAATGACACTCGGTATGAAATTAAACTCAGAATAAATATGGGAAATTCCTGTTATTATTCGGTTGAGAAGCTTTTGTCATCTAGTCTGCTGTCAAAAAATCTGAAAGTTAGAATTTATAAAACAGTTATATTACCGGTTGTTCTGTATGGTTGTGAAACTTGGACTCTCACTTTGAGAGACGAACATAGGTTAAGGGTGTTTGAGAATAAGGTTCTTAGGAAAATATTTGGGGCTAAGAGGGATGAAGTTACAGGAGAATGGAGAAAGTTACACAACGCAGAGCTGCATGCATTGTATTCTTCACCTGACATAATTAGGAACATTAAATCCAGACGTTTGAGATGGGCATGGCATTAGGCACATATGGGCGAATACAGAAATGCATATAGAGTGTTAGTTGGGAGGCCGGCGAGAAAAAGACCTTTGGGGAGGCCGAGATGTAGATGGGAAGATAATATTAAAATGGATTTGAGGGAGGTGGGATATGATGGTAGAGACTGGATTAATCTTGCTCAGGATCGGGATCAATGGCGGGCTTATGTGAGGGCGGAAATGAACCTCCGGGTTCCTTAAAAGCTAGTAAGTAAGCTTTGAAACTATTGGTTGGTAACTTATAATATTGACTGGGAAGCTTATTATATAATTTCATCCCCATGACAGAAAAATTTGTGCTATTTTTATGTATTTTTGTACTAGTTTTTATATAAAACCCATGAACCACGGTTTCTTTTCAAGCCGCGTCTCGACTTAGTTTTAGAAATCGCATAAGAATTCAGACCTCGATTTCGTCCGTCTTTTAGAAATCGACCCATAAACTTTGGATCTAATCCACGTTAAGCAGCGCTGGCGGCAACTTGTACAGTAATGTTAACGGGATATCGTCCTTATCCAATAGGCCGCATACCTGATGTTTACTTATGAAGACGCCTGACTGGCAGAGGTACGGTAAACAGAGCAATAATCATTGTTCACACAATCATCTGCTAATTGGCCGAGCAACGGATATCGGCAGCGGAGGTGTATTGACCAATACGTTACAGTTAACAGGATCTGGAGGGGCCCCACCACATGCTCCGTCAACCAACTAGTGGTCGCTAACAGTCATAACTACGAAAAAATCAACACAATCAGCATTACAAGGCTTTGTACTCATAGCAACAGTCATACACAGTTGAAAGAAGATTAGAGTAAGAGCGTTAATCTATAAATAGCTATTAGTACATTCCTGATTGAAAATAATAATAATAGTAAACTGCCCCCCATTGAGGGTAGCCCTTACGGACTCAGTATATCCTCAAAAAAAATATTATACATATGTCAACATCTATATATATATAATTTGAACTGGTAATGGAAATTACGAGAAAACGGCTGAACGGATTTTAATAAATGGCCCCTCATTTTGAAGCTCGGAACCCAAAGTTTTTCGGAAAAATAGTAGTTTTCAGTGAAATGTCAATTTTCCTACATAATTTTCCTATTTCCCAAAATCCATCTGTCGTCAGTTTTGAGAACTAGCTAATTGCATTCAGGAGAAGCGAAGCGAGCATCAAGTCGGCCGTGTTGCATTTCAGAATAAAACAAAACACAAACTACAGTAAACAATATTACACGAAGGCCATGATCTGCAAGAATGCTGACATATTTAGAGCTCAAATTAAATTGGTTATTAAAAACTTAACTTACTAAAAATAATTTACAGGTTCGATTCCGTGGTGTGTAATTTTCTGGGTGTAGCTGTGTATTGGATATTAAAAACTACAAAACTTGAGGTGGTTTGATGACATTATTACCATTAGAAATTAAATATTATTGTAGTTAATGCCGTGATGTGACTATTTTTCATTAATTATACATATTAATGCTATATTGATGATATGAAACTGAAACGTTTTGGGGTTATATAAGTAGATGTAGGGAATAGCTTAAATTAGATTTTGATTTCTATATTTTACTGAGTGGCGGCTATATAGTATGTATATAGTATATGCGACTGAAAGCTATAAAACTTACGTCAGATAATATATTATTAAAAATCAAATATTTTTATAGTTATTAACCAAGTGGGGTTCGGTCTTTTTCATATATTTAATGGCGGTGTGGTGTAAATATTTATATGCGTGGTTCTCTTCAGTATTGGCTCGAGAGAGAATATCTTTCATTATTATGGAAGCAAATAGCTTTCAGAATGTCTGGTATTCTTCATTGAAAATAAATCTGAAAAATGTTTATTTGAACGTCTAATGAACTTAGTTTGCAGCAAATGCCACTAGTATATATTAAATTTTAAAGATGGGAAACAAAGAAAAGGGCGTGAAAAATTACAATTGCTATTAATGTGGCACCATGTGATTAATTAGGATTTGGCAGAATTTTTTTAACACAATTATCACAATGTCATCCCTCAGAGATGTTGGCAGAGCAAACTGCCGTCGAAATTCTTCGAAAAAAGCTGGTATAGTCCCTCGAGCACCTATAAGCAAGCCGAATACCTCAACATGAATTAAGGCATATTTCAGCTTGAAATAGTTGACTTTAGGCTCATAGATCTACTTCTTCTCAAGGTGGACCTCGGCTGACTGATGACATTCTACTTCAAAACGTATACTATACTATACACGTATATTGTTACCATAGCGACAGAATTCATAACACTTGGAAGGATATAAAAAAAGGAATTAAGAGTAAATAAGACTGCCTCCGTAGTCTGTTAGTCAGCACGCTGACTTCCAGGTCTGGCGGTCCCGGGTTCGATTCCCAGGAACGGCTCTCGGTGATTTTTCTTAAAGAAGAAAAATTACATGGGTGTCTAGAGTCTGGAACTTTATATGATTGTGAGTGTGCCGGGTTAATACTAATTAGCCAATAATCAAAAATATAAAATACAATACATCAGGACTGTCGCTGGGCAGTAACCTGAACACACGTTTCAGCGTCACATTGTTGACAAGTAACTCCATCTGTTAGCACAACCATAAAGCATCTAATAGATGCTATAGAGTTCCAACAACGAAAAAAAATAAATTCTGCGCTGTATGACCTCTGGAAAAAGAAATAAGGAAGAGACTAATGAAATGCTTTGTATGGAGTGTGGCATTCTATGGGGCAGAAACATGGACATTACGACGAATGGAACGTGTGAAGTGGATAGATAGAATAAGAAATGAAGCTGTGTTGGAAAGAGTAGTTGAAGAAAGAATGATGTTGAAACCGATCAGGAAGAGGAAAAGGAATTGGTTCGGTCACTGGCTGAGAAGAAACTGTCTACTGAAGGATGCACTGGAAGGAATGGTGAACAGGAGAAGAGTTCGGGATAGAAGAAATCAGATGATGGACGACATTAAGATGCAGGTGATTCGTACAAACATGTGTCCTAATCTCAATATTTTCAGAGTTACACTAATTTGAAGTTTTTAGTAAAATACATTTTTCTTTAGTTTTAAGGGTAAAATAATATTGCAAACGAAAATGAACGGCTCAGAAGTATTATTTCTTTAATTGGATAGTATTCTGAAGCTAAAAATGTGTTGTTAATTGCTTTGTACAGATTTTGTGTTTCAATTTTTAACAAATAATTGCATTATTCTTACGCACTTATCATAAAAATTGTTACAAATCATACAACTTAGGAACTTGAGTCTTTACAGTTTAATTATGTATCCTAATGAAGAATTTACAAGAGTGGCGTGATTTGTAACTGTGTGATAAATGCGTAAGAAAAATGTAATTTTGTGGTTAAAATGAAAAAAAAAATCTGTACGAAAATAATGCATTTATTTATTTTATTTATTTTATTTTAGGAGGTTATTTTACGATGCTTTATCAACATCTTAGGTTATTTAGCGGCTAAATGAGATGAACGTGATAATGCCGGTGAAATGAGTCCGGGGTCCAGCACCGAAAGTTACCCAGCATTTGCTCACATTGGGTTGAGGAAAAATCGCGGAAAAAACCTCAACCGGTAACTTGTCCCAACCGGAAATCGAACTCAGGCCACCTGGTTTCGCGGCCAGACGCGCTCTAACCGTTACTCCACAGGTGTGGACGCAACTATGGAATTCACAACACATTTTTAGCATCAGAATACTAGCTAATTAAAGAAATGATACTCCTGAATAGTTAATTCTTTTTCTGTAATATTCTTTTACCCTTAAAACTAAAGAGTAATGATATTTTACAAATATCTTCAAATTAATGTAACTCTGAAAATACTGAGATTAGGACACATGTTTGTACAACATTTTTTTGCTCAGAATGTCTTCGGAAATAAGATCCATAAATGACGGTAAATCCTCGTGATTCACCCGTATATGGATCATATGAGAAAACAAAGAGGAAGGCAGAAAATAGGAAAGACTGGAGAAAGCTGGGTTTGCAGTGAAAGACCAGTCCTTGGGAAGAACACTAAATGAAATGAATGCCGGTGAAATGAGTCCGGAGTCCAACACCGATAGTTACCCAGCATTTGCTCATACTGGGTTGAGGGAAAACCCCGGAAAAACCTCAACCAGGTAACTTGCCCCGACCGGGATTCGAATCCGGACCTCCTGGTTTCTCGGTCAGACGCCCTAACCGTTACTTCACAGGTGTGAACGCATTTGCTCTTAATGGGTTAAGGGAAAACCTCGGAAAAACCTCAACCAAGTAACTTGTCCCAACCTGAGTCTTTGTATTCTTTGAAGTTTTGGGGTGGCTCAGGGAATACTTTTTAAAACAAACTTGGGCTTGGGACGCGGTCGGCAGACTTCAAAATGTTAGCCAATGTAGACCTAATAATAACATTTCCCAGTATAACGGAATGTTGTACATTATAGGAACATTACACATTCACTGATATTACATACATATCTTCTTCACTGCTGTACCAGCAGAAACATTCACTCCCCGCTCGCTACTTGGTTAAGTTCTTGCCTGTCTTCGGTCATTAGACAAGCAAAGGCGTACATTATTAACGGTTTACCACTTGCTTCGGCGATGTGCTCAACTTGAGTGACAGATAACAAACCACTACATCTCCGTAACAAGTGATTATAGAGTGTCGGTTTCTGTATCCAAATTAATTGCTATTACGTCTAGGATAAAATCACTAAATGCCATCGAAGAATATTGTAATGAATGGAAATTGAGAGTAAATGTAAATAAAATAAAGTTCATTGTGTTGAAGAACTGCGTAAAACTAAATAAAGAAGTCCACCGCTGTGGTATAACGGTTAGCACGTCTGACCGTGAAACGAACGGACCAGGGTTCAAATCCTGATTGGGACAAGTTACCTGGTTGGGGTTTATTTTCGGGGTATTTCCCTCAACCAGTCGAAGCAGAATTGCTGGGTAACTTTCGTCGTTGAATCTGGGATTAATTTCGTCATCATTAATTCACATATCATCATCATCATCATCATCATCCATAACTAGGTACTTTTACAATTCATTTTTGTTTTCAGATAAATCTAATTCAATATGATAAATATTTCAATCAATATTATTTATCTATCTTGCAAATTTTTATTTGCTATGACATCTTAAGCAGAATATTAACGTTTTCGCCTGTTCGGCATCATCAGAGATTGTTAAAACGACGAAATCTAAAATTTAAACCATTAAGGCTGGTTCACAATAAACCGGGAACGGAAACGACAACGAGAACGAGAACAGAAATAATGTTAAAATAAATGTATTTAAATGTGAGCGTTCACAATAGTTAATTGTGAATAATCTCATTCGAATACGTTTATTTTAACAATATTTCCGTTCTCGTTCTCGTTTCCGTTCCCGGTTTATTGTGAACCAGCCTTTAGACTGTACATAGTAAATGTGCATTCAAGGTCAGTTGATTTTTCATGAGTTTTATGTAACTAGATCTTGTTGATGGAAAAGGTTTAATTTTGAATTGATTTACCTGGAAATATGAATTTTATAAATTTGGAAGTTATGGATATGACTTTTGATACATATAATTCATGTTACAATATATTTTATGCTCGACCATGGCGAAATGTACTAATTATACATCTGGTAGCAGTCCTTTAATGCATGTCATTAAAGTACACCTACTCATTAAAGTACAGGTCTTCAGCCAATGATAACTCAGCTTACATGTGTTCAGCCAATGACAAGTCAGCTTTGTACCATTATAAAACCGCAAGTATCGATTATTCTTGGATATGCAATCGAAAGAGAATTAGCGAAAAGTCACGGAGGCTGGAAATCCCATACTGTCGCAGAAGGTTATGTTCCGTTACTATAATAATTAGCGTTAATTGTAAATAATATTCAAATAAATTCAATTTGCCATCTCGTTTTTCGATGTCGAATTCAATAATCAAGGTTATAATATTATAATATTATCAAGTTTAACGGGACTACGTCAAGGTCAATGACATTATTGTTCCTCGGAAAAATCAATACTTTCGCTTCTGCGCACATCTCACAATTTACGACCTAGAACAAGGTCACTTCCGATCTTGTCAGTTACAAATAAAATGTATACATCTGAATACCGGTAATTTCAAGTTAGAAATATGGTCGAGCATAAAAAGTCGTATGAAACTCGCCTATAATGGTAATTAAGAAGCTCGTATGAAAATTATGAAACTCGCTTGCGCTCGTTTCATATATATCCATACCCGATTCTTAATTACTATCATTATAGGCTCGTTGCATAATATACTAATATGCAACTAATAAGTAAGTTTTCTTATTATATATTTTTCAATAAAACATTGAACACATTTTTTGAAAGTTCATCATATAAAAATTTATTAGTTACTTCAACATTTTCTAGACACAAATTATCGAAAATATACATATATTTTACAGATTCAAGAACCTGATGATTGACTACCGAAGAAGACCCAAACAACCACCAATGATTACAATGTAATAGCATGGCACTATGTATTTTATAATTTACACACGAAGATAACACATAAAAGATTTTATCAAATTTGATCTATTACTTATTTATTTTATAACAAATTTTACTCCAACAAAACAATGTAATATGAATGATATATATCACTATTCTAATTCATAATTATTCCCTGGTAAATTAATTATGAATTCAATAATTGAATTTTTTCCTATCAATAATCTTTGCTGATGTCTTGTATTTTGTTATAACTTAACACAAAGTATATATAAAGCTCTTAGCAATAATTTCAATTATTTTATAACAAGTGTTTTTCGCCAACAAAATATATTGTCATTGGAGGAGGGATGAACATACTGACGTTAATATTCTACTTAAGATGTCATGGCAAATAAAAATTTTCAAAATAGATAAATAATATTGATTGAACTTAAAATATTTATCATAATGAATTGGTACACGCGTTCAAAGATACCTGACCCCTACTAATCGATAGTGATCGATAATTTGTTCGTGTAAGTGTGACTTCTTTAGTTATTACTTATGTGAACAGATGGCGAAGATAGCAGTCAGTGTCCCCACAAATATACAAGCATTATAAAATTCAGAATTTTATCCCTCCCCTAATGATTGTAAAAAACACTAGATTTAGCGGGAAACTTCTGATGCCGTCAAATATGAGAATAATTTATACTTAATCTACATCAACATTTTCCCAAATACTTTTTACCCGTCCCAATAATAGAGCAACCTTTTGAGAACAAGCGGAACTATTTCAAAGTTTGTCAATTTGTTACATATTTAGTTCTGACTTTTCCCGTGGTTAGAAAGTTCGCTTACACGATCAGAAAATTGGAGGTCAGATATCTCTGAACGCCAGTGCACACTTATAAATTATTAACTTTGTTTCTGAGAACGATGAATGGCCTCAAATACCAAAATTCGCCGAAGTGACTACTTGCCACTTATTTGTTAACTGATGTTAACTGAACTGTTTTTGCAGTAAATTAACGGCTGCTAACATGGCGTTGGCTGACGAACGTTGGTGAAACTGGCAGCAATGGCAATAAAAAATCTTCAAAATTCCCTTCACAATAGACCTAAAAATTACCAATCCATTCTTCTTCAGTTGTTGCGTACGTAAAAGCTTTCCTTCTATTCCCCCCACATCCGAGATTTATTCCGATTCCTCAACTGTTAAATGGGAAGATATGCGGGCAAATCACAAAGAGATACTAGACGCACTAATCAAATCGCCTCCTTGCAGCGTGTGATCAAATTACTCCACAGAGCGTAGGGACGAAGTGAGGGAAATTTGATGTGCGAAGAAATTTACCAGCCTCGAGTTTGCTGTGAATCCAATAGAATGTTATACGGGTACATCTCGACTGTCCATTAGGTTCAGTTATTCATACTTTATTACAGACAAATGAGCTCTAAAAGCGATTTCACCTTAATGCACGCATCAGTATTCTCGTATCCTAGCAACGGGGAAAAAGTTGAAGCTGTTAATTAAACTCCCTTACGGATATTGAGCACAGGAGATATTCGTAACTCGGCAACGAGATGAAAGTTGCTAAATAGTTGAAAAATGCTGTACAAAAGGAATATCCGAATATTTACTAAGAAGTTCATTTAAAATCTTAATCAAACTGCATTGAGAGTACTGCATCATTTCCCTTTCAACACTTTCAAACGCCGTGAGATTATCGTACTCAATACCACAGTCACGTGGATCCGCATATACAACAATAAAATTACTGGAATTGTGTACTTGTAAGATTGTGACGAATAATGACATTAGAATTCAGTACTGTAATTGGTTCCTGCAGTATTTATACGACAGGGCTGTGAATTCAGAACCGTGATTCTTGACGTAAACTACGTTTTTGTGTTCGTCACGATACGTCACCATCCGATCTGTAACAATCCCCACAGAAAGAGTTACATTACGAGTAGAATCGCTTATAACTTTTAGACAAATAATCAGCGAAACGAGAAGTATATCACCGTGCAGACAAGAGTATCCCGTAATCATAAACATCCTCAAGAAACTGGTCGGACCGCCAAGGCCGACGAGACGGGTGAAATAAAACATGCCTAGAAAACTGCGTTCCGGAGACCATTTTATGCGCCTAACTCCGTGACATCAGAACCAATCCGTAGTTTGAGGTATCAAGCGCGACGATCTCGATTGAATAAACTCGAAAAAAATATATAGGCCTATATCCGGAGTAAAATGGATCCTCGAAATTCAAGCCCTGAGTGGATGCAAAGTGGAGACGAGTACAACAGGAGAAAAAGATATCTCAAAACGAGTCAAACAAGTCTAAGAACATTGCTGTGGACTATAAGAGACGGCAGACAGCGCAAGAGAGCGGCGGTACATTCGAGTTTCCTGTACTCAGTGGCTGTAGAACATTGTATTCTGTAAGTCTAATCTGTAAGAATATTCTGTAATGTAAGTATTCGTCTTTTGATTTCTTCTCAAATTAATTTTTACTCCTTTCTATATATTCAAAATCTAAAGGCTTCTACAATTTTCAAGCTATCAAGCTGAAAATGTTTCTGCATATTCTAAAAAGTAGTGTTAACAAATTAGAATAAGACATTTTTGATATGTTAATTACTTTTTAAATTAAAAAAATATGTATAACAAAAGGTACTAGAAAATAAAAAAATGAGTTTCGACAAAATATTTTTTTTCCTCTATTCTTATGTTATAAGTTCTTTCTAAAATATTGATGCTTAGTGTTTTTCTAGGTACATCAAATATACTGTAATTTTTTTAGATCATACCCTTAAAATTTGCCCTAATTTTTATAGAAAAAGGGCACAAGTCAGAAAATATATGGGTGACATGCATGAAGTTTTGTAGCATGTACATACATATATATATATATATATATATATATATATATATATATATATCATATGTGGTATATGTGTGCCAAAAATAAACTAACTAGCTTAAGAACTACAGAAGTTAGAAATTTCACCCCTCTCCTCCCTTAAGAACCGAAAAATTTCTGCTAATCTATGGCCACCACTTTCAGCAAATCTTACCAGGCCTGGTATCTTCTTGTACAGCTGTCTTAAGTATAACAGGACCCAAATCATCGCTGGAGGATAACATTTCTAGGGAAGTCAGGAACGCTGATAATGTGATGCTGGCATGCCGAAACATGAAGCGCAACGTAGAAATGTGCCTAGCTGAGAACGGCGGTCACTTCAGTACCTGATATGATGTGTACATGGAATGGAACGGAATGGAATTTTCGGGAGGAGGGCACTATGACCTATCACTGTGACATCTTATTTTCTATTGCCCTAACACTCAAGCTAGGCGCCTTCCAAAATCCACACATGCTGACTAAATTACACTAAGGTTCGCTGCGTATTCAGGTTTCGAGCAAGCCACCCCACATGTCCCTAGGCCAGCCCCCTCCATGCGTTGCCAGTCGGAGTTAGGGGAATGCTATGGAATGATGACGAAATGGAGAAATGTTGACGGAATGATATAGATCCCTAATATGGGGAAACGGGAGAACGCCGACAAGAATCTCAAACTGCGACCTTGTTCGCCACAAGTATCACTATGGATTTTTCAGTAATAAACCTCCAGGCCTGACCGGGACCCGAACCCGGACAGCCTTCGTGAAAGGCTGAAGATCTGACCACTCAACTACCGCTGTAGCTGAACCAAAATAAGTCTCCTGCGAGTTTTATACTTTATTTTTATCTTTGTTTCTGAATTATACGCAAGACATTGGGTTCGGGTCTATAAGAAACACTCTATAGCAGCCGTGGCGAGAACGTGACTCGCGAGACATTGTGGCTCGCAGTGATAGTTATGCTTCTAACCTCCCCCAACCCCCACCCTCTCACTCACTGGAGTCAAACTCCGTTCCATTTGTATTTGTCTCTGACCTGCGAGTGGCATATGTCTCTCTCGAAACCATGTACGAAAGTTCCAAGTAGGATGGGAGGACGCATTTTTTTGCTGTCAATATGATGAGAATATTAAATGTATGATTTGTTCACAAGCATTACGAGGAAAAGGTTGTATAACATAAAACGGCATTATACGACATGTTACTGATGAAACAGTAAAAGGTTAAGTGTTATTCTTATTATCATCATCATCATCATCATCATCATCACCATCATCATCATCATCATCAATTTGAACTCACTGATTTGCTATGTGATGTGAAATGAAAGCTAGACGTAAGGACTTGACAACTGTTGAACTTTCGAATCTTTGCCAGAAAATAAATATCCGAAGCTTCGTTTTTTCGCTTGCTCTGTTGAAGCCATGTTCGCTACAACTTACGTTTGTGAAAAATTATTTTCAACAATTAAAATAATAAAAACCAAATTTAGATCACGACTGTCAGACAGACACCTTCGTGATCAACTACGACTGGCAGTAAGTGACATAATTCCTGATTTTGAAACTTTGTCGCAGAGACATTCTGAAGACAGTTAATTTTAGGTTGTGATATTGTTCATTTATTATTCATTTGACGTAAGGAAAATGAAAATCCGTTAATAAGTCAGACAGTTGCTTCACTTCCTCTTCGCGTGTCCGCCTCCCTCCATAGGTGCCATGCACATTGCAGGTTACACAGTGGCTCGGCGCACGATTGCATTTTCGCCACCGCTGCTCTACTGGGTGTTCATTTCAAAGTGTGTCATGACGTCACTGTTGTGAGTCAGCGATTTGAAGCGAGTTTCGTCTTTTATGTCAGAGAAGTTGCCTATTAATCAAGGCGTTCAATCTGAACTTGAGAACGTGTACGGTATAACTTGAATGTCGTAGCAACAGATGGTGGTCTGTACGGTCTGTGTGCTACCATAACCTCCTTCGAACTGTGTTTTGCGCCGGCAAGTCGTACGCAGGGTATTTGTTATCATCCGTTGCATACCGCAACATTCCACAACACAAATCAAATGCTCCTTGTCCATGTTGACCGTCCAAGTTAATTTCAACAAATACGTAAGTAATCGTCTTAACCCTCTCGCCATATCCCGACAGTAAGAAAAAAACTCACCTCAGTACGTGTTTCCAAACAGTTCACATTCCTGCCACTACCGGGGTTACCGCACGTATCGGTACGTACATCCAGAGTCCGAGGTTATCCACGGACTCTGCGTACTTCAGAATGAACGCCATACTTGCTAGGCAACTTCTCTCGCATTTAGGTAATACGCCTATGCGGAAGTGTAGGAAGATTGAATTCTCTAGGCTCATCGGCTAGCTACATGACGGCATACAGCGAGCCATGACACACTTTGAACTGAACACGCAGTATAGTACCCGAGAAGAAAAAAGAACGAGAAACGAAAAAACTATTACAGAGAAAGGCAGATCGAGAAGAGCAGGGAAATGAGGAAAAGGAATAGAAATAAACAAGCAAAAGATGAAAATGCGAAGGGAGAGAGAAATTAATAAATACATTAGTAAAACAGATAAGGCTAGAAATATGTAAGGTAAGAAGCACACTTAAACGACTCTCAAGGATATAATTATTATGTACTACGATTGAACTCTATGGGAATCGAACTTGGCATCTTGTAACCATGATCGCTATCAAAACATCACGGCAGAATAAAGCAAACTGCAGGGCGAAAAGGGACGGCCAAGCTGAGGAAACTTGACGCTGGAGAAGGAAGACTTGACAATAGATATATTTCCAACCCAATTAGAGAGGAGGGCAGCACTCCAATACTTGCGAGGAGCGGTGTGAAGTTTCTGTACGTGACGAGAAATCAGGCCTGCCAACTCAACAGCCAGGGTATCGGTTTACGTAGCAGCAGATATGGTCTATCTTCCTTCATTCTTGAGAGGCCTTCACAACTGCCCTAAACAACGCGCAGGAATCTGATCACTAACATGTTATCAGGAAGAGACCGAACGTGGTCCGTCCGTTACCAACGATTTACCAGAGCCAAAAAGAATAATCGGGCCGATACCTGACTGAATCTCAACATTGGCGTATTGGGCATCATCAGGAAAAGTATGATTCAATACTTATTTAAGATATGAGTATCATAACACATATTTTTTAAATATATATTTCTTTAATTAAATTAAATCCGTGGCGCTACAGCAAGTGAAGGGCCAAGACCGACCAGCCGGCTGCTGGCCTCACGTCCACATGCCGAAGCAGAGGTGGACGATCATCCAACCAGAATGGAGGTATCGTGTGGTTAGCACGATGATCTTCCCAGCCGTTATACAGTAGCTTGATATTTTAAAAACAACTTACGATTAATGGCCCCTGTGTCGTATGCAATTTGAGAGAACATGAAAAAGTTAACACGTTTATGAGTTACGAGGGAAACGCTTCATCACTGCACATTTTGAATTCTGAAAAATATATAAAAATAAGTTTTTTAAATCATAATAGTACATTATGCAACGAGCCTATAATGGTAGTAATTAAGACGCGAGTATTTTATGAAACGAGCGCAAGCGAGTTTCATAATTTTCATACGAGCGTCTTAATTACCGTTATAGTCAAGTTTCATACGACTTTTTATGCTCGACCATATTTCTAACTTGAAATTATTCATAAGTATTCATGTTATTCTTATCTGAATGAGGAGCGGAACTGACCTTGTGCAATACCTCGTAAATTGTAAGATGTGCGCAGACGCGAAAGTATTGATTTTTTCCGAGAAACAAATGTCGACATTGACCTTGATATAATCTAGAGAGTAAAATAAACATTGATCTTGATATAACCTTGAAATTAAATTAGACATTGAAAAACGAGATGACAAATTGAATTTATTTGAATATTATTAATATCAACGCTAATTATTATAGTAAGAGAACTGACTTTATTTCAAATATAGGTGATTTATTGTGCAATTGGTGAAATGAATTTGCGGGAATGTGCTTTATGAAAGGCTGGAAGATGACGGTGAATTGATGTTAATTTGTGTGTTTTTTTCCGACTGAGTTTAATATTGTATTTGAGATTTCAATTTTATTTTGGATCGATTCTTCAACATAATCTTCTGCGACAGTATTGGATTTCCAGTCTCCGTGACGTTTCAACGTTGTGATGTCGCCGCTAGCGTCTACTAAAATTGTCGCAGAACTTCTGCGAAAACAATTGTCTTTCGATTGCATATCCGAGAATAATCGATACTTGCGCTTTCATATTGCTACAATGGTATTTTCTGATTGGTGGAACACCTGAACTTTAATGAATAGGTGTACTTTAATGAGGTCCATTAAAGGGCTGCTACCAGGTGTATAATTACTACATTTCGGCATGGTCGAGCATAAAAATATATTCTTCATATAGCAGAAGGAAACTGTTTTACAGATACCAATTTTTCATTATTGTACAAGATACAATAATGGAGGAAAAAAATGTTGAATATTTCCAAACATTTTACTGCTGTAAGCTGTACCTAACCCCTTAATACAATGAAGGTACGGTAATGATTTTGAATATATCGTTTTTCAAGTCTAAAGTATAAATTTAAGATGAAATGATCAAATATCGGTAATTGAACAGCGGTGGAATGAGAAAGTCAAATCTAATGGGAGTACCTTGACTAAGTCGCTTCTGCTACTGGCTGTCAACTAAGAATCTTATAATGCTATATAGGCTATAGGCAATACACATCGCTTCCTTCATGGGTCCCTTACCCCGTAAGGCAACTCACGTTAACGATTAATACTTCGTGAAACGGAACACAATTATCGCAGCTGCTTGAAAATGTCACTTATTTTCTTGTAACCAAATCACAAATGTAATCTAGATCATATCCACAGTAGATCTGATATCGCGGGTCACAATGTCGGTGGCATGTCTTAGCTCCACTGTTCCTAGGCAACGCCGTTTCTTCCCAATAAATTCCTTTACCCACAAAATGTTCCATGCTATCGGAATATTTCATCCAGCCACGACGGACGCGAAAGTAATATGGAATCTTCAAATTGAAAAACATATATGCACTTCACCGGAAATACTGAGAAAGCATACCAACACACATACGCACACCCACAAAAAATTCATAGACACACACACACTAGGTTTACATGCATTCTTACAGACTGTACGTTCACACATATATGCACATGATGCAGAAAGACAGTGAAACAAAACAAAAATAGATATTCGCTTGAACACTTGTACGTAGTCATGCAATAAGACATTAACATAGATCCGAATCAAAACATTTTCATCTGTATGCACGAACACAATCACGCATGCAAATAGATGCATTTGGACAGAAAAAAGACGCATTTTAACACATGTGACAGGTGCATTTCAAAAACATGCATCCAAACATATATATACATACATACGTACATACATACGTCGCCCTCGGTAGCGTAGTTGGTATATCGCTGGCCTTATATCCTCGAGGTTGCGGGTTCGATCCTGGCCGAGGTCGATGGCATTTAAGTGTGTTTAAATGCGACAGGCTCATGTCAGTAGATTTACTGGCATGTAAAAGAACTCCTGCGGGACAAAATTCCGTCACACCGGCGACGCTGATATAACATCTGCAGTTGCGAGCGTCGTTAAATAAATCATAATTTTATTACATACATACGTACATATATACATACATACATATATACATACTGTACATACACACACATTTGCAAAAATTGTAAACAAATGGACGATTGAGAACGTCAAAATTAAAGTACTATTTAATGCATATTCTGCGTGTATTAATATAGTGCTATGTCTCTGCCATGATAATCAACCAATGTACACTCACCTTGCTTTACAGCACTGTTTTGAATGATGTAACAGACATGACGGAGTAACAGATCTGACAGGTAACAGACTTGACAAAGCAAACAAGCACGTGCGAACCTAAAATGTTTTTGCTTAAAAATCTTAAAAATAGCAACTTAACTACTGGACACGTGTACTATTATGTCCTCTTGATCTTGGCTTTATGTGTTGTTATTTGTCGAAAACACAACACAAACAGATCTGACAGAGTAAAAATGCACGCTTAGACTAAAATACAAACCAAGAGTTTGACACACACACTCGCCAAATCAAAATGGGTGAACATAGTAGTACAATCAAAATGAGTCTTTGTGCATCAGCTTGGCTTGTGCTGACATCTGTGGGATTTCTTTTTCAACTGTGTATCCATAGGAACAGAATAGAGTAACAGACCTGACTGACTTACTGGACTAGAGTAATTATTTAATCATATTTAAATAAATATAAACTCAGACATAAATGAAGAAGTTTTGATAATATCAAATGTTTCTTTAATTTTGTTCTCAATTACATTATTAAACAAACCTTTATCTAGACATAATCATGCTCCATTTTAAAAACTTTAATATGGACACTGCATTTCAGCTGTCAATATGAGAATTTTATTTTATTCTCGTGAAATATTTCACATGAAGGAAATAATTCTTGTTTCGTATACTACATTAGTATTGAAACTACTGGCTGTGTAAGGAATTTATAACTCTATCGTTATAAATGCAATAATGGGAAGGGAAAGAATTCATAGACATCATTTGTTATACAAATTCTGCAAATGACCCAACTTCATACATTTAGCACGAATTTAAATTTGCTGAAAACATTTTGAACTTTGTATGTATTTATTGAGTTACGTATCAGACACGGGTAAATAATTTAAAATTGATCTACGCACTTCATCTCTTACTACTGAAAACAATGAAGATGCGGCACATACCCTGGCATTCTAGAGTATCTGAAAGGAGACACAAATGAAGTGGTAATTGGCGGCTGATATGGTGAAACTCAGCATAAATAGTGCAAATGTTTTTATCCCGATTCATTTGAAGAACAGAATAATAATTACAGAGTTTTTGAAGCAGAAATACGTGGAGGGACGTTTCTCTCTTTGCAGTGGACACTGAGCAAACAACACAAAGCTCGAAACACGTGTGTTGCAGGGAAACAGAGGCGGGAGAGGTACGCTGACGAATTTAATACCGACAGAGAAAATGTTTACTTTGCACACAGCGCCTCATACATATCCAGCAGTCAACCGTTGGTCCCGCATCACTACTTGTTAGGCAATTCGTGTCGGATAGCCAGAGTGCGATCCATTTCCAAACCAGCTTCACCACACAGCTACTCCAGAAAATTTTTGAAAGCCTGATAGGAAAGATGGCAGACCGAGAGACCCACTGTTTACTTCGGCTAATTCTCTTCGCAGCTCATCACACGCAATATTTACCCTCAGTCAATAGTTTCGCAATGGCAGTTGCAATGTTTACTTACTCACTTACAAATGACTTTTAAGGAACCCGAAGGTTCATTGCTGCCCTCACATAAGCCCGCCATCGGTTCCTATCCTGAGCAAGATTAATCCAGTCTCTATCATCATATCCCACCTCCCACAAATCCATTTTAATATTATCCTCCCATATACGTATCGGCTTCTCCAAACGTCTTTTTCCATCCGGCCTCCCAACTAACACTCTATATGCATTTCTGGATTCGTCCATACGTGCTACATGCCCTGCCCGTCTCAAACATCTGGATTTAATGTTCCTAATTATGTCAGGTGAAGAATACAATGCGTGCATTTCTGCGTTGTATAACTTTCTCCATTCTCCAGTAACTTCATCCCTCTTAGCCCCAAATATTTTCCTAAGAACCTTATTCTCAAACATCCTTATTCTCTGTCCTCTTTCAAAGTGAGAGTTCAAGTTTCACAATATAGAGAACACTCAATACTTACTTACTTACTGGCTTTTAAGGAACCCGGAGGTTCATTGCTGCCCTCACATAAGCCCGCCAACGGCCTCTATCCTGTGCAAGATTAATCCAGTCTCTATCATCATATCCCACCTCCATCAAATCCATTTTAATATTATCCTTCCATCTACGTCTCGGCCTCCCTAAATATCTTCTTTCCTCCGCCCTCCCAACTAACACTCTATGCTTTCTGGATTCGCCCATACGTGCCACATGCCCTGTCCATCTCAAACGTCTGGATTTAATGTTCCTAATTATGTCAGAATACAATGCGTGCATTTCTGCGTTGTGTAACTTTCTCCATTCTTCAGTAACTTCATCACTCTTAGTCCGAAATATTTTCCTAAGCACCTTATTTTCAGACACCCTTAATCTCTGTTCCTCCCTCAGAGTGAGAGTCCAAGTTTCGCAACCATACAGAACAACTAGTAATATAACTGTTTTATAAATTCTAACTTTCACATTTTTTGACAGCAGACTGGATGACAAAAGCTTCTCAACCGAATAATAACAGGCATTTCCCATATTTATTCTGTGTTTAATTTCCTCCCGAGTATCATTTATATTTGTTACTGTTGTTCCAAGATATTTTAATTTTTCCACCGCTTCAAGAATAAATCTCCAATTTTTATATTTTCATTTCGTACAATATTCTGGTCACGAGACATAATCATATACTTTGTCTTTTCAGGAGTTACTTCCAAACCTATCGCTTTAATTGCTTCATGTAAATTTTAGTACACGTAATCATTTGTTAGTTACTGAGATGCTTATACTTCTTCAGTTAATTTTTCACAATAAATGAGCTGCTATGCTATAACAACACTCTCGAGAGGAAGAAATATCAAATACATGAAACGTAAAATATGTGGGTGTGAATTCATAGCATCTCTGATATATTGTGCACGTCGAGAATGTTGCAGATAATCAAATGTGGAAAGAAATACAATATAAAATTATATGAAAGAGACAATTGATTGTGTCTTAAACAAATGAAAACTGCGCAGAGAAAGCTCGTCTTTTTCTTGGGAAGTTCGACGAGAACCAGAAGGGACCAAAGCAGCAGTCAATGGGAATGATATTTTCAACTTCTCAAGTGAGTTGAAAGAGGTAGATAACGAAATAGCAACATCTTCAGGAGCAAAACAAAGAAGATATGTGATTAAAGAAAAGTTGAATGATAAGCCTAATGATTTGTGAGGATGTTGCTCAGGAAATTTAGAGGACGCCAAGCATGGTGAAAGATGCGTCAGTTGTGATCAGTGGTTTCATGAAATGTCAAGGCCTTTCAAAATACTGAAGGAACTTTAATTGTTTGAGTTGTAGGTATGAATCAGAGTGAGGAATTTAAAATTTGACTAAATGTGCCTAAATATTTTGAATTTAAAGACTATCTCGAAATTCTACCAACCATTCTAGAGTGCTAATTTTCTTTTTTGTTTATTTTTATTGCTTGTTTGTAAATATTGTATAAATTTATTTGGCTTCCAGGTTAAATTTTTCATTTCAAAAAGTCCACGTAAATAAAAGTTAACAAGATAAATGTCCACAATTAAAATGTCCATATAAAAGTCCATAACTTGAAATGTTCACGAGACACAAAGTGCACATGCAGAAATTTCCACTGCAAATATTAGTTCAAAGTTGTTGCTAAGCAAGACATTTCAAAATCTAAAAGTTGATATTTTAATAATGCAAAGCTGTTACATGCATTAAAAATTTTCAGTAGGCCTATGGCTGAAGCAGTAGTATCACAGAAAAAGAAAAATATAATAGTGAACAGCAGTTATGTATAGGCCTTTCACTTCCATTCTAGAAGCAAAAATGGGGGGGGGGGGAACTGTATTGGAGGTGTGCAGACAGGCAAACATGTAAGGCAAGATGATTGACAAACACTTAAGGACGGAAGTTTCCAGCGCCTAATGAGGAATATTGAAGAAATAATTAGAAGATCTGAAAATGCACAGGGATTTTGTTGAAGAACCACAAAACAGACAAACCTTAATAGAATGTAATGTTGTATATTTTCTGGACATTTATGTATTTTGGACATATAATTGCTGGATATTAAATCATGGTGGACATTTATTTGAAACGGGGGTCATGGCAAGGTGGACAAATAGTTTATGGACTTTTGTGCCATGGACACTTTAACTGCTTACCTAACCTTTATTTGAGGTAAAAATTGTAAATTCCCGAAGTCTAAAAATGTACGTACATTAAAAACACACTTTTTTTTTTAATTTGAACCTTATTTTTGCACCAAAACCTAAGTAGCACGAATAAGAAAATATTTCTGTAGAAAATATTGCATCACATGATGGTAAGATGTAGGGTAGACTTGGCTAAATTCTACTGATAATTTTTTCTCAATAAATGATATTCTATAATTACTCCAGGAGATTTTTTTTTTTACAATAAATGACATCCAATACATATTCCCGTAATTTTATGCAATAAATTAGATACAAAATCACCCAAAGCAGATTCTTCTTCCTACGAAGAAGGTGTAATACTTACTCCTACGAGTTTTTTGCAACAAGCTGGGTGCAATATTTGTCGCAGAAAATATTTTATGCAAAAAAAAAAAGCGCTCTACTTTACTTTAGAATTTTTTCACATTTTTTTTCGCAAACAAATTAAGTGCACTATTGACTCCGGAGGGTTTTCATAACAAATGGGTTTCACTGTTTACTGCAGTAAATAATTTTTCGAGGCAAATTAGACAAACTATTTATTGTTTCACAACACAGGTCCACACTATTTGCTCTGGCAGTTTTGTCATGGTAGTCCTAACTGTTCCAGTATTTGTTTTTCTGAATAAAAGTTATTTAGTTAAGAGCGCCCTAATTACTTTCAATAATAAATTAGATGCAATACGTACCACATACAGCAACTGTTTTCCGTAATACATAATATATATTAATTCGATTATTTACTCCCGCACTCTACTTTTTACGGGAAATGAGATGTATTATTTTTTTTCAACGAACTTTTTTTTTTGTAACGAATCCAAATCGCCCACCTAAACATCGAAATAAACTGAAGTTTTCAGATAGAATTATCAAAAATTATTAAAGTGTGTAAAAATAATTCAACTAAAAAGCTACTTCCCATAATGTCTTTCACACTATGTACTCGAGTCTAGACGAACGAAATGAAATATACCACTTTGTAATTCTTTTTTCGCGAGAATTGAGATGCATTACTTGCCCCAGTATTGTATGCTACAAAAATAATGAGATTCATTAATAATTCTAGAATTCTATTCGGCAACAATTGAGAAGTATTATTAATTCAAGATCGAAAATCGCATTTTTTAAATTTCTGTTTGTATATCTGTATGTTTGTTACATTTTCACGCGATAATGGCCGAAGCGATTTCTACGAAAATTTATTTGTGAAATAAGTTGTATCCCACTTAAATTTTAAGCTATATGGCATTCAAAATACTTCCTTCAAAAAAGGGTTACAAGGGGCACTAAATAAAATCTAAATATCTGGATTATCAATTTTTAGGATAATATTACGTAACAAAAGTTGCCCTGAATAAGGTTTCCGACACGTTTTATTCTTAAAATATTTTCGTAGGACCGATATTTAACGAAATATATGAGTTCTAAAATAACAATACGTTTCATATTCGTGCCGCCGCAATCAGAATGATAAAATTAAAACAAAAGACTCTGTCATTATTTAAGATGGCCTTGTATAACAAGCGGAAGATATTCATTTAACAATCATTTCTTTTTATTTCTTGGGTAGGCCTGTACACGATCGAGTAAAACTCATATTCAGAAGCTATCCAAGAATAGATACATAATATGTTGTACAACATAATATAACAAATCATAAAGCTACAGTACTTACAAATGGTTTTTAAGGAACCAGGAGGTTCAGTGCCGTCTTCACATAAGTCTGCCATCGGTCCTCATCCTAAGCAAGATTAATTCAGTCTCTACCATCACAACCCACCTCCCTCAATTCTATTTTTATATTATCCTTCCATCCACGACTCGGCATTCCCAAAGGTCTTTCACCCTCCGGTCTTCCAACACTCTAGATGCATTTCTGGATTCGTCCATACGTACTACATGCCCTGCCCATCTGGAACGTCTGGATTTAATGTTCCTAATTATGTCAGGTGAAGAATACAATGCTCGCAATTCTAAGTTGTGTAACTTTCTCCATTCTCCTGTAACTTCATCCCTCTTAGCCCCGAATATTTTCCAAAGCGTATTATTCTCAAATATCCTTAACGTCTGTTTCTCAAAGTGAAGGTCAAGTTTCACAACCACACAGAACAATCAGTAATAGCCCTATAACTGTTTTATAAATTCTAACTTTCAGGTTTTTTGAGAGCAAACACCATAAAGGTACAGACTGTGAAAGATATAAAGTATAACAATAATTAAAGAAAGAAAATAAATAAGAAGTTTAAGCTATCACTGAAGTTTTAGGGACAAAGAAGAAGAAGTTTGAAAACATCAAATAAATAAATCACACAATAATTAAAATGAATAATCTTGTATGCATGTATGTATGTATTAACACTACAATTGGGTATACACCCGGTGACAGTGATGTATAATATAGGCTACAATAATTACAATTACAATAATACAGTAAGTACAGCAATAATAAAAAAAATGAAGTAAAATAAAATAAACGTAAATTTATTTCTAACTATAAATAAGTAGATGCAATAAACCTAGACTATAAATAAAAACTATTCTATAATAACGCCTACAATAAGCAAAAGTAAATCTAACTTATGAGTACTTCTATTTCACCCAACTATTACCAATTTAAGTAATTACATATCACCTTAATTAATTACATACCAACTTAATTACATAACATCTGAATTACATATCACCTTAATTTATAATGATAATTACATATCATCTTAATTAATTACATATCAACTTAATTAATTATATATCAACTCAATTAATTACATGACACAACTTGAATAATTACACTGCATCTCCAATTACATTTTCAGTTTAATCTTCTCAATCTTTCCTTAAATGTATTGATTTTAAGAGGACCACCCTGAAAGATTGCCGCAGGTAAGCTGTTCCAGTCTACTATTGTGCGGTTAACAAAGGAAAATTTTGCCACGTCCGTGCTTTGTTTTCTACATTTAAACTTCCTAATATGATCAGCCCTTCCTAAGTATGATGGTGTTGCTAAAATCTTGCAAAAATCGTTTTCTTAAACATTTCTTAAAACGCCAAGAATTTGGTGGAACTCTGTATTCTAATAGAAGTTGATTATAAGTTGTTATTAAAATGCGTAATCCCTTTCGTATCATAAGTTACTGAGCCATTCTGAGGAAAAAGAAATATAAGTTTGCAGCAAGTGCAGCGAAGCGCTAGTTAGACAATATAATGATGAAGGAATAATTAAATGAGAACCGGCATGGTAAATAGGAAAACACGGAGAAAACCTGCCTCACAATAACTTTGTCCATTTGCAAGTCTGTTAAAAATTGCTTGAGATGAAATTCCCGTCCCTTTGGTTAGCCAAATGACCGCAAAGAATCGAATTCTCTCTTTACAGTTACATATGACGCGCAAGTGGACCCTGCGTTAAGTTCGCTACTGTACGATAATAAATATCATCAGTTGATGAGAGAACCCACTATCCTGTGTAGCTCTTTGCTCGGGGAGTCGAAATGCAGGCGTGCGCTCGCCGGGTCGATGGGACGCATTCTGCTGTAAAATTGAATTACTCCTCTAGTGCAGGAATTAGGAATGTCGGAGACGTGACTCTCCGCACACCGCGGCCCGCGTAACCAAGGAGGCTCCACATTCTGTACATCAGTATCTACCGCGGAATGAGTCCTAGCAGTCAAGGGCGCCCGCAGGATCGAATCTCAGTGGTAGCAAGATGGTTAGAAAATTATAGGAAATGAATAAACAAGGAGAGAGAAAATTGAACATGAAAAATAGGCAGTTCTGAAATATCTATTACCTTGTGTACGCATTCATAGTTCAAAGCCCTCGCTTTTGTTGAATTGTTTACTGGGGGTTTGAGAAAACATGTATCATGCACTTAGAGAAAACTAAAAAAACCGCGTGAAAATAAAAATATCAGTGGTAGCTATGGCTACCCCCAGTGAGTGCCCTTTTCCTAGCTGCCAATTTGTGAACAGATCGATATTATCTATCTCATACGCCCCTGACCTGCAGAAATGTCCCAGCTGGTGTCCTACGAAGGGATCACCTTCCGACCTATTGCATGTAGGCGATGCTCGACGGACACGACGTGGAACGCCAGGTATCTAAAGAAAAAAAAAGGGGGAACAGAAAAAATGGGGTGACGGAAAAGTGGGACAGCGAAGAAGGGGAAAACTAAAGAAAGAGAACAGAGAAACGGAAATTAGTCTGGAAAAGGAGGAGTTGGAAAAGAAAAGTTGAAAGGGAAAAGCAAAGAAAGAAAAGGAAGGAAATGAGGTTTAGAAAGATAGGAAATAAGAGTAACAAAGAAATAAGGAGAGGCAGAGAAAAGAAGGAAAGTGGAAGACAGAAAGGAACAAGACAAGATAAAGAAAGAAATCAAGACAAAGAGAAGGAAAAAAGAAAGAATACAAGAGGCAGAGAAAGAAAGGAAACAAAACAAAGAGAAAGCTAACGAGACAAAGAGAAAGAAAGCAAACAAGACAAAGAGAATGAAAGGAAACAAGAGCCAGACAAAGAAAGGAAAGAAGACAAAAAGAAAGAGAGGAAACAAAACAAAGAGAAAGAAAGGAAACAAGACAAAGAGAAAGAAAGGTAACAAGACAAAGAGAAAGAAAGGAAAAAAGAGCCAGACAAAGAGAGGAAACAAGACAAAGAGAAAGAGAGGAAACAAGACAAAGAAAATGAAAGGAAACAAGACAAAGAGAAAGAGAAGAAACAAGACAAAGAGAAAGAAAGGAAACAAGAGCCAGACAAAGAGAGGAAACAAGACAAAGAGAAAGAGAGGAAACAAGACAAAGAGAGGAAACAAGACAAAGTGAAAGAAAGGAAACAAACGAAGAGAATGAAAGGAAACAAGACAAAGAGAAAGAAAGGAAACAAGACAAAGAGAAAGAAAGGAAACAAGACAAAGAGAATGAAAGGAAACAAGACAAAGAGAAAGAAAGGAAACAAGACAAAGAGAAAGAAAGGAAACAAGACAAAGAGAATGAAAGGAAACAAGACAAGGAGAATGAAAGGAAACAAGACAAAGAGAAAGAAAGGAAACAAGACAAAGAGAATGAAAGGAAACAAGACAAAGAGAAAGAAAGGAAACAAGACAAAGAGAATGAAAGGAAACAAGACAAAGAGAATGAAAGGAAACAAGACAAAGAGAATGAAAGGAAACAAGACAAAGAGAAAGAGAGGAAACAAGACAAAGAGAAAGAAAGGAAACAAGACAAAGAGAATGAAAGGAAACAAGACAAAGAGAATGAAAGGAAACAAGACAAAGAGAAAGAGAGGAAACAAGACAAAGAGAATGAAAGGAAACAAGACAAAGAAAGTAAGGAAACAAGACAAAGAGAAAGAAAGGAAACAAGACAAAGAGAAAGAAAGGAAGCAAGACAAAGAGAAAGAGAGGAAACAAGACAAAGAGAAAGAGAGGAAACAAGACAAAGAGAATGAAAGGAAACAAGACAAAGAGAATGAAAGGAAACAAGACAAAGAGAAAGAAAGGAAACAAGACAAAGAGAAAGAAAGGAAACAAGACAAAGAGAAAGAAAGGAAACAAGACAAATAGAATGAAAGGAAACAAGACAAAGAAAGAAAGAAAGGAAACAAGACAAAGAGAAAGAGAGGAAACAAGACAAAGAGAAAGAAAGGAAACAAGACAAAGAGAATGAAAGGAAACAAGACAAAGAAAGAAAGGAAACAAGACAAAGAGAGGAAACAAGACAAAGAGAAGGAAAAAAGAAAGAATACAAGAGGCAGAGAAAGAAAGGAAACAAAACAAAGAGAAAGAGAGGAAACAAGACAAAGAGAAAGAAAGGAAACAAGAGCCAGACAAAGAGAGGAAACAAGACAAAGAGAAGGAAAAAAGAAAGAATACAAGAGGCAGAGAAAGAAAGGAAACAAAACAAAGAGAAAGCAAACGAGACAAAGAGAAAGAAAGCAAACAAGACAAAGAGAATGAAAGGAAACAAGAGCCAGACAAAGAAAGGAAAGAAGACAAAAAGAAAGAGAGGAAACAAAACAAAGAGAAAGAAAGGAAACAAGACAAAGAGAAAGAAAGGAAACAAGACAAAGAGAAAGAAAGGAAACAAGACAAAGAGAAAGAAAGGAAACAAGAGCCAGACAAAGAGAGGAAACAAGACAAAGAGAAAGAGAGGAAACAAGACAAAGAGAATGAAAGGAAACAAGACAAAGAGAAAGAGAGGAAACAAGACAAAGAGAAAGAAAGGAAACAAGAGCCAGACAAAGAGAGGAAACAAGACAAAGAGAAAGAGAGGAAACAAGACAAAGAGAGGAAACAAGACAAAGTGAAAGAAAGGAAACAAACAAAGAGAATGAAAGGAAACAAGACAAAGAGAAAGAAAGGAAACAAGACAAAGAGAAAGAAAGGAAACAAGACAAAGAGAATGAAAGGAAACAAGACAAAGAGAAAGAAAGGAAACAAGACAAAGAGAAAGAAAGGAAACAAGACAAAGAGAAAGAAAGGAAACAAGACAAAGAGAATGAAAGGAAACAAGACAAAGAGAATGAAAGGAAACAAGACAAAGAGAAAGAGAGGAAACAAGACAAAGAGAATGAGAGGAAACAAGACAAAGAGAATGAAAGGAAACAAGACAAAGAAAGTAAGGAAACAAGACAAAGAGAAAGAAAGGAAACAAGACAAAGAGAAAGAAAGGAAACAAGACAAAGAGAAAGAGAGGAAACAAGACAAAGAGAAAGAGAGGAAACAAGACAAAGAGAATGAAAGGAAACAAGACAAAGAGAATGAAAGGAAACAAGACAAAGAGAAAGAAAGGAAACAAGACAAAGAGAAAGAAAGGAAACAAGACAAAGAGAAAGAAAGGAAACAAGACAAATAGAATGAAAGGAAACAAGACAAAGAGAAAGAAAGGGAACAAGACAAAGAGAAAGAGAGGAAACAAGACAAAGAGAAAGAAAGGAAACAAGACAAAGAGAATGAAAGGAAACAAGACAAAGAAAGAAAGAAAGGAAACAAGACAAAGAGAAAGAAAGGAAACAAGACAAAGAGAAAGAGAGGAAACAAGACAAAGAGAAAGAGAGGAAACAAGACAAAGAGAGGAAACAAGACAAAGAGAAAGAAAGGAAACAAGAGCCAAACAAAGAGAGGAAACAAGACAAAGAGAAAGAGAGGAAACAAGACAAAGAGAGGAAACAAGACAAAGAGAAAGAAAGGAAACAAGAGCCAGACAAAGAGAGGAAACAAGACAAAGAGAAGGAAAAAAGAAAGAATACAAGAGGCAGAGAAAGAAAGGAAACAAAACAAAGAGAAAGCAAACGAGACAAAGAGAAAGAAAGCAAACAAGACAAAGAGAATGAAAGGAAACAAGAGCCAGACAAAGAAAGGAAAGAAGACAAAAAGAAAGAGAGGAAACAAAACAAAGAGAAAGAAAGGAAACAAGACAAAGAGAAAGAAAGGAAACAAGACAAAGAGAAAGAAAGGAAACAAGAGCCAGACAAAGAGAGGAAACAAGACAAAGAGAAAGAGAGGAAACAAGACAAAGAGAATGAAAGGAAACAAGACAAAGAGAAAGAGAGGAAACAAGACAAAGAGAAAGAAAGGAAACAAGAGCCAGACAAAGAGAGGAAACAAGACAAAGTGAAAGAAAGGAAACAAACAAAGAGAATGAAAGGAAACAAGACAAAGAGAAAGAAAGGAAACAAGACAAAGAGAAAGAAAGGAAACAAGACAAAGAGAAAGAAAGGACACAAGACAAAGAGAAAAAGGAAACAAGAGCCAGACAAAAAGAGGATACAAGACAAAGAGAAAGAAAGGAAAGAAGACAAAGAGAAAGAAAGGAAACAGGACAAAGAGAAAGAAAGGATACAAGACAAAGCGAAACAAAGGAAACAAGACAAAGAGAAAGAAAGGAAACAAGAAAAGAGAAAGAAAGGAAACAAAACAAAGAAAAAAAAGGAAACAAGACAAAGAGAAAGAAAGTATACAATATAAAGAGAAAGAAAGAAAACAAGAGCCAGAGTAAGAAAGCAAACAAGACAAAGAGTAAGAAAGAAAGCAATACAAAGAGAAAGGAAGGGAAACAATGTAAAGAGAAAGAAAGTAAACAAGACAAAGAGAAGGAAAGGAAACAAGGCAAAGAGAGAGAAAGGAAACAAGGCAAAGAGAGGGAAAGGAAACAAGGCAAAGAGAGGGAAAGGAAACAACAGGCGTAGAAAAAATAAAGGGAAAGAATAGGTATACTAAGAGAAAGGAAGGAAGGAAGGAAGAGAAGGAGAGAAAAAAGTTGGAGAGAACGAAAGAAAGGAAAAAGAAGCAGGCAAAAAGAAATAAAGAAAAAAGGAGAATAGATAGAAATAAAGCATGAGGCATAGAAACGGAGAGCAAGGAAAGAAGTAATTCTAAAGCACTGGAAGAAATGAAGTAAGAGGGAAAGAAAGGAGAAAAGGACAGACGCAAAGAAAAACTAGGTAAACAAAAGTTGGTAATAAATTTAAAATTTGAAGAAGGAAAGAATACAGAATGAAAACATGAAAACATCTAATTACAATATTTGCCAAGCTTGGTCATTAGGGCTATTACAAACAAATTATACAGATTTCTTATTGGATGGAAACAAATGACATCTCTCTTTACTATCTCCATACTTCGGTACGGTTAGCTTCCTAGTCTGGAGCTGTCAGCTAACAGCTATAGCTGAGCTGGTATTTCGACTGAAGATCTACAGACCTGCATTGCATATTTCAATCTACTTTCTGAATTCAAATGTTCACTCTTCCAATTTCTTATTGCATCATACTTCTATCTCAGAGAATAGACGTGCCGTATAACCTTCTTGCACAAATTCTGGTCAATGTTTTACTGAATCAGTCAACCAAAAAATAATGGAAAGGGTTCCAGATATAAACTGACTTCTATGAGATAAGAGGGGAAATGCGCGGAGGCTTTTCTAGATAGATGACCTGTAAAATTTGTCCGTAGATCTGAATTGGTAGCGCGGGTTATTTCTGTCTCTCTGCCCACCAGCTTTGGAGGTCAGGGGCGGGGGTGAGGGTAGGTAAGGAGATTGGAAGATTCCATTAAAAAAAAACATTTTTATGGTCATGGTAACAATACTTAATTTCCACAGATAAGAGTCTCTCGACTACTTCAGTAATGCGTTGTCTATTCTTAAATGTAAGTACCTACGTAAATGTTCATGAAATCTGTTTCTTTCTTTTTTTTTTTTTTTTTGGTAGTACAGTGGAAGCTCTTAAGTTCGACAGAAAGCAAGTTCGACAGCCTATAGTTCGACTGCTTACGTAGGAGAATTAGACACGCCCCTATACGGGCACTAAGAAATGGGTTTACCATCTGAATGGGAACTGGCTCTGTGTCTTGTAGTGATACTTTTGTTAAAGGAAAACAGAATATTTTATTGATTAGGACATCCATATTTAATCACTGATTTTAAACTAATGAACTCTTCTTTTTCTAGTTGAGAATTTTGTCAATTGTGAGACGGAACTGTCGAAACCCACTGTGGTACTAGAAGAGCACACACAAGTCTCGGGGCGGGCAGGAAATGCAAGTACAGTACTGTATTAGTTGATGGATAACCAATAAGAATTTGTATTAATTTTACCTGCCACACAAAATATCCTTATTGGACTGAACTTTCAATTCTGTTCAGTCGAACTTAGGAGAGTCCATTGTACTTATGCCTAGGGCCGGTTTGACCATCAGATTTGAAACTTAAATTGATTTAATAATAAATTTAACAAAAATAACTGTTTCATGAACAATTTGTTAAAATATTTAAGGCAACGTTACCGGTACAATTCCTATTATTATTTTACTCTATTATTATTACTCCACTTCCTGCAGTTAGGTCCAGATCTGTTATCACTTCAAGTAATCAATCTTTTGTAGATATATCTATAGTCTTTTATTTAGTTACTTTTATTTCATATTACTTTTATTAATTTCTTTTGCTTTTGTTTACTGCTTTCTTACTGTTTATTGTTTTGTTATTTTATTCTATTCTTTCGTTCAGGATAACAGAGAGGATTTGGAATTGAACGGGTCACATCAGCTTCTTGTCTATGCGGATGACGTGAATATGGTAGAAGAAAATTCACAAACGATTAGGGAAAACACGGGAATTTTACTTGAAGCAAGTAAAGAGATAGGTTTGGAAGTAAACCCCGAAAAGACAAAGTATATGATTATATCTCGTGACGAGAATATTGTACGAAATGGAAATATAAAAATTGGAAATTTATCTTTTGAAGAGGTGAAAAAATTGAAATATCTGGGAGCAACAGTAACAAATATAAATGATACTCGGGAGGAAATTAAACCCAGAATAAATATGGGAAATGCCTGTTATTATTCGGTTGAGAAGCTTTTATCATCCAGTGTGCTGTCAAAAAATCTGAAAGTTAAACTTTATAAAACAATTATATTACCGGTTTTTCTTTATGGTTGTGAAACTTGGACTCTCACTTTCAGAGAGGAACATAGGTTAAGGTTGTTTGAGAATTAGGTGCTTAGGAAAATATTTGGGACTAAGAGGGATGAAGTTACAGGAGAATGGAGAAAGTTACACAACACAGAACTGCACGCATTTTATTCTTCACCTGACATAATTAGGAACATTAAATCCAGACGTTTGAGTTGGAGAGGGCATGTACCACGTATGGGCGAATTCAGAAATGCATATAGAGTGTTAGTTGGGAGGCCGGAGGGAAAAAGACCTTTGGAGAGGCCGAGACGTAGATGGGAAGATAATATTAAAATGGATTTGAGGAAGGTGGGATATGATGGTAGAGAATGGATTAATCTTGCTCAGGATAGGGACCAATGTCAGGCTTATGTGAGGGCGGCAATGAACCTTCGGGTTCCTTAAAAGTCAGTAAGTAAGTATTCTATTCTTTCACTATGTATTTTTTCACTTACTGTATCATGTTTTTCACATTATATTGTGAATTCAGTGCATGTAACTACTATAATTATTGGCGTCTAGCTCTGTTATACATTAAAAAAAATATACTGACTCTTTCCATCATGTTAATGGCCGGCTAATAGATTCTATTTATGACAGTAATTAGCTATGGCTGTACTTGAATGCCTTATGCTTTATTGCTTTCAATTTAGTTATCCTCTCTTAATGGATCTTCTCTTGTTCAGCTGCTTTCCTTACGAAACTCATTTCCGGAGATTGTATCTTGTAGAAATTTTCCTTCACCAGAAACCCACATCTTACCGGTATATTGTCATGCTAACATAGGCACTGAATCATCTATATATATAATTTGAACTGGTAATGGAAATTACGGGAAAATGGCTGAACGGATTTTAATGAATGTCCCGTCATTTTGAAGCTTGGCATCCAAGGATTTTCAGAAAAATAGTAATTTTCAGTGAAACGTTAGTTTTCCTACATAATTTTCCTATTTTACAAAATCCATCTTTCGTCACTTTTGAGAAATAATTGCATTTCAGAATAAAACAAAACACACACTACAATAAACAATAGGCTATTACACGAAGGCCATGACTTGCAGGATTGCTGACATATTTAGAGTTCAAATTCAATTGTTTATTAAAAACTTCAAGACTTACTAAAAATAATTTGCAGGTCTGATTCATTGGTGTGTAATTTTTTGAGTGCAGCTGTGTATTGGATATTAAAATAAACAAAACTTGAGGTGGTTTGATGACATTATTACCATTATAAATGAAATATTATTATAGTTAATGCCATGATAATTTATATATGCGTAAGATAATAGTTATTAAAAATAAAATATTTTTATACTTATTAATGAAGCGGGGTTGGGTCTTTTTCATATACTTAATGGCGGTTTGGTGTAGATACTTATACGTGTCATTCTCTTCAGTACTGGCTCGAGAGAGCGCAAAAATTACAGTTCCAAGGAAAGACGGTATTACTTACTGATAAAATAAGAAGCCTACAAAATTTTGTAGTCTCCCGAGCATTTCAGCAAGATCTCTTAGGATAAAATGATTTTATCCTCTACATTTCAAGCTATATATGCAGCAGCTATACAAAGATGCTATGTCTATTGTTCGAAAGCATAGCAAGCCTGACCTTTCTTTAACTTTCACTTTCAATCCCAATTATCTGAAATATTTTACTTACTTACAAATGCTTTTAAAAAACCCGAAGATTCATTGCAGCCCTCACATAAGCCCGCCATCGGTCCCTATCCTGTGCAAGATTAATCCAGTCTCTATCATCATATTCCATCTCCCTCAAATCCATTTTAATATTATCTTCCATCTACGTCTCGGCCTCCCCAAAGGTATTTTTCCCTCCGGCCTCCCAACTAACACACTATATGCATTTCTAGATCACCCATACATGCTATATGCCCTGCCCATCTCAAACGTTTGGATTTAATGTTCCTAATTATGTCAGGTGAAGAATACAATGCGTGCAGTTCTGCGTTGTGTAACTTTCTCCATTCTCCTGTAACTTCATCCCGCTTAGTCCCAAATATTTTCCTAAGCACCTTATTCTCAAACACCCTTAACCTATGTTCCTCTCTCAGAGTGAGAATCCAAGTTGAAATAGCTATTACATGAAAAACCCACTGATCGTCCTGACATTGTTACTTGCGTTTTCGCCTTCAAACTCAAAAACTGAAGGTGGATAGGTTCAAGAAAAAGTATTTGGCATAAAAGAAAAACATTCAGAAGGACTATGTTTATTATGGAAGCAAATAACTTTCAAAATGTCTGGTATTTTTCACTGAAAATGAATCTGAAAAATTTTTATTTGAACGTCTAATGAAGTTAGTTTGCAGCATTTGCTGCACAAGCCACTAGTTACATTTTATTCTCGTTTATCACATTCTCCTCCATCATAACCGAAGGAATCACTGCAACTCTGGCGACATAAGCAACGCAGGAACGAGAAACTCCATCGCATAAACCATTGTATCTTAGAGAAATGGTGCAAGACATAATCCACAATGATATCTAGAGTACCTAAGTCGGTGGTTTAATGCCGGACAAAGAATAAAAGACAGACTAAAGGAGGTAAAAATGGAAGGGATCAACAAAAGAAGAAAGGGGGGGGAGGGAACGAGTGTATAAAACAATAAAAAAGAATAGCACTAGCGGCAACAAAAACATCCAGAGAGAGTTTAAGGCGGCGATGCTACACAGATACGGAGAAAGATAGTCAGCTGTTTCATTCTCACGTAGACGGTGAAGAACCGTGACAGATTGTGTGTATGATCTCCACCTAGATCGTTAAGGGATGAGCTAGCACATCGCAAAGAACTGTTGTCATCAAGTACTAAGTCACTGTCAGGACATTACTTAGCTGCTGTTCAAGTGTTGTCATGGAAACAAGGGCAGCTCCAAACAATACAATATCAACGTTTCTTTATTTCTTACTTTTATTTCTTCATCCTTCTCATCTTTTGCGCCTTAACTTTTATTTATCTCCCCCTTTTCTTCACTTCTACTTCCCCTGCTTTAGATCTTTTCAAACGTTATTTATTTTTCTCTCCCCTCTCTTACGTGAAACATCTGTACAGGAATTAGAATAGGGTACATAAAATGAATATACAATTTCTTGGAAGATTTAACTGTGTCTATTGAAATGAATGATATGAGCTTTGAATGACTCATCCTCCAATAATAATACTTACTTACTTAATGGCTTTTAAGGAACCCGGAGGTTCATTGCCGCCCTCACATAAGCCCGCCATTGGTCCCTATCCTGAGCAAGGTTAATCCAGTCTCTATCATCATATCCCACCTCCCTCAAATCAATTTTAATATTATCTTCCCAACTACGTCTCGGCCTCCCTAAAGGTCTTTTTCCCTCCGGCCTTCCAACTAACACTCTATATGCATTTCTGGATTCGCCCATACGTGCTACATGCCCATCTCAAATGTCTGGATTTAATGTTCCTAATTATGTCAGGTGAAGAATACAATGCGTGCAGTTCTGTGTTGTGTAACTTTCTCCATTCTCCTGTAACTTCATCCCTCTTAGCCCCAAATATTTTCCTAAGCACCCTATTCTCAAATATCCTTCACCTATGTTCCTCTCTAAAAGTGAGAGTCCAAGTTTCACAACCATACAGAACAACCGGTAATATAACTGTTTTATAAATTCTAACGTTCAGATTTTTGGACAGCAGACTAGATGATAAAAGCTTCTCAACCGAATTATAACACGCATTTCCCATATTTATTCCGTGTTTAATTTCCTCCCGAGTATCATTTATATTTGTTACTGTTGCTCCAAGATATTTGAACTTCTCCACCTCTTCAAAAGATAAATTTCCAATTTTTATATTTCCATTTCGTACAATATTCTTGTCACGAGACATGATCATATATTTTGTCTTTTCGGGATTTACTTCCAAACCTATGTCTTTACTTGGTTCCAGTAAAATTCCCGTGTTTTCCCTAATCGTTTGTGGATTTTCTCCTATCATATTCACGTCATCCGCCTAGACAAGCAGCTGATCTAACCAGTTCAATTCGAAACCCTGGACTCTCCTAATGGCATACTCTAGAGCAAAGTTCAAAAGTAAACGTGATAGTGCATCTCCTTGCTTTAGCCCACAGTGAATTGGAAACGCATCTGAGAGCAACTGACCTATACGAACTCTGCTGTATGTTTCACTGAGACACATTTTAATTAATCGAACTAGTTTCTTGGGAATACCAAATTCAATAATAATAATAATAATAATAATAATAATAATAATAATAATAATAATAATAATAATAATAACAATAATAATAGCTTTAAAAAGAGTAAACGTTACTAAATTCGTGATACAAGTAATATTGTGATAGTTATTTTTGAGAATTTATTACAATTTTACTGAGCGACAGAAGGACCGGTTTTGTACAGGAACTTGTCCACGAACATTCCCTTAATACGCTGACGCAAAAAAAAACCGATCTTCCTCTCGCTCAGTAAAATTGTAATAGAGTCTCAAAGAGAACTATCACAATATTACTCATATTCAAAATTTGCCAATCTTTTCCCTACACGGGGTGTACCACAAGCAGTAACAAGACCTGCTGCCAGAAAGTCAAAAGCAGAATAGCAATGGCAAAGGAAGCTTTTAATAGAAAAAGGAGTATCTTCTGCGGACCTCTGGAAAAAAAATTAAGGAAGAGTCTAGTGAAGTGCTTTGTATGGAGTGTGGCATTGTATGGGGCAGTAACATGAACATTACAACGAAGTGAAGAGAAACAAATACAAGCATTTGAAATGTGGATATGAAGAAGATTGGAGCGTGTGAAATGCACAGGTAGAATAAGAAATGAAGCTGTATTGAAAAGAGCGGGTGAAGAAAGAATGATGCTGAAACTGGTCAGGAAGAGAGAAAGGAATTTGTTGGGTCACTGGCTAAGAAGAAACTGCCTACTGAAGGATGCACTGAAAGGAATGGTGAACGGGAAAAGTATTCGGGGTAGAAGAAGTTATCAGATGACAGACGACATTAAGATATAGGATGGATTATATGCCGAGACTAAGAGGATTTTTTTTTATTTTATTGGGTTATTTTACGACGCTGTATCAACATCTAGGTTATTTAGCGTCTGAATGAAATGAAGGTGATAATGTCGGTGAAATGAGTCCGCGGTCCGGCACCGAAAGTTACCCAGCATTTGCTCGTATTGGGTTGAAGGAAAACCCCGGAAAAAACCTCAACCAGGTAACTTGCCCCGACCGGGATTCGAACCCGGGCCACCTGGTTTCGCGGCCAGAAGCGCTGACCGTTGAGACTAAGAGGAAGGCATTATTATTATTATTATTATTATTATTATTATTATTATTATATCGCGTAAACGTTATTGATTCATCTGAATGTAATGCCTACCTCGTATTAACTTCTTGTAGTTAGGCATGTTTTGTGCACACACTGTTTTGCGTCCATGTTAAAGGAAAACAGAATAATAATATTCATATACATGTTACACATATTTCGAATTTTGGTTACATGAAATCGTTTCATTTTGTCTATAAAGAGTAGGTCCAATGTAGATGTTAAGCGTCAGAAATAAATCATGACCACTTAAATTTTATAATCTAGAGTTCAGAAAGATTACGTTTTAGTAACTGAAAATCGGTATACACATACCAACGCATTATAAACAATACCTATGTTAACTTCAGGATGAACACATTATCGTTTCCTAGGCAACAAACTTAGTAGTCGAACGCCGTGATTACTCGGCATCTTCTCCGCCTCCTAAATGATGCGGGTTGCTTGCTGCATCTATGCAAGGCGTTGGAGCAGACGCCGGGATTTAGGTAACAGTTTCAAGAGAAGCATGCCAGTTGTTAATATTTATGTTGAAAAGTAATGTACACGAACAATAAATCGTTCTAGCAGGCGTACAAACAGAAAATTAATTAAATTTACACTAGAGAAATTTACAGCCAAGTGCCAGTGGGATAACAGTATAAGTACAGCGACAGTCACGCAAGAGTACTTCCCACTATAACGTGTGAAGACAGGCCCTCAAGATCATTTCGACTTCTAAGATAGATCGAACAAGTACTGTGGTCTGTGATGCCAACATTAAGGACCAAGTTTCATAAATTTAGCTTCATTTAAAGCCCTCGTCCGAAATACTGTATATGTACAGTCAGAGGAATGGTTGGAATATTGAGGCAAATAATTTTTTACAAATACTCTAGTTATCTCTACCACTATTAAACTACTTCTTGTACATATGGACTATTCCATATGAAATCGATCAGTAACAAACCTCGCATTTTTTTATACTCTAATTTTTTCCCTATTTATACAAGGTGCTGAGGAGAGTGCATTTTTAAAAAAATACTATCGAAAGTCAAACGTTTTCGTATTGTTGAGCGACAAATTTAGCGTATTTTATAAAAACAAGCCTCTTTCAATGCTCAGAACTCTGGAACCATTTACTGCAGAACATTGAACGGAAGCTCATTTTGAAGCTGACATTTGGTAGGTTATGTTAAGAAGTAATCCTTATTTCTATTGTACACAGAGAGACAACAATCTGATTTTACTTACTTTTAAGCTTTTTGCCAATTTGTAAAAAATGTAAAAAAAATATATATATATTGAGAAAAAACCTTGCATTATTAAGAGCGATTCGGCATTGTTTGCTTAGTGGTATGGCAATAAGTTTCGAGGGTATTAAATAGATTATTGTCACACGCCTGGACTTGAACGACGCAGTACCGCACGCACTGGCCGAGAGCTGAAGATAAGCGATCATTGGGCGTCATTTTACTCCTGTGTTTATGAAAACTTGTGATAAAGTGAGCCCAGCTATGCGCTACTAGACGACACATCACGTGTTTGTCTCCTGGCCTTGCTTGTCTCGGCTAGCTCCCGTCTCAGTCAGCTGGTTAGTTCACGCGCATACTATTTATTTTCTTTATTTGATATGTTCAATACTTTCTAATCAACATACCATCAGTAAAAAATATCTGTTTATTTGTACTTTCAATGCGGAATCTAACTATATATTTTAAAAATATTTTTTCCTAGGCAAAGGCGTCTTAATGAGGAAAAATCTAAATTTCTCCATTTCCATAAAAAAGTAAGAAAATGTGGTTATATGTCAATATAAACTTTAATTTCTCAGCATCAAAATAAACCATGATTTTGATCATTGGGTGAAAGGGTTTCGGAGCTACAACAGTTTAAAGTTGCTAATTTTATGAAAATACGATAAATTTAAATTTTTTAATTTAAACACTGAAGTTCTGATGCCTCAAACTTTGCACAAAGCATTGTTTCACAGTCCTCTACGTACAAAAAAAAGTTTCATTGTATTTAGAAATTGTAAGGTCAATTTTCCGTATATTTCGGTTGATTTGAGATGCAATAGCTCATATATTAGTGCTAATATCCTTTCCAATGTTGTACTTCTAACAACTGGAGTATGATTTTCCTCAAATACTCCGAGATCTGAATAATAGCGCTGATATTTCTACTAGATTTAATATTTTGTCTTCCGGCTCAGTTTCATTTTTACTACACAGATAACATAGTCTCATCGGTAATATAAAAACATATACAGGGTGTTAGAAAAAAGTATCCAATATTTTAGGAGGTGCTAGTATACATCAAAACAAGAAAATAATGTCTAATAAACATGGGTTCTATAACATGTACTTTCTGAGGTCTGTACACATGTTCATAGGAGGTGCTCAATGTGACGTCCATTCATGGCAATGCATTCCTCTGCCCTTCGGCGTAAGGAATCGCGCAATCTTTAAAATTGACCTGGTTGTTCAAGGTGTGGGACCTCCCCAATCAATCCAGCGATCCTGAAATGTCAGTGTCAGTTCACGCTCATTGCGGGAAAAATGTGTTGGTGTGCCATCATGCATGAACCACGTCTGTAGTCTTTGCTGACATGGCACATACTCCATCAAGGTAGGCAATACGTTAATAAGACAGTCCTGATAACGAGCCCCAGTTAATCTCTGTCACCAAGAACGCCTGCCAATACGTTGATTGAGAATCAGTGCTGATGCCTTATTTCTTCAACTGTATGGGAATTTTCATCAGCTCACATTCTGATTACGAAAATTCACAACACCATCTCTGCTGAACCCCGCTCATATCCGCAACCAAACTTTTGTTTTCAGTATTCCATGCCAGGGGTGTCAACTACGGTATGATTATCTGGTAGCCTGCTGTATTGTAGGGCAGAAAAATGCATTGTCATAAATGGACGGCACATTGAACACCTCCTATGAACAAGTGTTCAGATCTCGGAAAGTATATGTTGTAGGACTCATGTTTATTAGACATGTTTTTCTTGTTTTGATGCATACTATCACCTCCTAAAATATTGGATACTTTTTAACACTCTGTATAATGTTCTTTTTAGACAGATCATGCTTAACTCTCGCAACTTAGCTGCTCTATAATTCCATACTACTTATGTAGGGTCTTTTCTGACTCCAAGAATATTTGCTGTTAATAATTAGAATATTTTATAGATTACTGAATTTTTATGTACAGTGTAAGCAAATTGAAAGTTATTGCAACTAGAATTATTCACTATGTTTAAACAATGAATTCATTAATTAAATCAATTTAATGGCACACTATTTATTCTATATCTGTGTTTTTATTTTTTCAATTATCGGAGAATACATTTACTTTTCTTGAAATATAGCACAAGAGAGAAATTATTACTGCATCAAGTGTTAATAATTGTATGTATGTATTTATTTACACTGCAAGTGGGCAAGCACCCGGTGGCAGTGGTATACACAATATAAAAAATACAAAATAAAATGATAAACAATACACGATAAAATCATAAACAATACACAATAAAATTTACAATACACAATACAATTATATACAAAGTACAATAAGAATACACAATACAATTTAACACAATAATTACAATTAATAATAAAACATAAATAAAATACCTAATTTTACAATACAACCTACATATGTATACGGCCTACATAAGTTTCAATAGTCTTTCACTTTACTCTCATCTCACTCACTGTAGTGGCACTATGACGCATTTCACTGACACTTTAGAACATATTTCACTGACACTTTAGAACACATTTTACTGACACTTTAGAACACATTTCACTGACACTCTATAATACATTTCACTGACATTATAGAACCAATTTCATTGACGCTATAAATTATCACTGATCGGAACTATTCACTGCACTGTAAAACCATAACTTCACTAATTCACCACGCTTCACTGATACAACAGTTCAAATAAGTCAAATAATTACACCCTTATGCGTACTTATAAACAGAACTACATTTAAGCTAAACATTTCTAGTCTAAGACCCTCTTACACGCTATTTTTAAATAATTTACAATTCAAACCAAGGAATTAATTTATTAACTTAGTCTCATCACCTGCTCCAGTAGAAAGAATAAGAAGCTAATTTTACAAGTACAAATAATTACTTTTGAACCTACAATATTTTACCCATAGCCTATATGGTAGTTTATGCTCTATTTGTTTCAAGTGTTCACTTCTCAAAGTACATGTCCACTTTGCTTCCAACAAAACACAATCACTGCAAAACAATACTAACTAGGAAAAAAGATGTGTTCTACAGCTGGGGCCATCCACGAGCCCAAGCAATAAACGTGAAACAATAATCAATATATAATAATTATGAAGTAATTATTTTAATTCTGAAGGAAACTAAAATAACTAAGGTTAGCATATCTAGGTTACAGGAACGTTTCGGAGCATATGGATGTAGATATTAACAATAAAATATGGTGTGGGGTCCGAAAAGACTATAGGTACGTATCGAGGGTTAAAGTAGGCCGTTTAACAAAGATGCGCCAAATAAAAATCGTATATCATAGCACTCAGTACCATAATATTTATAGCATTCCAGTGTTACCAACTTTGGCTTCCTATAGATCTGATGGTCACTAGATCTACCTAAGCAGTTACTTACAATTTACACATTTTATAACGGAACAACATTTTGTAAAGTAGGGCCTATATCATAATGTCTCATGACCAGGACATAGTACAAAATGGAAATATAAAAATTGGAAATTTATCCTTCGAAAAGGTAGAAAAATTCAAGTACCTTGGAGCAACAGTAACAAATATAAATGACACTCGATAGAAAATTAAACTCAGAATAAATATGGGAAATGTCTGCTATTTTTCGGTTAAGCATCTTTTGTATAAGATACAAGATAATTATGTCCCGCGCCGTGGTGTCGTGGTCTAAGGCATCCTGCCTAGGACTCGCGTTACGGAATGCGCGCTGGTTCCAGTCCTCATGGGGGAAGAAATTTTCTCATGAAATTTCGGGCAGTGTATGGGACCGGTACCCACCCAGCATCGTGATGCACTTGAGGAGCTACGATAGGTAGCAAAATCCGGTTACGCAAATCAGCTATAACGGCTGGAAGGCTCATCGTGCTAAACACACGATACCTCCATTCTGGTTGGATGATCGTCCACCTCTGCTTTGGCATGTGGCCGTGAGGCCAGCAGCCGGCTGGTCGGTCTTGGCCCTTCGTGAGCTGTAGTGCCACGGATTATTATTTTATTACAAGATTACAAGTAAGACTCAAGTCCAAGTAAGACTCAAGGAATAATTATTGGACATAAGTGTTTAGTTAACTCCCTTAATAACAGTAATCTTTCAGTTGTTACCCTTAACAACACGCTAATCCCTTATTCATCCGTTGTAAAAAAATCTTGCCTTCTTTTTTTGATAATAATCTAAGTTGGAATTTTCAAGTTAAAGAAACGATAAAAAAATCTGTTCCTCCATTCACTGTTTGAGCCGCTTGAGAAACTTCTTGCCCCAGCAACTAAAACTTACCCTAGTACAAACCCTAGTAATGCCGCACTTCGATTATTGTGACATTTTCTTAAGTGACCTAAGTTCTGAACTATCAATCAAGTTACAGTGAGCTCAGAATATGTGCGTCAGACACGTGTGCAACATCCGACGATATGATCACATATCACCGTCCTTCGCAAGTCTTTCGTGGCTCCGACTTAAAGAACTCTTTGTCTTTACTCTTTCGAATTCTGCACACCTTAACACCAAATTACCTTTCGTCTCGTTTCTCTTACCTATACTCTAACCACGACGTAAATACCAGATCACTTATCTGTGGCACGCTAAGTATACCTCTTCATAGAATATCTTGTTATTCATCATCTTTTACAGTATCCACCTCGCGTCAATGGAATTCTTTGTCACAAAGTATTAGGGGCTGCAAGACAATAAACACCTTTAAGAACAGCTTAAAAGATAACCTTATTAGCATTTCACTCCAATCATACTGATAGTTTATATCACTGACTACATTGTTACTTCTTTCTTTAGACATCATCCTGATAGTGCTGTATTTTCAAAATTTTCTCATGATAATCTCTTTCTATTACCTAATATTATTTGAAATATATTAACATTCTATGTATTTTAGCTTAATTCTGCTACATAGTTTTTTTTTCAGTGTTTAATTAATAGTTCATAGTATTTTGTTGTTTAATTCGTAAATAACTCTTGTACACATGTAACTCTCATCTAAATCAAATTGTTGAATTCTTTGTAAGTTCATGCATATGTATGTATTTTTTGCTGGTTGAGTGGAAGAGAAGGCCTTACGGCCTTAACTCTGCCAGCTAAAATAAATTATTATTATTATTATTATTATTATTATTATTATTATTATTATTATTATTATTATGATTGTGCTAATGATTTTTGTAAGATTCCTACCTTGTCATACATTTATTGTGTCTAGGCACTTAAGAATATTCGTAATTTGTAATATTTATATTAAAAAAAACAGTATGCAATACACATATTAAAAATGCGGCCTCGTTTCGCAACATACGTACTCAAAATAAAATAATTTTAAAAATTGTATCCTAAATAACTATTTCAAAGCACAAAGTTGAGGTAATGATATTCTAAGGATGAAGCAATGGTTTCTTAATGGAAACCCTATGCACCAAACGAAGCATTCGCAGGGAAACCACAGTTCCAAAGTCACTCGTTTAGAAGGGAGATCTCTTAAGTTGCCGGATATTTCTGTGGAGATTTTATTTCCTTTTCAGTCTATCTGTGGTGAAAGGATGCAGTTTTATATACCCCTAGATACGACCCAAATTTCCTACAGTCCGTGTTCCGCGGTTTTAATTTTCGTCTAGGTTTAAAGGCTCTCTCTCAGTATCCGGCCCCCTTCCTCTTTTTATTTCTTTCTTCCTATCTCTTTCTAGCTCATTCCAATATTCCTTTTTTGTCCTCCAGCCTTTCAGTTCTATTCAGGTTCTCTTCCTCTGCCATCCATTTCCGTTCTGCTGTGTAGGTAGCTCCGGACAACCCCAACCCTTGCACTAGCTTCTCGCTCTTTCTTCACTACTACGGAATTCTACTGACCTCTTGAAAATACACCAAACAGGGCCCGAACATGGCTCCTGATAATGGGTGATGGATGCTGGGGACACAAGACAACTCCCAAACGACACTTCCCCCCAGAAGCTCCCCAAAAATTCTATCCCCCACATCTCGGTTACCCCCAGGGTCTACTAAACCCTGCCACCTATATCCCCTCTACAATGACGTCACTTATCTCAATACAGACTGCAACGAGATGTTTGTCGATACTTCATCAAGGTGCAGCACTATACTGGAACTCTCGGTTCAAAGATTCCGGATTTTTTTGATAGCGAAGAGAGTTTAAGATACATTTTTTTCTCCTTACACTGTGTTTCTTTCCATCTTATCCTTCATTCCTGTCTCTTTTTCTTCTATTTACTTAGTCTTTTGAGATATTTACTTCAATAAACAATTATCATCAGTCAGATTATGTTCAGTACCAGTAAATTTATATTTTTTTTTTATTTTCTATCAATTTCTCTACTGCCTTTCTTTTTAACATTTAATTCTTTCATTATTCTACTCTCTACTTTCCACTGCTTCCTCTTCTTTCTTCACTTAATTTTTCTTTCTTTACCTTTTTCTTCCGTTAGTTTTCCTTCCGTCTCCATTTTTGTTTCATTTTCCTTCCCTCTCTTCTCTTTCCTTTCGTTTATTTTCCTTCCATCTCACGCCCTTTCTTCCGTTTGTTTTAATCTTTTTTCCCTTCTTTTCTTCCGTTTATTTTCCTTCCATATCTCTTCCTTTCTTCTTTTTATTTTCCTTCCAATATTTCATTTCTTTCTCTCTCTCATCTTTTCTTCCGTTTATATTCCTTTCTCTCCCCTCCTTTCTTCCGTTTAGTTTCCTTCCCTCTTCCTGTCCTTTCTCCCCATTATTTTTCCATCTCCTTTTCTTTCTTCGTTTTATTTGTCTCCCATCTTCTCCTTTATTTTTTCTTCCATTCCTTCTGCTTAATTTTGTTTCCTTTCCTCTAATTTCTTAATCTTATTTATTTCACTCTTTTTTTGGTTTCCTTTGCATTTAAGAAGAGGAAGAGAAAACTGTAAAGAGGAAAGGAAAAAGCTAAATAGGGAGGAAAAAAGATAAGGATAAATGGGAAAAGCTAAAGAGAAAGGGAAAATCTAAAGAGAAAGAGACAAACTAAAGAAAAAAGAAAAAGTTAAAGAGAAATGGAAAATGCTGAAGATAAAGAGAAAGGAAACAAGGTAAAGAGAAAGTGAAAGAGGTAACGAGAATGAAAAAAGGTACAGAAAAAGGAAAAAAAGAAAAGAAAGGGAAAACCGCAAAAGTGATAAAGATAGAGGAAAAACGGTTAAGAGAAAGGACAAACAGCAGAGAGAGAGGAAAAACAATAAACAGAAAGGAAAAGCGGTAACGAAAAAGGTAAAAAGAGGAGAAGAGAGGATGAAGAGAGAGGGAAACAGGTAAAGATAAAGTTAAATGGTAATATGGGAAACGAAAAAGGTAGAGAGAAGGAGGAAAAAAAAACCAGAAGGAAAAAAATAAGCGGAAAAAGGAAAAGGTAAATAGAAAATGAGAAAGGTGAAGAGAAAAAGAAAAGGGTAAAGAGAAATGTAAGAAGATAATGAGAAAGGAAAAAGCTAAAGAGAAAGACGCAACAGAGTAAAGAAAAAGGGTAAATAGGAAGGAGAAATAAAAAATGAAAGGGGGAAATGTAAGGAAAAAAGAAAAAGGTAAAGCGAAAGATATAGGAGAAGTGAAGAAAAATGGATACAAAGGAACAAATAGTACAAAAAAAATGAAGAATTATAGAAAGAAATTGCGAAAAAAGAGAAGATAATAGGGAATACAAACAGACAAGGTATATACAGGCAGAGAAAATTGTGCGAAAAAGGTGGAAGGGATAGATAAACAGGGAAGAGCAAGAAAGCAAAAAATGGTATAAAGGGAAAAGTGTATAGACAAGAAGGTGAAAAGAAACATAATGAAAATGTGTATGAAGGAAAAGAAATAGAATTCGATGAAAAGGTTAATAGGTGGAAAGGAAAAGTGTAGAAGAAAGGACCAAAAGGGAAAAGGTAGAAAGGAAAATGGTAGCAATGGAGGACATGAAAAATACAGAAAAACATAGAGAAAATGAAAAAGAAAGAAACGAAAAGTGAAAGAAAATGGATAAAAATGAAGAATGAGAGTGGAAATAAGAAAGAGTGACAATTAAAACAATATATTACTATAATCACGCTGCTGAATGGAATGTACGGTCAACAACACAAAGCTGACGTTAATAAACATATTTTATATGCCGCGCCTGGTCGTAGATATCGTACCGATCATGTGACGATGAAAAGCTCTAGGAGAGTTCCCGTGCCTGATCTTGGCACATTTGGATCGATTTCAGTGTGAGAATTAAACTTCGGCTGGAGCAACTGACAGCCAGTGAGCCCGGCACTTCATTAAGGTAATCCGGGGTTTGTTCCACTCCAACGAACCTTACGGGCAAGCTGCTTTAAAGACAACACAACCAAGTAAATTCGACTGTTATGCCCACACTAATAACCCATTACAATGCCTTTTGACACGTCATTCAAATTAATACTTCGCTTAACACAGCTGCAACGAATGGCACAGACTACTTTCCTCCGAGGTCAATGGTAGCCAATTCGCGGGATGATCCATCTTTCCGTTCACAAATCCAACCAAATTTGTTTAACCATCAACCCATCCATCCATTCATTTATCCATTAATCTATCCGTTCAACCATTCATCCACTCATAAATCTACCTGTCGAACCATGCATTCATCCAACATCTGCCCATTCAATCAACAACCTACCCATTTTCTAATCCATGCACCCACCAATCTATCCACCTTACCATCCATCCACCAAGCAATCTTTCCACATATTCATCCAACCATCAAACTATCCACCTTACCATCCACCCACCCATCAATCTTTCCATATATTTATCCACCCACCAATTTATCCACCTTACCATCCACCCACCAATCAATCTTTCCATATATTTATCCACCCACCAATCTATCCACCTTACCATCCAACCACCAAGCAATCTTTCCACATATTCATCCAACCATCAAACTATCCACCTTACCATCCACCCACCCATCAATCTTTCCATATATTTATCCACCCACCAATCTATCCACCTTACCATCCACCCACCCATCAATCTTTCCACATATTTATCCACCCACCAATCTATCCACCTTACCATCTACCCACCCATCAATCTTTCCATATATTTATCCACCCACCAATCTATCCACCTTACCACCCATCCACCAAGCAATCTTTCCACATATTCATCCAACCATCAAACTATCCACCTTACCATCCACCCACCCATCAATCTTTCCATATATTTATCCACCCACCAATCTATCCACCTTACCATCCACCCACCCATCAATCTTTCCATATATTTATCCACCCACCAATCTATCCACCTTACCATCCACCCACCCATCAATCCTTCCATATATTTATCCACCCACCAATCTATCCACCTTACCATCCATCCACCAAGCAATCTTTCCACATATTCATCCAACCATCAAACTATCCACCTTACCATCCACCCACCCATCAATCTTTCCATATATTTATCCACCCACCAATCTATCCACCTTACCATCCATCCACCAAGCAATCTTTCCACATATTCATCCAACCATCAAACTATCCACCTTACCATCCACCCACCCATCAATCTTTCCATATATTCATCCACCCACCAATCTATCCACCTTACCATCCACCCACCCATCAATCTTTCCATATATTCATCCACCCACCAATCTATCCACCTTACCATCCACCCACCCATCAATCTTTTCATATATTCATCCACCCACCAATCTATCCACCTTACCATCCACCCACCCATCAATCTTTTCATATATTCATCCACCCACCAATCTATCCACCTTACCATCCACCCACCCATCAATCTTTTCATATATTCATCCACCCACCAATCTATCCACCTTACCATCCACCCACCCATCAATCTTTTCATATATTCATCCACCCACCAATCTATCCACCTTACCATCCACCCACCAATCTATCCACCTTACCATCCACCCACCCATCAATCTTTTCATATATTCATCCACCCACCAATCTATCCACCTTACCATCCACCCACTCATCAATCTTTTCATATATTCATCCACCCACCAATCTATCCACCTTACCATCCACCCACCCATCAATCTTTTCATATATTCATCCACCCACCAATCTATCCACCTTACCATCCATCCACCCATCAATCTTTCGTTCGTCCGACTAAACAACAAATAACATTCATCCACGTACCAATCTAGCCGTTCGTCCGACTAAACAACAAACAACATTCATCCACGTGTCCACACCTGTGGAGTAACGGTCAGCGCGTCTGGCCGCGAAACCAGGTGGCCCGGATTCGAATCCCGGTCAGGGCAAGTTACCTGGTTGAGGTTTTTTCCGGGGTTTTCCCTCAACCCAATACGAGCAAATGCTGGGTAACTTTCGGTGCTGGACCCCGGACTCATTTTACTGGCATTATCACCTTCATTTCATTCAAATAACCTAGATGTTGATACAGCGTCGTAAAATTACCAACCCAATATAATAATAATAATAATAATAATAATAATAATAATAATAATAATAATAATAATAATTCATCCACGTACCAATCTAGCCGTTCGTCCGACTAAATAAACAACATTCATTTACGTACCAATCCAGCCGTTCGTCCGACTAAACAAACAACATTCATTCACGTACAAATCTAGCCGTTCGTCCGACTAAACAACATTCATCCACGTGCCAATCCATCCCTTCGTCCGACTAAACAATAAACAACATTAATCCACGTACCAATCTAGCCGTTCGTCCGACTAAACAACAAACAACATTCATCCACATACCAATCTAGCCGTTCGTCCGACTAAACAAACAACATTCATTCACGTACAAATCTAGCCGTTCGTCCGACTAAACAACAAACAACGTTCATCCACGTACCAATCTAGCCGTTCGTCCGACTAAACAACAAACAACATTCATCCACGTACCAATCTAGCCGTTCGTCCGACTAAACAACAAACAACATTCATCCACGTACCAATCTAGTCGTTCGTCCGACTAAACAACAAACAACATTCATCCACGTACCAATCTAGCGTTTCGTCCAATCATCTATCCAACCAATATAGACCTACTAGTTCAACCAATCATCCACCTAGCCAACTACCCGCCCTGCCAATCACTCACCCATCAACATACAACCATACATTTGTTCACCCACTAATCTGACCATCCATACATTTATCTACCCACCATCAACCACCCATCATTCTATCTATCCATACATTCGTTTGTCTAATTCCTAATCAAAACACAGTTTTTCAGTACCCACCATTTTATCAGAGTTACTCTTGGTCTATATTAATTCGGATAATCGAGACTCTACTGTATAAACCACAGTCTACTATATACAGTCACGAAGCTTGAGTTTTGAGGGTGCTAGAAACAATAGACTGTGACGGTTCTATTTTGCATTGCCTGTAATGAGGCGATATTAGCGATCCTAGTGGTGAGCAACTATCTAATGTTTGCATATTTACTACGTATTGAGCTTCGCCACTGTATATACTAGACTGTGGTATAAACTATGAAGACTGCGAACCTAAAACTATGGTTCACACAAAGTCGAAGAACTGAGGTTACCACAGTAGAAGCATTACTAGAATTACAACCAAAATCTTAGGTACCGTCGGTATATATAAAAATCCAACACACATCTCTGAAACACTGTCAGGTTCACCGATTGCGAAAAAGCATTCGAATTCTTCTTGAATCTTTGCAAGGCTAATAAAACCAGTTGCACGACCGAATAGGATTGAGGCGGGAGGGTTGAACAAGCCGGTGATTAGGGCGTCGTCGTGTTACACCACCCCCTACGGTCTCAAGTAGGCCTATCGCAGATGATAACTTGCTTGCCGAGAGCAGTACAAACAAGCTTCTTTGTACCCTGTTGAAGTAACTCTCGCTACTTGCCGGAACCATCTTCCTTTCAGCTACATAATCTCAGGGGTGAACAAACCTTGGACACTAATAAAATTACTTTTCGATTAGGAAACAAGTGGCAACCATCGTACACAATAAAGAGTAATTTGTTACTTTAAGAAAAGCTGTGCGGAAGCAATAAGCGTGGACTCGATTACTGTTTAGGGTTTGAATGTTCTCAGTCGTCTTCGAATTCCTAGACAACGTACGATCTGAATATTATATCTGTTGTGGATATCTTTTCAACATATTTCAATAAACGTCTATGTATTTCTTTGCTGTAAGGCAGACTCGGCTACGTTCGTGATATTAAGGTTTTAGTACAACAATAATGTTCAAATAAAAAAATGAGTGTTTTTGATGTACGTACATTGTTAGGTTTCAGGAAGTTATATGTCAGCATTTTTACCTCAAATAAATTCATACAATAATTACAAACAAGCATTATAAATTAACAAAAAAATATATATCACTCTAGAAGGATTAGTGTAATTTCGTGATAGTAGAGCCTACAAGGATATTTTCGTGATAGTCCTTAAATTAAGAATATTTAGGCATATTCAGTCAATTAAATAAGTATATAATAAATTTTCAATCTTAAGACATAACAACTTGCAAATGTTTATTTGCTATTTAATAAGATATATGAACGTTTTCGCCGTTTAGGGCATCTTCAGATATAACAAAAACATATAATCTGAACCTACAATAATAATAAATTATGCAAATAACAAGAATAAAGAACAATGTATGTATGCAATGCATGAGATTCATGAGCTTTATGTAAAATGTGAAATAATACAGGATAATTGTTGATATAATCTTTAGATTTGAAATTGAATTGGACGGATATTTTATACATATAGCTCATGTTACAAATAAAATATACAATTATGATTAAAATTTATAATGATGATTGATAAAATAGATTTTAAGAATAGTCATTAGTTGAGGATTGTCGTAGGGTATACGATAATTTGCGTAGATGACATAAAAAATGAATTGTAAAATATTCAGTCAAATTTTAAATTCCTTCCTCGTACCTACAACTTAAACAATTAAAATTATTTGTCTTTTGAAAAGTTTTGATATGTAATCATGAAACCATTCATCACAACTGACACACTCAATCCATCTTTCACCATGCTTGTCGTCCTCGAAATTTCCTGAGCAAGATCCGCACAAAAATCTTTAGGCTTTTCATTCGGTTTTTTCTTAACCCAGATATGCCTGAAATATTTTTTTGCAATTTTTGTGTATTTTACAAATTACATTTAATGCAGTATATATTTGAAGTACATCTATGGTGTCGATACATTCTAGTTGTAACTGGTTGAGCTAGAAACAGGTGTCCTTTTAAAAGGACAGTAGGCATATGAGCATACATTTTGAGGAAGAATTGTAAACTTTGCTTACATGAAAGGAAACAATGTAATTGTTATTTATTATTATTACTATTATTATTATTATTATTATTATTACTAACAAATTATTACGTTGTTATTTCATTATAGTTTTTTATTATTATTAATAATATTATTCTGAAGAGCGATGCATTGTGGCTACATTCATTTAAACTCTAGAATGCTATCGTCATTCAGTAGTACCGTACTGCTATTGATACGTTAAAAATACGTAATAGGCGAAAAAATGTTAAAGTTTCGAGGAAGAGATAATAATGGGAGGGAAGGGACGATACATAGGCCTATAATGAAACAATTGCTGTGGCAATGTCGAGAGACAGGTTTGAGTTCATTTTCCTCAAATCTACATTGTTATGACAATGACAATTTAGATAGAAAATAAGACCTCTTCCAAAAATAATAAATGAAAAACAATAGAAACAGTATATCCAATCAATTCCTCCCTCCAGAACAGCACCAGTCTTCCACTTGTAAACAGATCTTGCTGTGCAAATCTGGCTTTCAGGTATAGCTCCCTGTGAAGCAGATTTGAATAATTTCAAGGGAAAAATATTTCCGGAGCCGGGTATCGATCCCAGGACCTTTGGCTTAGCGCACCAACGCTCTGCCGACTAGCTACCCAGAAACAACACCCGACACCATCTCAACTTTTCTCTTTATATCCACACACCTCAGTGGGCTGACAAGACGCCAGAAACCCAATTTTGAGTGCACACAAACTCTGTGTGACTCGGAGCAAACTGTGTGACTCTAGGCTGAAAGCCAGATTTGCGTGATATATATGTCACTGAGCTAGTTAACAGAAAACCACAATTCAAGTTACACAGAGTTTGTGTGTACTCAAAGTTGGCTTTCAGGCGTCTTGTCAGCCCACTTGAGCTATGTGGATATGAAGGGAAAAGTTGAGATGGTATCGGGTGTAGTTCCTGGGTAGCTCAGTTGGCAGAGAGTTTATGTGCTAAGCCAAAGACCCCGGGATCGATACCTGGCCCCGGAATAATTTTTCCCTTGAAAGTATTCAGATCTTTCTGTGTTCGCAGAAACATTGCTATGGCTTTGCGTCTGCTCTTCACGTGCAACAAATTTGTCACCCCAATCCTAAACCCTCCCTCTCCTGTTCAAGAAGGCTATGCTGAAATATTTCTGCTCCTGCTGGAAGCTGTGAACCAGATAGATTAGTAGGTGTTATATCACGTTTGACTCCTGAATCCTCGTCTGTTACGTCTTCAGTGGCATTTGTAGGCTGCATTATAGCGATATGTCTGTATTTGAGATGAAATTTCGTTCTTAGCATAATTTTCAAACATAGATAGCATTTCATGCACGGAAAATCCACTAAAATTTGAAAAAGCGAAACAATTTCAAAATGTCCGGGAATATGCCTACTGTCCTTCCAAAAGGACACATAAGTTTTCGTCATTGTAATGTCGCAATGAATAGATATTTCGAACGCATTGTGGTTTCACGTAATATTTATGTTTATTAGAAGTCATTTGATCTATAACAATTTTTAAAATAACTTCATACTGTAACACTATTTAATTTTTATATCTGATTTGCGTCTCGGAAGCCATAGCTGAAATAAACGAACAATTCTCACGTCCACATCTCAAACTCAACGATGACCAGAACTCTCATTAGCAGTCTTACCACACCTAGCAAGCCTCTAATTAAGACCAGTAATATTGACACCTGTGAAAAAGCAAATGCGTCAAGAGTAGAGAGGGTAATTTGAAACATTGACCACTGTCCTTGTAGAAGGACGGTAGGCATACCTGGGTTAAGTATAGATATTCTTTGTTTAGCTCCTGAAAATGATGCTGTTTCGTTGTCAACCTTTTTAACTCACTTGAGGGACTGGAAAGTCGTTCTCGAATAATAACGTTATACAACGTTAAATTATTTATTTACGTATTTACTTAATTTAGTTGTCTATCTGTCTGTCTATCTACCTAACTGCCTAATCTATCTAAAATACTTATCTAATCTATTTAATCCATCTATCCAATTCATCTAATCCTTATATCTAATCCATCTATCCAATCCATCTAATCCATCTGTCCATCCACCTATCCAATCCATCTAATCCATCTGTCCAATCCATCTATCCAATCCATCTAATCCATCCATCTAATCCATCTGTCCAATCCACCTATCAAATCCATCTAATCCATCTGTCCAATCCATCTAATCCAATCCATCTATCCATCTATTTAATCCATCTATTCAATCCATCTAATCCATCTATCCAATCCATCTAATCCATCTATCCAATCCATCTAGTCTGTCTAATCCATCTATCCAATCTATCTAATCCATCTATCTAATCTATCTAATCCATCTATTCAATTCATCTAATCTATCTATCCAATTCATCTAATCCATCCATTTAACCGTCTGTCCATCTATTCAATCTATATGTCTATCCAATCCATCTATCCAACCCATCTAATCCATCTATCCAATCGATCTAATTCATCTAATCCATCTATACAATCCTTCTAATTCATCCATCTAATCCGCCTGTCTATCTATTCAATCCATATATCCATCTATCCATTAAATCTATCCATCCATCTAATCCATCCATTTATCTAATCCATCTTTTCTATCTTATTTATCTACAACCATCCATCTGTATGTATCCATCCATCCATCCATCCATCCATTTCATTTTATGCGTTTTGAGACATGAAAAATAAAAAAATGAAAAATTAAGAACATGGTGTCATTAAAAAAAAACAAACTCCTTAGCACACACTTCATAAATGAGGGAAAAAACTTGGTAAGTCCAAAATTTTCGATTTTCTGTTTTATATGGCTTGTAATAGCGCAGGTAGTGTACATTTGTACAGTTTAACTGTACGGGATAACAACCTCATTAATCCAAAAAAAAAAAAAAATTGAGGGATGACTATTCGAAGAAAAAAGAATATAATGGGCGTTGAAACTTTTAACTTGCTCTCGTGTCAAAACAGTAAAAGTAACTTATCGGATTTTTTCCCTGTATTCTTCAAATGGAAAATACAGTTTTCGAAAATACGTTCAAAATATTAATTTTTTTATTCCCTATAACGTGTAGAGTTTCTTTATACAGTCTCACCTCGTATACTAGATTTGAACCAAATCTTTTCAATCGCTTTAATAAGATATACTCATAGCAGAAATCACTTCTCTCCAACCAGATACTCTGTATGTTACCGTGACATTATCGGAATCAACTTTTCTGCAGGATCGCAACATCTCTCTATACTTTTCATAATGACAAAGTAAAGATCGGAGATATGATAAAGCCGAGAGTACTGGAAAACTCCCACCCCCTTTATTATACTCTCATTTATGTGGTATCGCTAAATGACTGGAAGTGTCGAACCGAACACATTTAATTATCATGCAGTGTTCACCCCTGCCAACATCAACCAGAGCTGCCGAAGCTTCTACTAAAGTAGGGTATGAGGGTAGAAAGGGGTTTGGAACTCTTTGTTACGTCCCCGAGATCAATATTCGCTTAATTACTTCAAGCACAATAAAGAACAAGGGTAGCTCGAATGGAGGGGGATGAAAATACTAACAAACAACGTCCCGAACTGGGTGGCGGTTAACCCTTCCCCCACTAACCCTCATGGGAAGCTATAAAAAACACGCATGTCTATCATTCCTCATAAAAAATACACAACGGCAGGCCATTCCATATTCACTACACCGGTAATTAACACCATGGAAATAAAGCCCTTACATTTTGGTAGGAAACAGTTTTTAAATCACTTTTTATTTTCACACAAAGTTTTAATTGAATGAATTTCTTCAAGGATGGATCTACCTTCCGTCTCCAAACGAACGAAACTGAAGAGGTGGATTCCAAAGTGTCCTAATTTGTTTTTATTCACGTTTTAATTTATTCTTTTCAATATATAATAATAATAATAATAATAATAATAATAATAATAATAATAATAATAATAATAATAATAATTTATTTTAGCTGGCAGAGTTAAGGCCGTAAGGCCTTCTCTTCCACTCAACCAGCAAAAAATACATACATATGCATGAACTTACAAAGAATTCAACAATTGATTTAGATGAGAGTTACATGTACACAAGAGTTATTTATGAATTAAACAACAAAATACTATGAACTATTAATTAAACACTGAAATAAACTGTGTAGCAGAATTAAGCTAAAATACATAGAATGTTAATATATTTCAAATAAAATTAGGTAATAGAAAGAGATTATCATGAGACAATTTTGAAAATACAGCACTATCAGGATGATATCTAAAGAAAGAAGCAACAATGTAGTCAGTGATATTTTAAATCAGTATGATTGGAGTGAAATGCTAATAAGGTTATCTTTTAAGCTGTTTTTAAAGGTGTTTATTGTCTTGCAGCCCCTAATACTTTGTGACAAAGAATTCCATTGACGCGAGGTGGATACTGTAAAAGATGATGAATAACAAGATATTCTATGAAGAGGTATACTTAGCGTATCACAGATAAGTGATCTGGTTTTTATGTCGTGGTTAGAGTATAGGTAAGAGAAACGAGACGAAAGGTAATTTGGTGTTAAGGTGTGCAGAATTCGAAAGAGTAAAGACAAAGAGTGTAAAGTTCTGCGTTCTTTAAGTCGGAGCCACGAAAGACTTGCGAAGGACGGTGATATGTGATCATATCGTCGGATGTTGCACACGTATCTGACGCACATATTCTGAGCTCGCTGTAACTTGACTGACAGTTCAGAACTTAGGTCACTTAACAAAACGTCACAATAATCGAAATGCGGCATTACTAGGGTTTGTACTACGGTAAGTTTTAGTTGCTCGGGCAAGAAGTTTCTCAAGCGAGGGTATAAGTGAAATAACCTTCCAGATTGAAAGGGGGCGATAGGGTACACTTTAAGGAATAGAAAACCTATATTGCGTTTTGTAATTAAATCAACGGTTAATTAGAAAATTAAGTTGCAAGTTTCAGCAGTTCGGCAACAACGCTCCTAACACAGCAATATTTTCTTCAAGCAATAAAGATGTAAGAGGTCAACGAACTCAGGTCTCTCTCAATATTTCTAAATTAATCATGATATTTAATTTAATATAAAAAATCATCAGGTAAAGAATGTATTCACAAAATGCGCTCAATATTTCTAAATTGATCGTGATATTTAATGTAAAATATCACATCAAAAAAGAAAGTATTCACAAGATCAGGTCAATATAATTTCTAAATTGATCGTGACATTTAACACAAAACATCATCAGGGAGAGAACGTATTCACAAATCAAGATCAAGATTTATCAATTCAGGAAATTCTTTTGATATACTATTTTCCTTTTATACACACCTGTTACCATTCTTAGGCTTTTCCTCTGTAAAACAAAAATATGTTTAACTTGAAATGAATTAGTCCAGAATAATAATCCATATTTCATTGTAGACTGGAACTTTGCAAAGTAAGGGTAGGCTATTTATATCGCTAACAGAAGAAAATACGAAAGAGGCAGAGCTCAATAACTTAGGACTAATACAGTATAAACTGGGTGTTCTCCAGTTCTAAGCCAAGGAACTTTGTGCCTATAAATTATTTGAGATCAATTATATTTCATTTGATATTGTAGGAAAACTGAGTACCGGTACTATTATTTAGTAGTAGTATTTATTTATTTAACCTGGTAGAGGTAGGCCGTCAGTGGATTACCAGTATGAAGAATAAAATTACAATAATTAATATTAAATTTACAATTACAATAAAAATAAAGTATGAGTATTAAATTTTATTATACAGGTTTCATCAACATTGTGTTAATTTATCTACAGTAATACCACTAGAGATTTTGATTTATCTAGAAAAAAAAATCAAAACTCGAGTGGGATTTAATTGACTATTACACGATTAAAATAAAGTAGGCCTATATAAATATTAGAAGAAATAAAGTACTCTAATAAAATAAAAAAAATTAATTGGCTTACTAAACTGTATTGAAAATGTATTATTGTATTACCATCTCATTATTACAAATATTCCGATAGATGGCAGTAGTGTAGTATGATCAGCTGTTCTCTTGTTACCAGTTGTGCCAACAATACAATCTTCATTGAACTCTTCGGACGATTACTAGTCAAGAAGGCTACGTTGATTCAGTTTCATTTTTATTAAAACAGTTGCATTCCACTTCGATTATCAATATATGAGCCGTTTAGAGCAGAAGTGGTGCAAGTCAAAAATGGGCAAGGAAGGTTAAAGTAAAGATTCTGTAATATACAGCGCAAAGCAGTAATTAATATTCAATTTATTTAAACTATAAGTAGTCCGTGGATAGCACGAAGGACATATTAATTGCTACTTTTCCCTGTATTTTAAAGAATTTTTACTTTAAATCTCATTACCCAATTTTGACTTACACCACTTTCGCTCTGAACGCCTCATATATTAAACAATCTCTGATATATGACTATCTATTCTATAATCTCACACATCAGAAGCTATAAGATCCTAAGCAATATAAGAAAGATAGTTGATAGAAAAGTTAAGGATGATGAAATAAACATGAGTCTTTTTAAAAAGGTACAATTATTGAAAGTACAATGTTGTCAAAAAAAAATAAAGAAATGCTAGGAAGGTGATAAAAAACAAATGCTAGGGAGGTGATAAAAACAAATGTTAGGGAGGTGATAAAAATTGTTAGGATAAGCAGCCTTGATTAGTTGAAACACGTCGTTCCGTACCGTGTTATTGGTCAAAAGTAGTATGACGTAGTAAAAGTGTAACAGTCCGCACTAAACTAATCATTCATTACATTTCACACTACGTAATGCACTCTGGTGCAGGCTAATAGTCTCTCATTGAGCAGGCGGCAATGCGCGCACAGCTTATTAGTAATTTATTAGCATTAAGACTCCGATTCAGATTCTGAATGCTCGTGATTCTCTATGTATTTCGTACGCAGTAGGCCTTGCCCTCCATGGGCTGTCGCGCCCTGCATTTTATGCGTATGTGAAAATATTTACCAGGTTTTCAGCAGAATTGCTACCAAATAATAAGCAAAATAACCACATATATCTCATGAATGATTTATGATACAATAAATACTGATTTACCTGTAGATATTTCCAATTGCTTATTATGCGCAGATGATGTTAAATTATTTAAAGAAATTACAAATGAATCTGACTCAGCTGAGGTACAACAAGATATTAATAGTATTTTTAGGTGGAGCATTGTTAACAAACTCAACTTTAATTAAATACTATAATAATATGACATTTTAACATTATACTTGCGTCACCATTAGTATTACTTAAGATTATATATTGTATCATCAGAATTGAATTATATATATATTTCTTCTATAAGATATCATTTAATAATGTTTAATAACTATTCTCAAAATTTATTATGAAGTTTATAATAAAATTTCAATTCAATACATTAGAACATTTTACTTTTTAACGATATTGTTTCAGACTTAGTATTTTATAAATTTTATAATTTTGTAGCATATTCAAGATCTTTATACATTCCATTCTCTTGTTGCAGTCGTGGTACAACCACTGAAGATGGGGGAGCATAGCCCCCGAAACATGTATGGTTTCTAACCACTTTTATTATTTTATTTATTTTATCAATAAATAGTGTTCAGACAACTGTAGTAATTATCTCCATTATTGTCAATCAACTTTAATATTAAAAAATGCTCACACATTACCTTTACTCGTAATACTAACTCCTTGGATTACAGGTATAGCATAAATAACACAAAATTAGAAAGGGTCACTTCAGTAAATGATTTAGGAGTGGTAATCTCCCATGACCTATCCTTTTTAACACATATGAAAACAATTGCGAATAGAGCCTTCAAACTGGTAGGTTTCATCTACAGAAACTCAAAAGATTTCAGGAATGTTGAAACTGCCTTAAAAATATAATAATAGTTCAATACGAAGTAAATTGGAGTACGCATCTACAGTTTGGAATCCTCACTATCACTAGCACTCGGTCATTCTAGAGAGAGTACAGAATAAAACCCTATAACTGCTATATATTAAAAAACATTCATGTTACAACATATTCCAATCTTATGAGTCCATGCTGGTTGAATTTAATGTACCATCTCTCAGTAGTCGCAGAATAAGAGCACAACAAATGTATTTGTTCAAAACCATAAATGGTTTAATAGACAATCCTGATCTTCTATAGCTAATTAGTTTCAATATTGGTAAATCAAATTTGAGAAAACGATCTCTTTTTTATTTACAGACATCAAAGACACAGTCTCATAAAATGTCTCCACTTTTATTAATGCTTCGAACTTACAATCATCTATCAAATAAACAGGATTTAGATTTCTCGTTGGCATCCCTTCTCGTTATCGTACAATATGTACAAGAAAAAGTTATATAGGCTACAGCAATGGTTTCATGATATGTTGGATTCTAGTTGCATGTTGGTTGTAGTTGTAGTTAGGTATCATGCTGGTTGGAACACGTGTTCTGTAGTGGTGAATTTCTTAAATAAATTAATTAAGCCTATTAGTCCTACTATATAATACTGCATACTGAATTTATTAACATAGTGTTATATTTACTCTGTAATTTGCCAATTATAGCTACATTTTACATTTTTAGCTATGATATCTATACTTAACTCTTTTTAATTTATTTGTATTTGGTATTTTTCATTTATATCTATATCTGTGTCTTTTATTTAGGTAGTATCTATTGTTTTTTTTAATTTTAATTTGTAATTACACTTGTATCTTGCATTTGTTTCTGTTTTATCTCCTTTTTTATGTTATATGCAATTCTGTGTTTTTTTAACAAATCTGTACAGTATATTGTAATTGGGGCTTTGCCCTGTTAAATAAATAAATAAATAAGTAAATAAATAAATAAGTAAATTAATTAAATAAATTAAATAAATAAATAAAATTAATTAATTAAATATATTAAATAAATAAAATAAAATAAATTAAAATAAATTAATAAATAAATAAATAAGTAAAATAAATAAAATAAATACATTAAATAAATAAAATAAATAAATAAAATACATTAAATAAATTAAATTTAATTAATTAATTAAATAAAATAAATTAAATAAATAAATAAATAAATAAATAAATAAATAAATAATACATGTTTCAAATTTTGCTTGCATATCGAAATGAAAACTTCAAAACTATTCTCCTATTCTTTGTAGAAGTATCAGAAACCGGAAATCCTATCCTATCTTCAGTATACAGAGAGATTCAGTGCATGCTAGCAAACTATTTTTCAGTGGGCGTAGACCCGCCCACAAGCTGGTGCTTGTGCTAAATTGTGCTGTTCATAAAGAAACAACTAGTAGAGATGTGTGACGTAATGGAGTAGGAAAGGAGAGAAGACAAGAGCGGAGCCATTTACAAGTATTCCCACGAGACGGCGCGTCCTCCTTACACAAACAACTGGCCGCATGCATGTTTCACAAGGCTCCCATTACAAGATATGGAAACAAATGAAAGAAGATCATGCATCTTTCTTTTTTTCATTTTTAACTGTTATATCTCCATGCTTTCAGGTGCGGTTCTTGACAAGAGGAAGTGCTTATCGTGTCACCAGGGGGTTCTGTTCACCGGAGTAGTGTTCCATTCTATTTTAAATATGAAATGGAAGTGTTCCTTTCCATGTACATTCTAAGTGAAGAATAGTAGACAGCAAGGTCAGTAATTTCGTGGATCAATGCTGTTACAGGCCTACAATGAATTCTGGAAGGCATTGTGTATACACGAAGTTTCACTTTAGCAAAAACATGGTTGAAGGAAATTGAATGGAAATAATGGGATGTCATTCTCCGTGAGAAATTAAAAAAAGTGTCTAACGATTTTGGTTCCCGAGATAGCAAGTTATATTACCAGCAATATGGTTTCAGGTCTAAACATAATACCATAGGCGCAGTTGTCTTGTAAAGCAAACATTGGATGCTTTTGAAAATAATGTTTATTTTCATGGAACTTTTTGTTACTTAAGGGGAGGCAGAGGTGAAATTTTCGAACAAAACTGAAGAAAAAATGAAATTTTTTTTTTCTATTTTTATTATCTTTATTTTGATATTCCGATGTTAGTTTTTTTATTTTGTGCCCTTAAAAGTATGAAATTAAAACCAAGATAACTGTATTATTATATTATTTCCATAATAACTAATACTTATCATTATTTACATACCTTCTCTGAACATACAAATAAAAAGAAATATTGAAATTTTCTTACAATATGGTGCATGGAGCATTTTATATCAAACGATATAAAGTTTTATAAAATTATTAATATTTACAGAACTATTGTGCTTAGAAAGTTGAAACTTAATATGTCCATTACTAATAACATACTTAGTATCCATGATCAATTTCAAACAAATCAGATAAATTTTGTGGACTTTGAAATATTCACCTCTGCCTCCCCTTAAGCAAGGCTTCTGATTGTCCATTTTGAATATGTGTTGATTATAGTATTCTATTGACTAAATTAAGTTATTTGAGTATAGTAGGAAGTGAGTCGATGATTTTTGAACCTCACTTATCAGATCTAAAACAAAGTGTTTCGTTTAATAGTAAAAATCTGATATTGTTATTATTATTACTATTATTATTATTATTATTATTATTATTATTATCATTATTATTATTATCATTATTATTATCATTATTGTTATTATTATTATTATTATTATTATTATTATTATTGTTATTATTATTATCCGAAGCTTCATTCTTTCCCTTGCTCTGTTGAAGCCATGTTCGCTACAACTTACGTATGTGAAAAATTATTTTAAACAATGAAAATAGTAAAAACCAAATTTAGATCACGACTGACAGACAAACACCTTCGTGATCAACTACGACTGGCAGTAAGTGACATAATTCCTGATTTTGAAACTCTGTCGCAGAGACATTCTGAAGACAATTAATTTTAGGTTGTGATATTGTGTCCTATGTTTCCTTGTTCATTTCCTTCTGCGTTACAGGTACTAAACATTAGTTTGTAACCTTATACTGTATAAAATTATATTTAAGTGCTTGACGTAAGGAAAATGAAAATCCGTTAATATGTCAGACAGTTGCTTCACTTCCCCTTCGGGTGTCCGCCTCCCTCCATAGGTACTATGCACGTTGCAGGTTACACAGTGCCTCGGCGCACGATCACACTTTCGCCACGGCTGCCTTAGACACAAATAAATGACTGATCAGTAGCGTGAATATGTGTAAGTCCACTTCGGGCAGCGCCTGGTTCACTCGATTATGGAAAGAATGTTTATTTTGCACCTAATTTAACCATAAAAATATTTTTGTTTTAGATCAGTTACAAAACTTGACCTATTAAAAACATAAAAAGCGATAAACAAGCCAAACAAAGAAAAAACAGAATGGAGTCGTGCATAAGAAATTCGTAAACGTGAAAACCTAAGCCATCACATAGTCAACCAACGGTAATTTAACGTATGGCAGCCATGCATTCTTTCCCCCCCCCCCTAAGATTTTACATGAAATTTTAATAAAATGTCCTTTACAATTTGACGAATAAATTATTTAAGGGCGGGTATATCATTGGTCTACAAAAAATTAGTGAAATTCATTTTTTAATATTTCAGCTACTATAAAAGTTAAATGAACAAAACTTCTCATGTTTAATATAGGGGAGAGTTGGGTAGTATCGGACATCGGGTAATATCGGACAGTGCGTTTCTTTCATCTATCATCAGATGGTAGTACCTGGATAACGTGGTTACGTTTCTGTATGCGCCATAACAGAAACGTAATCATGTCATTCAGGTACTATCATCTCGTGGTAGATGAAAGAAACTCAATGTCCGATATTACCCGATGTCCGATACTACCCAACTCTCCCCTACATACATTACCCTTTTACAAAACAGTATTCAGGATATTAAAATAGCTAATAATTACCTGTAAAAATAATATCAAATTTGTATAATTTTCTTTTACAACCTTAAAGGATTTACAAAACAAAATAAGCAACTAAATAAGTATCTGCATGAATAATTTCGAGGGAAAAATTGTTCCGGGCCGGGCATCGAACCCGGGACCTTTGGTTTAACGTACCAACGCTCTACCAACTGAGCTAACCGGGAACTCTACCCGACACCGATCCAATTTTTCACCTCTATATCCACAGACCTCAAAGTGGGCTGACAACCGTCAAGCAACCAACTTCGAGTGCACACTAACTCCGTGTGACTTAAATTGTGGTTTTCTGTTAACGAACAGTGACGTGTATTATGCAAATCAAGATTTCAGGTATAACTCCCTGTAAAGTTTATTTGAATAATTTCGAGGGAAAAATTGTTCCGGGGCCGAGCATCGAACACGGGACCTTTGGTTTAACGTACCAACGCCCGGAACAATTTGCAAGTATCTGCATGATTCTTTTACTGAAATGTTTTAAAGACCAATAGCAACAACATAGTTTAGGATTTTTTACCTATTCCTTCAGGAAATATTTTTTCTTAAACATTTTAGAAAATTTGATATTGAAGGTACCGATTAAGAAAAAAAAATTATTATTAGCTATTTTAATATTTTGAGTAGTGTTTTATAAAGTGTAATCTATGTATGTTAAGCATGAAAAGTTTCATTCAATTAGCTTTCATAGTAGCTGAGATACCTCTGATTAAGGTTCTGGCCGATATGTATGTATGTATGTATGTATGTATGTATGTATGTATGTATGTATGTATGTATGTATGTATGTATGTATGTATGTATGTATGTATGTATGTATGTATGTATGTATGTATGTATGTATGTATGTATGTATGTATGTATGTATTTATGTATGTATTTATGTATTTATGTATGTATGTATGTATTTATTCACACTGCAAATGGGTATATACCCGGTGGCAGTGGTAACTAATTACACTCAATAATGACAATTAATAATAAACAACTAATAAAAACAATAATAATAATAATGATAATAATAATAATAATAATAATAATAATAATAATAATAATAATAATAATGAGCATCCTAAATTAAATGAAGCACGATCACTTAAAATAACATTTAAAGTAAATCTAATTTGTATCTTAACCCTAAGTTCATACCTGCACAAGTACCTTTCGGCACTACACTTATTTCGCTATCAACTCCCTCACTGCACTGATACTATCCTGATTTCACTAACACTTCAAAACCATTTCACTGTTCAAATACTTTGCACAGCCATATGAAATATAGATCTTCACTTACACATTAGATTTCACTGACACTACACGCTTCACACTTCACTGACACAACACACTTCCTCACTGATACAACACTTCAAATAATAAAATATTAATTACACCCTTTAAATAGTGTGTGTAATATACTACCATCTATTAGTAAAGTCCTTAACCCTATTTTTTTTCCATTCTTGGTTGTTGGTAAAGACTTTAGTAAGTCTGCAAGTAAAGCATTCCAGTCCCTGTAAGTACGATTGACAAAAGAAAACTTTCCAGTGTCCGTCCTCTGTCTTCTTTCCCTCCAATAGATTTGTATATCTATTATCAGGCAGTATATCTTACTTGACGATATGTGTCAGAGGAAGAACAATTATTTGCATGCATCTGAAGTCTGATTAGTGGAATATGTAGCTAATCGGCTAACGACACAAAATAGGATAGGAAAATTCTGTTCCGTTTATCTTAAAGATTTACTCGTGACGTAACTGTCTTTGAACATCCCCACTCTGTATATTCAGAAACTGTAGAACTTTTTATCACATTTCCTATTAAAACAATCCATTTTTGACGTTCCCTCATCCCATTCCCATATCCCTACAAGAAAACAAACCACTTTTTAGGTGATTAATTATTTTAATTGTATAAACTGCACAAAGTTTAAAGTAACAAGTAAGTAATTATGTTATATAATTACTGTTACATAACACAGAGAGATTGAAACTACGTCCACAGATTAACTATAGAAAATTAAGCCGTGCAAAGTCCACATTTTCATTTAATATAGAACACACAACTTTATGTTTAATGTAACTTTAATATCATCTAAGCTTATGCAAACTAGAGGAGAAAGACAAAAATTCCGTACATCTGGGATAGAAGTCAAGCCTCCGTGAAATATTACAAACCCAAAACGAGGTCGCAGAATCGCTAGTGTCACATAAACCAGAACAAATTTTCCCTGCATGGTTTGTATCCGCATGATGACACACAAGTGCGGGCGGAACACCGGAGTGTGTAATGCCTGTTAATTAAGACTAAAATCGTTTGCTTTCATTGCACACTGGTGGCTCTGAAGTGCCTTAAAAGCTCAGAAATTCTAGCTTCATATTATTACACAGCTCCTCTGTTGCTACGTAACGTGCTCTGATCTTGGCAACAGAACAGCTGAAGACAGTCATATTGAATGTAAACCATCCGCACCATCTTTTATTCATGTTTGCACAAGAAACTGTTATCTTTCCATGACGGGATATCGGATTCAAATTCTGACGAATACAGGCTGACACATAGAATGGTGTGTAAAGATGGTGCTGTGTGAAATTTTCTCTCAATAATCCGTTAACCACTGTTATTTAGGTTACGCGTATTGTAAAGTTCCATATTACAGTACGAATTTGATACCCAGTCGAGTAGGCCTATTGTAATATGAAGTATATCGTACAACGTTTTATCAAATTTTATAAAAAAAATTAATTTTTAATAAAAGTAAATGTATTATTTTTTCGGAATATGTATCAAGGGAACTTTCTTGTGCTAAAAATTATTAACGTACCTTGTTAACATGTTTCGACCTATTTTCGTTCATCTTCGGAACTGGTCGTTGTTGGTCTTGGCGCCTCTTGTTTCCTGTGAGGGTGCGTTCGTAGTGTAGAGTCGAAGAGTGTATGTGTTTTGAAGTTGAGTTGTGTATTGAGAATATCGTTGGGGTGTGTTTTCGTGTGTCTGTATATTTCATATTGTTCTAGTGTGTTGAGTTTCTGACTTTTTGGTTGGGTGTGCAGTATTTACATATCTATGTTGATGTCTCTGTAGGTGTGGTTGGCATTTGTGATGTGTTCTCCATATGTGGAGGTGTTTTGTAATTTTGTTATGGCTGTGATGTGTTCTTTGTAATGTGTTTGAAATAATCTGCCTGTCTGTCCTATGTACAAGTTGTTGCAGGTGTTACATTTGAGTTTGTATACGCCTGTGTGGTTGTATTTGTTTGTTTGTGTTGTTTGTGTGTTGACATGTTTTTGTAGAGTGTTGTTTGTTCTATATGCGATGTTGTAGTTTAATTTCTTAAATGAGGTTGCAAAAACATCTCAACACACAAACAAACAAATACAGCCACACAGGCATATACAAACTCAAATGTAACACCTGCAACAACTTCTGCATAGGATAGACAGGCAGATCATTTCAAACACGTTACAAAGAACACATCACAGCCATAACAAAATTACAAAACACCTTCACAATGCAGAATACATCACAAATGCCAACCACACCTACAGAGACATCAACACAGACATGGAAATACTGCACATCCAACCAAAAAGCCAGAAACTCAACACACTAGAACAATATGAAATATAAAGACACACGAAAACACACCCCAACGATATTCTCAACACACAACTCAATTTCAAAACACATACAGTACACTCTTCGACTCTACACTTCGAACACACCCACACAGGAAACAAGAGGCGCCAAGACCAACAACGACCAGTTCCGAAGATGACCGAAAATAGGTCGAAACATGTTAACAAGGTACGTTAATAATATTTAACGCAAGAAAGTTCTTATGATACATATTCCGAAGTGATACAATGTTAAAAGTTGTGTAATCAAGATGTATTATTTTTATTGGTTATGAATATGTCTTTTGTAGAGAGGCGATTGTATTATCATTATCGTGAGAGGCGATTGGTTTATATTTGTTTTATTAATTCTGATCACGATAGGTTTTTGTTCGTAATAGAAGAACAGCAGTACTAGGAGAAATAAACAAACATTGTTCAAATGAGTTCAAACAGGAATTCAGATATTGAAAATGCCTCAAATTCTTCATCATGAACTGCAAGAATTAATATAACAAATTGCGAATATATTGTTGTTAATATTTATAATAAATAAAATAAATTCCATTTAATTTAATTTAATGTGTGGTTTACATTACGCAACCAATTAGCTAATAGCAAAATCATTACCTAACTAGTTGCATAATAGTAGTATCATTACCTAACTAGTTACGTAATGACTGTGTTTAGAACATTTTGTTAGTGATGTAAACTCCACATATATAATCAAAGTGGATAAATATTGAATGATTTCGAGGGAAAAATGTTTCGGGGCCGAGTATCGAACCCGGAACCTTTGGTTAAACATACCAACGCTCTACCAACTGAGCTACCCGGGAACTCTACCAGACAAACGATTCAATTTTTTCCCCTCTATATCCACAGACCTCAAAGTGGGCTGACAACAGTCAAGCAACCAACAATGAGTGCACACTAACTCTGTGTGACTTAAATTATAGTTTTCTGTTAACGAACAGTGACGTGTATTATGCAAATCAAGCTTTCAGGTATAACTCCCTGTAAAGTTGATTTGAATAATTTCGAGGGAAAAATTGTTTCGGGGCCGGGTATCGAGCCCGGGACTTTTGGTTAAACGTTCGAACGCTCTACCAGCTGATCTACCCGGGAACTCTACCAGACACCGACCCAATTTTTTCCCTCTATATCTACAGACCTCAAAGTGTGCTGACAACCGTCAAGCAACCAACATTGAGTGCACATTTTGAGGTCTGTGGATATAGAGGGAAAAAATTGGATCGGTATCTGGTAGAGTTCCCGGGTAGCTCAGTTGGTAGAGCGTTGGTACGTTTAACCAAAGGTCCCACTCAACTTCACAGGGAGTTATGTCTGAAAGCTTGATTTGGATAAATATTATTACACAATATAGTCATCATTATCATCTTCATCACCGTCAGTGTCGACCACAATCACCACCACCATAGTATTCCCCCTCGTCTTTATAAATTTCGTATTTCCTTACTGTAAGTAATCATTATACAAAGTTATTTTAAGCTAAATAATTTCTTTATCTCACATATAATCATGAGATAATTAATTGCCTGTTATTTAATGATGCTGTATCAACTACTACTAATATGTCCTTTAGCATCGATGAAATTTGTCATAGCAAAATAGTATTTGGTGAGATGAGGCCGAGGGTTCGTCATGTTGTTGTTGTTGTTGTTTTCTAATGCCAGGCGTTTGACAATAAAGTAATTTGGCCTCTTGCACTCCAATATTTTTCAAAGATATTATCATGGTCAGCCACTGAAGCACACATTTAGAGGTGTTCCGAATCCATTTCTTGGTTTGAGTTGCACAGTGGGCAGTTAGGAGACTGATATATTCCAATTCTATGCAGGTGTTTGGACAAACAATCCTGGCCTGTTGCCAGTCTAAATGCAGCTACAGACGATTTGCGTGGTAAGTCGGGAATTAAGTGTGGATTATAATTCAGAGAGTTCCATTTTTCCCTTGAGATTGTGTTATCAAATTTTGTTTGTTGAAGTCTAAGTATGTAGAGTAATACGTAGATTTAGTAACAGGTCTGTAAGTAGCAGTGCTGCCCTTCTTTGCTAAAGCATCCGCATTCTCGTTTCCCAGGATTCCACAATGGAATGGTATCCATTGGAATACAATTCTTTTATTGAGTGATATTAATTGAGAGAGCATTTTAGTTATTTCTGCTGTTTGAGATGAAGGTGTGTGTTTAGAGACTACTGAAAGGATAGCTGCTTTGGAGTCTGACAATATAACTGCATTCTTAAATTTATTGATGTGGCATAGAAGATTTGGGTTCGTCATGTGACTACCTAACATTCGCCTTACAGTTGGGAGGGGGGGGAACTCGGGAAAAACCAAACACGTGATCAGCCTAGGCGATAATCGAACTCTCGCCCGAGCGAAGCTCTGGATGCAAACGTTTAACTCTTGTAGGATTTCAATAGAACATTTTGGTATTAACAACATGACTAAAATGTATTCCCTTTTTCATAAAACGCTGTGCACTGCACGCCAATATGCAACAGCATTACTATGCAATCCCTTCAATTTGAAAATAAACCCTCTGCTATATGTTTTGTTGCATTTAAAGGGATACAAATTTTCTGCTGTACCACATTTAAACATGTGGAGTACAATAGCAACAACGATTAAAATTTATCAAATACACAATAATTCCTCATAATATTACCTTCAAAATGGTGGCGATTACTCAACATACAATCAAAAAAATTAAATAAATGTATATGTACATATAGCGATAAATTTTATAAGTGAAGCTAAAATAAAGTGAGAAGAATTAACGTAGAAATGAAAGAATGGAAGGACAGAAGTGTTGTAGCAATAAATTAGAAAGATAATAAATGTACTAGGAAAGGAATGTAATGAGGATAGAACTAGGGAAAGTTAAAGAAAAAGAATGGAAAACAAGCAAAAGGTGAAAATAATAAGGAATAATAGGAGTACAGACCAAACGACGCAACAAGAAAGAGAAAAAGAGAGAAAGACGAGACAGTGCGAAATAGAGAAGAGAGAGGAAAGAATTTGAAGACAAAGGAAAAATGGGATGGCATAAAAAAGACATGCAGGTGAAAGGAAATATTATACTGTATACGACCAGAAGGAATAGTAAGAAATATAAGCAGGCAGGATAAAATATATTGAGGCAGAAGAAATATATGCAGAGAGTAGGAAATATAATAGGGAGGAGGAATAATAAAAAAACAGATGGTAACAGAAGGAAAAATAAGCTAAAAGAAAGAGGAATTATCGATGGCTAAAAAGTGGTAGCTCATACGTACAAAAATTATAATTTAGTTTGACTACATTATTATTTAGATTAACTATATTATTATTATTATTATTATGTTCACACAAATGAACAGTTAACTAGTATTTTGTTCTCAAGTAGAAGATTTTGCAAAGCAGGAACATAGAAGTTCGTGTCGGCCTCGGTAGTGTAGTGGGTACAGCGCTGGTCTATGCTCGAGGTTGCGAGTTTGATTCCGGCCTAGGTCGATGGCATTTAAGTGTGTTTAAATGAGACAGGCTCATATCAGTATATTTACTGGCGTGTAAAAGAACTTCTGCGGGACAAAATTCCGGCACACCGGCGAACCTGATATAATCTCTGTATAATCTGTGTACCAAAGAGGCAGAGCTAACACTTTGGAGGAACTGAGACAACGCATCACAAATGCAGCTGCGCTTGTGACTCCACAAATGCTACAGAACAATTGGTGGGAAGCTGAATATCGTCATTTAGATGTATGCAGGGCAACTCAAGACGCACACATCGTGTTGCATTCAGCATTCTCCGAAACTCGGAGAGTTTTTACATCAAGTTATGTAAAAATTTATGTTAATAAACCATTATTTATACTTGAAAGTATCAATGTATCCCTCTAAGCGGGATATGGTGTATATAGAAAAACATGACAAGATCAATAGAAATAAGAAAGAAGAATAGAAGATAGAAAAATGAAAATAATAAAAGGAATGATGCATGTGAGACATTTTTTATTAGATGGTAAATTTTGATGTTGAGATGTTGGTAACAGTGGAGTTGTATGTTGCATGAGTAAAGTAACAGTATTTTCATACTCGATTTGATCCTAGTTATAAAGGTGAGTGGTGAAAAAATAATTCGTTATTTTTCACTCTAGAAGTAAAATTTTGGCTTGTGTTTAATGAAGGTTATATTGGATATACAAATGAGATATAAACATGAATTTTTTGTTACCTAATACTATGATATTTGAGATTATGTTTGGCAGAGTTTCGTATTTCTTGTTTTAATTTTGAAGTGATGGTGCCATTTTTAAACGAACTATGCGTAAAGGGAACAGTGAGACATGCCACTGAAGGGTACAGTGATACGTCTCACTGTTCTCATGTACCAATGATTTGCAAAAAACAAACTGTAATTATATTACATTTACCAGTAACTAACATTAAAACTGAACGTACTAGTAACCAATTTAGGAACTGTAGCTTAAAATAATGGACACATTACATTTTAATGGTTTCATAAATAAAAAATTATACACAAAATTTAAGAAAATGTTAAAAAATAATAAAGAATTACATTAAATTCTTAAAATTATAAGTTTTGTTGTCACCAAAAATTCATTTCAATTTTTCGCAAAAGTTTGAAAAGTCATGGAAAATTCACTTTTCCAAATTTTCCAGATGTTTCAATGGTTTCGAAGTCAGACATCAAAATGTTTCTAAATAAGCCTACAGAACATGTCAAGATAAAGAGACAACAAGTTTTTGCTTTCTTTTGAAATAAATGTAAATCATTTCAATGTCCGTTAATAGACACTGTGGTGTCTCACTGTACCCTCCTGAATGGGAACAGTGAGACATTTGCATTTTTTTGACAAACACGTATTGTATATTATGTCCTTTATCTATTAACATTTTTGTTTATGTATTATTATACTCAATGTTTTAATGCCTATTTCTATGCACTTGATTTTAAAAATACTTGAATTATCACTTGCATACGTATGTCTTAATATTTTGTGTCTCACTGTACCCACTACTCCCCTACTCATGCACAGACAGAAGCTGAACCTGTTCTAATCAAACTCAAAAATATTAACGTCCAATATCGCGATATCCGATCTCATGACAAAAGATGTTATAAATTTCACCTGTAGACTTTACTATTCAACACAAGTCTCCAATTTCTAAGAGCAAATAAACTCAACCTGCATAGCCGAGGAGCTAAGAAGCAACAAATATCGAAGTTTACATAATGGTGGGATTAAGATAACTGCTTAAAGTGGTCTTAAGGCAACATCGTAATCTCTCATCTCCATAGAAACGAAAATACCTGCAAGCGAGAACATGTGCAACTCTGCAAGCTGGTCGGATACACAATTAAAAAGCCAGAGGAAAGAGAGAGAGACAGACTTTGATGAAAAGAGTAGCAGTAAGAAATACTGCGCGCACAAAACTTGTGTTAAAAGTTGGAAACGCGGTAAGGATTAAATTTCCAATTTAAACTTGCGGAGAAGGGATGTTTTACGGAAGGGGAGGAGGTTTTGGCATTGGAGGGTAGGGTAGGGAAGGGAGATGGTCTGGCTTTCAGTCAAACGTGAGATTCTTCCGTGATCACATCTTATGAATTTTAAATTGAAAGTGTGTTGGTATTGAAATAAGAAGCATTTTATGGCATTTGACTACCAAATAAAGGGGAAAGAACTTCTAAGTAAAATGGTGGTAGAGAAGGACTTGGTCACAAATATTAAAAATCGTAACAGAATTGACATAATCGATATACAGGGTGTAACAGGACTTCACCGACAAATTTGGAGGAATGATAGTCCACGCAGAAAGGATCACTTTTTGTTAAGAAACATACAGGGCTTTCATTTCAAAACTCCCCAGTCTAAATAATAATAATAATAATAATAATAATAATAATAATAATAATAATAATAATAATAATAATAATAATAATAATAATAATATAATTCTATATTTATACTGGCAGAGTCAAGGCCATAGAGCCTTCTCTCACACACTCTACCAGATCACAAAGTATACAAGCAGTTAAAATTTAACAAAAAGTTAAAGAACACAATATTAACATATTACAAAATAATAATAATAATAATAATAATAATAATAATAATAATAATAATAATGATAATTAACCAAATCTAGTCTTTCAGGTAAAGCTTCCTGTGAAGCAGATTTGAATAATTTCAAGGGAAAAATTGTTCCGGGGCCGGGATCGATACCCGGCCCCAGAACAATTTTTCCCTTGAAATTATTCAAATCTGCTTCACAGGAAGCTTTACCTGAAAGACTAGATTTGGATAATATATACGTCACTGTGTACGTTAACAGAAAACCACAATTCCAAGTCACACAGAGTTTGTGTGCACTCGATGTGGGTCTCTGGCGTTTCGTCAGCCCACGCGAGTTGTGTGGATATAAAGGGAAAAGTTGAGACGGTGTCGGGTGGAGTTTCCGGGTAGCTCAGTTGGCAGAGCGCTGGTACGTTCAACCAGAGGTCCCGGGATCGATACCCGGCCCCGGAACAATTTTTCCCTTGAAATTATTCAAATAATGATAATGATGATAATAATAATAATGATAATACCATAATAAAATCGACGCTAAACAACATGAAAATAATATCATAACAGAAAAAAAAGTAAGTAAAATACATTGGAATATAGTGAAAGCAACTCATTTAGTACAAATGGTTAATATGGAAAAAAGTTATGTTATGTTTTATTTAACGACGCTCGCAACTGCAGAGGTTATATCAGCGTCGCCGGATGTGCCGGAATTTTGTCCCGCAGGAGTTCTTTTACATGCCAGTAAATCTACTGACATGAGCCTGTCGCATTTAAGCACACTTAAATGCCATCGACCTGGCCCGGGATCGAACCCACAACCTTGGGCATAGAAGGCCAGCTGGAAAAACGTAAGGAAGAATATATCAAAATGGAATGTAATAAAATAATAATAAAACGAAAAGAAATACGAAAATTAAATAAAATTCACGATAAAAAGGCTATGATAATAAATTCATCGGCTGATAAAGAACACAAAAAGGGGAAAGGAAGTAAACAGAAATATATAGCCTATATTTTTACAAAACTATGGCAGAGAAAAGGGCTTATAACTGAAAGGAATCTAATTCAAAAAGTGCAATTTTAATTTTAATTTCATTCAATTTAAAAAAATAGAAAAAGAAACGTGAATATTGAGGGGAAAGTCTGAAACCAGAACTTAATTGCATTTTAGATTTCACTCCCACCCCCTGCCACCCCCACTTTGAAATTTCAAATGGTACCTCTATATTTCTACACTTAAATATGAAAGAGCATTCAATTTGTTTATACACCTCAATCATTCGTTTTCGCATCTTTTGTTTTCTATCGTCGCTTGGCAACCTGTATTTTTGTTATTATCAGTTGATTTTAGGATGAAAACACAACTTATTTTGTGCTATTTCCTAAATTTAATCAGTGAGGATGATTTTTTTGTTCTCTCTTGAAGGGTATACACCATTTAAAATAATTTAATACACAAACACAACCATTACATGAAATGCTCAATAAGTTTTCAGTTCTTACTTCTTTTGAAACAAACATTCTTTCTTATTAAGCTGCCACTGGTAACACAGGTACAATGTCAACAAAACCCTGCAGATGCAGGTGAACTAAACGTTGGGGGTTGAGAAGTCGCATTCTACAAGTTCTAAAATGTACTACATTTACCAACCGCTGCACTAAACTACGAAACTTTCGTTTGAAATAATAGGTATACGAAATAAATTATGAAAAATGTTACGACATTCAACATTAACAGAAACTGCACGAAAGAAAACACACATTGATTTTACTTCTCATTGCAAGAATGACTTACCAAATGAAGATACATTATGTTGGAAAAACCACGACTGCGACACTTACCTGGAAAAAAATAGAGAGAAAAAATAATTAGGTACAAGTATATACATTATTCAAAACAGCAATATATTAAAAGAATATAGGTACCAACATTATCATTAAGGTCCGTTATCATATCTGAAACGAATTCAAGTAATTGAGAACATTATGATGGCTTCAACGCCCTTTTCTCTTTACCGGTAGCATGAGGTCGAGTGATGCACTGTGTTAAATTTGTACTCCCTTATTACGTCTAGCATAAGATTGCAGGTACGAAAAGGGATGAGAGTAAAGTCGATGTGGATATGTATGTATATAATCTATACAAATCTACACGTTTTGACAGATATTTGCCAAAGTTTGCACATGTACCCTTCATAATCAGGAGAAAAACATAGGCTACATTCAAATTAGGCAAATAGACGGCAAGTTATTGAAGATAATAAAAAATAGAAATAAATACGATCAAACATGCATGTACCATGTAACATCAAAATGGTCTATTCTACAGTCAATTGTCTTTTATTTCTGTTATATTCAATATCAACATTCATTTAAAAACAACAACAGTAAGGGACATGATGACATTTCTTCATTTCGGTGTCTGATCTTCAGCTGTTTTAAATTTAGTTAATCCTGGCAGGCGTTTTAGGCTAAGAAGGTCATTAATTCATGTAAGTGACACTATGTAAATATTCATCGTTAGGGACGAGGAAAGCTTATTGAAGAAAATTTATTCGTTTTGATTTTCTAAAGCTGAGTTGCCGAGATCTCCATAAGTCTACTGGGTGTTCAGTTCAAAGTGTGTCATGGCCCGCTGTATGCCGTCACGTGGCTAGTCGATGAGCCTAGAGACTTCAATCTTCCTACACTTCCGCAGAGGTGTATTACATATCTGCCAGAGAAGTTGCCTAGCAAGTACGGCGTTCATTCTGAAAATTACTTACCGATACGTACGGTAATGCTGGTGGTGGCAGGAATGTGAACTGTTTCGAAACATGTACTGAGGTGAGTTTTTTCTTACTGTCGGGATATGGGGAGAGGGTTAAGACGATTACTTACGTATTTGTTGACATTAACTTCGACGGTCAACATGGACACGGAGCATTTGATTTGTATTGTGGAATGTTGCCGTACGCAACCGATGATAAGTACTCTGCGTACGACTTGTCCGCGCAAAACACAGCTCGAAAGAGGTTATGGTAGCACACAGACCGTACAGACCGCCATCTGTTGCTACGACATTCAAGTTATACCGTACACATTCTCAAGTTCAGATTGAATGCCTTGATTAATAGGCAACTTCTCTGACACAAAAGCTAAAACTCGCTTCAAATCGCTGACTCATCAACAGTGACGTCATAACACACTTTGAAATGAACACCCAGTAGAAGCAAAAAGGAAAACCTAAGCAACGCTGGATGCTTTCAGCTAGTAGCCTATAATATAAAAATTAACAAAAAGCTTCATCGGCTATGTCAAATGAGATGTGGACAATAATACAAAATTAATTAATGAATTTTATTTATTTGTATATTTATTTATGTATTTATTTATTTATTTATTTAATCTGACAGGATTAAGGCCATAAGGCTTTGTCTTCCATCCTACTAGATAGCACAAATAAATACAAAAAAAATACAAACACTTATTTAGAACTTCATTTGAGTAGTGATTACTGAGATATAAATATCTACACATGTTGGGACTTTTTTTTTCTATTTACTTCATAATTTAAAAATCTTGATTAAATTACCTAAGTTAGGTCAGATGCAACAGTGTTCATGAGTAAGATAGTTATATATAATAAAAGTAATATAATACAGTTATATGGACACTTTTTATGATTGAATAAAATTAATAAAATCAGTTAAAAACCATACATGAAGAGTCTTCCTTAAGCTACGTTACGCTGTTGAACATCTATACCGGCGTCGTGATACTACCACTGAAGATGGAGGAGCATTCCTCCGAAACATGTATGGTTTTTAAATGCTTTTATTAATTTTATTGAATCATTAAAAGTGTTCATATAACTGTATTATATTACTTTTATTATATATAACTATTTAAAAATCTGTTAATCATAAACAAACACCACAAGAGGATTTATTCCTATATTTGTATATTTTAAAATGTGCATTTGATAGATGGTATAACTTTCAAGGGCGTATCTTTAATAGAAGTGAAAGTATTAAATTTTTTTAATAATTCATATTCAGCAACAGAGTGCAATACAATTAGACTCTACTTTTTTATTTTAATAGGCTATTTTACGACGCTTTATCAACATCTCAGGTTATTTAGCTTCTGAATGAGATGGTGATAATGCCGGTGAAATGAATCCGAGGTCCAGCACCGAAAGTTACCCAGCATTTGCTCATATTGGGTTGAGGGAAAACCCCGGAAAAAACTCAACCAGGTAACTTGCCCCGACCGGGAATCGAACCCAGACCACCTGGTTTCGCGGTCAGACGCGCTAACTGTTACTCCACAGGTGTATAGCCTACTACCTGGTGTCCTTAAAATACCTGAAACGTCAGATACATTGTGCCTTACCAAAAGAAAACTGAAACATGTCCTATTACCTTTCGTATTGGATCATATGCTTTAAAAAAATTGCACTTCCTCTTACGAAGATAAAGACCTTAGGTTTTATTTAATCCAAATGTTCCTATTTATGTTAATGTTCATATTTATGCATATTTCTCGCTATGTGTAATTTACATATCAGAACTATTCATTGCATTTTTTTTCTTTCTTTCAGAATCAATAAGTAGACTACAATTTGGTTATATCTACAATAACGTATTTAATTCACTAAGCTATTTTGTAAAAACGTATAGCCTATTGTACCATCAAAATATGAAATCAATCGTTTTTCATTCATTATCTATGATGCCACATTACGAGCTTTTTATACCTTGTGGAGACCAACGTCTTACATCTTTCTCATGTCCGTCCATCTATTTTAAAGCTCAATTTTCCAGCAAGATGGCGAAGATGTAGAATCTTCCCTCGGTTTATATCCAACATAATTTCCTATGGGAATTCGTAACAATTTTCTCTACGGCAAAAGAGTTCTTAGCCCTTAATCTAAGCCTCCCCTCAAAGCTTGAAGAACATCCCCTGTCGTCCTTCCACTCGATGTTACCCCTCGACAAGGGGACAAGGTAACAGATCGCCGGAGGTGAATTTTAAAAATTATATTTCTTTTCTCCCAAATTTTAATGCTGGGATACGACTTTAACTTCTCGGGGCAATTCAACATTAACAATGTAAATACACAACAAAAGAAGTTCAGTTCTGTGGTAAGTCGATATAACCAGCGTTCTGAAAATTAGTGGACGCTGATTTTCAGCAGATTCACTCTTGCCCCAGCCGTTCGAGTCAGTTTCAAGAAAATTGCAATGTTGGAACGGACAACAGAGTTCATATCCTGGCGAGCTGTAGTGCATTATCGTGGGCGAAGATAAAGTTAGATTAAGTTTCCTCGGTGAACACCTGTTGCCCTCCTTAGCTTATTATCTGTTATCATCAGTACCACCATTATTAGCGTAATCAACATGGATCAACAACAAACCCTTAGTGTGAAGAGCACATTTATGGAAATACGATGCAATCGCAAGGCAAAAGAAGCAATAAGAGAAACAAAAGTAGGATTGAATGGAAAGAAACTATCCAATAGGAAAGAACCAATAATCAAATAAAAGAACAAATTATAAAGAGGAAGAAGGTAAAAACAAGGAAGAGAAGAAAAGGAAAAGAAATAAGGAACAAAAAAAGAAAACGAAAATTAAAATGGATATATAAAACAGAGAAGGTAAATTAGGAAGGAAAGAAAGAAAGAAAGAAAGAAAGAAGAAACACAAGTGACCAAAGAAGAGACAAAGAGAAAGATAGAAACAAAGAAGAGAGACAGTGAAGAAAGGAAACTAAGAAGAGAGCCAGTGAAGAAAGAAAACTAAGAAGAGAGACAGTGGAGGAAGGAAACTAAGAAGAGAGACAGTGAAGGAAGGAAACTAAGAAGAGAGAGAGTGGAGGAAGGAAACTAAGAAGAGAGACAGTCAAGGAAGGAAAATAAGAAGAGAGACAGTGAAGGAAGGAAATTAAGAAGACAGACAGTGAAGTAAGGAAACTAAGAAAAGAGACAGTGAAGGAAGGAAATTAAGAAGAGAGACAGTGAAGGAAGGAATTTAAGAAGACAGACAGTGAAGTAAGGAAACTAAGAAGAGAGACAGTGAAGGAAGGAAACTAAGAAGAGAGACAGTGAAGGAAGGAAACTAAGAAGAGAGACAGTGGAGGAAGGAAACTAAGAAGAGAGACAGTCAAGGAAGGAAAATAAGAAGAGAGACAGTCAAGGAAGGAAAATAAGAAGAGAGACAGTGAAGGAAGGAAATTAAAAAGAGAAACAGTGAAGGAAGGAAACTAAGAAGAGAGACAGTGAAGGAAGGAAACTAAGAAGAGAGACAGTGGAGGAAGGAAACTAAGAAGAGAGACAGTGAAGGAAGGAAACTATGAAGAGAGAGAGTGGAGGAAGGAAACTAAGAAGAGAGACAGTCAAGGAAGGAAAATAAGAAGAGAGACAGTGAAGGAAGGAAATTAAAAAGAGAGACAGTGAAGGAAGGAAACTAAGAAGAGAGACAGTTAAGGAAGGAAACTAAGAAGAGAGACAGTGGAAGAAGGAAACTAAGAAGAGAGACAGTGAAGGAAGGAAACTAAGAAGAGAGAAAGTGGAGGAAGGAAACTAAGAAGAGAGACAGTCAAGGAAGGAAAATAAGAAGAGAAACAGTGAAGGAAGGAAATTAAAAAGAGACAGTGAAGGAAGGAAACTAAGAAGAGAGACAGTGAAGGAAGGAAACTAAGAAGAGAGACAGTGGAGGAAGGAAACTAAGAAGAGAGACAGTGAAGGAAGGAAACTAAGAAGAGAGACAGTGGAGGAAGGAAACTAAGAAGAGAGACAGTGGAGGAAGGAAAATAAGAAGAGAGACAGTGAAGGAAGGAAATTAAAAAGAGAGACAGTGAAGGAAGGAAACTAAGAAGAGAGACAGTGAAGGAAGGAAACTAAGAAGAGAGACAGTGGAGGAAGCAAACTAAGAAGAGAGACAGTGAAGGAAGGAAACTAAGAAGAGAGAGAGTGGAGGAAGGAAACTAAGAAGAGAGACAGCCAAGGAAGGAAAATAAGAAGAGAGACAGTGAAGGAAGGAAATTAAAAAGAGAGACAGTGAAGGAAGGAAACTAAGAAGAGAGACAGTGAAGGAAGGAAACTAAGAAGAGAGACAGTGGAGGAAGGAAACTAAGAAGAGAGACAGTGAAGGAAGGAAACTAAGAAGAGAGAGAGTGGAGGAAGGAAACTAAGAAGAGAGACAGTCAAGGAAGGAAAATAAGAAGAGAGACAGTGAAGGAAGGAAATTAAAAAGAGACAGTGAAGGAAGGAAACTAAGAAGAGAGGCAGTGAAGGAAGGACACTAAGAAGGGAGACAGTGAAGGAAGGAAACTAAGAAGAGAGATAGTGGAGGAAGGAAACTAAGAAGAGAGACAGTAAAGGAAGAAACTGAGAAGAGAGACAGTGAAGGAAGGAAACTAAGAAGAGAGACAGTGAAGAAAGGAAACAAATAAGAGAGACAGTGATGGAAGGAAGGAAACTAAGAAGAGACACAGAGAAAAAAGGAATCAAAGAAGAGACATAGAATGAAGGAAACAAAGAAGAGACATAGAAAGAAGGAAACAAAGAAGAGGGAGTGAAGGAAAGAAACTAAGAAGAGAGACAGTGAAGGAAGGAATCTAAGAAGAGAGACAGTGAAGGAAGGAAACTAAGAAGAGAGACAGTGGAGAAAGGAAACTAAGAAGAGAGACAGTGGAGGAAGGAAACTAAGAAGAGAGAGACAGTGAAGGAAGGAAACTAAGAAGAGAGACAGTGAAGGAAGGACACTAAGAAGAGAGACAGTGAAGGAAGGAAACTAAGAAGAGAGATAGTGGAGGAAGGAAACTAAGAAGAGAGACAGTAAAGGAAGGAAACTGAGAAGAGAGACAGTAAAGGAAGGAAACTAAGAAGAGAGACAGTGAAGAAAGAAAACAAAGAAGAGAGACAGTGAAGGAAGGAAGGAAACTAAGAAGAGACACAGAGAAAAAAGGAATCAAAGAAGAGACATAGAATGAAGGAAACAAAGAAGAGACATAGAAAGAAGGAAACAAAGAAGAGGGAGTGAAGGAAAGAAACTAAGAAGAGAGACAGTGAAGGAAGGAATCTAAGAAGAGAGACAGTGAAGGAAGGAAACTAAGAAGAGAGACAGTGAAGGAAGAAAACTAAGAAGAGGCAGAGAAGGAATAAAACAAAAAGGCAGAGGAAAGGAAGGAACTAAGAGGAGAAAAATGTTAGCAAGCAGAAGAAAGAAAGGAGAAAAAGAGGATTAAAGAAAATAGAGAAAGAAACTAAAGATGAAAATGAAGAAAAAGTGGAAGAAATGAAGGAAGAAAGAAGGAAAAAAACAAAACTATAACTGGAAAAGAGAAGCAAAGCAGAAACGAAGAGGTAGAAGGGTAAGGAAAGGTAATTACCAAAGTAAAGAAGAGAGACAAGAGAGAGGAGACAGAAAGGATGAGAGAAAAGAGATGAGAGGAAAGAAAAGACAAGACGAAAAAAGAGTAACAAGAAAATGTGAAATTACAAAGAAAACGAAGAATTTAAAGACGTCAATGAAGGAAGTGGAATTCCTAAAGCAAGACAAAAACGCTAAAGACGGGAAGAGAAAAAATACAAAGACACTGGAAGAGAAAAGGCAAACAAAAAGAAAAGAAAAAAATAATGAAAGGCTGTCTCAAGCCAAATTCATCAAAATGGCTGGTAGTCACGCAAGACAATCTTGCTGTTCCTTTCTGGGGTATTCCGTCCGTCTGAGGAACGTGCACAAGAGTTGAGACGCAGACGGAGACATAAAAGACACGTGGGACACCCACATCAGGGCGAAGACGCTGCAGCCCGCCCCATTATACACATTTGCGGAGCGTTTTTATCGCAAAGCTACTGCAGCCCAGTGGGAGGGCGCACAGCCCCTCAAGGCAGGAGCCCATAAATGCAAGAAAAATAGTGTTTAATTTTCATTAAATTTAATGGAGAGTGTTAAGCTTACATGTCCTATCATACCCTGCTCGCACGTGTTTAGCTTCGGGAGATCAGCTACCTTGATAGCGGCGCAAGAAACAACGAAGGTTCCCAACTCATGGTGCGCGGATCGCCTACGTCACAGCTGTAAAAATCCAGAGAACCCCGGTTCAGAGACGAATTCAAAACCCTAGCAGGTCCGTCTTATACTTATAGAGTGTAACTTCTCAATACCAATATAATTTATTACAAAAATACATATTAAATACATTAACAATACATTTAAAAGCTATTATACAGAGTGTAAGGGGTATAAGTGCCGTCCTTTGCATAGCCGTCGGGGACGGTCTACAGCAGTGATGTCAAAGCAGGCGCATTTTTTCTGACCTTGGCGTCGTGTGCGGGCAGCAAGCGCTTAGTATGGAAAGAGGAAGGGTTGTGTCTATGAATAAGCAGCCTGTTGGATTAAGAAAACAGAGGTGCACAAACTTCAAACGGAACGTGAAATTTTATGTCGTTATTTTTATATACCTTCTTTCTGTTTAATAATATCTATATTGTCTGTAAAACAAAAGTACTAACACTGATTTCTTAATATTGCATTTGTATTTTAAATCTTAATAACATAATAGAGAGTTAAGAAGGAATATTCACTTAAATTCCATAGTAGTATAATATTATACTGTATTAAGTGGATGAAACACATCATTTATAATGAAAGTGATATTCCAAAGAAAGAGATTGAGTATGACATAAGTTGGAATTTATATTGATGATATCTTTAGCCTTACAAAAGTAATCAATAAACTAATCAAAACAATATTACAGTACAAAGCAAAGTTACCTAGGTACTGTATCTGTTTTAAGTGTAACTAATATTACATAACAAAACTCTTATCGCATTACGCTTTTAAGGTGATATTTGTGAGCAACTTCCTATCATCAGAATATTAAATTATTTTCTCGAAATCTGCTGAAGCTATAGAGCTGACATTTTTACAACACATGGGCACGTATCTTTTGCTTATGATGTAACAGTAGTTGCTTTGTTAATTCATTTCCTTACAAACGATTTCCATAGGAATATTTCAAAATTTTCAATACACTATCTTCAGTAATACGTATTTACGGTATATTAGATTTACCAAAACATTCTGTAAGGCTACTAAATAAATAGGCCTATATCTGAAAATTTCACTTTTCTATCAAGAAAAGTTGATAAAATATTTCTTTTGAACAAAAAAATCAACTTGTGAAAAATTAACATTAAAATTAAAACTTGCATTCGTATAATGCACTTACTGTATACTTCTCGGACAAATCTAAAAAATAACATGGATACAGTTTTAATAAGTTCTCTTCCCTTTATCTATTGAATCAGTGCTGGCCATCCCTGAATATAGCTCTACCAAGCGACATATACTACCTCCTTCGTCTGTCTCTTTCCTTTCCGCTGTAAAGTGCTCAGGCTCTCCTGAGCTCTAAAGCGCGCGCTTGCTTCTATGGGCATCAATTGACATGACTGCAATACACAGTAGAGAACATATTACTACACAGCTATAAAAAAAAATCCAGAGAACCCTGGTTCCGGAGACTAATTCAAAATCCTAGCACATCTGTCTTATACTTACAGAGTGAAACTTTTCAATACCAATATCATTTATTACAAAAATACATATTAACTACATTAAATTGATTAATTGTCTTCCTTGATAAATTTTCGTACTTCTCAATGTATAAATAATTATCATTGCTCTACTATCTGCGGTATCATCTAATCGTTTCTGAATGGTATGTGGAGTGCAAAACGGATTCTAAATAAAGAACTACAAATAATAAGAAGTCCTTCACTTAGTTAAAGAACAAGCTGTAGCAATTACGTAGAGTCATGAATAGAAGAGACATAACGAGGATTCCTGATAGCTACTAGTGTTTGGGAACGCCCAGTAGACTGAGGTCATTAATTAGGGGTCAGCCGGGGTAGTTAGGCTTCTTGAGTGACAGGACTCGCTGCTATAATCACCCTCCACGCCTCACAAACAGAGCACCTGTTCACAATAGAGCGCCATGGCAACGTAACCAAGGACAGAATTAAATTGAGTCTACTACTCTTCACTAAAAAATGTACTCGCTTACAAAAGAGATTATTTTCATGAATGTTTAATTGATGATTTTTCTTGATTACTCCTCTTCACTTGAGTGTTAGGCCATATAGTTTCTTTAGTCAGTAAGGGAGTGAAGATTCGTCTTCGATACAGGGAAATGGTACACTTTTCGTCAGTTATAATTTGACTACAATTGAACACTTTTTTTCTCAGAATCTATTGGTCCTTTGTAAATAAAAATCGGCATACTTTATATATCCGTAAATTACTGAGCAATTTTTTTATTTTTGAAAATTGAATCTTTTTTTTTTAATTATGGAAATTTTTGGAGTGTTTTGTTTTGCCAGATAATCTTCATAGTCATATAACTCAAAAATTTACTTTAATGAAAATTTGCATACGTATGATTCTCCCATTAGGATCTTTAATGTACAGTAGTGGCAGAAAAACCGGACCGACCCTTGTAACTGACTTCAGAGCCTTATTCAATCCAGAGCACGATAGACTGGTAACTAAGACTTTCGTGGTTCGAATCCTACCTGGGAAGGAAACTTCTTTTTGTTCCTTATTCAAATTTATTTCCAATACTTTTCGCTTCCCGGTAAAATTCATGTTCTGGGAATAATAAGTTAATTAAGTAGTAAAATATCGCTGCAATCGAAAAGTATTGGGAATAAATCTGAATAAGGAACAAAAAGAAAGTTTCCTTCCCAAGCAGGATTCGAACCACGAAAGTCTTAGTTACCAGTCTATCGTGCTCTGCAGTGAACAAGGCTCTGAAATAGCTACAATGGTCGGTCCGGTTTTTTTGCCACTACTGTACATTCTATATTTAATTAAAAAAAAATAATATTGTTTTCATGCCATTTTTTATTTGATTAACATTATTTTTGTAAAATAAACTGTACGTCCTGCATTAAGTCTAAAGATAAAGTATGTTGTTCACATAGGAACTTATAGAAGCATGTAAACTTTCATTGAAGTACCTTGAGTACTTTTTGAGCTATCGTGTAAACGCTGACCGGTTGAACAAAATATTCCACAAATTTTCATCACCATCTTCTTCTTCTTATTCTTCTCTCTATCACGTATTAAGCCTGGTGGCCTCTTACGGTCTCACGCCATCGTTTCAGTGGACGGCCCGAAGATCTTGTTCCTAAAGGGCGGTAATTTAGTTCTTATCGTGGTATCCTTGTTCTAGGCATCCTACGAGATTTCTATTTCTGTCTATAATTTTGAATTTTATATAAAATTGGGTCAATATTTAATTCTTTCAAAATATCCAAATATGTCTTCTTGTCTAATCTAGTATAGCCAGCAATTCTTCTTAAAAACTTCATTTCATTGGCAGTGATTCGGTGTTAATCACATTTACGAATGGTCCAAGCTTCACTTCCATACACGAGAACAGGTCTCGCCACTGACTTATAGGCTTTAATTCTAGTATGTTTCTGGACAAGAGAAGGTTTGAAAATGTTATTAACGGTATTCAAATACAAATTTTCATAATTATAAAAAAAATAAAATTATCTTGTTATGTAGGCTTTCACGGCCGAAGTCTATAGATCTAGATTCGTTTTTCGGGCTGAGAGGTCGTGATCTATTGGTTGATTTTCTACCACACGTTTCATCTGCTCCTGCGGCAGATATCTGTAGTGTTGTATTCGAGGTCGCAAAACTCTTCTCGGCATACCTGAGGCAACTGATCCTGTGGCTGAATGAATGAATGAATGAATGAATTAATTAATTAATTAATTAATTAATTAATTAATTAATGAGAGAGGGAAGTGGGAGGAGAAACTTTAAAGGGTACGCGAAAACACGTCCTTGCAAGGGGCGGAGTTGGGGCTGTGAAAAACTGAATATGTGAGCTCCAAGCCTCTTAGCCACTTGTCTCACTTCGGGTTTCGCAGCCCCAGTGAAGGAGCGCTAGGAATTTCGAGGGGGAAAGCCGAAAATGGACGTAACTGTTTAGCTACAATATACGGAGGGTGGAGGGGAAGAAATACAGCGACCTGATCCGAAGGAAGGCTGTGTCTGAGTGAATGAGTGGGGGGAAGTGGGAGGAGAAACTTTAAAGGTACGTGAAAACACGTCCTTTTTTGCAAGGGGGGAGTTGGGGCTGTGAAAAACTGAATATGTGAGCTCCAAGCCTCTTGGTCACTTGTCTCACTTCGGGTTTCGCCGCCCTAGTGAAGGAGCGCTAGAAATTTCCAGTGGGTAAGCCGAAAATGGACGTAACTGATTAGCTACAACATACGGGGGGGGAGGGGCAGAAGTACAGCGACCTGATCCGGAGGAGAGACGCGATGAAGGAGAAGTCTAGGCACGAAACGGTAATAGCCAGTTTTGCTGTTTGAAGATTCGAACGCGTAGGGATTAATCTTACAATAGCCAATTGGCTCTTTGATGATTTTTCTCAGATCAGGAGACCAGCCAATTGGCTCCTTGATGACACCAGTGATCTGTACAAGGGGACGATTGAACCCTGCCAGGGCCCGAGTTCGATGTGAACAATCATTAATCTTGAGCCGTCACCAATGTCTGGGGAAGTGAATGCAGGTCCGTGGCCCATTTCTTTTAGGGCTCATCCCGACATTTGTCTTAACGCCTTAGGAAAACCACGGAAAAACCTTAGGCAGGATGAGATGTCTCAATTTCAGAGACTAGCCAGTTGGCTCTTAGGTAAAATGACTTGATTCGATGGATGTAGACTAGCCAATTGGCTCTATTACAACTCCATCGATCAGCAAAACGGATTTATTGGGGACGATATGTTAGCTCAAGTTATTTAACCATCATAACGGTATTAGCCAATTGGCTTTTTGATGGTTTCTGTCAGATCCGGAGACTAGTCAATTGACTCTTCACTCCGTAGACCTGTAAGAGGGATAGAATGGAGTTAGAGCAGGCCATTTCACAGCGGTTGCTTATTAGAAAGGCTAGGATCATACCGGCCAAGGCCAGATATGTCTGGAATGAATGAGTGCGGGGAAGTGGGAGGAGAAACTTTAAAGGTACGTGAAAACACGTCCTTTTTGCAAGGGGGGAGTTGGGGCTGTGAAAAACTGAATATGTGAGCTCCAAGCCTCTTGGCCACTTGTCTCACTTCGGGTTTCGCCGCCCCAGTGAAGGAGTGCTTATTAGATTAAGTCATGAATTAATAATCTACTACCTTAATCTGGGAGTGACACCTGCCTCCCTGTTTTCCTGTCTTAAGAGAATAGCTAGTGGACCTGTCTGGTGTCTTCAATTAGAAAAGCTGGTTGTGCGGGCGTATTTATAGAGCATCTAGCGTGCCGAGGCCTGTTGTCGCTGCGGTCCGCGCCGGTTAGTCCGCTGCTCCTGTTCTGGGTTCCGTCATTCTGTTGTTGTGAATTCTTGTATGTTCTGTTTAGGACCGGGTACCAATATTTGTTTAGTTTTACGCCTTCTTCCTTGCGATTAAAGTTGTTGTCATGTTTATAGGTACGCCGGGAAGAGTTTTGCGACCTCGAATACAACACCACTGATGATGTCTGCCGCAGGAGCAGATGAAACGCCTGGTAGAAAATCAACCAACAGACCACAGCCTCTCAGCCCGAAAAACGAATCTAGATCTAATAATAAAATAGTTTTTCAAAAAGCATTAAAACTGTTTAGTGATGTCCAGATAGGGTTATTATTTACTAATATATACACTAACTTTATAGTTACTATAAAAAAAAGTGGAGGCTACCTACCAATGCAATGAAAAACGAAACTTAATTTTCGGAGAGAAAAACAAAATTCATTTCTAGCCTACAATACAGTCATTCATGCATTCACATAAAGATTACTGAATAGCCCCACCCTCTCTATAATAATAATAATAATAATAATAATAATAATAATAATAATAATAATAATAATAATAATAATAATAATAATAATAATAATAATAATAATAGAAAAATATTGAATGTGCTATATTAAACATTTTAAGTTTGTTACTTTAATTGTACGTATTGTGTACCATGGATTGTACACTGAAGGAAAATATTTTCAAATAGAGATAACAATTTTAAAAAGCTGGTAATTTACATCAGAAACAATTTAATATCTGTTAACACGACCATGCATATGTATTTCTACCACAAACTGGGAATGGAATGGTCCGCGCCGGTTAGTCCGCTGCTCCTGTTCTGGGTTCCGTCATTCTGTTGTTGTGAATTCTTGTATGTTCTGTTTAGGACCGGGTACCAATATTTGTTTAGTTTTACGCCTTCTTCCTTGCGATTAAAGTTGTTGTCATGTTTATAGGTACGCCGGGAAGAGTTTTGCGACCTCGAATACAACACCACTGATGATGTCTGCCGCAGGAGCAGATGAAACGCCTGGTAGAAAATCAACCAACAGACCACAGCCTCTCAGCCCGAAAAACGAATCTAGATCTAATAATAAAATAGTTTTTCAAAAAGCATTAAAACTGTTTAGTGATGTCCAGATAGGGTTATTATTTACTAATATATACACTAACTTTATAGTTACTATAAAAAAAAGTGGAGGCTACCTACCAATGCAATGAAAAACGAAACTTAATTTTCGGAGAGAAAAACAAAATTCATTTCTAGCCTACAATACAGTCATTCATGCATTCACATAAAGATTACTGAATAGCCCCACCCTCTCTATAATAATAATAATAATAATAATAATAATAATAATAATAATAATAATAGAAAAATATTGAATGTGCTATATTAAACATTTTAAGTTTGTTACTTTAATTGTACGTATTGTGTACCATGGATTGTACACTGAAGGAAAATATTTTCAAATAGAGATAACAATTTTAAAAAGCTGGTAATTTACATCAGAAACAATTTAATATCTGTTAACACGACCATGCATATGTATTTCTACCACAAACTGGGAATGGAATTAGAACAAAGGAGGGTGGGGCGACGCCAAAGATTGTGGGCCCATATGTTCTCTACAGGATTCCCGGCGATAGTATTTAATCATCGATTCAAATTCGCAAAGCGGTAGTAACTTTCAACAAAGGAGAACATATGGTATGGATGCAAATTTCCGGTCCCGTAATTCGGTTAATTCCAAGAGAAAACTGAAGGGAGGGTAAAAAAAAATGTTCGAGAATCTCTGAACCAATTGAACTGGCAGCTTCAATTCTGTCCCCTTTGTTCCATTGCTACTCAATTCCCTTTCAACATAAAGCTAAAATCAAACTTAATTTTTACCCACTAGCTTTTTTTTTTACAAAAAACTAGAAAGCTAGGTCAAGCGTAGCAAGCCATTTGCCCAACTACAAACACGGACAGCCCTCTATGTGCCCCCACGCACGCTCACACATTCACACACGTCACCTACAATCAGCCTGCCTAGGCCAGCGCCGCCACCACTCTGCTTGCATTATTAATGGAAAACAACGTAGAAACGAGTTCCGTCTGCCTATGCACGTCTACCAACCTTACACATCCTAAACTCCGATATATTATGCATGCCAAGGGGATATTTCTTTCTAACGTAACAGATCTTTAACAGGCATGCTTGCAATTTATAAATAAACTGTGAAGATACCTTGCACAAACTTTCTTATATCCTACAATTACAGAGGGACAGAGAGACACAACGGATAAACTAGTACGTTGAACACGGGCGAGAGATGTTTTAAAAATTAAAAATGAGGAGAAATGGATGTACTGAAGAAACAACTTTAATGCAATACGAATACTTTCTCAAATACCTAGGAGTGTACTTAAACTCCAAACTTTCTTGGGGAGAGCATGTTGATAATGTTACGGGTAAAGCATGGAGGGCACTTCACTTTATTATGAGAATCTTGAGAAAGGCTAGCCTCAAATCGAGGGAAATAGCATATCTAACGTTAGTGCGACCGTTAATGGATTACGGAACTACATGTTGGGATCCCTATAGAATATATCAGGTAAATTTCTTAGAAAGAATCCAGTATAGGGCAGCTAAATTTGTTAAAGATAAAAGAGAATATGGAAACGATACGATAAAAGAACTGAAATGGGAAACTTTGGAAAACAGACTTACGAAAACTAGAATAATATCACTGTATAGAGCACATCTAGGTCAAAAAGCATGGGTAGACATAACGCCTCGGTTAGAAAAGCCAACGTACTATGGTAGGAACGATCATGATTTTAAAATCAAATGTAGGAAACAGAAAACGGATATAGGTACATTCTCATTGTTAAATAGAACTATAAATGATTGGAATGACCTACCTGCAGCGGTCTTCCTTAAGGAGATTCAAGAATAACTTAAAAAGTTGTGTATAAAGTGCAAATTAAAATTAAGGTGACATGTATTTATTTAGCCTGACGAGTTACTTCCTTGGTTTGAATTGTAAATTATTTAAAAATGGCGTGTAAGAGGGTCTTAGACTAGAAATGTTTAACTTAAATGTAGTTCTGTTTATAAGTATGCATAAGGGTGTAATTATTTGACATATTTGAACTGTTGTATCAGTGAAGCGAGGTGAATCAGTGAAGTTATTGTTTTACAGTGCTGTGAACAGTTCCGATCAATGATAATTTATAGCGTCAATGAAATGTGTTCTATAGTGTCAGTGAAATGTGTTATATAGTGTCAGTGAAATGTGTCCTAAAGTGTTAGTGAAATGTGTCCTAAAGTGTCAGTGAAATGCGTCATAGTGCCACTACAGTGAGTGAGATGAGAGTAAAGTGAAAGACTATTGAAACTTATGTAGACCCTATACATATGTAGGTTGTATTGTAAAATTAGGCATTTTATTTATGTTTTATCATTAATTGTAATTATTGTGTTAAATTGTATTGTGTATTCTTAGTGTATTGTGTATATAATTGTATTGTGTATTTTAAATTTTATTGTGTATTGTTTATGATTTTATTGTGTATTGTTTATCATTTTATTTTGTATTGTTTATATTGTGTATACCACTGCCACCGTGCTTGCCCACTTGCAGTGTAAATAAATACATAGGCTACAATGTAAACTCGAAACAAGTGTAATTCTATTCTGTGAAAAATCTACAGAAAAAAGTAAAAGTATGTGCGTCTCAAAAGAACCAATAAGATGTAAACTGGAAATAAAAAAGAAATGATCGAACAGGTGATGAGTTTCAGATACCTCTGAGTGGATATAACGAGTGATCGTCATATAATAAATGAAGTAAGACATCGAACATAAAAGGCAGCAAAAATTTCAGGATGTCTACGTGATGTGATCTGGAAAAATAAATACCTTAATACAGAAAGTAAAGTAAAAATATATAAAACAGCAGTTAGACCAATTATTCTATAGTCTCGTCGCTCTAATTTCCGACAGCCAATCGCGTTGCAGGTCGGCTACATTTAAACGTGTGCGTCTTGTGATTCGCTGAGGAAGACGTTATTCATTTCTTAAGGCTCGATAAATACTTAATATAATCGCCCGCCATTTTGGCTCTTTCGTTGGCGTTCGCAGAAAGCACACGAAGACATTATTTGCCGCTCAATTATTTGCTGAATTACAGTGCGTTTGATTTATTATCATAGGAGCTACGACATGATAATGTTTAACGGTGTGGCAAATAGATTCCTCGCCTGGTAGCTCGGCAACGAAAGAACAAAAATGACGAACGATACTACCTACCTAGACTTTATAGAGCCTTCACTTCCTAAGACGTAAGCAAAGAGGAGGAGTCACGCCGGGAATAACAGCGTCGCGACTATATCATATGGTACAGAAACTAGAGTAGAAACTAGTAAAAGTAAACAACTTATGAGGACAACAGAAATGACCACATTAAGAACAAAACTAGGAAAAACAAGATTAGATAAAGTAAAAAATGAAACAGTCCGACAAGAATGTGATATAATGGATGTGATTAAATTCACAAAAGTAAGGAGACGAGAATTGAATTTCCATGCAGAACGAGCATAAATAGATTTATCAGATCTGCCAAAGATTTTATACCACGTGGGAGGGGGACAAGAGGTCGTCCAAAGAAGAGATGGAAAGAAGGATGTCTTTCATCTCCGTCAGACCAAGTGTGAAGACAAACAAGCGAAAGCTTAAACAGAATAAGAAGAAGAAGAAGAAGAAGAAAGTTAACTCTTTCAGAAGACTTGCATACTTATTTACAAATGGCTTTTGGAGATCATTACCGCCCTCACATAAGCTCGCCATCGGTCCCTATACTGAGCAAGATTAATCCAATCCCTAGTATCGTATCCCACCTCCTTCAAATCCATTTTAATATTATCCTCCCATCTAAGTGAAGAATTATGTTGTGTCAGTGAAGTGTGTTGTGTCAGTGAAACGTGTTCCTGTCAGTGAAGATTTATAGTTTATAGTGGCAATGCAAAGTATTTGAACAGTGAAATGTGTTTGAAGTGTTAGCCAAATCAGGATAGAATCAGTGAAATGTGTCGTAGTACCAGTGCAGTGAGTGAGTTGACAGCGAAATGAGTGTAGTGTTGAAAGGTACTTTTGCAGATATGAACATATCATACTCGTGGGTTTTAGTTCGAACTTAGGTTTAAGATACAAATTAGATTTACTTTAAATGTTATTTTAAGTGATCGTGCTTCATTTAATTTAGGATGTTCCCTGTTATTATTATTATTATTATTATTATTATTATTATTATTATTATTATTATTATTATTATTGTCATTATAAATTGTTGTTAGTATTAATTATCAGTATTATTAATTGTATTTTTTATTAATTGTGTTTATTATTGTCATTATTGAGTGTAATCAGTTACCACTGCCACCGGGTATATACCCATTGCAGTGTGAATACATACATACATACATACATACATACATACATACATACATACATACATACATACATACATACATACATACATTACATACATACATTACATACATACATACATACATACATACATACATACATACATACATACATACATACATACATACATACAAGTCTCGGCCTCCCCAAAGGTCTTCTTCCCTTAGGACTCCCAACTAACACTCTATATGCATTTCTGTATTCGCCCACACGTACTACAGGCCCTGCCAATCTCAAACGTCTGGATTTAATGTTCCTAACTACGTTAAGCGAAGGATACAATGCTCGCAGTTCTGAGTTGTGTAACTTCCTCCATTCTCCTGTAACTTCAACCCTCTTGGCCTCCTAAGCACATTACTCTCGAACACCCTTAACCTCTGTTCCTCTCTGAAAGAGATGTAATAAATGAAGACAAAAGTGTAACTTTTTTTAAGTTTTTCTCTCAACCCATTAAGAGCAAATGCTGAATAAATTTCGGCGCTGGACCCTGGACTCATTTCACTGGAAGTATCACATTCATTTAACTCAGACGCAGTTGATAAAGTGTCATAAAATAAAAAAACGTCTTTTCTATAGTTCATCGGAAAGAATGTGATGTGATTATTTTGAACGTTTTAGCTTTCTTAGTTGCTATAGAGTTTAGACGCAAAATTCTGTTGTAATAGGCCTATATTTTATACGCAATAAATGTACCACGTTAGTAGCCAATGATTTTATTCCTATCGGTAGAAAAAGTACAGTAGTTAAAATCTTTTAAACCACCTTACAGGGCTCGAAACTGCGTACCCAAAATCAAGAGACAAGCACACAGGTGTTAATCACTAGATACTGAAGGTTAAAATTATACAGGGTGTATCTAAATTAGACAGACAAAATTAGAGAGCAGATAGATAACCTTCGTGGAAGCATATTTTGATAAGGAACCCATGGGCTGCGACGCTTCTTTTCATTGCAAAAAGGCGGGAACGCATAATCACTCTTTTCAGTCCAAGAGGGGTGTATCATTACTACTGTCACTCGGTTTGTTTACGTCCGGAGCCCAGTATCATTTGGTATCAATTACTTTGAAATAGTTTGTTTACTAGGAGAGGAGACTTCAGAGTAGGATGGGAAATATAAACTGCTGTGACCTGCGTCACCTTATCGTAATCGCTAAGGCGGTCAGTGGCGATTTATTAGGAAAGCGCTTGGTTAACGTGAGAGACTCGAAAACTTTTATTCAATTTGGAAAATTAATTCGGCAGCTTTAATCATAAACCTCTTTACTATTTCTCCATCATTGAATTGATTTAAATCACAGGCGAGAAATTCCGTAACTAGCCAATAATATTCCATCACGTTGTCCACGTTTATTTTCTTGAATATTCTAGCGTTTCTCAAGATTACTTAATAGATTTGCACGTTCTCGGCCTAAAATAATTTCAGAAAATCATATTTCGTTTTCTATGCACATTGGATATTTTTTTTATAAATTTCTTTTATAAATAATACGTACAAACAACATTTAATTCCTCGTACCTTTTAATGCAGCGTGTTTAAGGTATAATGTCGTATTTAGTATACTAAGCAAATGTTAAGATCATAAATTTTCTTGGGAATAGTACGAAAAATAACATTTAATTTGTCTTACCTTCTAATTCAGCATGTTCTTTATGACATAAGGAGTAATGTCGTTGTATATTAAATTAATACCTAATAGGATTTTCGAGCATAACATACATCGTATGTTCTCCCCTTCTAAACAGCAAAAAAAACTCTTCCCCCCATTTCTCATGAAATAATCGTTTTCTAACGCGTACACACTACTTTGATAATGTCATTATGCCATCACTGATATTGCTTATGAAACTGATATAGAACCTGCCCACGCCTAGGAGCTACGTGAAGGAGGAACGGGGACTGTGAAGATGATGTCACTCAGAGCGATAAGCTCTGTGAAGGTCAGTGAAGCACAAATACACAAGTAAGGCACGATGCCCATCTATGGATTACAGCACGTTTGTTTACTTCCATTAGTAAGACCTCTTGTTATCCGCGTTATTCGTCCACGTAGTTTAGTACTTGTATTGCACTCATTCTGTTGTAATGTTCAGTACAGTTTAATGCGTCGATGGTTTCGTTTTTCTGTACGTATTTTTCTTTGTTTGCATTAACACACAGAATCACTTGTTATTTGCACATACCTACTTATTTTATTCCTACCTGTAATTCCTTCTTGCACTGAAACGAAGCATCGCAGCCCATGGCTTAACAAAATATGCTTTCACGAAGATTATCTATCTGTTCTCTAATTTTGTCGGTCTAATTTAGAGACATCCAGTATTAAACTATTTGCTTTCATTAAGTTTATAACAATGAATTCTGATGTTTATTTTAACTTCAAAATGGCTGTTTTTGACTAAAAGTGATTTCCTTTTAATTACGTTGTTCTGATATAACTGTAACATACCATTCTTGTGTAAAAATGAAATGAAATTAATGTATCTTGTTTATTAAAGGGAGTTTAAATGAGTTAATAGGTCTCGTAGCATAGGCTACAATAGTATAATCCGGATAAAATGTCCCTGCTGCAAACAATGGTGGCGATTCCAGAGACAAAATATAATCCTGAAGGTGAAAGGTCAGGGAATAAACATCTGTATGATATATTTCTACACATTATGGTCTGTTACGCAATAAATAGTCAATCCCTGTCAATATACTAATTGCCCAGAACCGCAGAAACAAAATTCTATCAATAGGTCATGGTGAGAGCCAGATCCCAACTAATCAATACAACTGAAATGAGCAGTTCCACCACTGGCGTCCACCAATATCATCAAACTTCATCCCAATGTACCAGCTTCTTTCCCCTCTGATGTACTGCAATGGAACTCAAGACTTCCAAATAAAAGACGTAATTAAAAGGAGTTGAAATTATTTTCTTAAAAAAAAAAAAAAAAAGAAGTAAAATACACAAGTTTAATTTAAAAGACAAATGACAAAGTACAGTCAACTCCGGATATAGTGAACTCGGTTATAGTGAACATTCGGCTATAGTGAACCTAAATCGTTGGTCCCGCATACATTAAAAAGTACGTTAATATTTCCATTTATAGTCAACCCTCGCTTCGGTTATAGTGAACCTTGTATTGTCGGACCATCGGATCTGTGCCCCCGTAAGATATGCGAACTGAACCCTAATTCCTTCTCAGCCCCGGTAATTCATTTCTCTCCCAGCATTCCTATCTCTCTCTTTTATTTCCCTCTCCCCCACTACTCACAATTTTGAACCTTCTTGCTGGACAGTTTATTTGCACTTGCAATCCAGAGTTGTCAACTCAACATGAATACTGTAGCACGGAGTGGCGAAAGAAATATTATTAAGTAATAATAATAATAATAATAATAATAGTAATAATAATAATAATCCGTGGCGCTACAGCCCGTGAAGGGCCTAGACCGACCAGCCGGCTGCTGGCCTCACGCCCATATGTCGAAGCAGAGGTGGACGATCATCCAACCACAATGGAGGTATCGTGTGGTTAGCACAATGACCCCCCCAGCCGTTATAGCTAGCATTCGCACTAAATTTCGCTACCTATCGTAGCTCCCCAAGTGCATCACGATGCTGGGTGGGCACCGGTCCCATACACTGGCCGAAATTTCATGAGAAAATGTCTTCCCCCATGAGGACTCGAACCAGCGCCAATTCCGTAACGCGAGTCCTAGGCAGGATGCCTTAGACCGCGACGCCACGGCGCGGGACTATTAAGTAAGTACGTAATAGCATTTAGCGATGAAGAGAAACAAACAGGTCAATATCCGTTTCCTATCAATCAGGTAGCGAAAAGAGCAGCTACAAACATAGGTGAGGGTTATTTTATTTCAATTGATTACGTATTAAAATTATTTACTTAACTAATACTAATACAACACTTCTGTAATTTATATAGGTAGGTCGGAGCGCCTAATAAAGAAAATCAGGAAAGAGGGAGTCTGTGCAGGAGATGAAATGCTAGAATCACCAGGGAAGAACAGACCAAGGGAACCTTTAATTCTTGTAGATGATATGAACCGATGTATTCTAAGAAGAAAGATACAAGAATTTTACACCGTGTAGAAAGAAGTTCCAACACTGAAGAAATTACTGAAGGTTGCGAGAGAAGCAATATTTTCCAAAGTTGGAGAGAAACGCTGCGGAAAGTGATTCGAGACATGGGATTTAGGTTTTAAAAATGTAGAAATACAAGATGTATTTTGATGAAAGAAATGATATTATAGCATGGACGACCAGTTATCATGACACCGTCTGACGGAAGTTTGGCAACATCCCTATTCGGCAAGGTTCGTGGCCTGCTGTTTGACGTGGTGGGTAAACATTATGATTTAAACATAATAACTCATTAAATGTAATAATTTTCCAAATTTTATGTGGTTAATGACTAATAATCGAATTGGAAAGCATGGCTGAATAGACTTTTTGTATGTCAGAACATTAATAAACTTATTTTTTTCAATCTTCGCTTCCACTGTCATTACTATCTTCGTTGGTCGTAGGCCATGTGTACAGTTCTGTGTAGAAACCTTTCAATTCATCAGGTATGAATTGCAAAATCTTCTTAAGATCTCCATTTTTTAAACATTAATTGGTATCCTCGAGTTACATGCTAGGTTTGTTGGCAGTTCAAACGGTAAATTTTCGTCACAAACTGAACAAAGAAAGACTAAAAATAAAAGTTCTTGGAGGTTTTTTACGTATTTTACATTTATTACGTTAACTACGCATTACTTACGTGTATTTTACTGTAATGTAAATAACCTTTTGTTACACGTAAAGTTACAACCTTGTCCACACGCAACAGTTTTTCAAGTATATTTTTTGTCTTAGGACTCCTGATGTCTACAAAATACCTTGTCAGTGTAGGTAATGCTACAGCGAGCAGACGGGACGCACTATTATGGATCGCTGCAAGGAACATCAGCTCAGCATAAGGCTATATTATCCCGACTATTTCGTTCATATGACGTCATTTCATTTTCGACCAATAAAGTGTAATAAAATTTTGAATTCCAACCAATCACAATCATACTTTGCGATAATTTTTGCAGCTAGATTTATCGCTATCAATTTATCGCATGGTCGTTCTTCAGTTTAGTCGTTGTCAACTGTTTCCCCGTAAATTGATGATCATAAATACATTGAGATGCAACTACACGGTTAAACTTTTCTTTCAACTTTAAAGCAATGAATGCAAGATTGATATTTAATATTAATTAATATATTTACGCAGTGAAGACGACGTTCAAAACGGCGCACCATGTAGACACAAAATATTCATGCATCTTAATTGAACGTACCTTTTAAACTTAATTCTTTCAATATTCTTCCCAGATTGCACGCATACGCGATTGGAATATTGATCTGTGTAGATGCAGCTTTAGTTCCGTTACACACTACAGCGAGAATGCGTTTATCGAGCTACAAAAAATGCCTTCGTGTAGCACTGATTGTGAGTAACGGTTGACATAAGGCACAGCTGACATTGGTCCTGCTCCCACAGGTAACGTAACCTATAATGCAGCCTATAAATTTTGTATTTTGTGAATGACATTAAACAATTAATAGAAAGTCAGATGTTCAAATTTATGTAACATCATCGCATATCAAACCCAAAGACCTTGCATAGTAATAATAAGGTCTCTGATCAAACTGCCTTCCGTATGGCGTAATAAAATTCTTGTTTTAATTAGGCCTATCTATACAGAGATGGCTTCACTGTGTAGCAACATGTCTCGCTGTGAATACATAAGCATTGGTATATAGCTGTCCCCACTGCTACTGTTAAATTAAATTATGATTTCAGCAGACAATGAAAATGTATTTATGTTATAATAATAAGAGAAAAGTGCAGTACATGTAATTAACATTGTTAAACCAGTATTTCGCTTTTCGCAATTGGCATTACTGAATAATAACATCTAATTTCTTTATTGCAGTAATCGATATTTATCTACGAGTATTTCAACGTCACAATGTTTGAATAGGTTAAGTATTCGTTAATAAACAATTACTAACATTTTGTGATCGAATTTTATGGATATATTATTTACATTTTTTTTATTCACGAAATAGTTCTAATAAATGTCACTCGAGGTCTGAGATTTCCCAGACAAATCTCAGACGTCTCGTGACATTACTACAGGTAAGTCGGCAGTATCGGAACACAGCCTGGAAACGGACCACAAGATAGATTCCGGTTTCAGGAATGCAAGTTGTTGTAATAATAATAATAATAATAATAATAATAATAATAATAATAATAATAATAATAATAATAATAATAATAAAAACTAACTAACAAATGGCTTTTAAGGAACCCGAAGTTTCATTGCCGCCCTCACATAAGCCCGCCATCGGTCCCTATCCTGAGCAAGATTAATCCAGTCTCTATCATCAAATCCCACCTCCCTCAAATCCATTTTAATATTATCCTCGCATCTACGTCTCTGTCTCCCTAAAGATCTTTTTTCCTCCGGTCTCCCAACTAACACTCTATATGCATTTCTGGATTCGCCCATACGTGCTACATGCCCTGCCCATCTCAAACGTCTGGATTTAATGTTCCTAGTTATGTCAGGTGAAGAATACAATGCGTGCAGTTCTGCGTTGTGTAACTTTCTCCATTATCCTGTAACTTCATCCCACTTAGCCCCAAATATTTTCCTAAGCACCTTATTCTCAAACACCCTTAACATATGTTCCTCTCTCAAAGTGAGAGTCCAAGTTTCACAACAATAAAGAACAACTGGTAATATAACTGTTTCATAAATTCTAACTTTCAGATTTTTTGACAGCAGATAAAAGCTTCTCAACCGAATAATAACAGGCATTTCCCATATTTATTCTGTGTTTAATTTCCTCCCGAGTATCATTTATATTTGTTACTTTTGCTCCAAGATATTTGAACTTCTCCACCTCTTCAAAAGATAAATTTCCAATTTTTATATTTTCATTTCGTACAATATTCTTGTTACGAGACATAATCATATACTTTGTCTTTTCGGGATTTACTTCCAAACCTATCTCTTTACTTGTTAAGAAACAACTATCACTAGCTGAAAATCTGTTATACAGTCCGAACACACCTTTCAAAGGATAAAGAATAAATCAAATACTACAGAATTCTATGCTCAACCACTGCTCCACTAAAGCAGTTTATACCATTATAGCATTATCCTTCACTAGCCTTAAAAGAAGAAGTTAAATAGAGAGCTGCTCTCGTCATTTTAAATTTGAGAATCGCTATCCCCTTTACAGGTCCTCAAGCTGTTTTAACACATTTGCCGCAGACATAAAAGAGCTCCAAACTCTGTTAAAAATAAGAGTTGCAAGAGAAAGTTTTAGACGGGCGACAACAGGTGACATCAACTGTAGAATACCTGTAGCAGGCCGTTGCGATCTCCAGAGTCTGTCTGGGCACCGAAACTTTGCTGTCAAACGCCAGTCGACTTTATTAAATTCCGCATTCTTACAGCAGACGAGAGAAGTGTTTGCCTTCTTCTTTTTATATGTATTATTATTACTCCAGCTTCCGTTCCGCGGAGCCTGAATAATCCCATAATGACGTGGCCCGTCCTTCCTTCATGCTGCGTTGCATCCCCATAGGAATTCAGGCAATATGGTGTTATAACAATGATAAAGTACGGGTTTCGCCTGCGAAGCAATCGTGCAAATTGATCTTTTCATCCTTTGTCAACTACCAAGGAGCTGCCAATATATTTCCAATAAAATTTATTTTACGTACAAGGTTCTCTAATTAAATGTTTTGTTCACTGTCAATTCATCCATCACAATTTCGATAAAAAGAGAAAAACAACAATTTTATACGCTGTCTCAAATGATTTGAATTTTACCTACTATCTTCCTGAAGTCCCATATTTCTTACCTTTTCCCCAATTTCTCTTTTTCTGATTGGTTTATTTTCCCTCTATATTCATTTCTATTTCGTTCTCATATCTTCTTTCGCCTCGATATACCATTTTACCACAGTCTACTATATACAGTCGCGAAGCTTGAGGTGTTTTTTTGCAAATCTCGTGATAAAGCGCTCCAAGCGGTTAGCAACTAGAAACAATAGACAGTCCATGGTCGACTTTGGACTGTGTCGTATTTCTGTCGAGTGCTAGCTCGTTGCGTATTTCACTTTGATGCTTGTGAAATGTTCGTTATTGGTTATAATGAAAATGTTAATGGCTAAAATATAATAATTGGAATAATAATACGGGACAAGGAGGAGACGTTTGTAGTGCTATAAATTGTAGCAACAGTAAGAGAAAGAGGCCAGAGTTATCCTTTTTCCGATTTCCGAAAGATTCAGAAAGGTTCCTGGGTTTCCACAAGAATGCTGTGCAGAAACAAAACTGTTAATTTGAAGTTCTTTGTGACTGTTAGAATACATTATATCCTTAAATTTCACAATGAAATGTTTCAGTCTAACCGAAAGGACATTAGATACCGGTTAAAGTTCTGTCACTTAGGCTGCTAAATTTCCAGGGAAATAAAGGTTAGGTCTACTTTTTTTTCAGAGGATATATTTTTAATTGTAGCTATTAATTTTGTTATTATTTTTATGTGTTATTTTACTAAAGACGTAGAAAAATTAAGTTTGTTTTAATGAAATTTATTGATCACGTTTTATTTTCAATTCTGGTGGGATTATTACTGCTTAGGCCTACTTTTTTCTTCAAAGGATATGTTTTTAATTATAGCTGTTAATTTTGTTGTTATTTTTATTTGTTGCTTTACTAGAGACGTAGAAAAATTCTGTTACAATAAAATTTATTGATCACGTTTTATTTCCAATTCTGGTGTGATTATTATTGCTTAACCTCATCCCACTTTAACTACGTAAGCATACACTACAAGTACCGGTACACGTAAGTTACTCCATTAATTCATATTTCCATTATTATTGTTGTAAAGATAAATGCAAATTAATATTTATTGGTTTCATAGTTAATTATCGCTATCGCTATAATCTTGAATGAGTGAAGCTATTATAGTACATTTCAGTTCGTTTTGCACAAACAAAAATTATATTACTTATTTCTTGCAGGTATCTTCGAGTTTATGGTGGAATTTAATATGCATTCATTAAAATAATAAATTAACTTTATGCATTTAATATTTCAATAATGGAAGGAAGGTGGTAATTTTTTCCAAAAGAACACGACAACGAAAGTGTAACATATTTTGTCGGCTGCTAGGAGAGAGATCTGCGATGATGAGGCGATAGTAGCGATCCTAGTGGTGGGCAACTACCCATGTTTGCATTTTTACTACATATTGAGCTTCGTGACTGTATATAGTAGACTGTAATTTTACTCTTCTTCTTCTTCTTCTTCAGGCTCTACAACTCTCAGATGAAAGTTTTGGCCTTCTCAACAACTTCCTTCCATTCCTTACGGCTTCCAACTATCTTTGTCCAATTTTCCACCTTCATTAATTTCAAATCATTCAGGACATCATCCTCCCATCTATTTTTTGGTCTACTATTGGTTTCCATTTGTATATTTGTTTGACCGGTCTATTATTCTCCATTCTATTTATATGACCAAACCGTCCTAATCTTAGCAATTTTATATGATTTATTATGTTCCTATTCTTTATCAGCTCATTCAGTTCACTGTTATATTTAATTCTCCATGTACCATCATTCAGTTTAGTTGGACCAAAAATTTATCTTAGTATTCCTCTTTCAAAAATTAGTAGTATGTGTTTTATGGAGTTTTTAAGTACCCATGTTTCGCTGGCATAAGTTACTACAGATCTTATTGTAGTACAGTATAGCTTAAATTTGTACTGTTTAGATATCAATTTACTTCTAAATAACTGCAGGTTGGCATGGTATGCTTTGTTTCCCATTACAATTCTTTCTCTTATTTCTTCCTCAATGGTGTTGTTGTTACTAACAGTTGCTCCAAGATACCTGACACTTGGAACTTGTTGAATCATTATATCATTTATTTTAAAATCTCCTAAAATTTCTCTTTTTGTGCTGCATTTTAAAAATGTTGTTTTCTTCTCATTAATTATCAATCCGAAATTCATTGCCTGTTCTTTTAAATTGTTAAATGTTTCTATCAAAGCCGATTTTGTTCTTGCAGTTATTATGTCATCGGCATAAGCTATACATTGCCTTAATTTTACCATTTTACTATACCTTTCTATATTCTTTTTATTCCATTACTTTTTAAATTTTTTTCTCTCTTTTCTTTCTTCCCTTTCTTCTTTCCCATTCACGTTTAGCTTCCTTTAGTTCACGTTTCATTTTTCTTTTATCTTAGTTTATTCCTTTACGTCCAGTTCATTATCATCTCCTGCCACTCCTCTTTTCCCTCATCCTTTCCTTCTCTGCATGTTCTTTCTTCACTCATGCCCTTTATTTTTCTCTTCCTTCAATTATTTCCTTTATTTTCCTCTTCTCTCTTTCAACTTTCCGTCTAACTTTTGTTCCTTTCCCGTTTCCGTCTCTTTCCTTTCTTTCCCATCTCCGTCTCCCCCCTTCCTTTTCCCACTTTTACTTCTCTCTTCTTTCTTTCCCCATCTCCACCTTTATATTAATTCTTTCCCATTTTTACTTCTCTGTTCCTTCATTCCCAGCTTCTCCTCTGTTCTTTCTTTGCCATTTTCATCTCTCTCTTCTTTATTTCCCATTTCCACATCTCTTTTCTATCTTTTCCAATTCTCTCTTCTTTCTTCCCCGTTTCCATCTCTTCTTTCTTTCCTTTCTTCACCTTTCTCTCCTTCCCTTCCCATTTCCACGTAACTCTTCTTTTCCCCTCTTTCAGTCCCTCTCTTCTTTCTTTTCCTTTTCAGTTTCTCTCTTATTGCTTTCTCATGTCCGTTCATCTCTTCGTACTTTATTGTTTCAATCTCTCTCTTTCTTTCTCGCTTTCAGTCTCTCTCATCTTCCTTTACCATTTCCGTCTCTCTTTTCTTCTTTCTCGATTCCGCCTCTCTTTGTCACATCTCTGGTTCTCTTTTCCGCCCCGTATGCTCTTTTTCCAATTTTCGTCTTTCCTTTCTTCCCCATTTCCATCTCTTTTTTCTGTCCCATTTCAACCTCTCTCTTTCTCCTTTCCAATTTCCACATCTCTTTTATTTCTAAAGGAAAAGGAACTGGCCATTCTAACCTATTATCTCTTGACTGTCTTCGGACAGCTAATTAAACAACAATTATGCTTTCTTTCCTATTTTCCTTCTTTCCCACGCGAACCTTTTTCTTCTTTTCTTTCAGTTTAAGTCTCCCTCTTCTTCCTTTCCCGCCTCCATCTCAGTACTTTTTCCCCATCTTTGTCTCTCTCTCTTTTTTTTCCCATCTCCATCTTTCCCCTTTCTTTCCCGTTCCCGTCCTACTTTTATTTTTCGTTTCCGTCTCTCTCTCTCTCTCCTTACTTCTCCGTTTCCACTTCTCTATTCTTACTTCCCATTTTACGTCTCTTTTCTTTCTTTCCCATTTCCACTTCTCTCTTTTGTCTTTCATCTTTCTTTCCACTTTTTCCATTTCTGGCTCCTTTCTTTCCTGTTTCGTTCTCTCGTTTCACTCTCATTTCGTCCCTCTTCTTTCTCATTTTCGACTCTCTTATAAGAGAGAAGAACTTTCTTTCCTGTTTCCATCTTCCTTTTCTTACTTTCTTCTTGATCTCTTTCCTTTTGCTCCTTTCTTATCCCGTTTCCTTTGATCCAGTTTCCCTTTTCTTTTATTTCATTCCTGTGCCCATTTTTCTTTTCTTCATCTCCTCTTTCTTTCATTTTCTTCCTCTCTTGCTTTCCTTATCATTCCGTCCTTTGGTTCATTTATTTATGTTTTTCACGTTCTTTCCTTCCCTTCGTTCATACGAATATTTCCATCATTACTTTGGTATGCCTTCACAGACAAATACACATTCCTCTGCGTGCAACAGTACGTCATACTGTATTACTTATTCATAAAGCTCTAGCACACACACACTATTATGTGAACTACGAATTAATAGAAAATGAAGTTCTACAGAATGCATTCCGACAACCTCTCATAAGACAGACACACAGCCGTGCATAATGTATGCTTCAAGACACGTCTTCGTGACAGCTGGAGTGTGAGGAGAAGCCTGCATTCCGACAGATAAGGAGCTACAGTTTTCGTCCTACTCTTCAGGTTCATGATCTTTTTTTACTGTACGTAGCTCACGCAAGAAATACCTCTCACCGAATACCGTCGAATAATATTCCTGATTATGTCAGGTGAAGAAAACAATGCGTGCAGTTCTGCGCTGTGTAACTTTCCCCATTCTTCTGTAACTTCATCTCTCTTAGCCCCAAATATTTTCCTAAGAACCTTATTCTCAAAAATCCTTAATCTCTGTTCCTCTCTCAAAGTGCTAGTCTAAGTTTCACTTTCATACAGAACGACCGGTAATGTACAGTAACAGTTTTATAATTTCTAACTTTCGGATTTTTTGACAGCAGACTAGATGACAAAATATAATAACAGGCATTTTCCATATTTATTTTGCGTTTAATTTCGTCCCGAGTGTCATTTATATTTGTTACTGTTTCTCCAAGATATTTGAATTTTTCCACCTCTTCGAAGAATAAATTTCCAATTTTTATATTTCCATACCGTACTACGTTCCGGTCACAAGACATAATCATATAGTTTGTCTTTCGGGATTTACTTCCAAACCTATTGCTTTACTTGCTTCAAGCAGAATTTCCGTGTTTTCCCCAGTCATTTGTGGATTTTCTCCTAACATATTCATGTCATTCGCATAGACAAGTAGCTGATATAACTCGTTCAATTACGAGCAAATGCTGGGTAATTTTCGGTGCTGGACCCCGGATTCATTTCACCGGCATTATCACCTTCATTTTACTCAGACGCTAAATAACCTGAGATGTTGATACAGCGTCGTAAAATAACCCAGTAAAAAAAAAAACTCGTTCAATTCCAAACCCTCTCTGTTATCCGGAACTTTCCTAGTGGAATATTCAAGAGCGAAGTTAAAAAGTAAAGGTGATAGTGCATCTCCTTGCTTTAACCTGCAGTGAATTGAAAACTGTACCAAAAAAGAAAGAAATATCTGAAGTAACCATGATGAAACTTTCATGAATAAAAATATTTCTACATCAAGATCAAGAATGAGACTATATGTTAAAGAAAAATTATACAACCACACTTCCTCGAACGATCATACTATGGTGAGAGAGAGAGAGAGAGAGAGAGAGACAGACAGAGAGAGACTGTGTGTGTGCGTGTGTGTGTGTGTGTGTGTGTGTGTGTGTGTGTGTGTCTGGAATCGTGTCCAGTCGAATCGTCGGTGGTTGCTGCGTCCACAAATCTAGATAACGTCATTCAACTAAAGGAACCACGTGACCGCTTTATCGCCGGAGTTAATTAATGACGCCGATGTACAGGGTGTTCGCAAACTTACTTCGCACACACACTCCGACTGTTGTTACATATAATGATTCAAGTACAGCGACCTCTCGTATTGTGAACACGCCGTGTGATGAAATTCTAAGCTAAGACTTAAGTGGTGGTGCCTTAAAAAACCTTAAACTTTAAAGAAAACACTTCAGGGATTCTTATGATGATCTAATGGACAAACCATATATGTTACATACAAAGGAAGCCTCAACAAATATGACATTTCAAAACCAAACAAAAATAGAAAAAAAACATTATATCGTCAAATTTTATATGTATGAAATTTTAGTATAAAAATGACAAACGATCCCTGCAATCATGTGAAACGTTTATGCTCTTCGTCGGGTGTTTCTGTGATGTTTCAATTTTCAACGAATTGATTCTTATTTATTGGATTTTGTTGTTCACTTTAACACTTAGGACTATATAAAAACTAGAAAACATTCTTTAGTTAACCCTTTGATGCACGCATTTGGGAAGGAAATAAAAAATTGTGTTTGCAATGAAATTACACTTTTATTTGTCTAAGAGAAGCGCCTTAAATTTAAAAAATCTTAAAAACTTCCATTTTTTTACACAAAAAATGGGTGGTTTCGTGGTAAAACCACTATGCAGTACTGCAGAACATAATGTCTTCAGACTTATTGCGAATGATACAAAAGGAAACAGTTTCTGGTTTCATTAAGGCAAAGTGTCACTTCACATGTGTTGCGTGGTAATTAGAAAGGAAAAGAATGGACCTTCTATCCTTCCACTTGAGCCAGGACACTCCAACATATGACGTACGGCTATCACTCTCACCACGTTTCATATCGCGGTCTCTTCTTTAGTCGTGTGGTAAACCAATACGCCCATGTCTAACTGTACCACATGCATAGATATTTTGCTGCCTTAGAGATCATCAGAGTCAAACTTGTGAAAAAGTTGTCAAAAACACTTTGTGATTGTCACCAACCATCTCTTCCTTGTAGCCTTGATGAATAAGCTGACACGAAAATAGAACATTTTGTTGGATATGGTAAGCATAACTACACTGTTTGCGTACTGGTTACGTTTTGATTGAAACCACCACATTATTTCTATATTGACGCCACATGTGTCCAACAAATTACAATCTTGTTACTGAAATATCTTCTAAAAGTCCGAAAGGCAAATAATACTAAATAGAAACTTACGTAACTGTGATATTTTAGCATACAACTGAAATAAAAACACGTAGCGAGTCTTCCATACCCCAACTACACACAACAACATCGGCCATCTTAGTGGAGCAACACAAATATAGGGAAAATAAAATTCTTCTACAGTTACTAGGGATCAGTGAACGCAGCGCAGTAGTTTTTAAATAAAAATCGCGCTGTAAATAGGCAAGAAACTCAAATTTAAAAAGTGGTTATGTACTGTAACCACTGCGCTTCAAAGGGTTAAAACGTTAAAAGTGTTACATATTTTTAAAAGGTAATACACTGCTCTGTCGATTTAGCAGAAAGTCAATGCTCATCTACTTAGATATAACATGCGAAGCAAGTCCACTGCAACCGACAAGCATCATCTTTCGGTAGAGCAGTGGTGTTCAATCAAGCTATGGTACGCGTGGTGGTAAACGAGGTTGTCTCAAGGGGTACGCATCCCACTCATTACGTATGTAAAAAAATGACGACATACTTATTTTATTATACTCGTTAATAATTATTGCATTGCAGTATATCATAGTTTCTTTTGCAATACCAACTCTTGTTTTTCCTTGCTTCAATACCATTTTACGTAAATTATGCCTACTATTATTATTACATCAATAATAACTGCGTGATGATGATGATGATAATAATAATAATAATTTATTTTCAGTAAAACATCAAACAGACATTTGTTAATTCTTATATAATTGCAATGCAGTTTGGGGGTACGCTAGCAAAAGTCAGGTAGAACAAGAACGTCAAGGAATATTATGGACAGTAGAAAAATCGATCATACGCGAATGGGTATTTAAGAGTTGTTAATTCATTATAAAAGGTTCTCAGGAAAATATTTGGGGCTAAGAGGGATGAAGTTACAGGAGAATGGAAAAAGTTACACAGAACTGCAGGCATTGTATTCTTCACCTGACATAATTAGGAACATTAAATCCAGACGTTTGAGATGGGCAGCGCATGTACCACGTATGAGCGAATCCAGAAATCCATATAGACTGTTAGTTGGAAGGCCGAAACGTAGATGAGAGGATAATATTAAAATGGATATGAGGGAGGTGGGATATGATGATAGAGACTGAATTAATCTTGCACAGACCGATGGCGGGCTTATATGAGGGCAGCAATGAACCTCCGGGTTCCTTAAAAGCTGTAAGTAACTCGTTATAAAAAACGACTCTGATACAACGTTAGTACAAATTAATTTCATTTCCTAAAATATATATCTCAAGAAAATACAATAATAAATTAATGAATGAATATATTAATAAATGAATAAATTAGTATATAAATATATAAATAAATTAATACAAAGGGAAGAAGTAAAGAAAGGGGTGAGTGAGTGAGTAAAAGGAGAAATGAATGAATGAATGAATAATAAAATAAAAAATTAAATAAATAAAGAAAAAATATAAAAATAAATCATTACTCTCTCCAGCAATATTCTTAACATTTGTGACATTTTCAAGGCGTTGAATAATATTTGCTTTGTCAGAAATACTCAGACTTGAAAGTTTTTGTGACACGATGTCTTACCGGCATGCGGAAGCTTAGATTCTCGTCACAACGACAGACCACGCTGTACTCTTTTCTGCTTTCTTTAGACTCAAACGCATTCTACTAAATCGACGGAGCAGTGTATACTTTAATGTCATACGAACCCGTTTCAACACCGGTGTGGTGTCACCATCAATGTCTTTCGGACTACTGCGGCTCCAGCTGGTCTTGATTTCCGGCAATTTATTATTTATAAGGATATTGAAATAATTGAATGTAGCTTTATGTGTTGTATTATTAAGATTATTTTTCCTCCATTTGTTTATATATCTGTACAAGGTATTTACAATGGAATTATTGTGTTTCTGGGGATGCTAGAGAAATCTTTCATATGAAAATATGTAGGCTTGTCTTTGTTCTTACTTACTTACTTACAAATGGCTTTTAAGGAACCCGAAGGCTCATTGCCGCCCTCACATAAGCCCGCCATTGGTCCCTATCCTGTGCAAGATTAATCTAGTCTCTATCATCATATCCCACCTCCCTCTTTGTTCTAGCAATAAATTTATTATATAATAATAATAATAATAATAATAATTATTATTATTATTATTATTATTATTATTATTATTATTATTATTATTATTATTATTATTATTATTATTTGAATCAATCGTTGCTAAGCAAGTGACGTAAGAATAGTATGACGTAACGTATTGTAATTGCTAAGCAACTGATGTCACAAGTGAAATTTTTGCAACATTCTCTTCATATGACACTCTAGTATAACGTCTTAGGTTAAAACCAATTTGATTAGCAATAACTATTATAACTATCTGTAGGCGTCTTCTCCTGTAAGTCGTATAATGGCTATTATTTCTACGGCATATAACTTCTATTACCAGAAATTTTTTAATGTAGGCGTTTTATGATGATTCAAAGGAATAAAATTTGTCAGTCTTTCGTGCTTCTTTACGGTCTTGTAACTAACTCTTGATGACAGGAGATTCATTATAAAAAGTCTCATTTTTAGCTCAAAGAATTATAGTAACCTTAAACAAACGTAGACTTCACAAATGACTCCACATTAACCAACCCAGTCTGAACATTCCCTCCCTGGTGTTTTTATACTATTTATCAAGAAAGATAATATCGATTGTGTTTGGGTAAAGGGAAATAAAATGAATTTTAACATAAATGAAAATGAAACTTCGGAATCTTATTGTAAATAAATGTCTACACAAATAAAACATATCAAATGCTACTGTTATTTTCTTTCTTGTAGAAATTAACTTGTGTATTCACCTGGGAAACAAAACTCCATTTACACAAAAAAATTGAGTTAACTCCCTTTACTCCAACACCATCGATATGGCATTTTGGTATCATCTGAATCCCAAATTTAAAATCTTTCTCTCTCATCTTTAAACAAAACCTAACATTCAGTACCTACATAAATCCGTGTTCCATTAAGTTCTCATTCAACTGACAGAGAATAGTACTGTCTCTAAGTGATATTTTTACAATAATTTTCTGGTGGGCGGACAAAAGGACTTACGTCACTCTATGCAAAATTTATAGGAGACATTTTCAAAGATTTAAACAACTGCTGTAAATCCGGAAAGTGACATTTTCGGCTGCTTCATTATTTTCTTTATTGTTGCCGTCACTGGTTTTAGGATCTCTTGTAGGAAATGGCAATCTTATATCACAAAAAGTAGTGACTTAAGGGTATATGTACGTGAACGACCATAAATATTATCAGAAAATGCAGGTTCTAAATTTCTAAAATTTTATAAGAAAATGAACTTTCAATTGGACAAAAATTGCAAGGTACCACAACAAGACTTATTAGAACTTAAATATCTGATAAAAGTATAAAAAGATCACTAATAATGTTTTTTTAATTCACTTCTCACTTCAAATTAAATTTTCCAAAATTTGAAAATTGTCACACATGTTATTTCACAACTCCACAACCATTAGAGATAGAATTCTGAAATTTTGTACACTGATTTAACATGCACTTATGCAAAAGGTAGACTACAATAATGCTCATTTCTTTGAAAATAGAAAAATTAGGTCACAAAAAATTATGTAAATTGTAATATATTTTATATAGGGCAAATAAAAAATTAATAGTATTAAAATAAACAACTCTACATGTCTGAGAGTAGTCTACTTTTCAGAAATAAGTGTTTATTACATGCGGGAAAAATATTAAAGATGTCAGAGAGACCACAACATTGTTATGGTTACCAAATGATGTAACTGCATAATTTGTTGTTTGTTTTTTTTCCATATTCTGATAAAATTCGTTTGAAAAATTTTATTGGTAATCTTTTTTATACTGTTATCAGATATTTAAGTTCTAACAAGTCCTGTTGTGGTACCTTGCAATTTTTATCCAATTGTGAGTTCATTTTCTTACAAAATTTTAGAAATTTAGAACCTGCATTTTCTGATAATATTTATGGTCGTTCACGTACATATACCCTTAAGCCCTTTTGCCCGCCCACCTTAGAATTATTCTAGTATTAGACAGTTTTGAATTGTTATAATCTCTTATGCCAATTCATACATTTTCTGTTTTAATTTATTTCTTACTGGACTTTTTTTTTTAAGCAATATCTTAAGATGTTCTTCCATTTCTCGTCTTCTTACTCATTTCTCCTGTTACCCCAGTCTCCGATCAGTCTTCTTTTTTTGTATGTGTAAATGGAATATTATACAAAAAGTCTGTAATTTCTTTTCATCAAGATGTCATATATGTACAGTAAATATTTTAAAATATATATTTTTTTTACATTATACACTCCGCGCCTCGAAGCATTACCCGCAATTCATTACACTCGCATCACGTGACTAACGTCAAGATCTCCTCCCCCCAACCTCTTCGATCTAAAAACGCTGACGTTTAAGTGCGAAGTGACGCGTGGTTATTAATTAGAAAGGTGCATGTATATGTCGGGCGACATGTATTTATATTGGGGTTAAAATCCGTTATTGCTCATATATTTGCCAACAGGATGAAGAGGAAAGAGGGAAATTGTATTAACTTTTTAAAAGTGGCAGAATGGGTAATAAAATATTCACATCCCACCATTTACGGCGGGGTTCTATTACGTGCGTCCCCCCTCATCCTCAACCTCTTCACCCCTCCTGGATACCGAGGAGTGATGGATTGAGTTCTTACACTTGATTTATTTTTATATCCAACACGAAGACATTATTAAAACAGGTTTAAAAGTGTTACAAATTATAGGGGAACAAAACACTATCGATTTCTCCGGCAAAAATTATAGAACGCTATAGTCTATCCAGAATAAGAATCGCCCTTGATGTTAACATTGACCTAAGTACTCAGGGCGGAAGAAAACAAAGAGTTCTTTATTTTTCATGTTTCCTTACGTAAAGTATACAATTTATAGCAAAGTCTCAGCATATCCTAATTCTTTCTTAAAGTAATATACGACAATGCCTAATATAACTTGCAATTGTCCATAAAAGTGAATTGTATTATCGACAAATGAAAGTTTGTTATGGCAACACACAACAAATGAATCGTGAATTTCGTAAGCCACATATGTCTATTTAAGTAAATTTCTGAATATGTATTATATATTTTTCGCGTGTTAAATATTACAGTACCTGGTTAACTAGCTTCAGCCTGTTATGGGCCATCTTCAGAACTGGTTGGGCTGGTCTTGGCGCCTTTTGTTTGTTTCCTATGGGGGTGTGTGTGTAGTGTAATATGGAGTCAAAGAATGTGTGTGTTCTGAAATTGAGTTGTGTGTTGAGAATTTAATTTGGATGTGTTTTTGTGTGACTATATATTTCGTATTGTTCTAGTGTGTTTAGTTTCTGGCTTTTTGGTTGAATATGTAGAATTTCCATGTCTGTGTTAATGTCTCTGTAGTGTGGTTAGCATTTGTGATGTGTTCTGCATACGTGGAAGTGTTTTGAAGTTTTGTTATAGCTATCATATGTAACGTTTCAAACACGTTACAAAGAACAAAAAAACAAACAAAAACTTGTTTATAAACAAAAGGAAAGTAAACTGATTTTTTTTCCAAAAATATTTCACTTCCTGGACTTGTGATACTGCAATCCAATGTACCTTACTGGAACAGAAAAACGTACAGTAGTGGCAAAAAAACCGGACCGACCCTAATAGCTGATTTCAGAGCCTTGTTCACTCCAGACCGTCGGTGCATATTCCTTGGACCCGAAACCACCTGTGCAGTTGAACAATAGCCACGCAATTGGCTACTGTTCTCGTCTTTATTGAATGGCTCAGGTTCTTAATTAACTTATAATTCCCAGAACATGAATTCTACCAGCTTATTTTCTAATGGCTTTAAAAATGGGCTACGTCAGCAGTCGAAACTACAAACATTTCAATAGATAGCTCGCTATCATGGCTCATTTCGGGGACTTTGATTACTTTGATTATTCCGTCGGTCCGGTTTCTTTTTTGCCACTACTGTACAACGATCACTGGATATATTGGGTTTCTACACCACTTCAAAGGCCTATATATGAATATTAAAACGATACGAAAAACTGAACTTGAGAAAAAAATGTGACTTCTGAGGAATATTCATCTTCCGATTCGAATATGGTGGCGAATAACCGTGTTTGTTGAATTTTTTTTTAATTTTATTGGCTTATTTTACGACGCTGTATCAACATCTAGGTTATTTAGCGTCTGAATGAAATGAAGGTGATAATGCCGGTGAAATGAGCCCGAGGTCCAGCACCGAAAGTTACCCAGCATTTGCTCGTATTGGATTGAGGGAAAACCCCGGAAAAAACCTCAACCAGATAACTTGCCCCGACCGGGATTCGAACCCGTGCCACCTGGTTTCGCAGTCAGACGCGCTGACCGTTAGTCCACAGGTGTGGTCTTGTTGAATAAATTGACAATCTATACTAATAATAAATCTGTAGCCAAAATTTTTCTGGTAATTTTCGATTTTCCAAAATAATTGGTGTTAACATGTATAATTAACCATCCTGAAACCGAAAATCGCCTTTTTTAAATTTTTGTTTGTATGTCTGTCTGTCTGTCTGGACGTTTGTTACCTTTTCACGCGATAATGGCTGAACCGATTTATATGAAAATTGGAATATAAATTAAGTTCGTTGTAACTTAGAATTTAGGCTATATGGCATTGACACTATTTTATTTAAAAGGGGGGTTTTAAGGGGGGCTTGAATTAAATAAATCGAAATATCTCCCTTATTATTAATTTTCATGAAAAATATTACATAACAAAAGTTTCTTTGAAAATAATTTCCGATAAGTTTTATTCTTAAAAAATTTTGATAGGACTGATATTTAATGAGATAAATGAGTTTCAAAATTACAATAACAACGCCACCTAAGGCGGTGTAATGAAATAAAAAACAAATGACTTCGTCTATAAGGGGCCTTGGACAACAACAATCGAAAGCTATGAAACATAGCGTACAGAGAACGTTTCTGTGTTTGTATGAAGTAATATCGGAAGTTAAATTAACCGATTTGTATAATTAATTATTAATTCACCATTGGAAAGTGTAGTTTCTCTAGATGGACATAATGCTATAATATAACAGTAACTTCTGACTGAATCGAGGACAGGTAAGATTAAAATAGCTTCTTATGCACAGAAAACTTGGTAGGCATTCGTTTCCTGTATTTCCTAAAATAATTTTTATGACTAAATGAGTGGTCTCTGGATCAAAATGATCGCATTTTAATTTTTAATACAATTTAAATTAAGTAACATAATAAATGATTTATCCTTCTATCAAACACGAATGTTCCTTGGATGAGATGTCCTATTTTAATTATGTAATTACTTTATATTTATTTCTAACGGGTGCAGCGGAGAGCACGGGTACGGCTAGTAGTAAAAATAGAAATAAATGACTGAAATATTTCGTTTAATAGTGTCAAGTTTTTATTTTGTTGTATTACTTCATACCTCGAATAGAGGCGTATAAATGCGAAAAATACATTTTAAGTCAGTAAGCTGCAACATAATAGCAGGTCGGAGAGGGGTTAGTGAACACGAGTGCTGACTAATCTATATTTAAGAGCGGATCTTACGTTGGATGGAGTGCAACTATTAATGCGGTAACTAAGTAGGAACAACTGAAACTACAGCAACGATTAAAACAATTGAAACACTAATGCCCAGTTGTATAAAAATCACCCATGTACTGGGTTTTTGCCGGAAGGGAGAATTACTGAGAAATGACCGTCATAATAAAATTCGCTCCATGATTGCCAATGAACTTCGCCAGGCTGATAAATATGAGGCGTACGAGGAAATTGGGTGCCCTTCTGCTGACGGTTCAACTCGAAGAGCAAATATCATTATTATAGACCGAAAAAAAAAATTGTGGACTCATTCTCGATCCCACAGTACGTTTTGAGAACAGCGAGGAACAACCTAGAGAAGTCTGCAAAGAAAGACGGGCAACTTATCTGATATTCTGCAGCGATTTGGGGACCAAATATAACATCAAGACATGGGACGTTATAGGAATTATGATTGGGGCTACAGGCACAATCCCACGGGAGTCCTCAGAAGTCTTCCGAAAATTAAAAGTTCCTGACAGCACCCTGGACATGATATCCTCCACTGCACTGAAGTGTCGACCTGGTTGGCGAGTTGGTATAGCGCTGGCCTTCTGTGCCCAAGGTTGCGGGTTCGATCTCGGGCCAAGTCGATGGCATTTAAGTGTGCTTAAATGCGACAGGCTCATGTCAGTAGATTTACTGGCATGTAAAAGAACTCCTGCGGGTCAAAATTCCGGCACATCCGGCGACGCTGATATAACCACTGCAGTTGCGAGCGTCGTTAAATGAAACATAACATTTAACATTTGCACTGAAGTAATCGATTAGCATAATTAATCATCATTTATATTCTTTATGAAATGTAATTTTTCTTGTAGCCTAAATTGTTTGTTACATTTCCAATAAATTTCTCAATGATAGCCTACCTAACTAGGGTTTCTATTAAAGAAAAAATGGAATTAAATATAAATATTCATTTAGAATTGATTAGGAGGCCGATTATTAAACCCTGGTTGGGACGGCTGTCAACTATCTATCTAGGCTATTTTTAACTGAACATAACTCGAGATTAGTTTCTACACAATGTTGCGACAGAAGGTAAAAGGAAGTAACCGCCAAGACATGAACTTTTAGATTATGGTTCAATCATATGTAAGATTTTATGCTTGTTTTGATATTGGTACTACCGAATTGCAAGGATAGATAGTTGCTTATATTTTTCGATATTCGAAACAAATAAGTGACAAAGTTGTGTGAAATTCTATCTGTTAATTGCTAGCAAAAGGAAGCAATGTACAAGTATTTGAACTCAGTTGATGTCATTTAAATTAAATAATCAGTATGACGTTTTATATTACCAATCTGACACATAAAACTATAAAATAACAAAAATATGAAAACTAAACCACTTGCATCAAGAGTTCCCGATTCACAACACTGCTATTTTCAACAGGTTGATTTACCTCTTGTGCCTTTCTCAATATTTAAAAGCAACTGCTGCGCTATCATGCCCTGTTCTGCCACTCCTGTCTGTCAAATTGCGGGAAGGCAGAGAGAAGGGAATGGGAAAGGGGAAAAATACTCCGCTATTTATCTTCTCCCCTGCCTAATAAAACAACAAGAGAATATTTATTATGTAGCTACGATTCCTTGGCTTACCTAATCCGATCACAGCACCAGAGCGGCAAAATTTCGCATCAATCAAAACACATTCAACTTTCAGGAGTGAAGTAGTGATGTGATTCCCCGACACAGAAAACGATTTGCACACACAACAGAAAGGAATAAAGGCACGTCTGTCTGAATGGTTACATTACCTTACCAGTCACTCAAGACAGAAAGTAATATTCATAAAGGAGAATCGACACCGCTCACAAAAAGTAATTCCTTCCTCTGTTCTAGCTTTAAACTTGGAGATAACCTGTTTGAACCCTACGCGCGTACTACTACCACTACACACACTGCAAAGTCAAGTTCGTCTTCCTTTGTCAAGGATGGGTCACTGCTGACGCGTTCCGAGGTTCTCTTTCTTTCCATTTCCTTAGGCAGTCAGTATCCCGTTCACCAACAGGGTGATAAAAAATATATATTAGCTTATGAGTACACCGAAGTGAAACTTGGAAAATTTTTTAATACTGGGCCTAAAGTTATCATTTTTGCACACATTATTTTCCCATATAAATACCGTATTTACTCGAATCTAATGCGCACTTTTTTCAGCTGAATTTAGTCTCCAAAATTGGGATGCGCATTAAATTCGATGGCACCGAAGTGAAACTTGAAAAGTTTGAAATACTGGACCTAAAGTTTTCATATTTTGCATAGACATTATTTTGGCATAAAATACCGTATTTACTCGAATCTAATGCGCACCTTTTTCAGCTGAATTTAGTCTCCAAAATTGGGATGCGCATTTAATTTGATGGCACCGAAGTGAAACTTAAAAACTTTCAAATACTGGACCTAAAGTTTACATATTTTGCATAGACATTATTTTGGCATAAAAATACCGTATTTAATCGAATCTAATGCGCACTTTTTCAGCTGAATTTAGTCTCCAAAATTGGGATGCGCATTAAATTCGATGGCGCACAAGATACGTATGCAAACTCGAAAACTGTTAAAAATAAATTACATTCCACTATTACAGATACACATCTTGATAATGTGCTTTTTCTGTGCACATCAAAAATTGTTAAATGCTAAACAAGTTGGAAGATCATATTCACATTGCAGATCTTCAAAATTCATTGGACTGCTCTTGTTAAATACTGTAAGAATTATTTCTATAACAAGTCAGTGTTAAAAAAAAGTTTATAATATTGTGTGATGGTCTTTCAAAATAAAAGAAGTGAATAATGATAATTTAATGACTTTAAAAATGATTTTTTTATTATACACTTATCTGAATATTCTACTAAAACATAGATAGATACCTTAGCTTAGAATCAAAATATTTGTTATTATGAATTTAGTTAAGTGGCCCTTCAAATACTTTTTATTAATTTACTGGCCCAATCTCAATATAGGTTGGCCATCCCTGGTGTAGACTAAAGGGTGCGTGGGAAAAATTTCATGCAACTAGCTGAAAAATCTGTGGAAGCTTTTACGTGTCCTATTCCCCTAGGTTGCCTAGAGGTTGAAGTTGACTATAATGGCTGAAATGTGTACTTGTAACAGTTGGATACCAAGCAAAATAATATATTTTAAGTATACAACAACTTTCAAATAAATGGCAAATATGATAGTATCCGAAATTCTAATGGCATTTCTATTAAGTCAAGCGCACGTGTACAGTTTTTAGGTAATTCAGTGTTCAGTTACTTAACAAGCTAAATTAAAAGTTTGATATTTCATTCATTCATTCATTCATTCATTTAGTCTTCTACCCAAGGGTTTTACTACAAACACAGCTTTCTCCAATCTTTACTATTTTCTACCTTCCTCTTTGTCTCCTCATATGATTAATATATTTTAAGGGATGACTCCAAAGAAAGTTATGAAAAATTTCCAAAAAAAAAAATTATTGGCTATTTCACTTCTTTAGAATAAATATTTTCATACTCCAAATGAATTGAGTTCAACTCTGATTACAAATGTGTTCAAAAATGTTTCTTTTTTAAATTGAGGCTGTAAGGGTGCGTGGCATTTAAAGAGCTGTCAAAATTATTTTTTTCATCAAAGAATTCTTTTTTACAAATTTCTGATAAAAATCTAGTAACTTTTTGTTATAAAGTTTGCGCCCTAAAGTTACTAGATGAATGTAGCGGAGGAAAATTTTAATTTACATAAATATTCATATTACTTTCAAATCCATTTTCCCTAAGATTATTTTTCTTGATTCAACACCAACTTTTATATGTCAAATATTAATCAATCTGCATGAAATGTTTACTGCAGGTATTTATGAAGTAGCTGCTTGTTTCTAAGCATTTATTTTGTAAGAAATGCTGTTACTTGATTTTTTCCATGAATTATAAAAAAAATATTTTTAAAACTTCAAACAATTTTTTTAAGTTGATAAATGAGATATTTCATAAAAATGAATGCATAGAAATGTTTCTCTATGTCATGTGAATGTAACCAAAAAACACGAAGCCTAAAAACTTAGATTTTCTATTTAAAAACTTGGGTTTGAAAATATTTCTAAAAAGAATAGAAAAAAAAATCAAAAATAAAAAGCCAAAAACATTTGCGAGTTAAAAATTTGGATTTCGGTAGTCCTTTACATAATAAATATGCTTTCAAAATTTGGTCGAAGAAAATATTAGGAAAAAAGTTGCCATTTTTTGGTGATGTGTCCCCTTAATGTCGTCTAAGTTTGGTATTTGTGGAAGTTAATACAATACTTTAAATTGTCACAGTCACGTTAGAATGAGGAATCAGTTTTTTTTTTCTTGTATTCCATATATCTTAAATCAGCTTTGAAACTTTTTAAAGATATGAAACAAGTTAAAAGATATACTTTTTTTTGCGAGATGAGATGAGACATAGGATTCGCAATACATTAACTAACATTTGCCTTACGATTGGGGAAACTCCGGAAAAAAAAACCCAGCAAGGTAATCAACGCAAGTGGGAATCGAACCGAGCCCAAGCACAAGCACGAGCGGAGCTCCGGATCAGCAGGCAAGCTAGTCTGCGCGATAAAATAGAAACTCAACGAAGGTATTTTTATGTTAAGAAAATTAAAAACAAATGTTAGTGTAGAAGTGCTAAAATCCGTATACTATGCTTATATACATAGCCATCTGACGTATGGAATAATAGTTTGGAGTAATGATCCTAAAATAATAAAGTTATTGAAACTACAAAAGAGGGCAGGAAGAATAATCTGTAATGTTGATAACCGTACACATTGTAAACCTTTATTTCGGAGACTTGAAATTTTAACTGTACCGTCTTTGTATATTTTAAGTTGTTTAATGTATGTACAAACAAATATTAATAATTTTACCACAAATAGCTCAGTACATAGCTATTCTACAAGGCATAAACATGATTTAAGAAAAGGACAATGTAACTACACTACTACTAACAGCAGCTTTGTAGAGATTTGTAAAAAGTTATATAATGTTTTACCCGATAATATTAGACATTTAAGCTTGAGGCTTTTTACGAAATAAATTAAAAATAAATTAATAAACTGGTCACTATATAATATTGGTGAGTATTTTAACCCTATAAAGCTGTATACCATTTAAGGAGAACTGTCTATACGAGATTATAAAATGTGATTATTTCCTTGTATGTAACTTATGAATATATTGCTTACTTGTTAATCTTTTTTTAGTATTGAAATATTTTCTATATATATAATATATATATAATATAATATATAATATATATAATGTCTATATTATATATTATATATAATATATCTATAATGTATATATATATATTAGTATTTAATATTTTCCTATGCTGCATTGTACAGTCTTTGGAATGAAATAAATATTATTATTATTATTATTATTATTATTATTATAAAAAATTTCGGACGCTCCTCCCGCTCGCAGCGCATGCGCGTGACCTTGGCGTAGCTACTGTTAGGTGTTCGTATCCTCCGGCTATGGAAATCAGTTTTCAACATTTTCGCTACTGGTTATACTTTTTGAGATATTATCTAAAGTTCTATATCATATTTGCTCGCCCAACTTCTCTACACTCCTAGGGGGTACCGATTTTAAAGGCGCATTCACTTCAAGAGGATTGGAAAAAGTTGAGTGGGTAAAATGAGGATTGCGAGAAATGTAATGGGAAAAGGGGATTGGGAGAAATGGAGTGGAAAAACGGGATTGAGAGAAACGGAGTAGGAATACAGGATTGAGAGAATGGAGTGGAAAAAAGAAGACTGGAAAAATGAGTATTGCAACTCAGGCTACATTGAAAATTCCAAACGTTGGGTAAAAAAGGAATGGGGAAAAACGGATTGGTAAAACTGAACATCAATCCTTTAATATAGGAAACTTTTCGATTGCAGCGATATTTTACTACTTAGTTAACTTATTATGCCCAGAACATGAATTTTACCAGCAATCAAAAAGTATTGGGAATAAATTTGAACAAGGAACAAAAAAAAAAAAAAAAAAAAAAAAAAAGTTTCCTTCCCAGGCAGGATTCGGACCACGACAGTCTTAGTTACCAGTCTATCGTGCTCTGGAGTGAATAAGCCTCTGAAATCAGCTACAAGGGTCGGTCCGGTTTTTTTTTTCTTTTGCCACAAAAACAAAATAAATTTTAATGCTTTCCACTCATTTTTTCGAAGAGTTAATTTTTTGTCGAGAGGACAGAACCAGTATACTTATAGACATTTACCCAGATTTTCAATCTGTCTTCAAAAGACTTGTGGCACAATTTTCACATACCGTAGTCTACGTACGTATTTATCACACAAAAAACCGTGACGAAACAAAAACCCACGCAAATCATCTTCATCCTTACAAAACCATATAAATTCCGTAGCACGTATACTGCAATCTCCACAAATACTACCGTCGTGAGACGTAGAAGTACACGCTCCTTCATACTGTCCTCCTTCCATCGCCAGAACTAATGACAATGTGACAGAAACAAAAGGAAAACAACAAATATCGAATTAATGTTACGTCACCAAATATCGACTTATACACGTCTAGCTCGCGATAGAATCTTGCGCGGACTTGTTAATAAAAATCTGAACTAACCAAACCTAATTTTCACGTAAATATCACGCCAATCGAATTAATGTCACGTCATCAAATATCGATTTATATAAATGTCTAGCCCGCGATAGAATATTGCGCGCACTTGTTAATAAAAATCTGAATTAACCAAACCTAATCTTCACGTAAATATCACGCCAATCGAATTAATGTCACGTCATCAAATATCGACATATACACGTCTAGCTCGCGATAGAATCTTGCGCGGACTTCTTAATAAAAATCTGAACTAACCCAACCTAATCTTCACGTAAATATCACGCCAATCGAATTAATGTCACGTCATCAAATATCGACATATTCACGTCTAGCTCGCGATAGAATCTTGCGCGGACTTGTTAATAAAAACCTGAACTAACCAAACCTAACCTTCGTATATGCAAGATGTGCAACCACAAAACGAAGGAAACTCTCGATTTGATCTGGAATGTACACGCGAAAATAAATTCAGTAATAAATAATCATGCCACTCCGACACTCCATGACAGGTCTGCGCATGCGCCACAGCGAAACGGTTCCTAAACTTTCGTAAACACCGCTGCCTACCGAAATCTAATTTTTTAAGAAAGTCCATCGATTTTTGTCCTGTATATGTTGGCAAAACTGCGCTCACCACCGTATCATTATCAATGTGTCCGTAAAGCTCAAAAATTAATCTATATCATTGCAAAATAACACAGTTATGATACATAAACTTAATAATTTCCATTTCCACGAACTATATTAATTACAATGCCTCCCTTTCTTGCATATTTATTTTGATCGCTAATTAAAGATTTAATAAAACATAGATTCGTCACAGCACTTTTTATACCAATAACAGCTTAATATACAAGTAAATATCAAATAAATAACTAACATGATACCTACAGCTATTTCATTTACCACGAGGTATGCAAACGGCTGGATCTACATTGTTTTATACCCACCGAAGCATGTGACGCAAGCCATACAAAAGGTTGCGTCGAAAACTACCACTATTTCCACCAGTTTTATATCACATGAAAATGTCCATTTATAATTCACAGCACGGCAAAATAGCCATTTCAACGTTCCACATTATTAGACATTTATGTTTCACACTGCAAACAATGGTTTTAAACGAAAATTAACCCCGCCTACGAAAGAAACAGCATACAATCTACCTCCATGACGACACGATTGTCATCTGTCTCAAACGAAGCGCATTCATTGGTGCTTTTCAATCTCTAAACGCTTAGAATCGATTACTCTTTTTTTTCCCTGACGACACAAAAGAACATAAAAACTGGAGCGAAAGGAGCAGTCATATACAGCAGTAACTTCCAATAGCATAGTGTAGTTATTAATACACAGTACATAGCTTTTGAAATCCTGTAAAACTGTTAATATTTTCCAGTTTGTGGTAATATTTCAAGTAATTATATCATGAAAAGTGTTCTTACTTTTGTTGGCTTCCTATCCACAGCGTTCTCTTGTTTCCTGCTCAAGAATGGGGCTGTCATGCGAAATAGGGCGATGAATACGGTTTTAAATGATGTGAAATAGACTAAAAGCAATATTAAACAGCATGTCCTGAATGCTTTTACCACGCTCATTCATTCCTAGTGTTCTGTCCAAGAGCAGTCTTTCACTACAAATCCAGCATTCTCCAATCTTCCATATTTTTGTCTTCCTCTTAGTCTCCGCATATGATTTATACAGGAAGTAAGGAGTATAAGTGCCGTCCTTTTCACAGTCGTCGGGGACGGCCTACACTCTACACGATCAAAAAATATCCATCCAGTATAGGGTCAAAACTTGATAGTTTTCCCAAAAAAAATATATAACTTTTTTTTTTATTTTATTTGCGTTATACCGTAGAAGAGGGTAAAGACGATCAAAATTTTGCAATTTTTTTAATGATATTGAGGCTATGTCATGGAGCGAAGTTCCTCAGAAAATAGCATTTTGTCGTCATATCCTTCACTTATGAAAGCATATCACGAGAAGTGAATTACAATCTATCAAAGACTGATTTTTTTTTATTTGACTTGTGATCGAAGTTACCTGTTTAAATAGGATAAGCCTATACCAGTGGAGTAACGGTCAGCGCGTCTGGCCGCGAAACCAGGTGGCCCGGGTTCGATTCCCGGTCGGGGCAAGTTACCTGGTTGAGGTTTTTTTCCGGGGTGTTCCCTCAACCCAATATGAGCAAATGCTGGGTAACCTTCCGTGCTGGACCCCGGACTCATTTCACCGGCATTATCACCATTTCATTCAGACGCTAAATAACCTAAGATGTTGATAAAGCGTCGTAAAATAAGCAACTAAAATAAAAAAAATAAATAAATAGGATAAAGTCGATCACCATTGAATTTTTAGTTTTAGATCGATTTTAAAATATTGTGGAGTAAAGTCGATCGCTGTTTATGTTTTTAAAAAACAAATTAAGTATATTACACATATTTTATTTGTTATAAGGTGTGTAGAAAACAATAATAGTCTTTAATATATGCCTATAGGATTATATTGTGTATATTTGGTTACTGTGATCATACAATTCGATACGATTAGGCCTATAGGTCTCCACTGTACAAATGTTACTATGATTGCCAACTTATAAAACATAAAAACACATTTTAATACTTCACATAACAAACAAAGATTTAAGAATTCAAAATTTACATTGAAATACCACACTTACATTATAATCTAAACTACTATTCAACATTGCTTAGGTTTATGTCAGATGTTATTTGAAATCTTCCCCTCCTCGTGTCACTTTAGAAACTACGCTGTTCCCATCGTCAGGTACAGAGGGGTATACAAAATACGTTCATTTGGCAGTGCTTCTCTTACGCAAGAAATTCACCATAATTTCGTCTTCCTCTTTCCCCACTATCCCATCAAAATAAGCTATACTATGACACTTTTCTGTTTATAAGTGTTAGTTGGAGGTATTTCGGTGAATAATTTATTCTTCCTGCTAGTCCTATTTGCTTAGAGTAGGTCGATGGCATGATCGACTTAACCCTACAAAGGTACAAGTTTTCTTAAAATAATAAGTTTCAATACTAACATTTACGAAGTGCAAAACTATTATTTCAGGATACAATCTCAACGAAAAGTACTTACCTATACTTCCTGTCTCATTTCACTGCTGACGATAATTTAGAATTTGTAAGACTTTGTTTTCGTTTAAGAGAAAAAGTTGAGAATAACAATTTTCACTTCAACGGTAATTACACTGCGTTCCCATTGTTGGCATGCGCAGGCTTTTTGATGTCCCTCTCGCTTACATCTGTAATGTCAGGCAATGAAGTCAGCATTACAAAATTTTAACAAGTAACTGAGAGAATATATAATTTTCAATAAAAATCGCAAATGATCGATTATACACCTACTGATTGACTTTACCCACTTCTACGGTACTGCTTACATCGTTAGTAAAATTACGAAAACAAATACATCAGTAGATATATCTAGCAAAGAGTTAATATTAGTTTAAATACATATTTGTGTGTTCTATTACGTTTTCGTGAAATTAAATAAAATACACGCTTAAATTTGTTAATATTCTGGCGTGAGAGACTTGGCAACATGTTCAGCAGGCAGTACCCTGCAAAGACGTAAGTACGAGTCAGCTGAGTTCAAGCTCCCTGTCCATAGGTATACTGCCGAGCGGATGACAGTTCAGTACAGGGTATTCAATAAACAACTTACAATGTCATTTATAGTTTGGGAATTATCATATGTTATTAATTTATGGAGAAAGTCGTCGTAATTCAAGTGAGGCAAGAATATGTACCATCAATGTTTTCCGCAATGAAGTTACCTAATCGGTGAACTTTTGTAGCAGTTTCTCAACGATTATTGGAAACTAGGAGTCTCTTACCTCGTTTCGAAAATCACGGAAAAAGAATTTCTTTAAAAATAGTACTGATTTATGGAAGCGGGAGAGATTAAAATTTTGCATTTAAAAAAAAAGTTCGTGTGATTTTGTGCAGTAAACCATTATTGTCTATTTTTTAGACGTACAATAAAAAATGGACCAATATTACCAATATTGTTAAATAAAATGGAAATTAATTAAATACTGCGATTAGAAAAAAATTGTGACGACATTTTTTCTTCCTTATGACATGAACAATCATCAGTTAAAATAAAGGCACTTATACCCATTACACCCTGTATACCTTAATGTTGTCTATCATCCGATTTCTTCTTCGTTCCCGAATTTTTCTTTCGTCCATTAGTCCTCCCAGTGCATTCTTCAGTAGGCAATTTCTTCTTAGCCAGTTGGCGAGTCAATTTCTTTTTCTTATCCTAATCAGCTTCAGCATTATTCTTCTTTCACCCACTCTTTCTAGCACAATTTCATTTCTTATTCTGTATATACATTTCACACGTTCCATTCTTATCCATACCCACATTACAAATACTTCTGTTCGCTTCTATTCACTTCGTCGTAATGTCCATGTTTCTTCCCCATACAATGCCACACTCGACACAAAGCACTTAACTACACTCTTCCTCTCCTTTTTCTACTAAAGTTTCCTTTGCCATTGCTATCCTCCTTTAGACTTCTTGGCAGCAATTCATGTTACTACTTATAACACACCCCAAGTATCTGAAGCTATTCACTTGTTCCACTGACTCACTTCGAATTCGAAAGTTTGAATCTTTAAGTTTTCTTCCGAAATCATGTTCTTCGTCTTCTTTGCAGTTATGTATCCCATAATGCTCACAGCTGTCATTTAGCTTCAGTAGCATATCGCTTAGTATTGTCTCTTTTTCTGCTAACAACGTCGTATCATCAGCAAATCGTATGTACTTTATTCTTCTTCCTCCTATCAACCCTCCGAAGTTCTGAAACAGTTCCTCACTAAATCCTCTAAGTAGATGTTGAACAAGGTAGGTGACAAAGGACATTCTTGTCGTACTCCTTTCCCTGTTTCACTTCCTTAAGACATCTCCCCTCCTATCCTGACTTTGATTCGTTTCATACAAAAATTACTGAACAGTCTCCTCTCTTTCCAATCTACTCCAATTTTCTTTAGGATCCCCATAAGTTTCTTTCAATCCACTCTGCCAGAAGTATTTTTCAGGTCCACAAATATTACTGTATATAGCCTACACTTCTTTATTCTTCCCTAGATATCTTCCGCCGATTGTACTCATCAGTCCAATTGCATCTCTCGCACCTTTTTCCTTCGTGAAACCAAACTGCTCTTCTTCCAACTGTCCTCCCAGCTTAGATTATATAGATTAGTAATTACATGCCTTAATAGTAGTGCTATCGATCGATCAAAATATTTAATCGATTAACGATTTGAATTTAATCGATTAATAGAGCTTTGATCGATTTGAAAAAGTTTTAATATACTGTAACAATACAATTATTATTAAATTTAATTTAATAAGCGTAAGTATTAAATGTTGTATATCTGTATATAATGTATCATTATATTACAAACAACTATTTTGGCTATTTTCTAACATATTTATTATGTAGAATTTTATGGGATTTTTGAGACAAACACAAATAAAAAGAATATGAAGAGTCACCGAGTTAATACTGCTTCATCCGTGATTTTAAACATGTGAGTGCATTCACATGCTCCGAATTAAGTTCTGCTCTACCTGCATCACTAAAAACGAAAAAAACTTTATACAGGAAGACGAGCTGAGAACAAGGTGGAAGTTTTCTTGCAAAGCCATAAAACTTAATAAGGATTTCGCATTGTTTCAACTTTCAATAAGGATAGACCAGGTCACTGTCCTCATATCTCCATCTCTTTCTGAAGTGTTTGTGCAAAGGTTTGCTACCTATTTTGCAGTTACAAAATAACGGTACTATTGTGCTTTGAAGTAAGCAATTTCTGAATATTATCGGAATTTCTAGTCTGAGTTTGAATTAACAAAATAATAATAAATATCAAGTACACCCTATTAATTTTAATAGACTCGATTATTCGATTAAATATTTTGATCGATTAATTTTACAACAGAAATTGATCGATTAAATCCTACAACATCATTATTATTATCATTAAATCATTATTATTATTATTATTAGCCTATTATTATTATTATCATTATTATTATTATTATTATTATTATTATTATTATTATCAGCCTTCGTATTCCTACAAAAGGTTTAAGATTTCAAAAAAATTTTTATAACAGAAATTCTAAATCACTTTCTCCAGTCTGTAGATGCATAAAATATGCCAATTTGCATGGGCACAATTTAGATCCTTTTAAGGTATAGTTTCGTTTTGATTATTAGTATTTACTGTTCTTGTTATCTATTTTATTTATGTATGTTTTTGTTTATTTAAGATATTATTTAATTGTTTTTGTACCTTTGTATCTTCTGTTTGTGTATTGTGCTGAACTATAATTGGCCTCTGGCTGTTGTTCAGCACACAAATATTAATAATAAATAAATAAATAAATAAATAAATAAATAAATAAATAAATAAATTATTATTATTATTATTATTATTATTATTATTATTACAACACTACTTAATAGTTTCTCAGTTCATTAAAATATAACTTCCATGTATCTAATTTTGGGTTTTATGGTATTCTTGTATTTCTGCTACTAATAAAACTTAATAAACGTAAATTACAGTACAGAATAAAGAGTGTACAGACTTGAAGCGCAGTTGGAGAGGAAGGAGTATCGATAAGAGATGCATAACGCTTAGAGACAGTAGCCTATCTATCCTTCCAACGTCTTTGAATCCGCTGTCGCGTAGGAAACTATTCATGTGTAACGAAAAGTGCTCTTGTTCAAAGAGCAAGGGTTGGTTATTAATGCTGTAGAACAGGTATGCTCAAAATTGTAAAAGCCCCGATTACACGGATGATGCTGCACTGCATAACACACACAGTGTATGGACTGGGCTCCGCAACTACATTGCAGCACCGCCCATAGCCTAGTTCTTACACTCTTTCAAATATGGGTAATAAACTGAATTTGAAAAAGGAAAGAGTATACACTGCAATATTCAGTTATTACATTATTTATTATATTTAATATAGTTATATAATAATATCATAGATAATATCATTTTCATATTCCACCATATAGTCTACTTTGCGGTCTATTCAACATCTGCATTCTTTTCTGCAAGTAATCGGGAATCTATTTCCAACGAATTTACTACAATGCGCTAAAGATGCTCATCTGTTAATCGGGACCTATGTTTGGATTTAGTAACCTTCATTCTCGAAAATAATTGTTCGCACACATATGTCGAGGCGAAGGTAGTGGCAACGAATAAGCTCATCTTGTAATATTTAGTTTTGTTCATTTTTTAAATAATTCTATGCTTGTCAAGTCATATTCTCAGCCTTTAGTTCTGAATTCTATGTTACTTAGTAAATCAATTAACTCGTCCTGGAACTGCACTCTCATGGATTGTACTAAATTTATGAAAAGATTAACAAAAATACTGATATCACTCGCCATACGTCTAAAATCACTAAATCTATGTTCTGTGAATTCACATTTGAACTGTACAGAGACATAATTAACTATATTTTGTTCAGACATCATGCATCTCTTTACAAGTTCACCATCCGTGAAGGGTTTTAGTGCCTTAGCTAATTCCCAATATACTACATAGGCTAACTTGCTCCAAAACATAGACTCTGAATTGTTCGACTCTCTTCAATGTTTGGCCTTTCATGAAGTGCTTTCAATTCTTGAAGCTGTAGTGCACGTTGCACCCCTGAAAAATTATTTTATCAAAATACCTATTTCTGCTGGAATAAAATCACAATAACAATAATAATAGTAATAATAATAGTAATAATAATAATAATAATAATAATAATAATAATAATAATAATAATAATAACTTTGGTATATGAAAATAGGCTATATTACAGAAAATAGCTTCTCTGTCACTTCGGCATGTTCTGGATGGCAGAGCGTATAATGTAGTTTTATGTTGCTCAGTAGTATTCCTGACAGTACCTTACAATATAGTAATCACTTTCCATTTTCACCGAACGTACAACAAAAATAGTCTTCCTCCCACACTGTACGGAATGATCGTTTGCTTACAGAAGGTTCTGACTGTGTCATTGTCCCGCACTGTTCTTGCGTTTACTAGGTACTTGAATTGCCTTCTGCAGCCATCCGTCGAGCTTCGAACGGGGAACAGCACGCTCTGCATTCGAAGGTTGTGATTACAGAACGTAATCGGGAGTCAGAGAATGAGCATACCTGCTGTAGAATCATGTGAGGTCAATTTTAGTTAAAGTCTTTCATTGAAAGACAGGTATTCTCTAACGTATAGTATTAAATCTACGACAAGAAGTTATCAAATATACCTTCTTTCCAAAGGAAAGCACAGACTAGATCTTTGGTCCTTAAAATTTCGAAAGCAGCTACAAGTATGAAACCAGACTGATACTGTATGTTTCAAGCTGCGTATTTGAATAACGTTGAAGTTGTGTAAAGGCGTTCCTATGCAGAAGGAAACCTTTTATGTAAGGTGTGTTGAGTTATGTTTGCTTTTAGACAAATGTGGGCGCATTGTGTCCCACAGAGGAATAGTGTCACAGGATACGTATCGGTGTCACGAACACAGAAAACTCCACCACATGGAGTTCTAGAAATTCAGTTACTAACATCAAAACGCACGTTCACCTACAGAGGGCGGAAATTGTTACAAGAATCTTAAAAATCAAGAATTAAATACCTTAGGAATTTACTCTAGTTTCGTCTTCTACATTCTGTTTCCTATTATGGTTTAATTTCTGCTAAAGTCGACTGTCTTTTACTCGTCGTCGTAGCAATAGGCAATTACAAAATTCCACAAGCACTTTTAGTGGTTCGAGTTACAGATGTTGTATTTCATCTCTGCGGGTAAGTGACGGTTGTGTTTCAAGTGGTTTATCTTGGTCGTGGACGTCGTCAGAGTACTAAAATGAAAAACAAAATATACCTAGTTACCTTCATTCCTGTGCTCTGATCACTGTAGGCCTATGCCTGAGAGTTTCGACATGCTTTTTCTCACAGATTAGTACAATCTCTCGCTACCGCTCTTCCTCCTCACACCGAACTGTGACGTTGCAAAGAGGCAGAGGTGTTAGTTTTTTGCAATTACACCAAGCTGAATTATTTTTATTATAGCTTTCAAACACACGCCAACATTTTTTAAATTCTCGTAAACAACGTTGGTAACTCTCCAATTCGAAATTGTGCTAAGGAAAAAATAATAATAATCGCATCATTATAACATATTCTACGTAGCAAAATAAGTAGGGCTGGTAATTTTTTTTTGTAAGAGCGATAAAATTTGAAATGACTGTAAGCACCTGTCCTTTTGTATTTCCATAGGCATGGGATTTATAATGGGGGAAGACTGCAGGAACAAGCGAAATGTCTGACGGAATGTCAAGAAACGCCTGAAGGATATAAACAGGCAATAACAGAAGGGGAATTGTAGGGATAAGGTTGCTCTGGAGATCCAATCGATGATCAAAACAAATTGGGAAACCGAGTTATACCTCTATGGAGGAAGCAGAGAAGGCAGACTGGGCTTAACCTGGTTTCGTCTAGGAGCTTGGAGGGCACTTAAAATCGTCAACGAAGAAGGGAAGAGAATATGTCCTCTTTGCGGTAGAGGTGAGATATCACATTATATTTTATCGGAGTGTGAAGCCACATAAGCTCTAGGGAAACGATTCCTGCCAGAGTCCTTCATTACATCTAGCAGGGGGCACTTGGAAACATATCTACAATATATTAAACAACGTTAAATTCTGTGAGAGTGTGGGGAAAAATTATGGCCAAAGTTCGACAGCTGGGGGTGGAACTGGCCGAGGGGAAGGAGACCGAGGAAATGAGGGGAAGAGTTATTTATTGCAATGAGTAGTATTAACACTGAGCGAATAAGGTAATTAGGTGATAATGTTCTTTTTGTATTTATTGTGTTTTTTCTATTTGTTTTTTATTGCGTATGTGTACGTTTTATGGTTTTATGTCTTATATTTATATTTATTATTCGGATTATTTATTGCAATTTTAATAAGGAATTGAATTGGTTTATATATATATATATATATATATAATTTTAATGTACCGAAGTACATATGATATTTCCATGCAGATATTCTGCGTCATCATACGATGAAAGAGTAATGGAACGGAGAAAAATTCTCTCCGGCGCCGGGATTTAAGACGGCGCTTATTCCGTCGGATCCCGGCCAACTAGTCACTCATATCGAGTGCACCTCAGCACATGTGTGGACTTCGGTCCTGCGTTCATAGACATCTATGACGGCCACTAGAGGGAACCCAAGAGTTGGAGCTTAATCTGAGACGATTCTAACCGGCGTCGGAGTTGTATCCGGTGTGGCTTAGTGGATAAAGCATCAGCACGTAGAGCTGAAAACCCGGGTTCAAATCCCGGCGACGGAGAGAATTTTTCTCCGTTCCATTACTCTTTCATCGTTATATATATATATATATATTATATATATATATATATATATATATATATATATATATATATGTTTCACTGTTTTTTTTTCTTTCACATCTTACATTTACTTTATTTTTATTATTTTTGTGAAATTTGGTATGAAGTTATATTAGTTGTAATTGTCATAATTAATGATAACAGTAGTAATAATAACAATTATTATTGTTTACTATTTTATTATTAGCAGTATTCTTTTTCTTTTCTTTGAATATGCAAATTGTGCATAGTTATAGCACGAATGGCCGTACAGGCTCGTGCGAAGGATCCTGTATAGGCTACATGAGTTTGTATAATTTTGCATCAATAAATGCACTACATTCATTCATTCATTTATTTATTCATTCATTTATTCATTCATTCATTCATGCAACAATAAGTAACTGCCACAAATCGCTTATTTTCATCATGTTAGTTAAACACCAAATAGACCATACAGAATCAATACAAAGTACTGATGTCAAATTTGGGTGGCAACACTGCTCTCCGACGCTGCAAAAGTTTCAATAGGTCTATAATTCTAAGTGATGATTACATAAAGTCATTGACATTCAATAGCATAACAGACAGACACACAGATATATCTGAAAATTCTCTACATATAACTGGCACAACTGCAGTCCTTATAGAAGGAAAACAAATCTCAACATCTCTACCGGGAATCGAACCTCCTCGTCCTTGAAATTGTAGCGCCTAGAAGGTGACATAGTAGTTATTAAAACCTTTTAATTCCTCTCCCCATGCAGGGTTTGCATTTCACTTGCAAATACGACATCTACATTACTGATCCACCTAGCCATAGACTTGCCTGCCTTTCTCTCTTTTCTCGTACATGAAATCTCTAATGCAAATACGTAAACAGAATTTACATCGTGATGTCTGAATTGGAAATTCAAATGATTGACGTCCCCATCCCCTGACGTCACAAATAAGCCGAGGGGACTAGACCCTACTTTTTTTTTCCGTGAATAATGCTCTCAGAATTCTCACTGTCGTGCGAAAGAGAGCTAATGAGAATTCCTTTATCCTACCAACCGCGCCGACGTTGAGAATTACGAAAAGCTCAGCTTTACGCAGCAAAACACAGTTGGTAATGTAAGATATTGCTGGAATGAGCATAACGATTATTTTCCACCTATAGCATCATGTGGATGTTTCGAAGTTGCTACAATGACTGTTCACATTTTCACAGAACGATCTTCAGGAAATCAATATTTCAAAATTCTTGGATATCCAAGTACTTACTCGAAAACAGATTTAGACAAAGAGGAATGTATAAAATAAGAAAGACTGGAGAATGCTGGGTTTGCAGTGAAAGACCTGCCCTTGGGTAGAACACTATGAATGAATGAATCGTGTCGCTAACAGTTGTGCTATCTTTCAGTAACGTTTAGAACGAAGAAGATAGAGACAAAAAAAAACAAATTTCTCCTTCTAACGACGCCACTGACAAACATCATGTCCTTATGTTGGCGACATTGTGTATTTAGTTCAATTTGGTCGTAACCGTAACGGCACGGTTCAAAGCTATCATAGCAAATTCTCCAGTTTAGCGTAAGATAATACTGAACAACAAGAATTTTGCTCCGACTTAAAACAATGTTTCCCTTACGGTTTGATGTGCGCTGAATCCGAAAATGCATCTCTTTCCTTCGTATCACGTAAGGTTTTTAAGATATCTACTATGATTTCACTTTTCGATAAGCGTTTCCCCAGGGAACATCTGGCGCGGGTTGGGGTATAAACCAAAACAAAAGCTAATGTATTTTATGAGTTTATGACTTATTTACTTATTATTATGGTTGTTGGCATGATATTTTGTACTTCTATTAAATAAACAGATATTGGTCCCTTCTATTAAGTAAATTTCGTAAGAGTTCAAAGTGAAGTCTATGCAATGAACAAACAAGGGTGTGGTTTTCAGTATTTAAAGGAAAAGTTTACCAGCTTGAGTGAAGGAAAATTGAAAGGGGCATTTTCATCGGTCCACAAATTCACAAAGTTATGGCTGACCCTTTGTTTGAGGAAAAACTTTCCGTTACAGAAAAAGTGGTATGGCGCTTTCAAAGACGTTTGCTCAAATTTACTTGGAAATTCTAGGGCAGAGAACTACATACTGTTGTCACGTCAGGAGAAGTCGCCTGAAGTATTTAGACGGGGAGGAGGGGAAACCGACGCACATGCGCACTGCGGAGTTCACAACAATATTCCTGTTTCACAAACATCTACTACACGTGTCTGAGAGTGTTTGTGACTTGTGGAATAATAGTGGGATTTATTGTGTTGTTACATTAGTTTCAGCAGGACGATTGTTTTCAATATACCGCAAGTCTTTGCATTGCTTTAGTTACCGTTTCCTCTTAGTGTTAATAATCTTGATAATAGTATAGTTAATGGAATTTATGTTATTGTATACTTTTAGTTTACGCTTATAGCTAGCAGTTTTTGATTTATTAATGGTAAATATGTCGACAAAGAGGAAACAAAGATTGACAATCTATAGCAAAGAAAGAAATATTATTGCAAATGTAAAATAATTCTGTGAAAGAACAACAATGCCTTTGCATTCCTCTAAAGAATTCAACAGCAAAGGCAGAAAAGTACTGTAATCTAGCCACCAGAACGATACAGCGTATCACTGAAATGAAAGACTGCTCAGAAGAAAGTGCGTTGTCGACACTTGGGGGATGGGGACAGAAACGTCCAGATTACCGAAACGCAAATGTAGATGACTTTGACCGGAGGTTGATAAACAAGAAAGATGGCCACCGGCGCAGCTCAGGAGATAGTGCATTTGCCTGCTGATCCAGAGTTGCGCTCGGGTGTGGGTTCGATTCCCGCTGCGGCTGACTAGCTGGTTGGGGTTTTCCGAGGTTTTTCCCAACAGGAAGGCGAATGTCAGATAATCAATGGCGAATCCTCGGCATCTTTCGCCAAATACCATCTCGCCATCACCAATTCTATCGACGCTAAATAACCTAGCAGTTTATATAGTGTCGTTAAACAGTCAAGTAAAAAGAGGGTAGTACCAAGCTGCAAGAAACTTCTTCCCGTATTACAGGAGAGAATTTATTTCAAATTGAAGGCAACATTAAGACGAATACTGAAGGAAAAGGAGTTTCGGGTGGAAGAAGTGTACATTGAGAAGAATATGTTTAATTGAAGGGGAAAACACTGTAAATTGGAGGTGAAGATATCTACAGAAAATAGAAAAGGTTAGGGAAGAGGGTAAACCGATTTTGTACATGGACGAGATACGGATAGACACCAATTTAACGTTTGCCAAGTACTGACAGGTTAAAAATGTTACGGGAATTTTTACTACTGTAAATGAGTCCAACAGACTCATTGTTGTCCATCCGGATGGAGCTCTTTGCTTTGCCGAGAGATGCGAGTTAATATACAAGGCGGGAGGAGCAGCAGTTGATTATCATGGACAGATGATAGTCCAACAATTAAAAAAAAAATGTGATGATAATAATAGCGATAACAACACTGAAGATGCGGGATCTTATATGTCTGACTTCGTTCCCTTATAGCCAAGTAGACCGAAGTTTTCAGGTCAGAGTGTAGCGTAAAGTTCCCCCGTCCCGCCTATCCACTCCACGCGCCAACTCGTAGCGCGAAGACAGTAGCACTTGTTATGGAAATCATATTAAGTGCACATTACAAAATGGAGTGTAATATGTCTCTCAAAATACACTTTTTACATTCTCATTTTTTGGATTTCTTTCCTCCTAACTTTGGAGCGGTAAACGACGAGCATGGGGAAAGATTTCGTCAAGAAATATCTGAAATGGAAAGGCGATATAAAGGAAGATCATCATCCAGCATGCTTGCAGACTATTGTTGCTTCCTTCTAAAATACAGTTCCGGGTCTAGTTATAAAGAGAAGTCATCCAGAAAATTATTTTAAATGTAAGTGCAAATTCCGAGATTTTTCTCATTATATGCATGAAATACTTTCATTGTTGTTGTGTTTTAAACTATGTTACATCATTTTTGTATCCAGTACACATTTTTCAAGTATTACGAGGAATTTTGAATCCCTAGTGTGTTGTAATTTTATCAGTAGCAGCGAAAAATTAAAAACAAACAAGTTTTGTCATAAGAAATTAAATTCATTTTCCCCGTAAAATGGTACGTGATGGGAAAATTTGGATTTTAAATTCAGATTTAGGGCACACATATTAGTAATATTCACCTATTTTTATTTCGGAGCAAGACAAAAAGTAAAAATTTGTTATTCGGTGTAATTTTTCATTTAACATCTTTCATACACTCAAAAATTACCACCTAATTCCATACACACGCTAATGTTTTTGCTCAAGTTTGTAATTCTGAGCCCCATTATGTGTACAAACATGTAATCTACTCACTTCATAATGGCGTCATTCAGCCGTCTTGAACTGGTGATGGATTGAGGGAGGTCGTGTTTGTAAACGAATAGGCGCTATGGTCCGTGAAAGGCGTCAGCCTTCGGAACACACAAGAGGAACCAAGTTAGTTGAGTGTTTATTGGTTCTAGTGCGTATCAACGCCGCCAGGTAACAGCACGGTCGATACGGTTCGACCTAATCTAAGAAATCCATCAGCGAAGTGAAGTGATTGGATTGTGGTCGACTGGGGTGCCGTCTTCAGGCTGGATACATTTTTTTATTCCGATAGTCTGATATTGTGCGAATTTCAGCTGAGATCGGCGGTATCGCCGGAAGGCACAAGAGTACAAATAAAATGAAAACCATAAAAGCTGAATCGGATTGTTCGCACTTCGTCCTGTCTCAACTGGGATATGTACCTGAAAACGTACTCACCTCGTCCTACGTACAGAAACTACTCTCTCTCTCTCTCTCTCTCTCTCTGTGTGTGTGTGTGTGTGTACTTAACTCGTCCGATTCATAAAAACTTACTTACTGGCTTTTAAGGAACCCGGAGGTTTATTGCCGCCCTCACATAAGCCCACCATTGGTCCCTGTCCTGAGCAAGATTAATCCAGTCTCTATCATCATATCCCATCTCCCTCAAATCCATTTTAATATTATCTTCCATCTATGTCTCGGCCTCCCCAAAGGTATTTTTCCCTCCGGCCTCCCAACTAACACTCTATATGCATTTCTGGAATCGCCCATAACGTCCTTCATGCCCTGCCCATCTCAAACGTCTGGATTTAATGTTCCTAATTATGTCAGGTGAAGAATACAATGCGTGCAGTTCTGTGTTGTGTAACTTTCTCCATTCTCCTGTAACTTCATCCCTCTTAGCCCCCAAATATTTTCCTAAGCACGTTATTTTCAAACACCCTGAACCTAGACACCAGTATTACAAAACAGCAATACAATAAACAAAGTTCCTTCCCATTTCTTCCAGACATAGGACTGGTAAAATTGTAATACATTCTAAAAAAGAACTATCACAATATTACTCGTATCACAGTGTTACCAACCTTTACTATATATATATATATATATATATATATATATATATATATAAACCACGTAGACTTTTGCGATACCAAAACGACGATGCGACACCTTAGCCCGGAATTTCGAGACGAGTGCGTGAAAGTCACTTTCGTACTAGTTACGTACAATACTTTTTAGCACAACTAAGGAAATTCTATGTGAATTAATTAACATAATAAATAAATCACAGACTATTCATATTTTTGTAGGCTAGGAGTCACGGTCTACTAATACTACATTGCCTTTATACAGCGACATCATTTTATTTTTACTAACATTTTTAATATTAACTTGCCTATACCTCTGGATCAACGCCGTTTGCTACCTCCTTCCACGACTGGAGTTCGATGATACTGGCGTAATATACAAACAAATAACTTTACTAGGTATAAGAGGGAAGAAAAGTAGTTCATCCATTTACGTAAACTAGGAAATATCGCGATTTTGAGTTTGATAATTTTCATTAGGTTTTTGTTTAATCAAGATACAGTACAGTATTAGCAATGAGTGTTTTTACTCACGAACTGAGCTTTCCATGCGGACGTATTCATTATGCAGTGTATATTATACTGTCTACAGCACATTAGCGTACACTATAGATAATGAAGTTAAATTGAAAAATAATCATAATATGGATATTTAAACACATTTTTGAAAATGGTGACCGATCATTTCGATGTACAGGCTTCAGTTCTAATGTGCGTATTATCGCACTATAGACTATTGTACGTAATTCCAATTACCAGGTTCGTACTTGGTATCAGTAACTCATGTTGAAATAATTCTGCACCTACTCTATAAAAGAGACCTTACGTACTGTAAATTCAACCTTCACTTAAAAAATAAAATTACTCAGACATGCTATCTACTGTCCAACCAAGTGATTACGTCGCAGGGTCGTAGAAAGGGAGGAAATCACGTGACAGTTAATTACTTAACGAGGCCCTTTTATTTAAGTTATTTTAAACAGTTGAATGGGTATAATGTTACGTAGACGTCCAATTCCTAACAGAAATTAATGTTCCACTAGCATTTACAGAGAGGCGAATAGAAGCAGGGATGCGACGTAGGCAAATGGAAAATGATTCAATATTGAAAGCTCTTTCGTCACTGGAATACGCCAACATATTTTTGGAACGTACTGTTTACTATGACCGTAAGGCTCCTATGACTGTATATGAGGTCTTGGATCTGTATGGAGGACTTCATTAGTAGAAGGGGTGGGAGTGAAGTACATTCAAAAACTCAGGTACAATAAAAATTGAAGTAAAAATAAAATGATGTCCCTGTACTAGATCTAGTTATAGCATCATGCTTGTTGTGTAGCTGCAGTGAGGGTTTGTGTATTCTGAACCAGAGTGCTGCAGAGCGGCACTTACAACCGGTTTATATTCGACCGGTTGCAGATCAATCGGCCAGGTTGGACATTCGTTCGTATATCCGGCCTTGAAGCGGTTGCGCCTGGCTAGATAGAACCACAGATATAGAGGAGATAATACCAAAAGCATTTAACCATACAGGAACTCTGATGACATTTTGTAACTACACAAATGGAGTAACAATTGAAGGAAATTTACTTTTCTTAATTTAAAAAAAAAGGGATAGCTTGAAATTCTTAGGAAAATATTTGGGGCTAAGAGGGATGAAGTTACAGGATAATGGAGAAAGTTACACAGCGCAGATGCACGCATTGTATTATTCACCTGACACAATTAGGAACATTAAATCCAGACGTTTGAGATGGGTAGGCCATGTAGCACGTATGTGCGAATCCATAAATGCATATAGAGTGTTAGTTGGGAGGTCGGAGAGAAAAAGATCTTTGAGAAGGCCGAGACGTATATGGGAGGATAATATTAAAATAGATTTGAGGGGAGTGGGATATGATGATACAGAGTGGGTTAATCTTGCGCAGGACAGGGATCGAGGCGGGCTTATGTGAGAGTAGCAATGAACCCGCGGGTTCCTTAAAAGCCATAAGTAAGTAAGTTAGCTTGAAGTAGGGATATAATTGATTGGACACTTTGGTAGCCTACATTTATCTTCATAACTAATATATAAATCAAGTAATTGGCACTGGTAACAACAAAAGAAATAAGTGTAATACATAGATGAAATCTGACGTGTAAACAAATACAAGAATAAAATAAATTACAATTATTTACAAAAGAGAAGAGCAAATATGTACACACTCACTATTGTAAAGTTCATACTTTAAACCCAAAAAAACATAGGCTACTCCTGAAAAAGTAGTTGTTAATATAGTCTACGTCTTTTAATTATTCTAAGTGGATGCATTATTATTTCTCTAATAAATCGTTTTCAGGAAGATAACAATTTATTAACAAAAATAAAAGCACTCTTAATTCTAATGATTGTAATTTCATGATGCGTGCTTCAATCATTGAGGAGAGAGGAGGAAATATCATTTGAAAGGTACACGATGATAATAGCGTCCTTGCAACGATTCTGGAACTCCTGGATGGCTCAATATTATCTGTCGTTCATGATCCAGAGCCGTCCAACACAGTGAGACTCGGAAATTCGTTACACCGAACATTGGACTATGCTGCGAGACGGAAGAGCTTCGCATACTGTCTATAGCGCCAGGCGTTCAGTAGCAATCTGTCTGTTCTATCTTTCGTAACCGGTTATGCACGACTCTGTTCTGAACCATGCAAAAACTCAAAATGTAACAAAAAATATATTTTATTCTAATATTAAGAGGGATATTCTGAGGAGACTTTATGTAAATCCATATCTAGAAAATGTAAAGAACAATACATGAAGGAATTTGATTTTTTGTAAGAATGGACGAGATGTAACAGTTTGAAATTAATAACGGAACACGTAATGCTTGTGTTTTACAATACAAAGTATGTCTGCTTTTATGATGTGTTAAGTTGTGGCTATGAAATTGTTTGTATATTATTTCTGTTTCTGTGAGTAAAGCTAAATAAGATTACCTGTCAGAATTTTTAGTAGACTAGGAGGCATTGCCTACAATTTCTGTGTTCATAGTTGGCGATAGTTTTAATAATGTTTCGTCATAGCTGTTTATATTACTAGGACAATTTTGCGATATTCGTACGGAAAAGTGAATAGTAACAATGTTATTGGGGTACGCGTACAGCAAAAAAGAACTTTCTAACGAATAACATGTTATGGAAAATAGAAATTTCCAGTAGTGTGTAAAAAAATAAAAGCATAGATATTAAACAATGAAAACGCGTTGTGATACTATAAAATAAAGACCTTAGAAATGATTCCAGTTACTATACAAATTAAACAATGGAAAAGTTTTGCGCTATTATAAAAAATAAAACATAGAAATGTTTTGCGGTGATGTAAAAGTAAAAACCATTTCAGCATTTTGTAGCATGGAAACGATACGAACGAGTTTCGTGTGACACAATCTCGTGGCAGAAAATATATGTGACGAAAATGTAAAGCGTGACGAGTAGTTTGTGACGAATGATCCGGATTCTATCCTATACGAGTGTACGATTCTTTTATTGATATGAGTTTTATTTTAAAATGTATAATTTGCTAGTTAAAATTTTAGATTTATTTATTTTATTTATTTTTTTATTGCTAGTAAGTTTGAAATGAATACAAGTTAATAATACAATGAAAGATAAACTATCCCACTCCTGAATGAGTAAGACTCGTGCTCAGGAGGGGATTCCAATACAGACAAAAATAAAATTAAAATTGAGAGTGAATACATATTAAAAAGTGTTTAATATGTTTAAAACCAAACTATAAATCCAATACAAATTATTTTATTTTTTTATTAATTTGAAGAGGATTCGTGGTTGAAATATTATTGGAATAAAATTTGTTTAATAATCTGGGACCTTGACTCATGCTATGATAAAAAGCTCCATTGGTTTTACATTTTGGTTCTGACAAACGCAGAGAATTCATATTTTTAGTTCTATATTTATGTATATACCTTTCAAAGTTATTAAAATTTCTATGAAAATATTTTAATAAAATAAAACAATACCTTTGTTTAATGTTGAAAACGTTGAAATGTTTAAACAACAATTCAGTTGGGTAATCTTTCGGCTTTTTAAAACAAATTTTTAATACTTTTTTCTGTAGTAAAATTAACGGATAAAGGTTAGATTTATAAGTTCCTCCCCAACCTATAATACCATACATAAATATAGATTGAAATAATGCTAAATAAATTACACGTAAACAGTTAAGTGACAAAATATTTCTTAGAATAACAAAGTAACAATGTTTTAAGTAATTTATTACAAATATAATGAATATGATTATGCAATTTTAAATGATTATCAATAATTATACCTAAGTATTTAACCTCATTAACTTCATTATTAACTGAACAATTGCAATTTAGATCGGAACAATCAGACTTATTCCGAACCTTCTCAAATTCCCATTATAGTTCGAATTAAAAAGACTCGACTGTAAAAATTTGAATTCCTTGCGTCCATTAACCATGAAGTCTCCAGATCCAGGTCAAACACGTGAATTACACTATCATGTCACTGAAGCGATGAGAAGGAACTCTGCCACGCGGAGTGTGAACATGTTTTTAACGCTTGTTTTTCGTTTCATTGGGGAATCACGTATTTATGTGCAGAGCGAGAGCGGTTATGTAGTACGCCTGGGCGGCTTCCAGCCCGCGTCACAGCACTGTATGGACTTTTGCCTGAGAGCGAGGCGCACTCTCCGTCGTTGCAGAGGCAGCAAGTGTGTAACATTGAAATGTAGAGAGAGGGATTGAGTTTGTGTAGCGCCATGCCCGTTTGAACCTTCACACGCAACAGCCACCCTTCCCATCCCAGCGTACGAATACATTTGTTTTCACAACTAGAGTCCTCTATCTGACATGAAACAAACCAACTCGGCCTGCCATATAATTTGTTATCTCTAGTGTTATTTGTCCAATTGCTAAATTCTCCAGATGTAAAATACACGCCTAATTACTCAAACAAGTGAAAAAATAAATTCAGTCCAATTCTGAACTCACAGACTAATTTCTAAAATTGCAGTGTTGTATAAAAAGATATGTTCAGTATGAGTTTGCTAGAAGAGGAGACATACTTACTTACAAATGGCTTTTAAGGAACCCGGAGGTTCATTGCCGCCCTCACATAAGCCCGCCATTGGTCTCTATCCTGAGCAAGAATTAATCCAGTCTCTACCATCATATCCCACCTACATCAAATCCATTTTAATATTATCTTCCCATCTACGTCTCGGCCCCCCCCAAAGGTCTTTTCCCCTCTGGCCTCCCAACTAACACTCTATATGCTAACAACCCATCACCGTAAAAAAACAGCTTGTTACGAAACCTAACAATAAGCCTCGGAATGGCATACTAGTATAGTAGGCATTCGAACTTTCAGGGGGGCAGACTGTAATTCTGGCCATTATTTGGTAATTGGAGAATTAAGAGAAAGACTATCAGTGGCCAAGCGAGTAGAGCAACAAACTAATATTAGTAGATTCAATAGTCTGAAATTAAAGGACGAGGAAACTAAGCAACGTTATTAGGTTGAAATTTCAAATAGGTTTGCTGCTTTAGCAACTTCCGACGAAGCTGAGAAAGAGTTAAATGTTAATAGTGTGTGGGACAATACCCGAGATAATATCAAAATTGCAGCTGAGCAGAGCATAGGTTATCATGAAACTAAGAAAAAGAAACCATGGTTTGATGAAGATTGTTCCATTGCAGTAGATAGAAGGAAACAGAAGAGGAGACATAGGAAAAGATATATCAGACGCTTGTAATGCCCCATTTTGATTATTGCGATTCCTTGCTAACCAATGTTAAGTTCACTCTTAGCTGAGAGACTACGACGTGTTCATAATGTGTGCATACGATTCATCTGCAATACTCGATAAATTTGACCATATAACACCTTCCCTCCAGTTACTTTCATGGGCGCGTCTGAAGTAACGAAGAACAATACATTCACTGTCTCTTCTGTTTAGAATCATGCATACTTCTACCCCGAATTATCTGTTATCGCGCTTTCAATTTCTTACAACTCTTCGAAACCGACATCAAGCACTTCATCATAGAACGTCTTTATACTCATCTTCTTATACTGTAGAAATACCTCTCCTCTGGAATTCGTTACCTAATGACGTCAGGGACTGCCGGACATTATCACAATTCAAAATTAAATTGGAAAATTTTGTCTTAGTTAATGTTTTTTAGGTATTGCTAGAAGTATTGATTTGTGTTTTTTTTTCTTTTTCTTTTTAAATCTAGATTAAAATTGCAAGTTTCTTGTTTATGTTAGTTAATTAGTTAGGATACAATTAATTATGATACTTAATCACTCATTTAAAGTTTGTGTGACTGCAACCTGCGTATATTTTTGTGTGGCTTTACTTTGTTTATAGCGTTTTTTTCTCTCTCTCCTTTATTTCTTGTGTAGCTTTACGTTGTATATATAGAGTGTTTTTTCTGTTCATTTCTATTATTGTATTTGTATTCCTGGTGTTATGGAAGAGAAGGCCTGATGGCCTTAAATAAACCAGAATAAATAAATAAATAAATAAATAAATAAGTAAATAAATAAATAAATAAATAAATAAATAATATGTTCCTTATGTAATCAAAAAGAAGACGCGAACATATTCTACTATCTTGACCAAAAAATGAAAGAACAAGAAAAATACTAAAAATGAATGTAAAAGTAGCGCATAGGAAATTATACAGAACAGCGAACGGCGGAAAATTCAGGGAATTCAGAAAATGTATATACTGTAAATATAGTAAAGAAAAAAATTGGAAGAGAAAACTAACGTAACAAACATATGTAGGCCTATACAAATAATAAATAGTAATTACAGAAAAATAACTCTTGTTAAGAGATAAATAGACCGATAGTACGTAGTATGAAACATATAATCATAATCATTAGTGCTAAAATGTAATTAAGTGGGGATGCCTGAGGAACAGAAATGTAACAGGACCACAATTAACGATCGATATACCAATTGTACACTTTTGTAACTGGTAGACTAAATAGCTATTCTATAGGCATTTTGCACACCACAAAACCTAAAGTCTGTCCAATGAAAGAATAGAGTGATGTAAACACATGCACGTGGTTCTAAGATCTCTCAAATGGTTCTTTTGTTTGCTGTCATTGAACAGATCTTTTAATAGGGCTGTTCTGTGATTTACTCTACATCACAGCTGTTATTATAGCATGAGTTAAGGTTCTAGATTATTAAACAAATTTTATTCTAATATTATTTCAACCACACTAATCCTCCCCAAATTAATAAAAAAATAAATAAATTTGTATTGGATTTATAGTTTGGGTTTGAAGATATTTAATACTTTTTAATCTGTAATTTATTCACTCTCAATTTTATTTTTGTCTGTATTGGAATCCCCTCCTGAGCAGGGGTCTTACTCATTCAGGATTGGGCTAGTTTATGTTATATGTTGTATTATATTATATTATATTACATTATATTATATTATATTACATTATATTATATTATATTATATTACATTATAAATTTATTAATTTGTCATACAGAATAATATCTGTAATCTTGACAATTGATATTTGAGGAGAAAAACCCGCTCCGGCGCCGGGGATCGAACCCGGGTCCTTGGTTCTACGTACCAAGCGCTCTGACCACTGAGCTACGCAGAATTCAATCCACAGCACCGGATCGAATTGTCCCCCTTCAATGTTTCCCTTTATGGCCTGACTCCAAGTTAGGCATATATGTTGACGTATATGTCCAATGTCAACTGCCATTATACTAGGAGCGCACTCAGCTGAGTGACTTGTTTGGCCGGGATTTCGCAGTTAAGTGCACAGTAATCAGTACAGACATATGCACTGCAGCTATGAGAATATTATAGATTTATTAATTTGTCATACAGAATAATATCTGTAATCTTGACAATTAATATTATATTATATCATATTATATTTTATGCTCGACCATGCCGAAACGTAGTAATTATACACCTGGTAGCAGACCTTTAATGCATGTCATTAAAGTACACTTACTCATTAAAGGTCAGGTCTTTCAGCCAATGACGACTCAGGTTACAACTGTTCGGCCAATGACAGGTCACCTTTCTACCGTTATAAAACCGCAAGTATCGATTATTCTCGGATATGCAATCGAAAGAGAATTAGCGAAAAGTCACGGAGGCTGGAAATCCAATACTGTCGCAGAAGGTTATGTTCTGTTACTATAATAATTAGCGTTAATTGTAAATAATATTCAAATAAATTCAATTTGTCATCTCGTTTTTCAATGTCTGATTTAATTTCAATGTTATCTCTGTAGGTTCTTATGGCCTAGCAAGGTCAATGTGGATATCTGTTCCTCGGGAAAAATCAATACTTTCGCGTCTGCGCACATCTCACAACATACGGAACATTGCTGAAGGTCAGATACAATTAAAATTAATAATATCAAGTTAGAAATATGGTCGAGCATAAAAAGTCGTATAAAACTCGCCTATAATGGTAATTAAGAAGCTCGTATGAAAATTATGAAACTCGTTTGCGCTCGTTTCATAAATATCCATACTCACTTCTTAATTACCTTCATTATAGACTCGTTGCATAATGTACTATTATGCTCGACTATGCCGAAATGTAGTAATTATACACCAGGTAGCAGCCCTTTAATGGACCTCATTAAAGTACACCTATTCATTAAAGTTCAGGTGTTCCACCAACCAGAAAACACCATTGTAGCAATATGAAAGCGCAAATATCGATTATTCTCGGATATGCAATCGAAAGACAACTAGCGAAACGTCACGGAGGCTGGAAATCCAATACTGTCGCAGAAGGTTATGTTCTGTTACTATAATAATTAGCGTTAATTGTAAATAATATTCAAATAAATTCAATTTGTCATCTCGTTTTTCAATGTCTAAATCAATTTCAAGGTTATATCAAGATTAATGTTTATTTTACTCTCTAGATTATATCAAGATCAATGACATTGGTTTCTCGGGAAAAAAATCAATATTTTCGCGTCTGCGCACATATCACAATTTACGAGATATTGCACAAGGTCAGTTCCGCTCCCCAGTCAGATAAGAATGACACGAATACTTATGAATAATTTCAAGTTAGAAATATGGTCGAGCATAAAAGTCGTATGAAACTTGCCTATAATGGTAATTAAGACGCTCATTTGAAAATTATGAAACTCGCTTGCGCTCGTTTCATAAACATACTCGCATCTTAATTACTACCATTATAGGCTCGTTGCATAATGTACTAATATTATATTATATTATATTCATTTGAAATGTACTAGCAATAATATAAATAAATAAATCTATTCTTTCGCTGGATAAAACATAAAAGATGATGTCCTGGATCGAAGTTACGTCTTTATGAAAAAAAAAAACACTATCAAGTGACTCAAATGTAGCCAGACCCAAGGATATGAAAGACGGTTAGTTTCCATTACATCCAAGTCTTCCGGGGCTACACGCCCTTCCACTGTTTTATACCACAGGAAATGTTTCACAGAAAGGAATGTTGACGCCCAAGCACACAATTGGAACACAGAGAGACGGGGATACGAAAAAAAAAATGGAGCCGGGGGTAGGGAATGTAGTTTAAAACATTCTGAGTAACTCATTGCAGTATTGTTAATAGTAAATTACTATTAGAAACATTAAAAAAAAAAAGCATCTCCGTGGCACTGGGTGTGGGAGAATGCAGTTGTAAAGAACACACGCGAGCGAGCCGACAGTCTAAAAAGTTGACAAGCTCTACAGAATGCATAACTCCCAGGGGGATTCATAATTCACATCCTGCGAATGCCGAGAGATACAAATAAGATACATGGCAGTGTTTCATGTGTCATGAAGCAGAAAAACTACGAGCAGGAAAGGAGGTTAAATCGCCTCCCTGGCGCCAAATTCTGTTGCCATACAAACATATCATCCCCAAAACAAATGCTTTTCGTCCTAACTTCTTGACTCTGACAACTCGTAACTCATTCAAAGGTGTATGGAACTACAATATTAATTTTATAGCTACTAGATAGATGGTCACGTCAGCTCAATCCGTATCCTGGGTCAGCTCAAGAAATAAGCACAGATATATCTTCAAAAACTGTAATAATAATAATAATAATAATAATAATAATAATAATAATAATAATAATAATAATAATAATACTATGATTATGTCTCGTGACCAGAATATTGTACGAAATGCAAATACAGGGGCATCATTTTATTTTTACTTCAATTTTTATTGTAACTGAGTTTTTGAATGTACTTCACTCCCACCCCTTCTACTAATGAAGTTCCAACAGTCCTCCACACAGAACCAAGGCCGCATATAGTGAACAGTACTGAGTCAGTGAGTACAGTAAAGGTATCCCCGTCACATGCCATGAAGGCACTTGGGGGGGCATGGAGGTAGAGCCCCTTGCTTTCCATGACCTCGGCACTAGAATGAGGTGGTGTGGTTGTTTTGGAATCGTCGTAGCAGTAATATCAGTAGTAACAGAATTCGTAGCAGTAGTATCAGTTGTAGCAGGAGTATAAGTAATAACAGAATTCGTAGTAGCAGTAGTATCAGTTGTAACAGAATTCGTAGCAGCAGTTTAAGTAGCAACAGAATTCATAGTAGCAGTAGTATTAGTTGTAACAGAATTCATAGCAGCAGTAGTCAGTAACAGAATTCGTAGTAGCAGTAATATTAGTAGTAATAGAATTCGTAGTAGCAGTAGTTAGTAACAGAATTCGTAGGAGCAGTAGTATCAGTAGTAATAGAATTCGTAAGAGCAGTAGTACCAGTTGTAACAGTTCGTAGCAGGAGTATAAGTAGTAACAGAATTGGTAGTAGCAGTAGTATCAGCTGTAACAGAATTCGTAGCAGCAGTATAAGTAGTAACAGAATTCGTAGTACCAATAGTATTAGTAGTAACAGAATTCGTAGTAGCAGTAGTATTAGTAGTAACAGAATTCGTGGTAGCAGCAGTATAAGTAGTAACAGAATTCGTAGTAGCAGGAGTATTAGTAGTAACAGAATTCGTAGTAGCAGTAGTATTAGTAGTAACAGAATTCGTAGTAGCAGTAGTATTAGTAGTAACAGAATTCGTAGTAGCAGTAGTATTAGTAGTAACAGAATTCGTAGTAGCAGTAGTATTAGTAGTAACAGAATCCGTAGTAGCAGTAGTTAGTAACAGAATTCGTAGGAGCAGTAGTATCAGTAGTAACAGAATTCGTAGGAGCAGTAGTATCAGTTGTAACAGTTCGTAGCAGGAATATAAGTAATAACAGAATTCGTAGTAGCAGTAGTATCAGTTGTAACAGAATTCGTAGCAGCAGTATAAGTAGTAAGAGAATTCGTAGTAGCAGTAGTATTAGTAGTAACAGAATTCGTAGTAGCAGTAGTTAGTAACAGAATTCGTAGTAGCAGTAGTATCAGCTGTAACAGAATTCGTAGTAGTAATAGTTAGTAACAGAATTCGTAGGAGCAGTAGTATCAGTAGTAACAGAATTCGTAGGAGCAGTAGTATCAGTAGTAATAGAATTCGTAGGAGCAGTAGTATCAGTTGTAACAGCTCGTAGCAGGAGTATAAGTAGTAACAGAATTCGTAGTAGCAGTAGTATCAGTTGTAATAGAATTCGTAGCAGCAGCATAAGTAGTAACAGAATTCGTAGTAGCAGTAGTATTAGTAGTAACAGAATTCATAGCAGCAGTAGTCAGTAACAGAATTCGTAGTAGCAGTAGTATTAGTAGTAATAGAATTCGTAGTAGCAGTAGTTAGTAACAGAATTCGTAGGAGCAGTAGTATCAGTAGTAACAGAATTCGTAGGAGCAGTAGTTAGTAACAGAATTCGTAGTAACAGTAGTATCAGCTGTAACAGAATTCGTAGTAGCAATAGTTAGTAACAGAATTCGTAGGAGCAGTAGTATCAGTAGTAACAGAATTCGTAGGAGCAGTAGTTAGTAACAGAATTAGTAGTATCAGTAGTAACAGAATTCGTAGGAGCAGTAGTTAGTAATAGAATTCGTAGTAGCAGTAGTATTAGTAGTAACAAAATTCGTAAGAGCAGTAATTAGTAACAGAATTCGTAGTAGCAGTAGTATTAGTAGTAACAGAATTCGTAGGAGCAGTAGTTAGTAAAATAATTCGTAGTAGCAGTAGTATTAGTAGTAATAGAATTCGTAGGAGCAGTAATTAGTAAGAGAATTCGTAGTAGCAGTAGTATCAGTAGTAACAGAATTCGTAGGAGCAGTAGTTAGTAAGAGAATTCGTAGTAGCAGTAGTATCAGTAGTAACAGAATTCGTAGAAGCAGTAGTTAGTAACAGAATTCGTAGTAGCAGTAGTATCAGTAGTAACAGAATTCGTAGGAGCAGTAGTTAGTAACAGAATTCGTAGTAGCAGTAGTATTAGTAGTAACAAAATTCGTAAGAGCAGTAGTTAGTAACATAATTCGTAGTATTAGTAGTAACAAAATTCGTAGGATCAGTAGTTAGTAACAGAATTCGCAGTAGTATTAGTAGTAACAAAACTCATATGAGCAGTAGTTAGTAACAGAATTCGTAGTAGCAGTAGTATTAGTAGTAACAAAATTCGTAGGATCAGTAGTTAGTAACAGAATTCGTAGTAGCAGTAGTATTAGTAGTAACAGAATTCGTAGGAACAGTAGTTAGTAACAGAATTCGTAAGCAGCAATAGTATTAGTAGTAATAGAATTCGTAGGAGCAGTAGTATTAGTTGTAATAGAATTCGTAGTAGCAGTAGTATTAGTAGTAACAAAATTCGTAGTAGCAGTAGTATTAGTAGTAATAGAATTCGTAGGAGCAGTAGTTAGTAACAGAATTCGTAGTAACAGTAGTATGAGTAGTAACAGAATTCGTAGGAGCAGTAGTTAGTAACAGAATTCGTAGTAGCAGTAGTATTAGTAGTAATAGAATTCGTAGGAGCAGTAGTTAGTAACAGAATTCGTAGTAGCAGTAGTATTAGTAGTAATAGAATTCGTAGGAGCAGTAGTTAGTAACAGAATTCGTAGTAGCAGTAGTATCAGTAGTAACAAAATTCGTAGGAGCAGTAGTTAGTAACAGAATTCGTAGTAGCAGTAGTATTAGTAGTAACAGAATTCGTAGGAGCAGTAGTTAGTAACAGAATTCGTAGTAGCAGTAGTATTAGTAGTAACAAAATTCGTAGGATCAGTAGTTAGTAACAGAATTCGCAGTAGTATTAGTAGTAACAAAATTCGTAGGAGCAGTAGTTAGTAACAGAATTCGTAGTAGCAGTAGTATTAGTAGTAACAAAATTCGTAAGTAGCAGTAGTATTAGTAGTAATAGAATTCGTAGGAGCAGTAGTATTAGTTGTAATAGAATTCGTAGTAGCAGTAGTATTAGTAGTAACAAAATTCGTAGTAGCAGTAGTATTAGTAGTAATAGAATTCGTAGGAGCAGTAGTTAGTAACAGAATTCGTAGTAACAGTAGTATGAGTAGTAACAGAATTCGTAGGAGCAGTAGTTAGTAACAGAATTCGTAGTAGCAGTGGTATCAGTAGTAACAAAATTCGTAGGAGCAGTAGTTAGTAACAGAATTCGTAGTAGCAGTAGTATTAGTAGTAACAGAATTCGTAGTAGCAGTAGTTAGTAACAGAATTCGTAGTATTAGTAGTAACAGTAGTATCAGTTGTAACAGAATTCGTAGTAACAGTAGTATCAGTTGTAATAGAATTCGTAGCAGTAGTATCAGCTGTAACAGAATTCGTAATAACGGTAGTATCAGTTGTAATAGAATTCGTAGCAGTAGTATCAGTAGTAACAGCAATATCCGTAGTAGTAGCAGAAGTCTCTGAACAACAATAGTATTAGAAGTAATGAGCAGTAGTATCAGTTGTAATAGCGATCTCCATAGAAATATGTAGGCCTACATCTCTAACGTTTGATCTAAGAGAAGATATACAAACCTGCAGGTATAAGATTAAGAGCTTATAAAGAAAAAAGTAGTAGCGATGGCAGGAGTGTTAGTATACTTTCTCCTTAGTCGGTACAAAGTCAACATTCATTCTCGTCTACTAAGTAGTGAAAATCCAGACAGAATCAAAACTAAATCGGTCTAACTGACGTCGAATAACAACCGATGTTGATACGAGACTTTAACGAGTTGGTAATGAATTCCCCCTCCCAGACTCCAAAAGTCGCGTTGCTAAGGGCAACTCCTCTTCAACTAATAGATTCCTTCGCACATCCGATGCGTGTAAATACTGCATATGAAGATCACCATGGAAACTGCTTTAATGCCATTAACAATGGCCTACATTTAAATGAGAGCACTCTGTTGGGAGGGGACCCCAACTACAAGAACTACTGCCGGTAGTATTCTGCGAGACAATATTGGGACAGTATCATATAATATAGGAGAAGCATGGATTTTCCTCGCTCCAGCCAGCAACTTGGCGTGTTGCTTTTGTTTCCAGCTTCGCATGAATAAATGAGTAGCTATGGGAGTGTCATGTAGCCGTGCAAGAAGGACACAAGTGACGCGAGGTCACTGGCGCAGAAATAGGGTTAATAAGCTTGGGATGGGAGTTAGGATCGTATGCCCAAGTAGAACAAACATTATTGTGATTTCAATTATAAAAACAAATGAGATACCTACAATCTGTCCATTTAATTACAAAATAAAAAACGCATGTAATTACTTACTTATTTACTGGCTTTTAAGGAACCCGGAGGTTCATTGCCGCCCTCACATAAGCCCGCCATTGGTCCCTATCCTGAGCAAGATTAATCATATAATCATATCCATTTTAATATTATCCTCCCACCTACGTCTCGGTCTCCCTAAAGGTCTTCTTCCCTCCGGCCTCCCAACTAAAACTCTATATGCATTTCTGGATTCGCCCATACGTGCTACATGCCCTGCCCATCTCAAACGTCTGGATTTAATGTTCCTAATTATGTCAGGTGAAGAATACAATGCGTGCAGTTCTGTGTTGTGTAACTTTCTCCATTTTCCTGTAACTTCATCCCTCTTAGCGCCAAATATTTTCCTAAGCACCTTATTCTCATATCCCCTTAACCTATGTTCCTCTCTCAAAGTGAGAGTCCAAGTTTCACAACCATAAAGAACAACCGGTAATATAACTGTTTTATAAATTCTAACTTTCAAATTTTTTGACAGCAGACTGGATGATAAAAGTTTCTCAACCGAATAATAAAATTAAAGTGCTAAAAAGACATATGACTCGGTTAAGAGAGAAGTTATATATAGTATCCTTATTGAATTTGGTATTCCCAAGAAACTAGTTCGATTAATTAAAATGTGTCTCAGTGAAACGTACAGCAGAGTCCGTATACATCAGTTTCTGATTCTTTTCCAATGCACTGCGGGCTAAAGCAAGGAGATGCACTATCACCTTTACTTTTTTAACTTTTCTCAAGAGTATGCCATTAGGAAAGTCCAGGATAATAGACAGTGTAAAAGTAGGAGGAAGAAGAATGAACTGCATAATATTTGCTGATGATATGACGTTATTAGTAGAAAAGGCGATGATACTAAGGAATATGCTACTGGAGCTAAATGACAGCTGTGAGCAGTATCGGATGAAGATAAATGTATATAAGCTGAAGATCATGGTCATAGGAAGAAAAAGAAAAGATAAACTTGCGAATTCTAAATGAGGAAGTAGAACAAGTGGTATAGCTTCAAATATATTTGGGATGTAGGCTTACTATAAGCAGTAACATGAGCTGCTGCCAAGAAGTCAAAAGGAGAAGAGCAATGGCAAAGGAAGTTTTTAATAGAAAAAGGAGCATCTTCTGCGGACCTCTGGAAAAAGAACTAAGGAAGAGACTAGTGAAGTGCTTTGTGTGGAGTGTGGCATTGTATGGGCTGAAGCATGGACATTACGACGAAATGAAGAGAAACGACTAGAAGCATTTGAAATGTGAATATAAAGGAGAATGGAGCGTGTGAAGTGGACAGACAGAATAAGAATGAAGTTATGTTGGAAAGAGTGGGTGAAGAAAGTATGATGCTGAAACTGATCAAAAAGAGAAAAAGGAATTGGTTGGTCACTGGCTGAGAAGAAACTGCCTACTGAAGGATGCACTGGAAGAAATTGTGATCGGGAGAAGAGTTCGGGGCAGGAGAAAGTATCAGATGATAACGACATTAAGATATATGGATCATATGAGGAAACAAAGAGGAAGGCAGAAAATAAAAAAGATTGGAGAATACTGGGTTTGCAGTGAAAGACTTGCCCATGGGCAGAACATTTATGTATGTGTTATGATAAAAAAGATTGAAAGAATTTTACTTTTCGTCCTTTAAATGTGCAGAAATTTTATTCGAACAAGTGCAACTTTTCGTTCTAAAAAGAAATTCTAAATAAATTTTAATAAATTAATTAATAAAAAATAAGACACCTAATTCCTGCGTAGACGTTACACGCAATCATATGGTTTTTCTCAAAATACCCTATCACTTTGTGTTACTGTTGTTGTTATTGATGATGATGATGATGATGATGATGATGATGATGATGATGATGATATTTATTACTTTATTTACTAAGTCATCCTCTCTATAACAATATTTTGAACTGTTTTAGCTTCTTCACATTATTGTAATACTGACCTGACGGGAATAATGATGTTATTTTTAATTGTGTTGCAAATGAAAATGTGTTATCAATAGCTGTAATAAACAGAGATCGGAACTTCGGCAGAATGCCTTTTTAAATGTGTTAAATCCATCTTCATTTTGAAAGTAAATCTGTACGAATTATACCCTTGTGATTGAAACGTCATAGTTTTATGTTGCTCTTTTCTGCCGTTTTTAATATAAATCCCTAATTTACAAAATAAATGCTTTTTTTGCCTTTATTTATTTATCTATTATTTATTAATTTATTATTAAAAATTGCCTACAGGTATATTTTAATTTATTTCTACAATGAAAGTGACTTCACCGAATGTATATTATATTCTTTCAGTCAGTTCATATTCTCTTTGCAACAATGAATGCCTCCGTGCAAAAATGTGTAAAGGTAAAAAAAAAAAAAGGTAAAGGTATCCCCGTAACATGCTATGAAGGCACTTGGGGGGCATGGAGGTAGTGACCTCGGCACTAGAATGAGGTGGTGTGGTCGGCACCACGCTCTGACCGCCTTTTACCCCCGGGAAAGACCCGGGACCTTCCAGTCCGTAGCCAGCTTCTCTACCAACTGAGTGTAACAGTATTTAATAAGCGTTTTAATTATCGCTTGTGTTTATTTGACAAGGCAACAATGAGTGCGGGTCTAACGATATTAACGGATATTTTTCTTCCAGTTTTCATTGCGACGTTGTTATAGCTAACTAAATATTTCATATCGCAACATATCAGTACAACCAAATACAAAAATGCACTTTCCAAGGCTACTGGGAAGAAGATTTATTTGCTTCCAACAGTAATTATTGCAACATCGAGTCGAAAATCTCAATTTGCATTCGACTTATGTAAAGCTTTTCTTGTTTCCGAAATCCCTTTGTGGAAAGTGTAAGGTGGTGAATCTAGTGCAAGGTTTTTGTAATTATCTTTTATTGCGTATTTTAGCTATTTAGTATAATGCCTTTTTGCCTGCCTATTTTAGCTATTTATGATACTTTTTTGCCTGCCTATTTTAATTATTCACAATGCCTAAACTTCCGGTCTCTGGTAATAAATATATGTTTATATAAAGCATAATATAGATCTACCTTGTGGAGTTTCTTAAAGGCTATTAAATCTATAGATTCAACTGTCTATCTCTTCAGCTGCTTGAATATACCCCTGTTACCTAATTAAAAATATGACATTTACCTTCGTTTCCATGGTGCCCCCTCACCACGCACTACAAAATCCGCTACACAATAACACTCCAATATAAAATCAGTGTGGAGAGGGCAGAACTGAAGGGTTAAAAGTCAAAATAGAGAACAAAAGAGCGGAAAGTAAGTGACGGACCTCAAAGAGAACAGAATGTACACGCTGCAATTCTCGCAGGAAATAATGAGATTATTTGCTATCAATTTTACGCAGATCAAAGGTGATCCCCGATGCCCGGGGGGATTATTATGAGATCAAACGACTTCTAACATAAATTTCGAATAGTTTTGAGGCCGTATGGAAGAGAACGGGCAGGCAACTCGCAACAGCCACGTAGAAACGCATAACCGTGTCCCTGACACAGCACAGGCAAAAAAATGTTTCTATGGAAACCAGCTATATCTGCATTCAACATCAGAAAATTCGTTTAATATTTGTATACTCTGATTCAGGTTGGCTGATAAACTTTTGGCGAATCCTCACACCTCACCTCATCATTGTAGAAAATTACTAAATTGTAAAGCTGTAAAAATTGTAAAATATTGTAAACATTTGTAAAAATTGTAATAATTGTAATATTATAAAATTTTGACTTGTTCCACATCTTAAAGCTTCATTGCTCATGTAAGATCTATGGAATGGAATGTAATGAATGAATGAATGAATGAATGAATGTATATGAAGAGTTCGCGGGAAAAACGATGAATGTCACAGTTTTGCTAAGGTTGATGTCATTATCTAATTCAATGGGTCACTACGAAATTTAATGTTGTTCTTATGAAAAATGGTAAAAAGGAGAATTATCACCACGACTACAGTAATACTTCCCTTTATTTTCTATAGAAACAGCACTACATCTTGCAGTTACAGACTCAATTAGATCATTATCTAATCCTTAACAGAAATGTGACATTCATCGTTTTTTTCCCGCGAACTCTTCATATCTATTATCAGGCAGTACATCTCACTTGACGATATGTGTCAGAGGAAGAACAATATTGTTTGTATGCATCTTAAGTCTGATTAGTGTAATATATAGCTAGTCGGCGATGTATGCAATTAAGGGGGAAAGAAACTGGCCACCCTATCCCATTATCTCCTGGACTAGTTGCCTCATAATTGGTGCCTTGTTGGTACAACTTGTGAGGTTCATACCTGTCGTCGAAAATTTAACTAAACAACAACAAAATGGTAACTTCAAAACCTTGTTGGGATAAGTTATCTGGTTGAGGTTTTTTACGGGGTTTTCCCTCAACCCATTAAGAGCAAATGTTCGGTAACTTTCGGCGCTGGACCCTGGACTCATTTCACTGGCATTATCACCTCTATGTTATTCAGATGCTAGATATTCATAGATATTGATAAAGCGTCGTAAAAGAAGCCACTGAAAAAATGGTAATGCTTTTATGAATGACCCTGTATATTACGCTCTTTTACAGTGTCATCAGATCACGAGTCTATTTTGTTCATCCCTACACTAACTTTGAAAATAAGCCATCAATTTTAGTTTGTGATAACTACAGGCGCCATGGCAGAGTGAACAAACTAAGTATAAAAGGCAAGTAGCCAACCGTTAGAGCGGTATAATGAAAGTAAAGAAGCCAAATTGAAACGCAACAGTCGAGTTGGCCAACAGCATCCTGTAATTCCAGTGATGTGCTCCGGCTGGACAATCCAGCATTCAGCCACGCCGTCCAAATTAGATTCAACCTATTACAGTCGCTAGGACACACGCCATTAATCGCAAAGAAGCACCAACTGCTCGCCTTTAAAGAGAGAAATTCTAATCGCTGCGACAGCTGAAAGTCGCATTTAGTTGCTACGCGACAGTTTCTTTTTCCATCTCACGGAACACTTGCGAATCGAAGCAGTAAAACTTTGTATTTACAACATTTAAAGTCAATTTCTAAAACGAGGTCTAGACCATGGCCAGAGTTTTAAACCATGTTTAGATTTATACAACAAGAACTCGTTCACTTTTTTATTATTTTAGATTATTCGCTTTACAGTGCATATAAATTGTGGAATACCGGCCGCTAAGTCACTCAAATGAGTGTGCTCCTTGTGTGATGAGTCGTGATGACTTAATATATTCATAAATACACAGGGTGATCCGTTTGGATTTGGATAAAAATAAAAACACCGTAAAACATTTACTACTCAACTTTATTTGTTGAAACTTTGTGCATACAACACTGAAAGATGGGAGATTCTTCAGAGCTCAACATGACCCCCATTGCGTACCCTGCACAACTCATAACGGTGATGCAATTCAGTCCATGTCCATTGTAACATAAGAGGGGTGAATTTTTGAAAAGCTTGAGTAATTTTTACTCTCAGATCATCAGTGTTCCTGGGTTTCTGTCAATAGACAATGTCTTTAACAAAGCCCCACACTAAAAAGTCAGGAGGGGTTAGATCTGGAGAGTTTGGGGGCCAAGCCAAGAGATAGCTGCTTCTCATACTGGGTTTCGCCTGCGACCTTCTGCATGTTTTTTTTTTTTTTTTTTTAAATACAGAACCTGTTTTTACAAATGTTCGATATCACAACATTACGGAATCATATTTAGGTACATAACTCACACCATACTCATGTCGAATTTAGCACACCAAAGAACATATTGTGCCCGCTGTTGATTTGTAGTAGCCACTTTAATCGTCTACGATTTTCATTTGTCCTTTCAGATTATGCATTGTTGATTGTCATATATGAAAACTCCCATCTTTTAATCATAATATAACCAGCAAGAAATTTTTGCTACTATCATAATAGCTTTATAATAATAATTTTATATTATCAATACCAAAACGTATCAGACTGTACTGTACATAGACTATAATATACTGTATGTTGAACATGGAGTAAGGCGACAAAGGGAGAGAACCAAAAGGAAAAAGATTCGATCCTGCCCCGTGGTTTGAGATGGCGTATCTCAGTGGTTAGAGCACTCAGTTCATAGAACTGCGGGTCCGAAGTTCGATCCTCGGGGCCGGAGCGAAATTTTCTTCATTAACAACGAATAATAACCATAACAGATGGAATGGAATGGAATTTAAGTGAGGGGGCACGGATTTCCCAACACTGCGACCTGTTGAGATCTGTTGTGCTAACCCTCGATATGGAATGAGTTGCGTGCCACAGATCCTCTACGCGCAACAACCCAACCACATGACTCCCTAACGACCGGTCCCTACAGCCGACAGAAATCCATATACCAATCCTGCTTCGGCAACTTCCCCCAAGGCCCCCCTGTCGGTCCGAGGCGAAACTCCTCCCCCGAGTAGGTCCTCCACGGGTGCTCGTTGCAGAAGCCATCCAACGTCGTTTAGCTACATGCCACGGAGGCTGATCGAGAGAGCCAGTAGTTCCGGGAGGCCGCCTGTAGAGTGATCTGAAAAACCAGAAACAGGATGATGAGGAAAGGATTAGGGGGGAGGGAAGGAAGTGGCGAAGATGAGTGGGGTTCCAATCGCCTGAAAAAGTTACTTGATATTCATCCATAGAAATGAGGGAAAACCCCGAAAAAACCTCACTCAGGCAACTCGTCCTGACCGGAAATCGAACCCGGGACCGCTAGGTTCGGAGTTAGATTCGCTAACACCTCAGCCACAACGGTGGACTACCATAACAGACAGGTCTGTAGGACTAAAAAATTAATCTTTACATAAGATAGATTTTATTCTGAGATGAACTTCCGTTTCGGTTGATTCGTATAATATTAATCATCATGAAACAAACTCTCTTTCTGATAGCTCATTCCTCCTTCTCTTACATAGCTCAAATGCCAGGTCTCGCTTCCCCATATGTACCTTTTATTAAATAATTAAATTTATTTATTTTTACTTATCTATCTATCTATCTATCTATCTATCTATCTATCTATCTATCTATCTATCTATCTATCTATCTATCTATCTATCTATCTATCTATCTATCTATCTATCTATCTATCTATCTATCTATCTATCTGTCTGTCTGTCTGTCTGTCTGTCTGTTTATCTATCTATCTACATATTTTTATTTTATTTTATTGGGTAATTTTACGACGCTTTATCAACATCTAGGTTATTTAGCGTCTGAATGATATGAAGGTGATAATGCCGGTGAAATGAGTCTGGCGTCCAGCACCGAAAGTTACCCAGCATTTGCTCGTATTGGGTTGAAGAAAAACCCCGGAAAAAACCTCAACCAGGTAACTTGCCCCGACCGGGATTCGAACCCGGGCCACCTGGTTTCGCGGCCAGACGCGCTGACCGTTACTCCACAGGTGTGGACTCTATCTATCTATCTATCTATCTATCTATCTATCTATCTATCTATCTATCTATCTATCTATCTATCTATCTATCTATCTATCTATCTATCTATCTATCTATCTATCTATCTATCTATCTATCTATCTATCTATCTATCTATCTATCTATCTATCTATCTATCTACCTACCTACCTACCTACCTACCTATCTATCTATCTATCTATCTATCTATCTATCTATCTATCTATCTATCTTGCTAATAATTGTAACATAAAATGTAATATACAGTATACAGAAAAACTTAACCCCCCCCCCTCAAAGAGTAGAACTCGTGCTCAGGGGCGGAAAGGTGTGTTCCTATAATAATTACTTGAGGTGACTTTACCTACAAATCGCATCAGTCGGCATACAGAGGAGGGTGTCCGAAATACGGAACAAGAGGTGTAATACACGGCCATACGTCTGCACCAGCAGGGTTATAAAGGGACAGTTTTGGGTCTACAAGAACAGTCCGAACTGTAAACTCGGAGAGCTCCATAAAAACTTCTTGGGGTTAGTTGTAAAGAAAGCCTAATAATTGGAACGAGAAGGAGTTTACACTATTATCCTTGGAACACTAGCGCTCCCTTTAGTGTTAGTCTCGAACTTTGCTCCTTGAGAATGTTCCGGCACAATAAACCTTGGCTTTAATGGGGGAGTCGGGAATATACGTGCAAAGTGCTGGGTCATGCGCATGCGCAAGGACAACCGCAATCCCGTCCGCTCTATTCGACGATGATTGTTCTACTCTTCATGTCATTCAACTCTGGACATGCAAAGGGAAGTATGCTATAATTAGGAAACGGATTTCCAGTTCCATATCTATTTTGTTTGCTATGTTCTAGAAGTATGTTATTTAGATATCTCTAAGTTTCATGTACAGAAACGGAATAAAATTTAAAGCGAATCTTGATGGAAGTCCATTCTATGAAGGCAACAATTTCGCACAACTGTCACAAGTAGTAGCCTATATATAGAGGGGCTTTTGTTTACTGCACATGTGCAGTGTGTTGTAAGCGAAACTTGTACAGGGACATCATTTTATTTTTACTTCAATTTTTATTGTACCTGAGTTTTTTTAAATGTACTTCACTCCCACCCCTTCTACTAATGAAGTTCCAACTGTCCTCCACACAGAACCAAGGCCGCATATAGTAAGAAGTACTGAGTTAGTGAGTATAGCCGTTCCAGAAATATGTTCGTGTTTTCCAGTGACGAAAGAGCTTTCAATATTGAATTACATTTTCGCACAGGTACTGTCGTCCGTTTGCCTACGTCGCATCCCGATTTCCCCCACCTGCTTCTGCTCGCCCCTCTGTAAAGGCTAGTGGCTGGGCTGTCTTAGCTCTTTTCTGAAAACATTAATTTCTGTTAGGAATTGGACGCCTACGTAATATTATACAACTGTTTAAAATAACTTAAATAAAAGAATCTCGTTAAGTAATTAACTGTCACGTGATTTCCCCCCTTTCTACGATCCTGCGACATAACCACTTGGACGGACAGTAGATAGCATGTCTGAGTAATTTTATCTGTGCGGGTCGTGCAGAAGTGAAGATTGAATTTACTGTACGTAAGGTACTCTTTTATAGAGTAGGTACAGAATTATTTCAACATGAGTTACTAGTACGAAGGACGAAACTGGTAATTGGAATTAGATGCAATAGTCTATAGTGCGATAATATGCACAAAAGAACTGAAGCCTGTATCGAAATGAGCGGCCACCATTTTCAAAAATGTGTTTAAATATCCATATTATGATTATTTTTCAATTTAACTTCATTCTCTATATTGTACGCTAATGTGCTGTAGACTGCATAATGAATATGTTCGTATGGATAACTCAGTTCGTGAGTAAAAACACTTATTGTTAATACTGTAGTGTATTTTGATTAAACAAAAACCTAATAAAATTATCAAACTCAAAATCACGATATTACCTATTTTACGTAAATGGATGAACAACTTTTCTTCCCTCCTATACCTAGTAAAGTGACTTGTTTGTATTTTAGGCCAGTATCATCGAACTCCAGTCGTGGAAGGGGGTAGCAAATGGTGTTTCCGGTTCTTAACCGTTAATCCAAGGGTATAGCCAGGTTGATATTAAAAATTTTAGCAAAAATAATATGATGTCCCTGTACAATAAGGGTGCTCCAAATTTTATTTTCGTATCTGTACACAGGCCTCTACTGAAATTCTATAGGACGTAAAACGCCTAACTGAACAATAAATGATTAAAAGTTACTCGTATGTTTGTGCCTGAAAAGCGCCTATTAGCTTTTTTTTATGTAGATAGATAGATGGATTTATTGAGTAATATTATACATACAGATGTTATATTATCATAATTATCTCTTAAATCCAATGCACGGGTCTTCTGACCGTACGTGCTTTGTACCTAAAACAAGTCCTACTTTGTAGGTTTCACCCCCTTCACCTATAGTTAGATCCAACCACTCTCCAAAAGAACACACAGATTAAAATAAAAATGACACAAACAAAACATATTATATAATATATCCTAAGCTAAACAGGCATACAAGTGTATAATGGAGTATCCCTTCGTCAGTTCGCATCACAACCTTCAACAGCTGGAGTTCTAATCTTTCTCGCCTTCAGGAGGAACAATCCAGTCTTTTGTTCCCATTCTCTATTCCCCATGAGGTCAAGACATGCAAGCGATATCCTATTCTGACTTAGCATCGAGGGTGGTAGATATTTTTTCCGGCTATGTTACAATTCAACACACTGTAATAAAATATGTGACCAGGAGTCCCTATTAGTATTTTGGTATACAGAGTGTTTCAGAAATACTTTGACAAACCTTGGGGGCATGTTCCTTGCACCAAAACAAGGAAAAAAAGTTCATATAAACAAATGTCCGAAAATCCTTAGTTTTTTAGTTATTAATGAAAGAACACAATGAAACATCTGTTAGATATTGTCAGCATGGTAGCAAGTATTGCAACTTTAATCAATTCAGAAACTCATAACAAACGTTCAAATGACAAATGACTGTAGTACACAAGTCTCCTTGGCAACACATAGCCATCTAGGATACAATGGGTGCATCAGCAGACTTGTATCGAAAACATCATTCGATTATCTAACAAAATGAATTATTATCGGTTACAAACTTAAGTTAAGTTGTTGGATTGTAACTCGAAACGCGTTGAACGTAAAATTTCATTGTTATGAGTTAGTTTTGCGAAAGCTTTGGAATAATATTGCTCTAAATGTTCAATGCATAATATATTGTATTTGTAGGCCTAATGGCTCTGCTCGTTTTTTAAACCTTTCCTCGATTTTCTAAACCTTCTTTCTTGATATTCTATATCGTTTTAAACTGGGTTATATGCTTGTTAAATACTATTTATCGTTTTATATATATATATATATTGTGACAGCGACGTGAGATTCGAACTCACGACCAGCGTCCCGCAAGAAAGCAGATCGCACAGGCTCCACGGAACACTGAGTGACGTCGCGCGGTGGAGAGAAGAGAGAGGGTGTATTACGTCAACGCGACGAGTTTGCGCGCGCATCTGGTGCTGGCAGAGAGGAGAGGGCTCTGGATTTCTCTGGAGTGCCATCTCTAGAGACGCGTGGAACTTTCGAGGCTACGTCGCTGTGGTTATAAATTACGGTCGCGAAGGAACGACAGCAGTTTTCAGTTATTCAGTCAGTGAGTAAGCCAGAGCAAGCAAGCCAGACTTGTGTGCCGGAGTTCGACTCGAGTGTGCGTCCGCATCTGCGTCAGCATCCGAAGGCCTGAGTTCGCGTTAGTGGACCGCAGTTGGAGGGACCTGAGTTCGAGTACAGTGAACTGTCTCTGAAGGTCTGTGGTTCGAGATACTGTGAACTCCAGTGACTGAGATAGAAGAACTGTGAACCGAGAACTGATAGTTCTGATTTGTAAATAGTGCTTTGAAAATATTAGTTAAGATTAACAGTTCATTGTTGTTCGTACTAGTCCAAGTAAATTGTCATTGTCGTCAGTGGAGTGCTATAACGAATACTGTGTTGAGTGAAAATTCCAATTGTTGCCGAGAGCTTTTAAGGCGAATTGTAGAAAAGAATTATTGTTGTGAGGAATAAATTACATTGTGTTACTAATAAAATTTACAATATATATGTTTTGACTTATTCCAAGTGTCTTAAAGCTACAATGAAGGCGTAAGATCTACGAAATACCATGAATAACATGAAATTAAAAATCCTAAGCGAACCACGGACCACGATGTGGAAACCGACCGTCTGTACAGTTCCTAGATATCCTGAAACGATTCTTGCTGAAAAGAAGTGTACACATGTGCTATTTGACGTTTGTTATTGTATTTCAAAGGAAAGTTGTATTAGGAAGGAGGTGGGCGTGGGTGGGGGGGGGGAGATGATCCTTTTCAAGAAATGGGAGCAACTTTCTGCTTCAGTCGGGAAGAGGAGCAAAACTTTGTGTACAAGAGAAATGCAAAGAAATCCCAGTGTTTAGAAAAAGAAATAAATGGGAAGGGGAGGACGGAAAAATGATAGGATTCACATCACACCAGCGAAAGACCTCAGTTTTGTTATCCTCTTCCGAATCGGCGGCGAAATGAAGTGGGGGGAAAAGCACGAAGAGTTTCCGACAGTATTAAAAGTTACAGAAATACATACTGCGACAAGTTCAGTTCCATGCAGGGGGAGATGTAACACACTCTGCAAGAGATGAGCGTCTGTCTGTCTGTCCGTTTGTTCACCTCCCAGTAAATCTCCTCCTACGTATGTATGTATGTATGTATGTATGTATGTATGTATGTATGTATGTATGTATGTATGTATGTATGTATGCATGCATGTATGCATGTATGTATTTATTTATTCACACTGCAATGGGTATATACCCGGTGGCAGTGGTAACTAATTACACTCAATAATGACAATAATAAAATTATTAATTAAAAATGTAGTTAATAATACCAATAATTAATACAAATAATTAATACTAACAATAATAATAATAATAATAATAATAACAATAATAGGAAATATCCTAAATTAAATGAAGCACGATCACTTAATAGTACATTATGCAACGAGCCTATAATGAAGGTAATTAAGAAGAGAGTATGGATATTTATGAAACGAGCGCAAGCGAGTTTCATAATTTTCATACGAGCTTCTTAATTACCATTATAGGCGAGTTTCATACGACTTTTTATGCTCGACCATATTTCTAACTTGATATTATTAATTTTCTTTGTATCTGACCTTGACCAATGTCCCATATGTTGTGAAATGTGCGCAGACGCGAAAGTATTGATTTTTTCCGAGGAACAGATGTCCACATTGACCTTGCTAGGCCATAAGAACCTACAGAGATAACATTGAAATAAAATTAGACATTGAAAAACGAGATGACAAATTGAATTTATTTGAATATTATTTACAATTAACGCTAATTATTATAGTAACAGAACATAACCTTCTGCGACAGTATTTGATTTCCAGCCTCCGTGACTTTTCGCTAATTCTCTTTCGATTGCATATCCGAGAATAATCGATACTTGCGGCTTTATAACGGTAGAAAGATGACCTGTCATTGGCTGAACAGTTGTAACCTGAGTCGTCATTGGCTGAAAGACCTGACCTTTAATGAGTAGGTGCACTTTAATGACATTCATTAAAGGTCTGCTACCAGGTGTATAATTACTACATTTCGGAATGGTCGAGCATAAAAACAACATTTAAAATAAATCTAATTTGTATCTTAAACCTAAGTTCGAACTAAAACCCACGAGTATGATATGTTCATATCTGCACAAGTACCTTTCCACATTACACTCATTTCGCTGTCAACTCACTCACTGCACTGGAACTACGACACATTTCATTGATTCTATCCTGATTTCACTAACACTTCAAAAACATTTCATTGTTCAAATACTTTGCACTGCCACTATAAACTATAAAGCTTCCCTGACAGGAACACGTTTCACTGACACAACACACTTCACTGACACAACATAATTCTTCACTGATACAACACTTCAATAACAAAATATCATTTACATCCTTTACATACTGTGTATAATTACCGTCTATTAGTAAAGTCCTTAAGCCTATTTTTAAATACGTTTTTGGTTGTTGGTAAAGCCTTTAGTAAGTCTGCAGGTAAAGCATTCCAGTCCCTGATAGTATGTATGTATGTTATAAGTATCCTATAAGGAAAACTCAGCTCAGACTCCTCGCGGCGCGCATGCTATACGCCCTCTTACCCCTCTGCAGTAGGCGCGTTCTTTAAAAAGCGGCTACTGGTATAGCTATAATCCCGTCGGTCTAATTTCCGGCAGCCAATCACGTTGCAGGTCGGCTACATTTAAACGTGTGCGTCTTGTGATTCGCTGATGATGACGTCATGCATTTCCTAAAGCTCGATAAACACTTAACATAATCGCCCGCCATTTTGACTCTTTCGTTGGCGTTCGCAGAGCGCACACGAGGACGTTATTTGCCGCTCAATTATTTGTTCAATAATTACAGTACATTTGATTTATTGTCATAGGAGCTACGACATGATAATGTTTAACGGTGTAGCAAATAGATTCCTCATCTGGTAGCTCGGCAACGAAAGAACAAAAATGGAGAACGATATTAACTACCTAGACTTTATAGAGTCTTCACTTCCTAAGACGTAAGCAAAGAGGAGGAGTTACGGCGAGAATAACAGCGTCGCGACTATAATATAGCTATAACGGCTACAGTTGTGGACATGTGAACTCAAAGAGCAGCTGTAACAATTACCAATTAAGTGAATATAACATTACAAGATGTGAATTCAATTGCAATGGATACCTGCACATTGCGGAATTGCTGCAAATGAAACTGCTGTCTTTCTTGCCTAAAAAGGAACCAATTTAATTCAGAATACAAATACAAGCCTACCTTTTACATCCATCAAAAGACTAATTAAAAATAAATATAAAATCAAGCAAAACCAAGCATTATGTACCAAAGCGAAAGATAAAAAATGGAGCATTTTAATAAAAAAAAAAAACAGAAATTATTCCAGAAATCCCACGTAAATCTGCAGTAGCAAAATTCAGTCTGCTTACAGAACACGATTATTTGGCCAAACACTTGAATAAAATAGGAATTTACACAAATCCAAATTGCCCACTATGCAACAAAGAAGAAGAAATGACTGAAGATCATCTCATAACCTGTGAAGTTCTACCTGATGGATCCACCACAGAGAAATATTGGAGAGCAAGAACGCTAATGGCTTCGTTGCCAAAGCCCGGCATTAAATAACAACAACAACAACACATTACAAGATGTCAACGTCGGCTCTTTCTAAGTCATCATCGGTATCTATCTTCAATGGAACTGTCCTATTTAAGTTTTAAATATTTAAATTAAATTAAATTAATATTTAATATAAAACGCTATGTGACTCCCTGACTCTGCAGCAATAACACTTGTTCAGTTCAGCACAAGAAGAAAATACGTGCGCATGCGCATAGGCGATGTGATTGGAGACGAGGAGCATGCTGGGAAAGGGAGCATACGTCATCTGCGCGAGACAGTCACGCCAGCTGGTTTCCGCGCACTGAGTTTTTTGTTTGTTGGATGCCCATAGTATTCGTAACCGTACTACTGCATGTTACATCATTGTAAGACCAGCTTATCTTTTAGGTAGTGTGAGCTCTTGGTCAAGAAACAAAACATATTCTTATTCAACAGATACGATACTAACTCACCTCACTAGCATAGGCGGAGAGACAACCGTTTCCTTGGGAGGACAAAGGAAAACCATAGAATCCCCATATAACGGGGTTATTGGGGACATCATATCTGAGAAAACAATGAACTTTCCACCAATATGGTATTATACTTTTTTGTTACGCACATCAGTTATTCGCTCTGAAAATTTGCAAGATTATTTCACTTCCACCCTGTATAATGTCGGTGATGATGATAATAATAATAATAATAATAATAATAATAATAATAATAATAATAATAATAATAATATAATAATAATAATAATACTTACTTACTGGCTTTTAAGTAACCCGGAGGTTCATTGCCGCCCTCACATAAGCCCACCATTGGTCCCTATCCTGAGCAAGATAAATCCATTTTCTATTATCACATCCCACCTCCCTCAAATCCATTTTAATATTATCTTCCTATCTACGTCTCCGCCTCCCCAAAGGTCTTTTTCCCTCCGGCCTCCCAACTAACACTCTATATGCATTTCTGGATTCGCCCATACGTGCTACATGTCCTGCCCATCTCAAACGTCTGGATTTAATGTTCCTAATTATGTCAGGTGAAGAATACAATGCGTGCAGTTCTCTGTTGTGTAACTTTCTCCATTCTCCTGTAACTTCATCCCTCTTAGCCCCAAATATTTTCCTAAGAACCTTATTCTCAAACACCCTTAACCTATGTTCCTCTCTCAAAGTGAGAGTCCAAGTTTCACAACCATACAGAACAACCGGTAATATAACTGTTTTATAAATTCTAACTTTCAGATTTTTTGACAGCAGACTGGATGATAAAAGTTTCTCAACCGAATAATAACAGGCATTTCCCATACTTATTCTGTGTTTAATTTCCTCCCGAGTATCATTTATATTTGTTACTGTTGCTCCCAGATATTTAAACTTCTCCACCTCTTCAAAAGATAAATTTCCAATTTTTATATTTCCATTTCGTACAATATTCTAGTCACGAGATATAATCATATACTTAGTCTTTTCGGGATTTACTTCCAAACCTATCTCTTTACTTGCTTCCAGTAAAATTCCCGTGTTTTTCCTAATCGTTTGTGGATTTTCTCCTAACATATTCACGTCATCCGCATAGACAAGCAGCTGATGTAACCCGTTCAGTTCCAAACCCTCTCTGTTAGCCTGGACTTTCCTAATGGCATAATAATAATAATAATAATAATAATAATAATAATAATAATAATAATAATAATAATCATGGATTTGTACCTATAATCTTTTCGCTGTAAGAAAAATCCTAATGTAAACAATAGCACGTGACTGAAGTGAGGCTTCATTGGCCCCTGTTTGGCGCCATAGATTCTCAGTACGTGTTCCCGCCTACTGTTGTACATTCTGTTTCATGTTAAACAATTCCCGTTACTCGTCAAGTAGGCCTAACCTCACTACTATGCATTCATTTGTTTAGGAAACATTTACTTTATAATTACTACAATTACATTATTTTTAAGTCTTATGTCTTCAAAATGGATATTTGAGGATACAGAAGCCATACTTCAATACTAGCTTACGTGAACAACAATCTACGAGCTCAAGTGACGCCAGCTTGTTACAAGAACAGACTACCTCGGTATTACTGTTGGTATTCATCCGCGTTCATAGTACATAACAAAATTTAAAGTAGCTTTTCTTTTATATGGCGTTTTACACAAGAGTGAAGTTAAATGTTTCATCGTATTTAACAACTGGAATTCAATTTTTTATTTTCAAATAATACAAGATTGTGGTTTCCAAATACGAACTATATTTTCCTGCGTCATGTGAGTGTTTCGACTGGGAGCCAATCACGGGTGTGACAGCAACGTGCTTATGTTTACATTAGGATTTTTCTTACAGCGAAAACAGTATAGTAAGAAAGCGAGTATGATTTTAATATATTTGTGGCCATGGCACATTCACCTCTGACGTCACATCACAAGATCATTAAAGAGTTTTGTAATTACGGGGTATGTTAGAGTTTGGAAATTTGACACAGAACAGCGGAATGGGATAGGGGTGGAGGTTCGGGATAACATTAGGCGATCTGATAAGCCTATTTGCTTTCAGGCACAAGAAGGGGTTAGACGGGGCGGGACTAATAAGGGGCTTAATGCGTAAGACATGTTTTAACTTCAGATTGGGCATAATTAGTGGATAAAAGGATAAGACCCACTGGCGTGGTTTTGTTTGAAAAGTTTGAACATTCTGACTTTACTGAACCCTGAAATGGAGACAAAAGTTGCTCAGAGAAAGAGAGACGTATACCTCACTCTCTCCCATCTCTGAGTTAATAGAATTCCATCTAAAAAGCAAAAGGGGGGGGGGAGGATGAAATTTTGTTACTTTTATATCGGAAGACGCACTCCAACAAATGAGATTTACCTCTACAACACAGACCAAGGACGAAGACGAAAATAAACCGAAAGGTTCTCTCTCACCCACCCCCTTTTTCCTTCTTCGTTAGAGAAAGAGATAATTTGACATTTAAGAGTGTCGGTTTGATGTCAAAAAGATGCAAGAAACTCATGCACACAGAGATGAAACTTTAACTGCAACTTTCTTTTGTTATTTCGCTACCAGGACAATTTGGTATCATAGCGACAAGATAAAAATCTGAAAATCTATAACTAAAACAGAATATCTTATTTTGGTCCCGCAAACGCTATGGTAGTGAGTTGTAGATGTATTGGTCGATTGACAACCTTCTTCATTTGTAGTATTGTACTGTACCGGATTCATATAAGCCTTGACAATTCTTTTAATTTTTTTCAGAATATAATGCTGTTATTCATCATGAACAGCAAACTCAAATATAAGTTACTACCGTACTTTTTCTTTTACATTAAAAAAATGAACGTTAGAATTTATAAAACAGCTATATTACCGGTCGTTCTGTAGGGTTGTGAAACTTGGACTCTAACTTTGAGAGAGGCACAGAGATTAAGGGTATTTGAGAATAAGGTTCTTAGTAAAATATTTGGGGCTAAGAGGGATGAAGTTACAGGAGAATGGAGAAAGTTACACAACGCAGAACTGCACGCATTGTATTCTTCACTTGACATAATTAGGAACATTAAATCCAGACTTTGAGATGGGTAGAGCACGTAGCACGTATGGGCGAATCCAGAAATGCATATAGAGTGTTAGTTGGGAGACGGGAGGGAAAAAGACCTTCGGGGAGGCCGAGACGTAGATGGGAAGATGATATTAAAATGGATTTGAGGATGGTGGGATATGATGGTAGAGACTGGATTATTCTTGCTCAGGATAGGGACCAATGGCGGGCTTATGTGAGGGCGGCAATGAACCTACGGGTTCCTTAAAAGCCAGTAAGTAAGTATATTTAATCATGGCTATCATACTTCTGACGTAACTGTGAAGTAACATTTCTATTTCTCAGAAAACTCTGAAATGCAAATTTCATTTCTCACTAAACAATTGAACAGCTCAGCCAAAGAAAAAAGTATTCTTTTGTCTCTAAATGCAGTTGAGTAATTGCTTGTTCTAGCCTATACAAGTGGTCGTCTAACTTTCGCTGAAATGGGTTACGGGTAAGCAGTGCATGGCGACATGCACCCCCGTGCAGGAGGAAGCTTACAAGAATGCACACTGGTGCTGTGAGAGACCTGCGGGTAAGAGAAGCAAGCCCGAGAGTGCAATGTTCTGATGACCGCTGTTCTATAAGAAGGTAGTGGAAAAAATTTTTTCGGGATATTCTCAAATGCATTATACTACTTAATTTTTAATAAAATTGTCTGTCGCTCAGAAACAGTTATTTACTTACTTACAAATGGCTTTTAAGGAACCTGCAGGTTCATTGCCGCCCTCACATAAGCCCGCCATCGGTTCCTATCCTGAACAAGATTAATCCAGTCTCTATCATCATATCCTACTTTTCTCAAATCCGTTTTAATATTATCCTTCCATCTAAGTCTCTTTCCCTCCGGCCTCCCAACTGACACTCTATATGCATTTCTGAATTCCCCCTTACGTGCTACATGCCCTGCCCATCTCAAAAGTTATTTACTAGTCCTCTTATTAGTACATTAAGTTTTAATCCATTATCATCATCATTATTATTATTATTATTATTATTATTATTATTATTATTATTATTATTATTATTATTAGTTCCGCGCCGTGGCATCGCGGTCTAAGGCATCTCGCCTAGGACTCGCGTTACGGAATGCGCGCTGGTTCGAGTCCTAATGGGGGAAGAAATTTTATCATTAAATTTTCGGCCAGTGTATGGAACCGGTGCCCACACAGCATCGTGATACACTTGGGGAGCTACGATAGGTAGCGAAATCGGGTTGCGAATACCAGCTATAACGGCTGAGGGGATCATCGTGCTAATCACACGATACCTCCATTCTGGTTGGATGATCGTCCACTTCTGCTTCAGCATGTGGGCGTGAGACCAGCAGCTGGCTGGTCGGTCTAGGCCCTTCACGGGCTGTAGCGCCACGGATTATTATTATTATTATTATTATTATTATTATTATTATTATTATTATTATTATTATCATTATCATCATCATTATCATCATCATCAGTATCAGTAGCAGTACTGTAGGACTGACAGTTATTCATAGCTTATTTCATTCCGTTCATTGGACACGCTTAAATCTTACAGCAAATTGTATTTATCTGTCCTAATTCCATTAACCTATTTCCTGTAGAAACGCTACACGCAATCAAAGGGATTTTCCTAAATCCCCTGTCACTTTTCATAGCCGTTACTATGGTAACGAAACCTCGTTTGTATACTATATTTCGCATTGTTCTGCTATGAAATCTTGCAAAAATTTTCATTACCTGTCGTACATCCAATTTTTATAATCGTTACTCTGGTAACAAAGCTTCTCTTTTATACCACACAAATGTTTCGTTCTTCTGGTACGAAATCTTACAAAAGTTTATATTATCTGCCGTTTCACAAATTTTTAAAACGGTTATTATGGTATTGAAAACTCACTTTTACACTAGAATTCTCGTCCTGATAAAAAATATTGCAAAAATACTGATATCTTTTGATTTACACGTCTTTATAATAGTTACTATGGTAACAAAGCTTGCAACTTATAGTAGATACCCCTTTCTTCAGGATATGAAATCTTGTAAGTATTTCTATTGGGCTGTCGTTTCACAAAGTCTTATAATCGTTATTAACGTAACAAAATCTATATTTTGTCTTACGTAAATCGTTGTTTGGCATGAATTTTTTTCTTGATTTTTTAACGACGCCGTATCAATTACTTGGTTATTTAGTGTCGATGGGATTGGTGAGAACGAGATGATATTTGGCGAGATGAAGCCGAGGATTCGCCATAGATTATCTCACATTCGCCTTAGGTTGAGGAAAACCTCAGAAAAAAGCCAACCTGGTAATCTGTCTAAGCGGTAATCGAACCACTCCCGACCGCAACTTCTAACCGAATAGACAAGCGCCTTAGCCGACTGAACTGCGCCGGTGGCTGTTTGGTATGAAATTTCGTAATTTCTTTCTTATTTGTAGATTTAAGAATTTTCATAATCATTATTAAACTAACAAAATCCTTTGTTTTACAACTAATGCTCGCTCTCCTTCCAGTACGAAGTGTTCTACATGTGTCTGTAGTTTAATATTTTAATCATATTTCTTTCTAGAAAAAAGAATTAAATTATGTTTTATTTAACGACGCTCGCAACTGCCGAGATTATATCAGCGTCGCCGGTGTGCCGGAATTTTGTTCCGCAGAGTTCTTTTACATGCCAGTAAATCTACTGACATGAGCTTGTCGCATTTAAGCACACTTAAATTCCATCGCCATGAGCCGGGATAGAACCCGTTACCTCGGGCATAGAAGGCCAGTACTCTAACGATTCCGCCATCCAGGTCCAAGCCGACTCTTCCTTGAATCATTGCAAAAATCCATTTTCTTATCATATACATTTCATTCTACAGATATAAAATTTCGCATATGTTAATATTATATGTCGTTTATGAATGTATACAGGGCTTTCATTTCAAAACTTCCTACTCTAAATAACTAATTATTTAAATTGAATTCAATTTAAATAAAAAAACACATCAATTTAGATATTGAGGGAGAAGTCTGAAACCCAGGCCTAATTGCATTTTAGATTTCACCCCCAACCCCTAGCAACACCGACTTTGAAGTTTTAAATGGCATCCCTATATTTTTATACTTAAATATGAAAGAACATTCAATTGTTTATACACAGCATTCATTTGTTTTTGTATCTTTTGTTTTCTATCGTCGCCTGGTAACCTGTATTTTTGTTATTATCAGTTGATTGTTCCATGAAAACACAGCTTATTTTGTGTAATTTCCTCAATTTAATGAATAAGGATGATTTGTATTCTCTTTTGCAGAGTATACACCATTTTAAAATAATTTAATACACGAACACAAGTATTACATGAAATGCTCAATAAATGTTTGTAGTTTTATTCTCTTCAGCTCTAATCAACAATAACAACAATCCAGGTTGCCAGGCGACGATAGAAAACAAACGAGCGAAAACAAATGAATTAGGTGATAAACAATTGAATACTCTTTCATATTTAAGTATACAGGTGCCATTTTAAATTTCAAAGTGGGGGTGACTAAAGATGGGGGTAAAATCTAAAATGCAATTAAGTCTAGTTTCAGACTTCCCCCTCAATATTTCAATTGAGGTGGTTTTTGTTTAAATTGAATTCAATTTAAATAATTAGTTATTTAAACTGGGAAGTTTTGAAATGAAAGCCCTGTATATTCATCACCATTTAAGGAGAAAAGTCCTTCCTTGAATCAGTTATTTTATATTTTTCCCGTTGGTGGGAAATATTATTTATGAACGCACCGTGTTTTCCTGCAAGTGTACGTACGAGGTTTCCTATCATTTCTAGAAATCTCTGCAGAGACGAGCAAAAGGATGGGGGTTCTCAAGGTCACCAGAGAGTGAAGGGTTGGGGGCAGACAGAACATTCGGAAGGGATGAGCATGCAGCTGCGAAGGTGAACTCCAGCTTGAATCCAATTCGCTCTCGTTAGGGAAGGTAAACAAATATCTCTGAAGCTTGTCGCAGTTTCCACTCATATTCACCCATATTTCTGCTTTGCTTTTCAGATGTCGTTACGGACTAACAAGGAGAGCTGTGAACAGCGGATAATTGCCAAAGAACTGCATGTTTTGACTCTCAGATACATTTTCTATCTATGATTAAATCAAGTCATTTCAAGTACCAGACTTTACACAACGAAGAATCAGGTTCTCATCCAGGTGAGTCAAAAAACAGATAATGCCTCATAAGTAGGGTGCGGATGTTGATGAAAAGTCATATTTTTATTTTTCACATTAGGATGATGTCTACTAATATATAAATCCTTTCTATGTTAATATCAACGTAAAAAAGTAATTTCTTATATTGCATTTTTGAAGTTTTAGAACTAATAGGTCATTTTTATATTTTTTCCGCATTTTTTGGTCATTTTTAATACTTTGAAGAACTTTTAATAAAAATATAATAATAATAATAATAATAATAATAATAATAATAATAATAATAATAATAATAATAATAATAATAATCTATACTAATAATAAATCTGTAGCCGAAATTTTTCTGATAATGTTCTATTTTCCAAAAATAATTGGTCCTAACATATATAATTAACCACCCTGAAACCGAAAATCGCTTTTTTGAAATTTTTGTTTGTATGTCTGTCTGTCTGTATGTTTGTTACCTTTTCACGCGATAGTGGCTGAACGGATTTCGATGAAAATTGGAATATAAATTAAGTTCGTTGTAACTTAGATTTTAGGCTATATGGCATTCAAAATACATTATTTAAAAGGGGGGTTATGAGGGGGCCTGAATTAAATAAATCGAAATATCTCGCTTATTATTTATTTTTATGAACATTGTTACATAACAAAAATTTCTTTACAAATCACTTCCGATAAGTTTTATTCTTTGAAAAATTTTGATAGGACTGATATTTAATGAGATAAATGAGTTTTAAAATTAAAATAACTGCCATCTAAGGCCGTGTAATGAATTAAAAAACAAATGACTTCGTCTGTATGGGGCCTTGGACAGCAACAATCGAAAACTATGAAAGATAGCCTACAGAGAATGTTTCTGTGTTTGTATGAAGTAATATCGGAAGCTAAATTAACCGATTTGTATAATTAATTATTATTTCACCATTGGAAAGTGTAGTTTCTCTAGATGGGCATAATGCTATAATGTTATTACAGTAACTTCTGATATCATATAATATAATATAATATAATTTATTTGAAGGGTTCAGTACCATAGTGGGCCAAGCGCCATTTACTGAATACGTAGAAAACAAGGGTTAAAATTAAGTTATTACCATAATTCAATGGAAACCTATAACAAGTAAAATAAAATATACACATTAAACGTAAATGCTGTCAATCTTCATTAAACTATTGTTGCATGTAATAAAAATTAAGAAACATGTTAAAGGAATTGTCATTGCACCAAATGAGTGTCTCTGGATCAAAATGATCGCATTTTAATTATTTGGATGTCATTTAAATTAAGTAACATATTAAACGATTTCTCCTTCTATCAAACACGAATGTTCCCTGGATCAAATGTCCTATTTTAATTATGTAATTACTTTATATTTATTTATAACGGGTGCAGCGGAGCGCACGGGTACGGCTAGTAATAATAATATATTTATTTATTTATACTGGCAGAGTTAAGGCCATAGGACCTTCTCTCACACTCTACCAGGTCAGAAAGTATCATTTGGAATACATTTTGCTTTCTTCTTTACCAATAGGTCTGATAAAACATTTTCTAACCAAAAATGTCAGTTGTAATTACCTACTGAATAAGTGAATAACAGTGAAGTTTGGGTTTTATAGTTTGGAACAAACTCTAAAGTCCATCCCTCATTCCACTGAAGGCTTCACTTCACACAACAGAAGTAATATAAAATGCTTGACAACAGTTTAGTTTAAGTGAGGGCTTTGACCGCTACTGTTCTTTTGTCGGTACGAGGATGTCTTTATAATTCATGTTTGGAATGAGGAAACTTTCACACTCCCTCATCTGGAAGATCTGGTAACAAAAGTGAAGCGCGGAAGGAGACGGAGAATGAAGGCACTGACATAGACCACCCCTGATTGAAACACATTGTAAATCCTCATTAAAATCTATAGTTTTCCCTTAAAACCTTCATTTTTGTTGTATGTTCTTTTCCTTTATCTTAGCCAAATTCCAGGGAGTTGCCTCCTCTCTCCGAGATTTGCAGGGCAGTCATTGAAACAAGGCGACTAATTTTTAAGAAGTTGTGGTGCGAGTACGGTGAATAATATTTAAATGTCATTTTCTTTTAATTTAATGCCATTTTTCCATTAATTTACGAACATTTTAATGAACATTTTAAGTATATTTTTAGGTCATCAACATTGCCCCTAATCATAACTTTATTTTTTTGACAGAATTGATGTTGTTTAACGACACTTTGGCAGACTGGAATGGAATTAGGACTGTTTTGAGATGTCAGGGTTGTGGTAATATACCAATTTTTCATCACAGGTGACAATTCTCCTGAAGAATCATCTTTGGGATTAGTGATAAGTTGATGACAAATATCCACTCTCCGTTGAACCTGTTCGGATTTCAATTCATAAAGTGTCCAATTCCTCTGTTTTTAATTATGAGATTACCTGCAAATATTTTAATTGCTGTAGTCTTTGTTCTAGACGTCAAAATATTGATTATCACTTTTTTGCAAAGTTATCAAGGTTGATATTGATTGTGAGTCTATCATAAAAACAATATCAGCCTGCGTATTCCCACTAAGGGTTTAAGATTTCAAAAAAAGCTTTACAACAGAAATTCAAAAATCTCTTAGATGCATAAAATGTGCCAATTTGCATGGGAACAATTTAGATCCTTTTAAAGTACAGTTTCATTTATTGGTATTTATTTCCTTGCTCTCATTTTTTTATTTATGTTTTTGATTGTTTAAGGTACTATTTTCATTATTCTCGCACTTTGTATCTTCTGTCCGTTATTGTGCTGAACTATAATTGACCTCTGGCTGTTCTCGAGCACATAAATATAAATAAACAAATAAGTAATTATTATATTATCATCATTTTCATTACCATTGTTATTATTATTATTATTATTATTATTATTATTATTATTATTATTACTATTATTATTATTCGCTGTGATATATGGCGAAGCGGGTTCCGATGATGTAGAACTCCGTAAATTCAAATTCGAGATTACTGCACCATGAAATTGGTTGCTCACATTTTTCCCCGCCAAATGAGCTAATGTCAGTGCCAGGGAATCGGTCAATCTTTCACTCGTTTATCCCCACATTCCGCGGATCGTTATGGCGCCGGGCGCCTCCAAGTACCTGCTGGCAATATTAATTATTCTTGAAGCCGGGACCGCGGATGTATTTTACAGCCCATACGCCACTTACACGTGCGGGGAATACCATCGGACGAGCCCTGCACCTCGCACTGTATAAACATTTCATGCATTACGTCCAGCCAACGTGTCATTTCTTCCGAGCAGCAATCTGTGGCACGAGAGCAAACGCAGGCAAGGTGTAAAGCTGCATCTACACGGTTCGATTTGCCATGCGCGTACGCATACAATCTGGGAAGAATATTGAAAGAATAAAGTTGAAAACGCACGTTCAATTAAGATGCGTGAAGATTTTTTTCTCTACATGGTGCGCCGTTTTCAACATCATCTTCACTACGGTCCACACCTGTGGAGTAACGGTCACCGCTTCTGGCCGCGAAACCAGGTGGCCCTGGGTTCGAATCCCGGTCGGGGCAAGTTATCTGGTTGAGGTTTTTTCCGGGGTTTTCCCTCAACCCAATACGACCAAATGCTGGGACTCATTTCACCGGCATTATCACCTTCATATCATTTAGACGCTAAATAACCTGAGATGTTGATAAAGCGTCGTAAAATAATCCAATAAAATAAATCTTCACTGCTTACTGGCTTTTAAGGAACCCGGAGGTTCATTGCCGCCCTCACATAAGCCCGCCATTGGTCCCTATCCTGATCAAGATTAATCCAGTCTCTATCATCACATCCCACCACCCTCAAATCCATTTTAATATTATCTTCCCATCTACGTCTCGGCCTCCCCAAAGGTCTTTTTCCCTCCGGCCTCCCGACTAAGACTCTATATCCATTTCTGGATTCGCCCATATTTGCTACACGCCCTGCCCATCTCAAACGTCTGGATTTAATGTTCCTAATTATGTCATGTGAAGAATACAATGCGTGCAGTTCTGTGTTGTGTAACTTTCTCAATTCTCCTGTAACTTCATCCCTCTTAGCCCCAAATATTTTCCTAAGCACCTTATTCTCAAACACACTTAATCTCTGTTCCTCTCTCAAAGTGAGAGTCAAAGTTTCACAACCATACAGAACAACCAGTCCCATTCTGAGGCTTATAGTATGGATTCGTAACAAGCTGTTTTTATACGGAGATGGGTTGTTAGCCCTTCGCCCAACCCCCAAGCCGGAGGACCACCCCGTATCGGCTGTCCACGACTGCTTATTCAAAGCATTCGCAGCTACCCTCCATATCTGGAGGCCGTCTACTCTATCCGCAACCTGAGGACGCGTCATGCCGTGGTGATAAGGACCCACAATACATGGTGCTTATATGTACATATAATTAATATTAAATATAAATCTTGCCTGCATTGTTTGAATGCGTATGTTGAAAGAAAAGTCCAACCGTGTAGATGCACCTTAAGGCTAGAATTTCAATGAACGTTCGTTTGCATTTTGTTACGTTGCTTTCGTCCGTACATGGAACTTCTACCGAATGTTCAGAGTTTGTGCATTATGGTCGGCGTTTGTGACAACTATAACACTCTGCCGGCCTTAATGAGTACTGAAATGCACACACCGGACAGTCGTCTGTTTATGATAAACATTGAATTTTGTGGTAACTTTATTTGAGAAAACATAGATAAAATACCGCTATTACAAAAATATATTGGGACGGAATAATAGGCCTATAGAATGACTATGATGATAAATTAATAATAATTGGTGCTGTTGATCGATCAAAATATTTAATCGATTAAATATTCGAATTTAATCGATTAATCGATAGATTAATCGAGTTTTGATAGAATTGAAAAAATGTTTTAATATACTGTAATACACAATTATTGTTAAATTTTAATTTGTGTTCGGTGATAAGGATAGTCTAAGTATTAAATTTTGTAGGCCTATATCTATATATATTGCATCGTTATATTACAAAACTATTTTAATTACTTACTAACATATTTATTATGAGGTTTATAATTTATTGTCTCAATTTCTCCGGGAATTTTTTAGACAAACATAAATAACAAAAAGTATGAAGACTCACCTAGTTAAAACTGCTTCAGCCATGATTTTAAACATGTGAGTGCATTCACATGCTCCGAATTAAGTGCCGCTCTACGTTTAGTAACAATGTTTCCTGCATCACTAAAGACGAAAAACTTATTTTTCCGTCAAGCACTTCTCCACGATCGTTCAATTTAATTCCAAACGTTTCACCAAGTTTGCCTCTCAAATTCTCATATGACACAATGGAATTTACACTTTTCATAAACCACAGAGAACTGATTTTTTTTCTTTATCAAATTAAACACACAACCTTCATATACAAACTCATTACAGAAAATGCAACTGCAAAACTACAGCGGTCGAAACAGAAGACTGGCCCCTATTGTAATCGAATTACCAGATTTTAGAAAGAGAAAAAGGTAGTTACGCTCTCACTTGCACACAGTGTAGACATGGCTATTTTGTAAGGGATGAGGGGGACGAATCCCAGAAAAGTATGTATTTTATATGCTAGGAAGATGAGCTGACAACAAGATCGAAGTTTTCTTTGGAAAACCATAAAACTTAATAAGGGTTTCGCATTGTGTTTCAATACAGGTAGGCTAGGTCACTATCCTCATATCTCGATCTCTTTCTGAAATGTTTGTGCAAAGATTTTCCCTACCTGGTTTACAGTTAGAAAATAACAGTACCATTGTGCTTTTAAGTAAGCAATTTCCGAGAGAGAAATATTGTCGAAATTTTTGGTATGAGTTTGTATTAACAAAATAATAATTAATATAAACTACAACAGATTAATTTCAATCGACTCGATTATTCGATTAAAAATTTTTGATCGATTAATCTTACAGAAATTGATCGATTAATCAATTAGATTAATCGATTAAATCCCAAAACAATAATAATAATAATAATAATAATAATAATAATAATAATGATAATAATAATAAAAATAATAATACATAAAAATAATAATACATAAAATGATCTGTATCGATATGCCGTTACAAACCAGTGTGTAAAATGGATAGCAATATGTAAAGTGATTATTTTAGTGTTCTAAAAGCTCACTTTACGCACTGATGACAGTGGGTAAAATGCAACTTTACGCACTACCGTAGAAAAAAGTATGTTATACTCATTCTAGTAACGGTGGAAGAATCTCACTGTGTCGAAATGCGTTACATTTCATACTAACATAAGTGCAAATAATTTCTATACCTCAAAATTCTTTGCGATTGGTACCAATAGGAAATAAGAGAGTTAACTAAATTTGAATGAATAAATGAATGAATTAATTAATTAATTAATTAATGAAATTAAAAGGTACACAATCCCGCATCTTTGCAAAGGGAATTTGGAACTGAAATATTTATGAGCCTATCCAAGCCTAACTTGTCACACTCCGATTTTTGCCATTTCGTTTGAACAATAGAGAATTTTGAAGCAGGAATGCCGTGCATGGCCGCTACGACATAAGAGGGGGAAGAGAGTTAAAGTTTCCTATCGACAACGAACAAATTCCTATAGCGGAGAGTCGGGTAGTATCGGACATCGGGTAGTACCGGACAGTGGGTTTCTTTCATCTACCACCATATGGTAGTACGTGAATGACATGGTTAAGTTTCTCTATGCAATATCATAGAAACGTAACCATGTCAAACAGGTACTATCATCGTGTGGTAGATGAAAGAAACTCACTGTCCGATATTACCCGATGTCCGATACTACCCGACTCTCCCCTACCTAAAATATACCTGAAGATGTGATACTGTTTCCTAGAAAAAGTTGAGGAATTCTTATAGTCCTAATCCAAAATGCGTTAACGTTTTCAAGCATCGGAGAAGTTTGTCTATACTTGAAGGAAATGTGTATTTTCCTAACACAAGTGTACACACCACTATACCTTAAAAAAATGAAGTAAGTACTCTTTGCAAAGAGTATGGATTTCTGTATCTCGAAATATTAACGTCTCCCAGTAACCAAGTAACAGGAAAAAAATGAACAACAATCCTAACAAATACAAAAAAAAAAAAAATTCTGAAAACTATTAGGTTCTTCTTCTGCATATATATACCTTCCAATATCTGCTTCAAGCGAAACAAACTTCTGGTCCATATACGGAGGGAACAGAATTCTTAATCTTTCATCTGAACCATACAAGTTGATCGCAGTGAAAAGGCAAATCAGTAACAAATTACAGAGAGAGAGAAAATAGACGCCAACAACTCACATAAAAGATGAAGGAAGTGATAAAACAGCCTTTCCAATCTCTCGCGTTTATGCTACAGAGTAGAGAAACAGAAGGGGATGGGAGATTGCTGAAAACTAGAACGTATATATAGGCTACAAACTTTTCAAACCTCACCTGATGAAGCCCTTCGAATACACTTTAATACAACCGAGCGTATCACCAGAATGAGTTGGCAGGCACAAGTGGTTATCATGGATTTCAAAACACACAGCACAGCTAACATTAAGGAATCCATACACCACTCCATTTAAAATACATGAAAAGTGCAACACAAACTTTTAACAGATAATATGCTTACTATACCTAAAAATGTAATTATTGTCTTTAAATACGTACCAACGTGAATAGAATACCTCTGTGATTGAAACTAAAATAAAGAATTAAAGGCAGGCAGGTTGACAGCTAAGATAGATTAGATTAGACGGGTTAATAGACAAACAAAATAATACTGGTAAAATAATACCTTCCTAAATGAAAGTGTGAAGAATTACAATAAATATATACTGGATATACAAACATAATCCGACCAATAATAGGCAGATAAACAGACGATATACACAAAATACATCCTTTTTTAGTAATAGTGATGTTGAAGACGCTTATTTCCGTAAGAATCCCGAAATATTATTTTTAAACATTAGAACACTTTCTCTTTACTCTTTGTATAACGGAAAAAGTTAAAATGAAGTGAAAATGTGAAGCAATAAAATGATGATGATGATGTCGATAATAATAATAATAATAATAATAATAATAGTAATAATAATAATAATAATAATAATAAAAATAATAATAATCTGCATAGACAAGAAGCTGATGTAACACGTTCAATTCCAAACCCTGCCTGTTATCCTGAACTTTCCTAATGGCATATTCTAGAGCGAAGTTAAAAAGTAAAGGTGATAGTGCATCTCCCTGCTTTAGCCCGCAGTGAATTGGAAGTAAAGCGATCGGTTTGGAAGTAAATCCCGAAAAGAAAAAGTATATGATTATGTCTCGTGATCAGAATATTGAACGAAATGGAAATATAAAAATTGGAGATTTATCCTTCGAAGAGGTGGAAAAATTCAAATATCTTGGAGCAACAGTAACAAATATAAATGACACTCGGGAGGAAATTAAACGCAGAATAAATATGGGAAATGCGTGTTATTATTCGGTTGAGAAGCTCTTATCATCCAGTTTGCTGTCGAAAAATCTGAAAGTTAGAATTTATGAAACAGTTATATTACCGGTTCTTCTGTATGGTTGTGAAACTTGGACTCACACTCTGAGAGAGGAACATAGGTTAAAGGTGTTTGAGAATAAGGTTCTTAGGAAAATATTTGGGGCTAAGCGGGATGAAGTTACAGGAGAATGGAGAAAGTTACACAACACAGAACTGCACGCATTGTATTCTTCACCTAACATAATTAGGAACATTAAATCCAGACGTTTGAGATGGGCAGGGCATGTAGCACGTATGGGAGAATCCAGAAATGCATATAGAGTGTTAGTTGGGACACCGGAGGGAAAAAGGCCTTTGGGGAGGCCGAGATGTAGATGGGAGGATAATATTAAAATGGATTTGAGGGAGGTGGGATATGATGATAGAGACTGGATTAATCTTGCTCAGGATAGGGACCGATGGCGGGCTTATGTGAGGGCGGCAATGAACCTTCGGGTTCCTTAAAAGCCGTTTGTAAGTAAGTAAGTAAGTAATAATAATAATAATAATAATAATAATAATAATAATACTGACTTACAAATGGCTTTCAAAGGAAGCCGGAGGTTCACTGCCGCCCTCACATTTGACCGCCATCGGTTCCTGTCCTGAGCAAGATTAAACCAGTCTCTACAATAATATCCCACATCTCTCAAATAAATTTTAATATTATCTTCCCATCTACCATTCTGATATGGACGAATTACTGTATAACACGTATTTCATTGTCCGAGACGACAGAATAAATCATATGCCTTCTTTAAATCTATAAATAACTGATGTACTGTACCCTTATACTCCCATTTTTTCCTCCAATATCTGTCGAATACAAACTGATCAATAGTCGATCTATTACGCCTAAAACCGCAATTATGATCCCCAATAATTTCACCTACGTACGGGATTAATCTTTTCAAAAGAATATTGAACAAAATTTTGTACGACGTCAACAAAAGTGACATTCCTCGAAAGTTACTACAGTTAGTCTTGTCCTCCTTCTTAAAGATAGGTATAATTATGGACTCCTTCCATTGTTCTGGTACAATTTCTTTTTCCCAAATAGGAAGTACAAGCTTATAAATTTCGCTAGATAACGCGTTTCCATCCTCTTGTATTAATTCTGCTGGAATTTGATCGATACCTGGAAACTTACACTTTTTCAGATTTTCTATAACAATTTCGATTAATAATAATAATAATAATAATAATAATAATAATAATAATAATAATAATAATAATAATAATAATAATAATTTCAATATTGTAGATTCATTTCGGCACGAAATAAAATAGATCATCAGATGTTTCGAAGTTCTTTCTGGTCTTGTCCCTCCTTCGGATGGATTAATTCAAAATTTATAGACGGATTCGATTGCCATTTTTTCTCAGTAATAAAAAGGAACGAGAAATATAAATATGAAGTGAAGTAAAATATCATATTGTAATATTAAATAACACTAAGGAAATATTTCACAAGAAAAGTAGCATCAATTACAGCTTCATAAATGGATTTTAAACACAAAACATGCAACGCACTCGTTACAAATTCATTTAAATTGACAGTTTAACATTTAGGAAAACATAAAACCCTCACTATATTCTTAAAACATCAAAAGCTTTCGGAATGATAGGAAATGTGAAACGAGAGGCCTCTAGCGACAAGACTGTGAAACAAACTACAAACTACTCTTACCTTCCAAAGAGACGCATTGACGCCAAACAAACATCTCGATAGTTCCACTTCAGTCGCAATCACAATCCATGTCACAATCAATCTTCTCTCTTCTTTAATAACACTATATCACTAATTCACTCCAACAGAGTTTTAAGATATTTCGTCCGATGATACTGTACAGTATTTCACTTAAAACAATATACTACGTCTTCCTCGTTTTTTTTACACTCTCTAAGAAAATATTGTTCTATTCGATATGTTAGCTTACGTAACCCGTATTGGTTCCTTGAATACCCGTAAATTCTGATATAAGGCTTGCCAATTGACCTTTTCTCTTCTTTTGATTAAAAAATTCACTTTTCGTTTGCCTTCTGTTTCTTTCACCGCTCACTGGCGTTTTGGAACACAACTGGCGTTACAGGAAGACATCTTGTCCCTTTCCTGTGTAATTAAAGATCTAATGTTACCATAGCAACGCAAGAAATGAAGTACAAATTGAATTTGACACAAAAGTTATTCAATCCAAATTGGAATGTGCAGTATAAAGTTCTTTGCGTTTATTTGATGCTACAAGAGAGCATAAGTTCTTCCAATCTCGAAGTTGCTATGAGTGAGTTTAGACTTCCATCAATTTGTAAGATGTGAGGCGTCAATTCAAAGTTTCTTCAATCTGTAAAATGTTACGTGTGAGTAAAAAGTTTCTTCAATCTGTAACATGTAATGTGTGAGTAAAAAGTTTCTTCAATCTGGAAAAATGTAATGTGTGAGTAAAAAGTTTCTTCAATCTCTAAAATGTAATGTGTGAGTAAAAAGTTTCTTCAATCTCTAAAATGTAATGTGTGAGTAAAAAGGTTCTTCAATCTGTAAAGTGTAATGTGTGAGTAAAAAGTTTCTTCAATCTCTGAAATGTTATGTGTGAGTAAAAAGTTTCTTCAATCTATAAGGTACTATATTATGTGACTAAAATGTTACTTCTATCTATAAGGTGCTGTATGCGAATTAAATAGTCCTTCAGATTCTAAGATGTTAAGTATCAATAAGAAGTTTCTTCAATCTGTAAAATGCTATGTGTGAGTAAAAAAAAAATGCATTAATTTATGAGATGTTAGGTGCGAATATAAAGTTTCTTCATTATCTAAAATACCACATTTTAGTCAAACGTTCTTCCAAATCTGCACGATGTTAGATGTGAACATAAAGTTTCTTCAACCTATAAAGTTATACTTGTAAGTAAAACGTTCCTTCGAACTGTAATACGCTAGTTGTGAATTTGAAGTTTTTTCAATCTGTAAAATGCTATAGGTCATATTTCATATAAAAATTCAAGAAAAGATGTGTTTGATAAACATGCGAGAATAGATTTATTTGCCTATGTGAGTAAAAAGTTCCTTGAATAATATATAAGATGCTATATGTGAGTAAAAAGTTCTTTCCATCTCAAAGATGCTATATGTAAGTAAAATGTGTTTTTTTTTTTTCAATCTGTAAGAGGTTAGGTGTGAATATAAATGTTATAACTATAGGAGTAAGAAGTTACTTCAATCTGTAAGATGTCAGGTGTGAATATAAACTTTTCTCAATCTGTAAGATACTAAATGTAAGTAAAATAGTTCTTTCGATCTGTAATATGTTATTTTGTGAGTAAAGAGTTTCACAAGTAAGATGCTTGATGTGAATATAAAGTTTTTTTTTTTCAATGCGTAAGATATTATATGTGAGTACGCAGTATACAAGGTGTAAGTGCAAAGTTTCTTCAATGTATGAGGTGCTAGATAAGTAAGGAATTCTTAGTCTTCAATATGCTATTTGTGAGTACAGAGTTTCATCTGTAAGATGCTTGATGTGAATATAATTTTTTTTCAATGCGTAAGATGTTATATGTGAGTGCGCAGTATACAAGGTGTAAGTGTAAAGTTTCTTCAATGTATGAGATGCTAGATAAGTATGAAATTCTTAGTCTTCAATATGCTATTTGTGAGTAAGAGTTTCATCTGTAAGATGCCTGATGTGAATATAATTTTTTTTCAATGCATAAGATTTTATATGTGAGTGTGCAGTATACAAGGTTAAGTGTAAAGTTTCTTCAATATATGAGATGCTAGATAAGTATGGAATTCTTAGTCTTCAATGTGCCATTTGTGAGTAAAAAGTTTCTTCAATGAGTAAGATGTTAGGTGTGAATACAAAGTTTCTTCAGTATGTGAGACGATATTGTGAGCATAAAATTCTTACGTTCTCTAAAGTGCTGTGAGTGACTATGAAATTATTTTAATCTGTAAGATAATAAGTATGAGTATAAAGTTCCTTCAATACATAAAGTCCTATGTATGAGAATAAAGTTCGTTCAGTGTATCAGATGCTAATTGGAAATTTCCTTCAAATTATAAGTCACTACATATGATTCTAACATTAAGTTATCATGCGTGAGTGTTAAATTTCTCCAATAGAAATGTACGTTGCTACGAGTTTCATGTATTCAATTCATCTCATGATTAATAGGCGAGTATAAAACTCCTTCAATGTGTCAGTTCCTAGGAACATTATAATTTATTTCGACGTTTAAGTTACTAGAATTCTGGATGAAGTGCCTTCGATCTGTCAATTGTTATGCATGGCCAATACAATATTTTATCAATCTACATGCTGCTACTTTTGTTAGAATAAGATTTCTTCAGTTTGTATGTTTCTTATTGTGAGTGTAAGATTCTTTCAATTTGTAAGCTATTTATTCATTGTTAATATAAGTATCTCCAGATTGTAAGTCATTCGGTGTGAGTATAAGGTTCTTCAGTCTGTATGCTATTCGGTGTGAGTATTATGTTCCTTTAGTCTGCAAGTTACTATACGTAGTGTGTTCACGAAGTTCCTTGAATCTGTAATATTAATATAAGTAGTTACGTTCTAAGTTACTTCAATCTGTAACCAGTCGTTAGTATGAAATTTCTTCAAATTATGTACACTTTACTGGTGTAAGAATAAAGTTTCTCCAATCTGCAGATTACTAGGTGTAAGAATGAAAGTCTTTTCAATCAGTAAGTTAGTAGGCGTGAAGAAGATGCTCTTGAAAATTTATGTTACTAACTGAGAGTACAAAATTCCTTCACTACACAATTCCTTTCAGAGTTAAGTTCCTGCAATCTGTAAGTTACCAGGTGTGAGCATTTTTCCATCAATTTATAATGTATTATATGTGAGTATATAGATCCTTCATTCTGTAAGTTATTACATGTGGAGATAAAGTTTCTCCTATCTGTAAGACGCTTTGTGTGACTACAATCAATAATTTAATACGTGCGAGTGTAAGTAGATGGAATTCGTATGTTGCTACGACAACAATATGTCGGTCTTCATTTATGTAATTTTTTATAACGTCTCTATAATTGGTTAAAAATTTTAAGACTTACTAAAAACAAGTCACTAATATACATATTAATTATATATAGCCTACTGATGATATGAAACTCAAATCTTTTGACGTAGAGAATATCTTAAATTAGATCTTCATTTCTATAATTTACTGAGTGACGGCTGTATAATATATACAGTATATGTTACTGAAAACCACAGAACTTACGTAAGTTAAAATTATTGTAATTTAAAATGTTATATTTTTATATTATTAATCAAGTGGTGTGGGTCTTTTTCATATATTTAATGGCAGTGTGGTTTGGATATTTATATGTGTGATTCTCTCCAGTACTGTCTGGAGAGAGCGCAAAAATTACAGTTCCTAAGGAAAAATCAAAAGATATTACTTACTAATAAAATAAGAGGCCTATAAAATTGTGTAGTCTCCCGATCATTTCAGCAAGATCTGTTAGCAGGATAAAATGATTCTACCCTCTACATTTCAAGGTAGTTCACGAAACATGCAGCAGCTATACAAAGATGCTATGTCTATTGTTCGAAAGCATGGCAAATCTGACATTTTCCTAACTCTCACCTACAATCCACAATGACCTGAAATAGCTACTACTGCTTTACTCCCACAAGAAAAGTCCACTGATCATCCTGACATTGTTACTTGCGTTTTCGCATTTAAACTCAAAAACTGAAGATGGATAGATTCAAGAAAAAGTATTTGGCATAAAAAAACGTTCAGAAAGAGTATGTTTCATCATTATGGAAGCCTATTCTTCATTGAAAATAAATCTGAAAAATTTTCATTTGAACTTCTAATTAATTTAGTTTGCAGCATTTGCTGCACAAGCCACTAGTATTTTTATATTCTCATCAGTCACATCTTGGCCTCCTCAACTTTCAAACCCACAGTCCGCTATTGCCTCTGGCGTATTTCAATAGCGTGGACGGTTTTCGTATAAACTTGAATTTAAAAACCACTTATTTCAAGCCACTGACTGATGCGACCAGCTTGCAACATTGTAGCCAGAAAGGGAGATGGCAGGTAGTTCACCCAGGGAGAGAGACCTGAGTTCGTTGACCACTTACATCTGTATTACGAGAAGAAATAGGTGTATGTCAGCGGCGATGTTGCCAGACTGCTGAAACTTTAAACTTAATTTTCTAATTAACCGTGTATTTAATCACAACGCATAATATAGGTTTTTCTATTCATTTAAATGTACCCTATCGTCCCTTTAAGTCTGCAAGGTTATTTCACTTCGATCCTCTATATACAGTATAAACAGTAACTTCAGGTCCTTTCTGTTTGTTCTGATGATGGAACCTGTATGTTGTTCCAAAACGTTGGAAATATTAAGTTTCAATACACGGTGGAATACCTAAAAGTCTATTTATGTGCATTAGTAACAGTTTGTAAATGGATCAGAAATTTCGGAAGAAAAATACAGTCCAGACGGACAGACAATCAATTACAAACATTGAAAAAGGAAATAAAATATGAGTTTCGTACCTAAAAGCAAAACGAAGGTTATATTTCACTTAATTAAGGAACTGAACACGTAAACATTATTGAATTCGAAGGCTTTTCGTGAATAATACGATTGTGACCGATGTATTGAATATATTTCCTGGTCAGAGATGATAAAAATAGAACGGACATCTCTGATGCAACGAAACTGAGCAGAGCACAATACCAGATTCAGGTCAGAGATGCTAGTCTCGGTTTCCAGGGATTTTGGGATTTATCTGACCCTCCCCCTAACATTTATGTGACCTGTAACCCGGGGATTTTCTTCTCCTACTTTAATAATGGTCTCGATGGTGCTGCCAATCCACCTGTCCTGCTGTCATGGCAATCCTATGTTATTGACAGTACCAGTTTATCGGTTCTGCCGACAGGGCGCTCTGTTTTATAAGATACCTTCCTACATGGCATAACATACTCACAGACTTTTCCCCCAAAAACGATAGCAGCGCCACTAATTGCTTTTACCCCCACCTCCTCCCTACGACTTTGCCGCATGCATGAATCCGAAGGATCGTCTGGATTAAATGTGGAATTCTGTGTCAACGCTGTACCTCTATGGGTAATAGAATCTCGAAATTCGAATTCCAGTCTATGTTAACGAAGTACGAAATCTGTACTTCAGGAGAAGAGCTTACGACAATTGGATTAATTTAATTTCAATTTTACATCCGAACATCAAAAGTTAATTTCCGAACCAAGCCAGATCTAGTACCATTTACGTGATCTACAGATATGGTAAAACTGGTAGTACAAAAACGACTTTTAAAGTTGATTGGAAAAATGAATTGATTTTTAGTATTAGAAAACCTGGATGTACGTATTATATTTTTTTTATTTTATTGGGTTATTTTACAACGCTGTATCAACATCTAGGTTATTTAGCGTCTGAATGAAATGAAGTTGATAATGCACGTGAAATGAGTCCGGGGTCCAGCACCGAAAGTTACCCAGTATTTGCTAGTATTGGGTTGAGGAAAAACCCCGGAAAAAACCTCAACCAGGTAACTTGCCCCGACCGGGATTCGAACCCGGGCCACTTGGTTTCACGGCCAGACGCGCTGACAGTTACTCCACATGTGTGGACTGTACGTATTATATGTGCCGTCCTTTTCAATCAGTTTCTGCCTTAAAAGGACACTCTGGAGTTTAAAAAAAATTATTTTTATTTATATTATACATTTGGTGACTCATAAGGGAAACAACCCAAAATTTAAAGTTTTGAGAAAACTATATTTTAAAGCTCTATTTAGCTGCAAAAAAACCAATTTAACACACACTAATTTGAAACTTACAGTACAAACAGTGGATGATAACCTCTGCACCAAAATGAAACTGCCAATACATCATGAGAAGAGATTTCCAAAATCAAAATAAGTTTTTTCTCTAACATTCATCGTTTTAGAGGAAATCGTTATGTTTCTATGAAGCATTTGGCATCATCACGGCTGCTGCAATAATTCTAAGCAAGCGCGGCCTGCACTCCTTACCTTCCCCTCCCCCTCTGCTGTAACACGCGACGTGAGCTGAGTTGCAAGATTTATTTCAACGATTTTCGCTATTATTTAATTTAACTTAATAGTTAAACTGTTCAATTTTCAACAAAAAAAAAAAAAAGGATTCAAGACAATACCTGTGCAGATTATTTTTACCTATCTGTTTGTATCAACCACTTATTTCGGGCCATTACCGCAATAGAGTTCTGCAAGCATTGGGCAAACACTATTTTTTTCTGATTAACAGTGCTTCATCGAAATAAAAGTGTAATAAAAGTTTTGTTATAATTAACATGTAGAATCACCTCTTAAATTAAGACGGTGTTATAATAATGCTGTTGGTAAGTTTGTCTTATACAGGATGTTTCCGGGCTAGTGTTACAAACTTTCAGGCATGACGGCGAAGGGCACATGTATCAATTTGAGATAAGGAACCATGGTCCGGAAATGACTGAGTCGAAAGATATAAGCAAAAATAGTTGTGTGGAAATGGAACTGTAATTTCGCACCACATGCCCTCCTTCCCTTAACCTTTGGAACAGTCGTGGAAAGATGGTATGGGCCGGATGTCTCATACGTGGGTACTTATCCCGATACAATCTGTGAGCTTGTCTACTGTTCCCATTGGCTCATCCATATTCGAAAATCAGGTCTACATATTCCGCTCTCGTGTACTCCTCCATTTCACTAGGACTGATTGACTGGACACTGCAACTTGTACACATAAACTGCTGTCTACAGACGTGCATATTAGGACCGACCATGTCCGTTACACATTACGCTATCTGCATTGTTTTAGTGTAGTTTCCTGTCCCCATCCCTCAGACAGCGCACTTATTGGAATACTGTAAGTAGACGAAGTAAACAACGTCAGATGAATACAGTATGTGTAAGATGTACAGATAAATACACATAAATAAGGTGTACAGAGGAATAAAATTATTTCATTTCCACACAACTATTTTTGCTTGTAACTTCGACTCGGTCATTTCCGGACCAGAGTTCCTTATCTTAAATTGATACATGTGCCCTTCGCCATCATCCCTGAAAGTTTGTAACATCACCTCAGAAAAACTCTGTATATGCTCTTCCAATTAGCAATGCTCATGTGAAGCGAGTTTTTAAAAAATTAAGAATCTCTGGACTGACGAGAGGAACCGGATGAGGCGAGAACTTGTAAAATCAGAACTCATGGTAAAGACGAACTTTAATATGTCATGTAGATAATTTCTTATTATGTTTCAACAAACAAAAAACTATTAAACAAAAGCAAAGGGAGCAACAAATACTATTTTAAACAATGTTAATGTAGTGGTTGTAGGGACATGTATATCAATCCCTGCGCTTTTCAATGTGTACAGACTTATGGAATGTTATTTAATGTAGGACTACACTGCAACAACCAATAATAACACGAAGGTAATTCTAATTGTTTAATTCAGCGTCAAAATACAAGTGTATTAATATTGAAATTTATTATAAGTTTGTGTTTTTTTTATTTTTTAATGTGTCCTGAATTTCCGTCTTCTTTGCTTTGCAACCCTAATAAGAATACGGACAGACGAGGAATAGAGGGTAGGATGAAATTACAACAGGAAAAAAAGGAAGCGAAAAACAATAAGAAGATGAAATAAAAAGTTCAATATTTTGAGAGATGGCAGTATTAATCAAAACAAGAAAATAAGTCTAATAAACATGGCTCCTAGCATTAATATCTTCTTAGATGCGACTGCTTGTTCATCAGCATCATAGGAGATGCTTAATGGGACTTCTATTTTTTAAGTGCATTCATTATTTTCGACGGTGGTAGTATAAATTAAAATAAGAAAAGAAGTCTGATAAACATGAATCATAATTATTAATAACTTTCGAGATGTACTTGTTCATCAACATCTTAGAAGATGCTGAATGTGAATTTCATTACAAAAAGAAGAGCATTCAATATTCTGAGATGTAGTAGTATTTATCAAAACAAAGGAAACAATCCAATAGTTATGATTCCTAAAATTAAACAAGGGCTTTGAAATTGTATTGTGAGAACAGCGTAACTTCTAATGTGAGTTCTTCACTTCTTCCTTATTGAATGTACTACATCACAACGGATATGCAGAAGACAATAGACAATAGATCTGGAGAGATATTAATTTTACGACCCATGTTTATTAGACTTCGATTTCTTGTTCTGATGAAAACTACCACCTCTCGGAATATTTTTAATGTTTTGTTTATTTATGAAAAACACATTTAGCGTCTATAATATTCATCAACAAGTAATCATATGTCCAAAGATATTAATTTTAGAAGCCATGTTCATTACTCATCGTCTCCACTGATAAACATTTAACAACAACATGTGTGTCTGTATATTTCATATTGTTCTAGTGTGTTTAGTTTCTGGCTTTTTGGTTGGATGTGCTGTATTTCCATGTCTGTGTTGATGTCTCTGTGGATGTGGTTAGCATTTGTGATGTGTTCTGCATATGTGGATGTGTTTTGTAATTTTGTTATGGCTGTGATGTGTTCTTTGTAACGTATTTGAAACGATCTGCCTGTCTGTCCTATGTAGAAATTGTTGCAGGTGTTACATTTGACTTTGTATACGCCTGTGTGGTTGTATTTGTTTGCTTGTGTTGTTTGTGTGTTGAAATGTTTTTGTAGATTGTTACAGACACACAAAAACCAACCCCAACGAAATTCTCAACACACAACTCAACTTCAAAACACACACACTCTTTGACTCTACACTATACCACAGGAACACCCTCACAGGAAACAGAACAAGTGGCGCCAAGACCAACAACGACCAGTTCTGAAGATGACCCATAAATAGATCGAAACGTGTAAACGAGGTACGTTGAAATTTAACACAGGAAAGTCTTACCATACATATTCCGAAGTTATACTGGGTGTTCAGTTCAAAGTGTGTCATGGCTCGCTGTATGCCGTCATGTGGCTAGCCGATGAGCCTAGAGAATTCAATCTTCCTACATTTCCGCAAAGGTGTATTACCTAGGAGGCAGAGAAGTTGCCTCGCAAGTACGGCGTCCATTCTGAAGAGTGCGTACCGATGCGTACGATAACGCCGGTAGTGGCAGGAATGTGAACTGTTTGGAAATACGTAGTCGGGATATGGGGAGAGGGTTAAGACGATTACTTACGTATTTATTGACATTAACTTCGACGGTCAACATGGACACGGAGTATTTGATTTGTGTTGTGGAATGTTACCGTACGCAACCGATGATAACAAATACCCTGCGTACGACTTGCCGGCGCAAAACACAGTTCGAAAGAGGTTATGGTAGCACACAGACCGTACAGACCGCCATCTGTTGCTACGACGTTCAAGTTATACCGTACACGTTCTCAAGTTCAGATTGAAGAACGCCTTGAATAATAGGCAACTTCTCTGACATATAAGTTGAAACTCGCTTCAAATCGGTGACTCAACAACAGTGACGTCATGACACACTTTGAAATCAACACCCAATATTTAACATGTTATTGTTAAATGTTTATCAGTGGAGACAAGGCTTTAGACTTCTTTTCTTGCTTTGATGAATGGTACAACCTCTCAAAAAATTGAATGCTTTTTAACACCCTGTACAAAGCGAAAATGAGAAAAAAGATAATATTAAAAATAAAAGGTAAAATTAACGTTAAGAAAAAGTAAAAGGAGAGAAACAAATTAAAAATGTAAAGGGATGAAGAGTATGACAAAATAGGGTTAAAGGAGAACAAAATAAATAATGGATGGAACCAAAAGGAAAAGAATTTGCTGGGAAATTAAATAAAAAAAAAGATGAAGAGCGAGGGAAAACCAATGAAAGGGACAAAAAGGAGAGGAATTATATTGGAACAGAAATAAGGGGAAAGAGGATTATGAAAACGAGAAACAAAGGTATGGGAATAACAAAAACTACTTTTACCCTCCCACTTAACTTTTCATAATTCATCAACGTTATCATGTTATCGCCTCAGCATAACCTCTGCAGTTAACAGGAATAATTACCAAAAACCACACAAGTAGGAGACATTTAATAAGCTCTCATTAAGTAACAAGTTGGGGGAGATGTATCCTGCAAGCACGTACGGCCAGAATAGCAATTAGGAACCGAGCATGAAGAACGCGGCCGAAAAAAGAATAACAGCTTCCGACCCAATATGATCAAACCGCTCTGCGACCTCTGACCTTATTACCATTGCGCTTCTGCATGGTTACGGAACGCGTGTTGCCACAGATAATTATTGCAACGGCAAATTAACTAAAACAAAATGCTAGAGCTATCGGCGTGACAATAAAACACTCGTTACCATGACGACGGGAACATTTTAATCACACTGCCAAATGAAATGTTAAAATGCCGGCGGTTTTTAAGATTAGCTTTGCAAACCAGAAGCTCTTGACATTAAAATAAAAGCCAAAATATCATAATATTTTCAAAATTATTGTTAGGGATTTAATTCTATTTAAAATTGGATTCTCTTCAGTGAAGTTGTGTATATTAGCGATCAGTCACATAACATAAGAAACAACGTCATTATAGTGATTCATATTTTCTCATTAAAAGTTTTGCGTATTTAACAAACATTTATGTGCTTGTCATATTATTAATGTTCTTGTTGTTGGTTAATATGATATACAGGGTGTCGCAAAAGTCACTTGATAATGAGGAGCATCCCACAGTTGTGGAACTTGCGACCAAAAGTGGACGAATCCGTGTTATAATATTTTTCAGGAAACAAGACAATCATCATTGAAAATGACAAACACATTAAGGGGAGTCTGTACTGCCTATCCCATAAATGTAAATTTCATCTAATTTAGGTGCACGTTTCTCAGGACTTACATAAGATACACATTTGAAATTTTTAGGGGTTATTCTTCAAGTATTATTGTGTGTAACAGGCTAAAATTACGGTTTTCATCTTTTATTACTCGGTTTTACATTGATGGGATGGCAGTACAGACTCCCCTTAAGAGAAAAAAAAATCGAAAAAATAAAACATCTGATTCATTCTTACTAATCGAATATGCTAATACCAAACTTATATCTTCAGTATTTCAGTAATAAAAAATAACAGTTGTATTAATTTGGATTTGTCGACTTTTGATTAAAAATTGTACTTTTCTTTCTAGTTTTATTAGGAAATTTCATTAATATTTCAGTTTTTATGATTTCAAAGTGGTAAAATAATTTTTAATTGATTAAATGGCGAACTTACTCGTGTTAATTATATAAGCATATCGGCTTACAGCTGTTTTGGTACTACTTGACACCATCCTCAGAGCTTTCTGTGTCTCGGCGCCATCTCAACTTCGCTGCCTGTTGTGTGAGTGCGTTCGTGTGGTGAAGAGTTGTGTCAAATAGTGTGTATTCTGAAATTGATCTGTGTGTTGAGAATTTGATTAGGGTGTGTTTTAGTGTGTCTGTATATTTCATATTGTTCTAGTGTGTTGAGTTTTTAGTTTTTGGGTTGTATGTGTAGGATTTCCATGTCTGTATTTATGTTATTGTATGTGTGGTTAGCATTCGTTATGTGTTCGGCATATATAGATGTATTGTGTCCTCTAGTTATTGCTTTAATGTGTTCTTTGTATCGAGTTTGGAATGATCTGCCTGTCTGTCCAATGTAGAAACTGTCGCAACTATGGGTATTATATTCAAGTGTTAAAAGTACTGTACGACAGATTCAAAATGAATTATTTTTTATTCAGTTAGAATATATTTTCTTCCTTAACTTAAACACAGACCCATAGACTATATTATATCTTCAATTAAACACTAAGTAACGAAACTGACCATTTTAGGCAGACATCCCGTATAACATTTGTATTCGACACAATACGTTTAGTGTTAATAATGCAAAGAGTGTAAAACTGCATTCCAGCCAAAACGTCTACACAGGCAGAATATATATAAATCTGGAATTTAGGTATAGCTCCCTGCGAAGCTGACTTGAATAATTTCAAGGAAAAAATTGTTCCAGGGCCGGGCATAGAACCCGGAACCTTCGGCTGAGCGCGCCAACGCTCCACGACTGAGCTACCCAGGAAGTCTATCACAACCCTCAATAATTGTCCGAGGTCTGGTAGAATTCCTGGGTAGCTCAGTCGGTAGAGCGTTGGCGCACTCAAAGTTCCGGGTTCGATGCCCGGCCCTGGAACAATTTTTCTCTCGAAATTATTCAGGCAGAATATATGTTTAAAAAGTAAGACCTAATATTATGAGTATTTATTATTTTAGACGATTTAACAAAGCTGTATCAACTACTAGGTTATTTATCATCGATGTAATGGTGATAACGAGATGGTATTCTGCGAGACGAGGCCCAGAATTCGCCATGGAATTACCTTCTGTTCGCCTTACAGTTGGAGAAAACTCTAACCAGATATCAGCCTAAGCGGAAATAAATCTCACACCGAGCTATGCCAGTAGCTCAATTTGTTATTATAGGCCTAATACCCTCTCTCATAATATATTGCGTTCAAAATATTTTTTAAGTTTAGTTACATAAGTTTTAAAATCCTGCAAAAACTAAATTTTACAAACTTTTTCTTTGGGTCGAAAATCGAAACTAATGATAGGTATGCCCGGTATGCTATTCCATATTGCATTAAATAGACACCAGGTAACGATCCAATCAGTAAGCCCTGTTGGTGTCATTACACTTGTACACATAAGTGGATTCGTTTCAGCGGCAGCTGGTATCGATTCCCGATGCCCAGAGCTTCAACACCTCGCACGGGCAGAATCAAGTTCATCGCGCGCGGTTTCCATAGCAGCGATCCCAGGTGCGGCTGGAACAATTGACACGCGATCCGCACCCACTAGATGAGAGTTTTCTACGTGTAAGATAACACCGAAGTATGTGGGTGAGAGGTAAGTTACAACTTCTATGAATTTTTCGCGTTTGTAACGTGTAGGATGTGTTAACAAGTACCTACCGTATGTTTTCTTAGCTTCAAAATCTAACAGCTGGTAACAAGAAGACGGCGTAAAACTTACTAAATTACAAGAAATCCGGTGGTTCATTGCCGCCCTCAAATAAGCCTGCCATTCGTCCCTATCCTCAGCAAGATTAATCCAGTCTCTACCATCATATACCACCTCCTTCAAATCCATTTTAATATTATCCTCCCATCTACGTCTCGGCCTCCACAAAGGTCTTTTTCCCTCCGGCCTCCCAACTAACACTCTATAGCCTATGCATTTCTGGATTCGCCCATACCTGCTACATGTCCTGCCGATCTCAAATATCTGGATTTAATGTTCCTAATTATGTCAGGTGAAGAACACAATTCGTGAAGTTCTGTGTTGTGTAACTTTCTCCACTCTCCTGTATCTTCATCCCTCTTAGCCCCAAATATTTTCCTAAGCACCTTATTCTCAAACACCCTTAACCTATGTTCCTCTCCCAAAGTGAGAGTCCAAGTTTCACAACCATAAATAACGACCGGTAATATAACTGTTTTATAAATTCTAACTTTCAGAGTTTTTGACAGCAGACTGGATGATAAAAGCTTCTCAACCGAATAATAACAGGCATTTGCCATATTTATTCTGTGTTTAATTTCCTCCCGTGTAACACAAGCAACAACTGGGACATTCGTGTTTTCTTAATTCTTACACCAATTGAGCTATTCAGAGCAGAAGTGGTGTAAGTCAAAAATGGATAATGAGGGTTAAAGTAAACATTCTGTAAAATACAGCGCAAAGTAGCAATTAATATTCAATTTATTTCAACTATTAGCAGTCAATGGATAGCAAGAAGGCCATATTAATTGGTACTTTGCGCTGTATTTTACAGAATTTTTACTTTAAACCTTATTACCCAATTTTTACTTACACCACTTTTGCTCTGAACGGCTCAATTGATGCTCTTTTTTTTTACGAACATTTACACCCTAGTCCGAGACTTACTGTGTTGAATACTCTATATCACTATAATGATTGTTGAAGTCCGTACGGCCCAATTTCCGGAAGAACAGCGTTTACTATTTGGTACCATCTACCGATTCAGCTTATAAAACACACAGTTCCGACGAAGTCTGCGTTAAGCCTCTCTCGTTCCCTTGAGAGTTCAGGAACTTTCTCGAAGCCATTTGTGCGCAAGTTAACGGTACTACGTCGTGCTGCATTGTTTGCCGAATCGGAATTACTGAATGACAAATTAAGTTGGAATTAATGGCAGCGAAGTGAGCCCGAGAGCCCACAATTTAGCCACTGTTCGTGCGACAAGACGAGAATTATTATGCATGATTAAAGATGGATTGTTTCCCAGGAAATGTGGACGTTTGCGCCACATAGCTGGACGTAGGTTGTGTTCGAGAAAATGTTGGTAGTACGCTGCATTGACATTTTGGTCTTGAGATACGGCATGGCTAATGATAACACCTTCACTGTCGTATGTCACTATTAGCATGACTTTCACCCTAGTGGTCTAGAGGGTTCATATCGCACTTTTTAGGACGTGGTGATCCTTTGTGATGTCAGTCATTAGATTGACCCTTCAGGCTCGTATGCCCGTGCCCACGTCTCGTCAATAGAAACAATACGTTGCAGGAATACGTCCCCTTCGTTGTGGCATCTCTGTAGGTGGAGTTGAGCTATTGTTTATCAGTGCCACTTCTGTGCTTCTGTCAGGTTATGAGAAACCCAGTGTGCTGCAGTTTTTCTCATGTGGAGGTTTTTCTTCAGGATGTGACACACAGTTTGATGACTGAATCCAAAATCAATGGATAATTCTCGTACAGTCCAGCGATGATCAACAGCAAGGAGATCTCGCACTAACAACACTTGTTCGTCACAAATGGACGGGCGACCTGTGCGAGCCACATGTGCCGTCTCATTCCGACCCGTACGAAATGTAGAAACCCATCTTGCAACCGTCCGATCGGTAGTGCATCGTTGTCACAAGCTTCAAATAACCCTTGATGACATTGACGAGCGTTTTTACCACGGGCTACCTCGATTTTTACCCAAAATCGCTGCTCGAGTTTGGTAAACATGCTTTAGGTAAAGGTAAAGAGGTAAAGGTATCCCCGTAACATGCCATGAAGGCACTTGGGTGGCATGGAGGTAGAGCCCCATGCTTTCCATGACCTCGGCACTAGAATGAGGTGGTGTGGTCGGCACCACGCTCTGACCGCCTTTTACCCCCGGGAAGGACCCGGTACTCAATTTTATAGGAGGCTCAGTGAACCTCGGTGCCGTTCTGAAAGTTTGGCAACGAGAAAAAATCCTGTTACCACCTGGGATCGAACCCCGGACCTTCCAGTCCGTAGCCAGCTGCTCTACAAACTGAGCTACCCTTAGAGCAGTTAAAAATAGTGCTCTATATTTTAATCACGTAAATAACAACATCTGTTGTCATAGCAACCGGTTTTATCATTCAATACATCGACAATATCTCCAACTACGCTCACCAGTTGTCACGTATCGCATGCGAATGTGCATGACCCATTCCCTGCAGCGTTGCCACTACTTTATTTACAACCCATATACAGGGTGTTTCCGGGCTAGTATTACAAACTTTTAGGATGGTGGGGAAGGTCACATGTATCAATTTGAGATGGGGAACCATGGTCCGGAAATTGCTGAGTCGAAAGTTATAAGCAAAAATAGTTGTGTGGAAATGGAATTGTAATTTGGCACTACTTCCCTTTATCTTTGGAACAGTCGTGGAAAGATGGTATGGGCCGGATGTCACCTACGTGGGTATTTGGCCCGATACAATTTGTGAGCTTGTCTACTGTTCCCATTGGCTCATCCATATTCGAAAATCATGTCTGCATATTCCGCTCTTGTGTACTCCTCCATTTCACTAGCACTGATCGACTGGACACTGCAACTTGTACACATACATGGATGTCTACAGACATGCATATCAGGACCGACCATATCCGTTACACATTACGCTTTCTGCATTATTTTAGTGTAGTTTCCTGACCCCACCCCTCAGACAGCGCACTGAATGGAATACTGTAAGTAGACAACGTAAACAACGTCAGATGAATACAGTGTGTGTAAGATGCACAGCTAAATACACATAAATAAAATGTGTACAGAGAAATAAAATTATTTCATTTCCACACAATTATTTTTGCTTGTAACTTTCGACTCAGTCATTTTCGGACCAGGGTTCCTTATCGCAAATTGATACATGTGCCCTTCGCCATCATCCCTGAAAGTTTGTAACACTAGCCCGGAACAACCCTGTATATCGCATACCTTTCATTAATTACTACTGTCCACACCTGTGGAGTAAAGGTTAGCGCGTCTAGCGGCGAAACCAGGTGGCCCGGGTTCAGTTCCCGGTCGGGGCAAGTTACCTGGTTGAGGTTTTTTTCCGGGGTTTTCCCTCAACCCAATGTGAGCAAATGCTGGGTAACTTTCGGTGTTGGACCCCGGACTCATTTCACCGGCATTATCACCTTCATCTCATTCACACGCTAAATAACCTAAGCTGTTGATAAAGCGTCGTAACATAATCTACTAAAATAAAAAAATAATAACTACTCTTAACATAGACCCATATTCCCCGTTTGTAAATCAAAATAAAAATTAACACAACTGTAGTTTTATTCCTGAACCTCAGTGACGTTATGTTCCGGTGCACTCCTCAAACAGCGCAGATTTTTGTTGTTGTTGATACTGTAAAGGGTCCAGGGTTACACAGGTACGCACGATTTCAAACCGCGCTGACCTCCAAAGAATACATTGATACTCTAGACGAGATTCAAACCAATGATTATAAGGAATGTCAAAGCCATATCCATGTGATACGGTTCTGAATTTCACATTTGTTTGAAATTTAGGATCAGAAGAGAGAAAAGCAGAGGAACAAACAACGTCTGAGTTAGAACAAGCAACCTTTGCTCCATTCATCCCTCAGGGTTCGCATGCAGAGACAAAGGAGCGATGCCGCCTGGCTTCCCGTGTAAACAATGCGAAACAGAAAGTTTGCGAACGCGCCCTACTTCACGCAGCAAATTGGGCTGTCGGGTTCATCAGATCAATTCAGCTGCTAAATAAAACATAAGGAGTCAGACCTCACTTGGCGGGGCAACTTGACGGCAGGAAGTTACAACACAGTTTATTAATTCTCCACATGTACAGTGAGTCCGCGGTTACTGGCTTGTGCATAAGTTCGTAGCGTTTTCCTGTACTTTCATTCATTTAATAGTACTATAGCGACACAGCTACCATAGAAACGAAAAACGCTACCATTCTTTCAACCAGTAACCGTGTTGCAGCGGTTGAAACAAATGCCACTTCAGACGCGAAGATTTGAAACCGACGTGTGAACTGTACGATAAACAGAATTAGTAATCCAACAGTAATATCCAGTTGTGCCAACTTTTGAAAAACATTGGGTGGGCTCAAAACATTTCACTTATACAGGGACACCATTTTATTTTTTACTAACTTTTCTAATATTAATCTTTGGATTAACGGTTGAGAACCGGAAACACCGTTTGCTACCCCTTTTCACGACTGGAGTTCGATGATACTGGCCTAAAATACAAACAAATCCCTTTACTAGGTATAAGGGGGAAGAAATGTAGTTCATCCATTTACGTAAACTAGGAAATATCGCGATTTTGAGTTTGATAATTTTCATTAGGTTTTTGTTTAATCAAAATACAGTACTGTATTAACAATAAGTGTTTTTACTCACGAACTGAGCTATCCATTCGAACATATTCATTATGCAATATAGGCCTATATTATACTGTCTTCAGCACATTATCGTACAATATAGAGAATAAAGTTAAATTGAAAAATAATCATAATATGGATATTTAAACACATTTTTGAAAATGGTGGCCGTTCATTTCGATACAGGCTTTAGTTCTAATGTGCATATTATCGCACTATAGACTATTGTACCTAATTCCAATTACCAGTTTCGTCTTTCGTACTAGTAACTCATGTTGAAATAATTCTGTACCTAATCTATAAAAGAGTACCTTACGTACAGTAAAATCAATCTTCACTTCTGCCCGATTCGAAAAGATAAAATTACTCAGACATACTATCTACTGTCCGTCCAAGTGGTTTTGTCGTAGGGTCGTAGAAAGGGAGGAAATCACGTGACAGTTAATTACTTAACGAGGCCCTTTTATTTAAGTTATTTTAAACAGTTGTATGGGTATAATATTACGCAGACGTCCAATTCCTAACAGAAATTAATGTTCTCAGAAAAAAGCTAAGACAGCCCAGCCACTAGCTGGCGAATAAAAGCTGGTGGGGGAAACCAGAATACGAAGGCAAATGGACGACAATACCTGTGCGAAAATGATTCAATATTGAAAGCTCTTTCGTCACTGGAAAACGCGAACATATTTTTGGAACGTACTGTTTACTATGTCCGTAAGGCTACTATGACTGTATATGCGGTCTTGGATCTGTGTGGAGGACGGTTGAACTTCATTAGTAGAAGGGATGGGAGTGTAATACATTCAAAAACTCAGGTACAATAAAAATTGAAGTAAAAATGAAATGATGTCCCTGTATATATAAAGTAGAATGCTAAACATAACACCGACATCTGAGAAGAATTTTGAAGTGTACTTAGTGTTGCTAACTCTCCCATATTACCCGGAATCTCCCGTATTTGCTCCTAATTTTTAACAACATTTGAGAAGACTCTGTTACCGGAATTTTTATTTTCATTTACTGATGTTTAATAATTTATTTTTATCTACCACTATTCCCCTTATATTATTAACCAGCTTTTCATAGCTAGTTATTAAATATTTTCGGAATTGTTAGTTACTTTATTTGCTGTTCAACGAAATAATGTCTGAAAGTAATCAATAAGGCATTCTTAAAGCAATGTTCAAGCAACGAGATTCCAGTTATTAAACTCATACTTTATAGATAAGTATTGGAAAAAGTATTTAGATGAAAAAATGTTTAATTGGACTGATTTAACTATAAAGCGAATAACTGGTTTTACAAAATTGTTCAGTGAATGAAATGGTGGACTTCGCACACGAATGGATAAAACAAAAAATAAACCCGTGCAATTAGCAAAATTCATTAACAAATGCGTGCATTTCACGAAAATGATTATATACCAAGTTAATTTAACCAGCAATTGAATATAATATGAATGAGTGATTTTGTAAACAAGTACTCGAATTAATTTAATTTGGATTTAAGAGAAGGATGAGTAACAATATTTAATGGACAAATTGAAAGTTAAATGAGCTTCATTTCACTCGGTTACTTAACTACTGGTTATTTAGTGCCGATAGAATTGGACATAGGGAGATGGTATTTGACGAGATGAGGCCGAGGATTCGCCATGCGATTACCTGAAATTCGTCTTTGCAGTTGGAAAAAATTTCGGAAGAAACCCAACAAGGAAATCAGTCCAAGCAGTAATCGAACCCACGCCTAATAGCAGCTCCGGGTAACAGGCAAACCCGCTGCCTCCTGAGCTACGCCGGTGGCCTAACTTGACTTAAAAAGTAATAAAGATGTTATAGAAAAAATAAAATCAATGAACATAACAAATTCACAAATAAAATTACCTAACTATTGAATGTGTTGATTGACGAAAAAGTAGTTGAGTATATTCAGTGGCAGGTATTTATGGAGATTAATTTTATCATTTGTGTTTTTTTTAATATTGGTGTCGGCGGAGATTATTGGGGGTTGATTTGTGCTCTTGGCGGAGATTAATGGATATTTTGGAAACTACAATTATTTACTTTCCAAATAATTGATAGGCCTATTGAAGGTTCGATGGATTATGGTAAAGATGCGATATGGCCAATAGACAATATTTGTGGGATTGAGACTTCATTTAACATACATTCATTAAAAAACGAAAGAAACTTGCAGCCCTCAAATTAACACTTTACAATTATTAGTTAAATATTGAATTCTGCGACTTTTGAGGTCACTAATGTAATCATAACACCTAGAATACCATGTAATGTAGTCTACTTGGATATATAACAAATTCAAGTGAAAAAAAAAATCCGAAAAAACTCAGAATATGAAATTCGCTAAAAAAGACGCAATAGTAATAATTCGCGAATGTGTTCATATTTCGCTATTAGAACTCTATTTCGCGATTTATCGCGATTGTTTTACCCGTATATTATTAATCAGAATCACTTAATTCGTAAATATTAGTAAGAATCTATTGTATATCTATTATGTCGTGATTTTCGCGATCTCCATAAATACCCGACCCTGAGTATATTCAACAAAAATGAAATGAATGAATTTAATAAAGAAAAGAAGAACAGGTCCGCATCGCAGACAAACCCTCTACCGAGTGAGCTACCCAAGAACTCCACCAGACTTCGGATCAATTATTTCCTTTTATATCCACATACCTCAAATGGGTTAACAAGACGTTAAAGACCCCGCATTGAGTGCACACTTTTTCTGTGTGACTTAAATTGTGGTTTTTTCTTAACGAACAGTGACATGTATAAAACAAATCTGACTGTAAAGCACAATTTCATTTAAAAATGTTCTAGACGACGTCATAATTCGCACAGGAAAAGCCTCAACTATATATATTTTCGATAAAATATTTCTTCATAAATATACAGTTTCACGTTTCTGAGCTTTCAAACAATCAATCATGTTTATTTGTCAGAATTACAAGAGCGTAATTATAGACAATGGTCAATAAAAACAAACGGATTAAAATTCCAAATTCATATGGCTGTCAAAAAATTCATTAATATGATGCAAAGGATTATCTAAAAGTCATTTTTTTTAAAAACAACTTTAAATCTAAATAAGCTGAGTCAGCATTATTAGGCAATATATTAAATATATCTAAAGCAATAACACTGAACCATTTCTTGGTCTTTGTCAACCTGACAGTAGGTGTTACAATATAATGATTATTTCTAGTAAAATATTTGTGAAGCTTGGATTGAGAAGCATGACTATTTAAATTCATCTTTGTATAGATTAAACAGTCATAAATATATTGATTAATTACAGTAAGAATATTAGCATTACGACAATGAGCATTAAAAGATGAATTGAGGCATTGACATGGGAAAGGTCGTAACTGCCAAAAATTCAATTTTTAGGTTTTTCATTGAGAAGGTAGTAAATTGCCATGCCAATGGCACAGAGAAGGTAGTATGTCCGTATGTAATGAAACGAAGTTGGAAACGTAGTCACTAGATGTTGTATGTGTACAGCTGTTGGAGCGGAGAAGGTAGTAACTCCTGTTACAACATCAGAGTGTGTCTAGACAAATATGGGCTGATAACTGTGCAGGGCAGAATAAGAATCGGATGACTGTAATGGTCCTGATTTACAGTATTGCCAAGAAACATTTTGATTCAGTGGACTTGAAATTCCTGATTTCAGAACATTCCTACATGCCATGTGATAGGCAATTTGGCATCATAGAGAAAATAAAAAAAAAGATGCAAGACCATGGTTCCAGAAGAGGTAAGGCCTAATAATGTAATAATGATGAAGGATGAGGGTTTCTTCGACTTTTCTGCAGAATGTGACAAGTTTTTGAATACAACTCCTATCAAAATCAGCACCCTCAACTGGATTAGACTCTGAAGAGCTGATTTTCCTCTAATAAAAACAAGACAGTCATTTAATGACCTTGAAATGTGGAGAGAGCACAGGATTTTTAAGAAAGGACAGTCATTAACGTCAATCACTTGCAGTGCTTGCAATGCTTTGAAAGAAGACCAGTCGTCCTTGATGCCGAAAAGAGAGACTTGTTATCTATGTTAGACTTCCTCGATAAAAGTATCATGCATTTTACCGAAAAATTTGTGCATAATATATAAATAACGTTAATTCTCAGTTTGGCTAAGGAGTGATTTCAATGTTGTGTTTTCATAAAATAGGATTTCACAGATAAATCTCTGCCAGACTTTTCAAATTTCATATGTAACACAAACATGAGTGTATGCGTTTCATTTAATGCAGTTTCTGTAATAATGTAAGTGAGAAAGTGTTCATAAATTTATTTTTTGCTTCCCCTGAAAAAGTTTGTTTTTGGCAGTTACTACCTTTCCCATGTCAGCGCCTCAATTAGTAATAATGCGTAATGATTTTTTCTGCGAGATTAGAACACTATTAACATAAGCACAGTTACTCCACAAACAAATACTATGGAAAAATGCATAATAGGCTTGTTTCAAATATCTACTAGATACAAAAGCTTTTAATTTACACAAAAGATAAAGTACACGAGATAACCTTTTGCACACAATCGCAATGTGACCCGCCCAAATAAGTTTTGAATCTAATGTAATACCAAGAAGTTTAAATGGAATGATGGAAAATTAGAATTTTCACAATATAACTATTTTAATAGAGAATTTTCTCCCCTTTAATTTGATATAAAAATGTTCGATTTATGCCTTATCGTTTTTCAGATAAGTCCCATTTTCCAAAATGCTGCGTCATCGGCCACGGTCACTTACTTTTGGAGTGCATTACTTTTGGAGTGATCTTCGTAGCAGCCAATCCCCTCGTCCAGCATTGCTTGTAAAATAAACTTCTTTCTAGTCCCGAAATAGATGCATAGATAGCTGGGCATGATCATTAGATTGAAAAAACGTTTTTTACATAATGAAGTAATTTATAATATTTTACTCTTAGTCATAAAACTGTAAATTTGTGTGTTAATGATGTTGTACGTCATTTTAATAAGAGTCCAAGAGTAGAAATTACAATTCTGAGGAGGATGGGCATAAACCCTGATACAAACACCATCGCAGAATTAGGGACAAAAATGCCAAAAAAAAAACATTCAACACCTGAAGTTAAAACAAGGCGGAGGTATTTGAGAGGCAGAAAGAAGCTGAAACAGGACCGACATGAAGCTGCTTAAGGGGTGACATATGATGATGCAGTCTTCTAGGCTGTGAAAGTTTGTGGCTCATTTCCTGTAAATAGTAATTTTAGAATATTTAATTCTTTCAAACATGATATCTCAGCCAAATATGGTGATACCAAGAAGATATTGGTGTCATTTTGAAGCTTGAAATGTCCCCCAGTGCCTGCCAATGAGTAAAATAACATTAATATAATTAATAATTTTATCTATGGATTTTTTACATGATTTATGCAACATAAAATATTATTGTAAGTTACATATATGGTAATATTTAATTAATGTAAATAAAAATAAAAAATAGCTCTATGTCAGGCACTAAAAAATAGTTTTAGCTATAAAACAGTGAAAAAACTGTGGCTCTATCTTAAAAACTGCATGAGCTATCATGTTTCAAGTTGCATGTCAAAATTATAAACAAAATAATTTTAAAAAAATTTAGACATAATTTCAAGGGATCTGTTCACTTCATTCGCTTTCTGGTACCATTCTCAACTGTATAAAAATTTTACAGAGCAAAATTATACAAAACAAAATTTTTTGTATGTAAAGGTGTACATATACCTTAACTTCTGAAATCATTTCATCGGGAACATGATTTAATGAAAATAGCATCCGCTGAGTTTTAGATCTATTAAGTTTCAACCCATTCAACTTTAATTGTAATTATGTGTTATTTCTGAAACACCATATAAAACAACGAAAACTGTATGAATGACAACAACGAAAATTGTATGAATGACAGTCTGTTTCTCCTTTGTACAAAGCAGACTTAATGATAGTGCGTAAAGCTACTAAAAACTACTGCCTATTTCGCAGAACTAACACATGTCACGAGAGAGACGGAAAAAAATACCTCGACCTTCTTCTTGTACGCTGGGTCGAACCCCCGACCTTTCAAACCTCAAACCTCTGTTACTAGTTACTGAAGAGTGAAATTCATAAACAGAAACAAGTGAAGATGGGAACTGATTACGATAGGCTAGCCCTTTCAGGCAGACGAGCCATTGAAAAAAGTTCAGTCCTGCTGAATGGAACTACCCACTACTATTCTGAAAGGTCACGTGGAAAGGTCATGCGAAATCCCATATACAGCTCTGTGAGGATCAGAAGGGATTACATTGACTGATGCTTGTCAAAAAGCGATCTGGCGCCCCTAGCGGCACGTGGATGAAACACTCATCCGATCTTCCCAACGTCTGTCTTAATACTTTAGAAGATCTCAACCCAGACGTTTTCGCATCCCCGTCACCTTCACAACAAGGTGTGCCTCTATTACGTCACAACACAATTACCTCAAACAACGTAAATAATAACATCTAGCTGCGAACGGTGATGTATCCAACCATTCATTCACCCACCCATCCATTTGTCGTGCGTCAGTCCACCCACTTCTCCATCAGTTCATCTGTCTAACTCTGTATCTGCCTCGCGTAAACACATTCACACATCTACTCAAATAGCAATCCACACTTGTTCATGTGCCAATTGTCGAGCCAGTTTACACCTGGATGGTGGCACAATGAGCTATGAGAGAGGCGAAACTGTGCAGGGGCTTGTCTCACTTCCCATTTTCCACTGCATCTCTTGACTTAATCAATCAATCAATGAGCCAATAAATGCATCGATATACCTAACAATCTAATCCAACCCATTTATTACTCCAAAACCGATATATTACCTGGCAAAACAATATAGCTTATAATTTATCTCCTTAAACAACTACCTAATCCCTTACAACCCATTTACCTATCTACCCCCTACCTATCCGCCTATCTCCATCTATCTACTCACTCGTCTGTCTACTCATCTCTCTAACTACTCGTCTGTCTCCATCTATTTATCTACAGGTCTTTCTATCCATCTATTTACCCACTCGTCTGTCTACTCATCTCTCTAACTACTCGTCTGTCTCCATCTATTTATCTACAGGTCTCTCTATCCATCTATTTACCCACTCGTCTGTCTACCCATCTCTACCTACCCGTCTGTCTCTATCTATTACCTACATGTCTCTCTATCCATCTATTTACCCACTCGTCTGTCTAGCCATCTCTCTACCTACCCGTCTGCCTCCATCTATTTACCTACATTTTATATCAACACTTATTTTGATTTGTTGGTCACCCAGAAGTTTGTATTCTAATTCTTCCGGGATTCGGTATAATTTCATATATTATTTGCCATGAAAGAGGAAAAAAGGAAACTTTTGGAAACCCAGGAATAATTTTTGCTATATTAGCAATTGGGTTATTAGGTTTTGTATTCATCTATTTACCCACTCGTCTGTCTACCCTTCTCTCTACCTACTCGTCTGTCACCATCTATTTACCTACATGTCTCTCTATCCATCTATTTACCCACTCGTCTTTCTACCTACCCGTCTGTATCCCCATCTCTCTACCTACCTGTCTCTCTATCCATCTATTTACCAACTCTTCTGTCTATTCATGTAATTATCTACCCGTCTGTCTATCCTCTACCCATCTACCCACCCGTCTGTCCATCCATCTATCTATCTACCCATCTGTCTACTCATCTATCTACTTACCCATCTATCTGTCTATCCATCTATCTATCTACCCATCTGTCTACTCATCTATCTGCTTACTCATCTGTCTACCCATCTATCTACCCACCCGACTGTCCATCTATCTATCTACCCATCTGTCTATTCATCTATCTGCTTACTCATCTATCTACCCTCCCGTCTGTCCATCCATCTATCTACCCATCTGTCTACTCATCTATCTGCTTACTCATCTATCTACCCTCCCGTCTGTCCATCAATCTATCTCCCATCTGTCTACTCATCTATCTGCTTACTCATCTATCTACCCACCCGTATGTCCATCCATCCAACTACCCATCTGTCTACACATCTATCTGCTTAGTCATCTGCCTACCCATTTATTTACTCCCTACCCACCGGTCTGTCTACCTATCTATCTACCCATCCGTCTATCTATCCACATATCTACCCACTCGTCTACCCATCTATCAACGTACCCAGTCCATCTACTCATCTAACAACCCGTCATCTGCCAATCTATCTTACACACTCATTTATCTAACTTCCCACGACTATCTACGCACTCCCTATTTGCACGCCCATCTGCCCATAAATATAATCATACGTCTATTTGCCCGTCTATCTAGCCAACCGTCTATCTATCCACCCCTCTATCTACTCATCTGCCCACCTACTCACCTAACCATCCATCCATCTACCTATTTATGTTCCAGCTATCCATCTACCCACCCATGTATCTACCTACTAGTCTATCTGCACATCCCTCTACTAACCCGACTATCTATCCATCTATCAATCCACCGGACTATATGCCCATTTGCCTATCCACCCATCTATCTGCCAATCAACCGCACCACTCGACTGTCTACCCACCCACCCGCCCGTCTTTTTACCTATTTACCAACCTGTCTATCTGGCCATCTATGTCATATCCACCCATCCTTCATCCATCCACCGATCTATCCATCTATCTTCATAAGTACATATATATATATATATATATATATATATATATCTACCTGTCTGCCTATCTACCCATCAATCCATTCCACTCTTCTACCAATTCATCTAACGTTACAATAATCATCTAATTCAATAATCAATCTACCTAACAATCTATAATATATCTTTATGCTCGACCATGCCGAAATGTAGTAATTATACACCTGGTAGTAGCCCTTTAATGCACCTCATTAAAGTATACCTATTCATTAAAGTTCAGGTGTTCAGCCAATGACAAGTCACCTTCGTACCGTTATAAAACCGCAAGTATCGATTATTCTCGAATATGCAATCGAAAAACAATTAGCGAAAAGTCACGGAGGCTGGAAATCCAATACTGTCGCAGAAGGTTATGTTCTGTTACTATAATCATTAGCGTTAATTGTAAATAATATTCAAATAAATTCAATTTGTCATCTAGTTTTTCCAATTCTAAATCAATTTCCAGGTTATATCAGACTAATGTTCATCTTATTCTCTATCAAGGTCAATGACATTCGGCCTCGGAAAAAATCAATACTTTCGCATCTGCGCACATCTCACAGTTCAGGTCAGTTCGCACATAACCATAACATGACCTAATTTTGAATACTTTCAAGTTAGAAATATGGTCGAACATAAAAAATCGTATGAAACTTGCCTATTATGGTAATTAAGACGCTCGTATGAAAATTATGAAATTCACTTGCGCTCGTTTCATAAACAATCATACTTGCGTCTTAATTACTATCATTATAGGCTCGTTGCATAATGTACTATTCTACATAACTAACAATACAATTATGTATCTGTATAACTACCTCTCTACGGATCAATAATAATTATTGAATTATTCATCCACTCACTCACGCACCTACTTATCTACAATTCTCTTTGTTTAACATATACCAAATTCAACTACATTTATATTTACCCACGTACTTACGCCTCTCTCTCTTTGTCTACCTCTCCATCTATATCCACCCATATGCTCATCCGCCTAGGTAGAGACAGACGAACCTAGAGGAGTAAGGGGCAAGCGAGAACCAAACGACCAGGAAAAGATATACAGTGAGACAGGAACTCCGAGACAGAAGGGAAATATACAGACATGGAAAGTTGGAAACAGGAAAATATACAGGCAGACAGACGGACGTGGGGGGGAGGGCAGGCGGCACACGAACTGACCACAGAGATGGCTTTTCCCTCAACGCAGGCGGTGCGTTCCTTTAAAATATTGGCCACTCATAACTCATAATTTCCTACCCACATTCACGGCACATTAATCTCCATTCCACGGCAGATATGACGTCAGCAGTGTTCAGAATCTTCGGATAGCCATGGCCGCTCTCTGCGCTCCATAGCATTAGCGTCACTAACACGTGCAGATGACCATCTTAGCAGGTAGGTCCGGTGTTTGAATATCGGTGTTTTATTTCTCAGTACACAATTTACAAAGTAAGGGCGTGATTAAAATACACTCAGGGACAAAAAAACCCGGACACTTTAATATTTGATAGTATTTTGCAAAACATTATCTTCTCATACAATATTATGGTAGCCATCTGTTGTTATGGAGATGTGTACACATTGTTGATTGTTTTTGGTTTTATAAACAAGCCATTACAACCAAATATTCCAATTTGGGGTTTCGGAGTCTCGGCTATAACAATTTTGTCTCAACCATTTTGTGCTTCATTATCGTTAGCATTCGTTATTTCTTTATTTTTATATTTTCTGAGTTTAAATGGAGTTGTAACATTTGTCTTAAAACAAGATGCGACCTGAAGATGTGGCTCGAGTTGTAGCCCTTTACGATGATGGACGCAGTGTACGTTACATTGCAAATGTTATGAATATGGCTAGAAGCACAACCCATGATGACATAAAACGGTATAGAGAGACCCTAGAATATACCAGAAGACCAAGTTCGGGTCGTCCAAGAGCTACAAATCCAAATGAAGACAGGTATATGGTGTTGAGAGTTCTTAGGGAGCGCAACCTGCCAGCTACTAGTGTAGCCCAGCAATTTGTTAACATGCATGGACGCCCAATTTCGGCCAAAACAGTTAGAAGGAGGTTGAAAGCAAATGGACTGATATCAAGTAGACCTGCAGCTGGTCCCAGACTTCTCAGGATGCATCGAGTTGAACGACTGCGTTTTGCAAATGATCACAGGAATTGGAGAAATGGACAGTGGAGCTGTGTTCTGTTCACCGATGAGTCCCGTTTCAATCTGTGCTCACCTGATGGACGTGAAAGAGTTTGGAGAAGGAGGGAGAACGATTTTCACAGTGTTGCATTTCCGAAAATGTGCCGTATGGAGGTGGTGGAGTGATGGTTTGGACAGGAGTGTGTACGGATGCTCGTACAGAGTTGGTTTTTGTTGAAAATGGAAGACTAACAGCTGATAGGTATATAAATGAATGTTTGGCTGATCATGTTGTGCCATTTGGCCAAATTGTAGGCGATAATTTTGTTTTAATGCATGATAATGCACGGCCGCATATTGCCCATGCGGTCGGAGATTATCTCCAAGAAGTGAGAATCCATGTTCTTCCATGGCCAGCAAGGAGTCCAGACATGAACCCAATTGAACACGTGTGGGACATGCTGGGACGGCGTGTTAAGAATAGACGACCGAGACCAGAATCGTTACAAGAGTTGAGGCGAAGAATGGGAACTTATTCCTCAAGAAGACATTGCTAACCAAATTGAGAGCATGCCAACACGTATGGATGCAGTTATTCAAGCCAGAGGGGGTAATACCCGTTACTAAAAAGAGTTTTTAATGTTTAAGGCACCATAAAATGAAAAAACAGTTAGACCAAACGATGCCATAGTTATACGCCCTTTGTAATTTTTTGTAAACTTTCTCATCAGAGATTTTTTTTTCAAATGTTGTCGTATAAGGTGCTAAATGAAACATTTTGTTTAAATGGGTTTTGTTTCATTTTGAAATAATTGGCAACGAAATACAAGCAAATATAGAAGTGTCCGGGTTTTTTTGTCCCTGAGTGTAGTTTAATTTTGGTGAATATATATTTTTTTTTAGAGAAACGACGAGAAGTCAATCTAGAAACGCACATAGCTTTCGATGACTTCGATAAAGCTTTTGATTGTGTAGAACGATCCAAATTATGGAAAATAATCTATACTAATAATAAATCTGTAGCCGAAATTTTTCTGGTAATTTTCGATTTTCCAAAAATAATTGGTCCCAACATACATAATTAACCACCCTGAAACCGAAAATCGCTTTTTTGAAATTTTTGTTTGTATGTCTGTCTGTCTGGATGTTTGTTACCTTTTCACGCGATAATGGCTGAACCGATTTATATGAAAATTGGAATATACATTAAGTTCGCTGTAACTTAGATTTTAGGCTATATGGCATTCAAATTACATTATTTAAAAGGGGGGTTATAAGGGAGCCTGAATTAAATAAATCGAAATATCTCGCTTATTATTGATTTTTGTGAAGTATGTTACATAACAAACGTTTCTTCAAAAATGATTTCCGGTAAGTTTTATTCCTTGTAAAATTTTGATACGACTGATATTTAATGAGATAAATGAGTTTTAAAATTAAAATACAATGCCATCTAAGGCGGTGTAATGAAATGAAAACAAATGACTACGTCTATAAGGGGCCTTGGACAACAACAATCGAAAGCTATGACACATAGCCTACAGAGAATGTTTCTGTTTGTATGAAGTAATAACGAAAGCTAACTTAACCGATTTGTATTAATTATTATTTCACCATTGGAAAGTGTAGTTTCTCTAGATGGACATAATGCTATAATGTTATTACAGTAACTTCTGAGTCCTCTCTGGACCAAGATGACCGCATTTTAATTACTTAAATACAATTTAAATTAAGTAACATATTAAATTATTTATCCTTCTATCAAGCACGAATGTTCCCTGGATCAAAAGCCCTATTTTAATTATGTAATTACTTTATATTTATTTCTAACAGGTGCAGCGGAGCGCACGGGTACGGCTAGTGTACAATAAAGGTTACCCTCCACATTTGATAGAAATAATAAAATGCCTCTACACAGATACAAGGATAATAATAAACACAGGAATATTGAAAACAGAAGAAATAAAAATAAATCAAGGACTCAGACAAGGCTGCAGCCTATCACCTAGTCTCTTCAACGTGTATCTAGATGACTTAATTAAAAAATGAAAAATGGAGGTGAATCCAGGTATAAAGATTAGTAAAGATACATTTTTAAAAGTTCTAATGTTTGCCGATGATGTAACATTAATACAAGACAGTGAAGAAAAATTGCAATATGCCATTCACAAACTATACCTACTAGGAAAAGAAAACTATAATTTGAGCATATCAACTCGTAAAACTAAAGTAATGGCCCACAGTGGTAAATTTCCAATTCGTACAAAAATAATAGTTGATGATAAACCCATAGAACAAGTATCTCATTTTGATTATTTGGTTGTAATATAACTTAATGATGTAGATAGAGATATTGACAACAAAATAAGCAAATTCCAGTGGATATGCGGAACAATAAATAGAACACTAAAAAATAAAACTATAAAAGAAACAAAACTAAAGTTCTATAAAACTATGGCAGTACCCGTGTTGACATATGGAAGCGGATCATGGATAATTAAAGAACGATATAATAGTAAATTACAGGCTGCAGAGATGATGTTTCTTCGCAGAGTAAAGGGATGTACAAGAAGGGATCTGATAAGAAATGAGGATATCCGTAAAGAATTAAATATAAACAAAATAAACGAAAAAGTTGAAGATTATAAAGAAAAGTGGAAAGAACACCTGTCTCGAATGGATAACGAAAGAATTCCAGCACTGATACAACAGTACCAACCTAATGGCAAAAGGGATGTCGGACGTCCTAGGAAGAGGTGGAACTGAATAAAATGTCAAGACGGAACAGGCACTAAGCCTAAACCGTGAAGTGAAGATGATGATGATGATGATTTTTTTTTCTAAAGCTAGTATTGGAACAAATCCTTTGAGACTAACACAAAATTGTTTGCATCATTAATTAAACTCATTATTTAATTTCATTCGACTGTGAGGAGGTGAAGCATTCCCTTCTTCATCACATGAAGGTAGAAAAGAGAAATGAACGTTATCTGCTTGAGCTGCTCCCTGGAATTAGTCCCTGAAGCTATGCGTACATCGTTGCCAGATGTCAGACGCATGTAATGCTGAACTATCAAATATGTAGAAATGTTCATGTATATTTTATAACAAAGAAAATTGTCACGTTTTACTTGGAAGAGAAGAGTCATCGTGACTATGAAGTAATTTCGTGGATTCGTACCAATTTCGTGAAAGTTCGCGAATATATTTCAATAATTCATTTTGGACTTTCATTGAGGGCATGGGTGTCCAAACGCCTATAGAACCAGGAGATATTGCACGTCAAGCATGCTCTGCTTAGGTCAATAACTTTCCATATAAAATAGGAAAAACGATCTTAAAGAATATGCGCTGCGGGTTGCTTACGCCAGGGGTTACCTCGTACGAGTTACAATAAAATTATTGGACATTTATTTTATATATATATATATATATATATATATATATATATATATATATATATATATATATTTTATATTATTTATTTATTTATTTTATTGCTAGTAAGTTTGAAATGAGTACAAGTTAATAAATACAATGAAAGATAAACTAGCCTACTCGTGCTCAGGAGGGGTTATTTATGATTAAGGGATTTCCATTTGCCATGCATAAAATTAAGTTTTTAACACATTTCGCATATATCGTTAATACCATAAAAATCACACCCTTAATTTTAATATAAGACTTCATTCTCTCCGTTAAGAAAAGAAGTTTTCGGCTTTATACGGTGTACTTGAATATAAAATAATGAATGTTCCGAAGTTACTTTTTTTTTTTACTTGAAACGCATATGCTCGACCTACAAGGCCAGAAAAATTGTAACGTATTTACATGAAACATATTTCTGTAAACTCCCATGTTACTCGTGGTACCATGGAAACATAAGTTTTTTCTTATTTTAGTAGGTTATTTTACGACGCTTTATCAGCATCTTAGGTTATTTAGCGTCTGAATGAGATGAAGGTGATAATGCCGGTGAAATGAGTCCGGGGTCCAGCACCGAAAGTTACCCAGCATTTGCTCATATTAGGTTGAGGAAAAACCCAGGAGAAAACCTCAACCAGGTAACTTGCCCCGACCGGGAATCGAACCCGGGCCACCTGGTTTCGCGGCTAGACGCGCTAACCGTTACTCCACAGGTGTGGACCTCCGCTTCTTATATCTAAGTAGGTGAACATTGACTTTTTACTAAATCGACGAAGTATTGTACTCAAAGCTTCGGGGATATGCATCGGCTTTGTCAACCACGGAAACCCTATATGCTGTATTTTCCCGCCTGTTTTTGAACGGGCAAAATTGCAAATAATTCCATGCATACACAATTTCAAGTACACTAACGTACTACATATACATCATGAGTTGATCTACATCGCCACGAAAACCACGATAACAACCCTCGTTATTCGTTTGTTTCTATTACCTCCCACTCCACTACCCTCTCAGACAGAGATATCAATTCTTTTAATGGAGTCCGAGGGCGCAGCACCTGACTTTAACGACGATACTTCCAACGTGACACATGTGCTTTGCGGTACTGCGAACATTAGGGTGAACGTGCTTCATCGTTTTAATCGTATGTAAATGCAAGCGCACACGCAATCACGTCCAACTTCATGGTAACCTTGACTACGGAAAGATCGCGTTTGTTTTGTATTGTATTTTTCTATACTTTGCACAATGATATCAGACATACAATCTCATTCCTAAAAATGCCAATAAAACATGCTTTTTGCACAATATTACTAAACTAATTTTCAATGACTTCATGCCACGAGGGGTGAGTAAAATGTATGGAACAATGCTTGTAACTTACTTATTTATAATTTTATGAACAAACTGTTTATACAAAATTTGTAGGGTATAAAAGAAGGAATATTTTGAACATATTTTCAAGTACAGTACTATGTTTTTCATTTATAAATAGTGTGCCAATGTGTCTGTTTTTTCTTAACGGCACCATGAACTTATTTCTTCATTTTTGGATTCTCCAGATCTCAGTACGTACAAAATTATATATTTTTTGACATTTATAAACTACTTTTTTGTAAAAATTAACTCCTTTGATGACAATGTATGTGAACTGAATAAAGGGAAATTTTAATGTTTTAGTACATCAATTTGAGGAGGCTTTGGATTAAACAACTGAAGGCAAAACTAATAGAAACAAGTGAATAAAGCTAATAAAAACAATTGAATAACAATGGTTAAAAATTAAACAATTTCAGAGACATATTTATGAATTTTTGGCAATAAATGGGGGCCATTTTGAGCACCTTCTGTGAACTTAAATCAACACGTGATACAAACAACAATGCTAATTTTGGTTTTAGTGGGATTTCTTGCTTTAAAATCCATGTATTGCATTACTATTTCAATGGTGCATATCCTACAATGTGTCTTTTTTAAATTATAAGTTCGAATAATATTAATATTGTTATTCAATTGTTTTTATTAGTAGTAACATAAGCCTAGAAACAGAAGTGTAAGATGAACTTCGTGCGTTGTGAATTTCCACATGGTCCATCTCGCTCCATTATCTAATTACTGGACAAGCTGTGTTAATTTTTAAGATCAATAAAGAATGAAAAAATGGGAATAAAAACAATTAAACTGTGCGCTATCTTGCGTGTTTGCATGGGAATTTGGTGCTGCGACTAAGAATATACTCATATATTATTTACCTATTTATTTATATTCAATATTATTTGTTTAAATGCGGCGTATATTAAACAAGTTAATCTTAGGTAATAGAAACTATATTTGTTACGGGTCGTACCTGGAGCAGATCAGAGAGCCAGGGAAATCCAGACAAGTGACTGAGTTTATTGTTACATTCTCTCCCACCCTCTCAACATAACCCATAGTGGTAAAAATGTGTTCTCCAAGCCGACACCATACACCTCAAGTTCATTGTCAGACAGCTGTCCGAGCGGTATCCAGTATTTCCTTGACACTCAGAACTTTGAAAATCTGGGAGAAAGTCTATAAAGAAAGGGTCAAAAAATTTCGAACAGTATGACAAAAATCCAAGCTACCCCTACAGATTAAGTTCGGTTTATATATATTCTAGAATCAACTGTACCAGTATTTTCATATACCGGTACACACTTACTATAAAAACAACTAAAAAAATTAGTGGATCTAACTGTGAGAATTCCACACAGCCAATCATTGCACACAACATTCCACAAATCAGTAAAAATTCACCTCACCATAAGGTTTCATAGATCTCTGTCAGTTCTTATCATATCTTTAATGACACTATCAAATTCATCAGTTATATCGCAAGATACACCCTACGTTAGGCACACGTTTTGAATACCCCTGTTTCACGCTGCGTTATCGGAGATCCGATTAGTGGATACGGACGGAGTTCAGCAAACCGTGCTTGTTCCGCGGCTCCATCATCTTCCTGGCTTCCACTTATTTGCAAGCCTGCTTCGTGAAGAATAGCGAACAAGAATTATAATGAAAGCTGCACCAAAAACACTTAGTACAAATTTATTCGCTGTGAACTGGCAATAATCATAAACAAACGGTGCAAGCACATTTTGCACATCTTTTCCCATTAACGGCACAATTTGTATTCTAGATGCAACAATAACTCCCTACAAATAAAAAAAGAAGCTTGAATCCTAGTAACGCAGCAACAGCTACCTATACATAAAAACGTTCCTAGCAATGAAACAACTTCATTAACGTAGTACCTTGTATCCCAACAACTCAAGAATATATTTACGCAATCCTATAAACGTAACAATAATTGTATTCATTTTCCCCTAACAATAATGTTCAACAGAGAAGTAAGTCCGGATCACGTCAATCAATGAATGGGAAATGAAGTAACGGAGTTGGGTTACTTCAAGTCAAGTGAATCATTGATCAGAGCAGTGAAGTCAGTCCGGGTCGCGTCAATCAATGAGTCAGAATTAATCCATGCTATTGGGTTATTTCAGGTCAAGTGATTCAATAATGCAGAGCAGTGAAGTCAGTCCGGGTCACGTCAATCAATGAGTCAGAATTAATCCATGCTATTGGGTTACTTCAGGGCAAGTGATTCAATAATGCAGAGCAGTGAAGTCAGTCCGGGTCGCGTCAATCAATGAGTCAGAATTAATCCATGCTATTGGGTTACTTCAGGCCAAGTGATTCAATAATGCAGAGCAGTGAAGTCAGTCCGGGTCACGTCAATCAATGAGTCAGAATTAATCCATGCTATTGGGTTACTTCAGGGCAAGTGATTCAATAATGCAGAGCAGTGAAGTCAGTCCGGGTCGCGTCAATCAATGAGTCAGAATTAATCCATGCTATTGGGTTACTTCAGGCCAAGTGATTCAATAATGCAGAGCAGTGAAGTCAGTCCGGGTCGCGTCAATCAATGAGTCAGAATTAATCCATGCTATTGGGTTACTTCAGGCCAAGTGATTCAATAATGCAGAGCAGTGAAGTCAGTCCGGGTCACGTCAATCAATGAGTCGCAAATGAAGCCATCATGATGGGTTACTTTAAACCAAGTGAATCATTAATGTAGGACAGTGAAGCCGTGCGGTTAATGTCAATCAATGAGTCAGAAATGAAGCCACGGAGTTGGGTTACTTTAAGTCAAGTGTATCATTAATGTAGATCAGTGAAGTCAATTCGGGCCACGTCAATCAATGAGTCAGAACTAATTCATTCTATTCGGTTAATTCAGATCAAGTGATTCGATAATGCAGAGCAGTGAAGTCAGTCCAGGTCACGTCAATCAATGAGTCGGAAATGAAGCCATGGAGTCGGATTACTGTAGGTCAAGTGAGTCATGAATGCAAAACAGTGAAGTCAATCCAGGTCACGTCAATCAGTGATTCGAAAGTCACGGAGATGGATTCCTTAAAGTCAAATGAATCATTAATATTTCGAACGGTTAAGTCAGTCCGCGTCAAGTTAATAAATCAGTCCAATATCAAATCACGGAGTCAGGTTAGGTGAAGTAAATTACTGAAGTAGAAGAGTCAAGTCAGTTCTGGTCAATGAATTAGAAACAAGCCACAGAGTCAAGTTATGTTAGGTCAAGAGAATCATTAAGGTAGAATAGTGAAGTTAATCTGGATCATGTCAATTAGTGAGTCATTAATCAAGCCACAGACTTAAGTTAGGTTAGATTTAGTGAAATATTAAGGCACAGCATGAAGTCAGTTCGGGCCATGTCAAATATTGAACCAAAAATGGAGCCACAGGGTCAAGTTAGATTAAATCTAAGGAAACAATGAGGCAGAGATCACTGAACTCAGTTCATCTGATCACGTCAACTAATGAGTCAAAACCAAGCGACGGATTGAAGTTATTGTAGGATAAAAGAATCGTGAAGACAGTACAGTGAAGCCAATCAGTCCGGTTCACGTCAATTAAAGAGCCAGAAATCAAGCCTGGCAGTCAGGTTAGGTTAGGTCAAGAGAATCGTGAAGGTAGAACAGTGAAGCCAGCCTGAGCACGTCAATCAATGAGACAGAAATCAAGCCACGAAGTGAGATTAGAGTAAGTCAAAGGAATCATTGAAGTGAACAGTGAAATTAGTCAATTATTCAGAACCCGCTTACGCAATCAATGAGTCAGAAATAAGGCAGAGAGTCAGAATACAGTTGATCAAAAGAATCGTTAAAATAGAACAGTGAAGTCAGTTCGAATCATATCAATTAATGACCCAGAAATCAAGGCAAGAACAGAGGCTAGGTGAAATCAACGGAATAATTAAGGCAATACAGTGAAGTCAATCAAGCAATCCATCCGGATCATGCAAATCAACAGTCAGAAATCAAACCACGGAGTCAGGTTAAGTTAGGTCAAGAGAATCACAAGGGTAAAATTGAAGCCAGTCAGTCAGTCCGGGTCACGTCAATCAATCAATAAGTCAGAAATGAACCCACAGGGTCAGGCGAGGTCAGGTCAAGCGAATGATTAAGGTAGAACAGTGAACCCAGTCAGTCAATCAATCTGGGAAGGTCAGCCTACCATCCAACTAACCAATCGGGTCAGTGAGTCGGATTGAAATTCTGCGGGCTCAGAATCCGATATGCTGAAACAAGATTTTCGATAACATTAATAATTTCCAATAATCAATATATCGTTACGGAATTACCCGACCGTCGATAACACCAGAAATACAGCGGATACGTTCACAGGTAAGAAGAGGCATGTCATCGCATGCATACTGTGCATGGCAAACAGGGAAATTAAAAGCTTTTGAATTTAAATGCAAAATGTGTTCCCAAAATGGTCATACGAATTGTAAGATCATCGAAAACAATATGTTATGAAGTCCTTGACAAATAGCTTAACTAACACGATAAGTATCTACGTAAATTAAAATGGAAAACAGCATAAAAATCCGTTACAGGAAGGAATTAGAGATTCCTCCAGCATAAATTAGGAAAAAGGAGCAGAGAGGTTAATCTATTATATTACTATACGTTACTTTATCGTCAACTTTACCATGAACATCAGGGATTGGACAGATGGACACTATTTTTCGTACAGTTTTCAAAGGATTAATGCTGTCTTTGCAGCAGCTCTAGAGGTATATGTTTCTAATCTCTCTAAACGATGTACCATTTTTCTCTATAATTGTCTATTTTTTTCCAGTAAGCTGCTAATTTCTAATTCCATTCGAAGATTTTCAGTTCTTGTATCGTAATTTGAAATACAGTCTGCTAAGGATCTCAGTAGTTTCATTTCTGCTGCATTCTTCGTCTTTGTTCAGTTACTAACCCCCAGTTTTCAACCCCATAGAGGAATGTTGGTACAGCAGATATTTTTATAGAGTTTTATAACAGTTTTTATCTCACTTTCTATAATACAGTACGTTTAATTGTACCAATAAGCTGCAGGAACTTGTTTATTTTAATTTTCGCAGAATTTAAATTTTGGTATGAGATTTTGAATACTAGATAATTAAAATTATTAACTTGTTCTAGAGCAGGCATGACGGAGGGGTGATCTAAAATTTTCTCGAGGCATTTGCGAATTCTCTACTACATTCTGAGTGCACTTAGTATGGTGAATTTGCATCTGCAGAGACAAGACTATTACATTTTCAAAGAATGAATTCACAAAAAAAAAAAAAAAAAAAAAAACCGAATGCGATATCCCATCAGCTTCTATCTGTTGCATTTCGAAATAAACGTTGGCAAAGATAACGAAATTAATTGAAAACGGAGTATACTAACATTAAATTCCATTTTTAATTGTTAATTAAATTGAGATACTATTTACGTAAACACTCGTTTCACAAAGTTCTTTCATTCGTTATTTAACGACGCTGTATCAACTACGAGATTATTTAGCGACGATGCGATTGGTGATAGCGGGATGATATTTGGCGAGATGAGGCCGAGATTCGCAATAGATTACCTGATATTCGCCTTACAATTGAGGAAAACCTCGGAAAAACCCAACCAGGTAATCAGTCTAAACGGGAATCGAACCCACCTCCGAGTGCAACTCTGGATCGCAGGCAAGCGTCTCTGCCGACTGAGTTACGCCGGTGGCTCACAAAGTTTTCACGATTCCCAAAGTTTCCTGATTCTTGCAAACTCTTCAAGTCTACATACTCGTACCTAAAAATGCAATGTCTCTAGCTTAAACTTGAGACCAAATTGATACGGCGACAGTTACATCGCAAACGAATGGAAACGTGAGTCTAAATTCTAAAAAATTAGCAATTTTCTACATTAAGACACATGACAGCATCATATGTCATGTAAAATATTCTTTCTTAACACACAGATAGACGCCATAATCAAAAACACACAAGGAAACAAATATATATTCATTTCAAAATTATTTTTGTAGTTAATGTATTATCCTCACAACTCTGAGCCAATATGCAAGGTGACCCACACAAACTGTTGTAAGTTAGTTTCTCTTAAATGGACGAATAAAACTAAATTCTGATTTTTCCTAATCTCAATAGACCAGAAGGCCTTTCATAATTCGTTATAGACGGCATTCCGTTGCACCCAACTTATGGAGCACGGTGGATAGCTCTGATATCTTCAATGGAATGATGAAATTTTTTGGGCTATTCTGGTTCTCCTTAACAAATCGGGCAAATTTGTGCTACTTTTTTCTTCTAGGGAGAGGTATTAATATCAAATACCTTACTACTGGGTGTTCATTTCAAAGTGTGTCATGACGTCACTGTTGTTGGGTCAACGATTTGAAGCGAGTTTTAGCTTATATGTTAGAGAAGTTGCCTATTATTTAAGGCGTTCTTCAATCTGAACTTGAGAACGTGTACGGTATAACTTGAACGTCGTAGCAACAGATGGCGGTCTGTACGGTCTGTGTGCTACCATAACCTCTTTCGAACTGTGTTTTGCGCCGGCAAGTCGTACGCAGGGTATTTGTTATCATCGGTTGCGTACGGCAACATTCCACAATACAAATCAAATGCTCCGTGTTCATGTTGACCGTCGAAGTTAATGTCAACAAATACGTAAATAATCGTTTTAACCCTCTCCCCCTTTTCCCGACATTACGTATTTCCAAACAGTTCACATTCCTGCCACTACCGGCGTTACCGTACGTATCGGTACTACTCTTCAGAATGAACGCCGTACTTGCTAGGCAACTTTTCTGCCTCTTAGGTTATACACCTCTGCGGAAGTGTAGGAAGATTGAATTCTCTAGGCTCATCGGCTAGCCACATGACGGCATACAGCGAGCCATGACACATTTTGAACTGAACTTCCAGTATAATAATACCGGACAGCTGTATGCTAGCAGCATTGACGTGAGTGCGAAATATCGCGGACCTGACATCTAGCGGAGAGGCGTGGAATTACGTCCACAAATACAAATATTAACATGGCGAGATTCGGAATATTGTTTAAAACGTGAGTTACTAATGTGGAATAATATATGAAACACTTAAGAAATGTTGAATAGTATTTAATGCAAAATTATTATCTTATATCAAAGCTGCATGATATGAGAAATATTGCACACTTTATATCATTACTTTCCGCAATTAATTGTTACATATTTTTTCTTTGGTTTAGCGAGACAAAATCAATTCTGACATTAAGAATTAATTTACAATAATGCTTTATGTACGCATTGATGACAACTGCAAAGATAAAATTGATAGTAATCTGATGCTTGTAATAATTAGTAAAGCCATGTGGACAACAATAAAACTTAATTTGATAAAATCTTAAAATTTCCAATACCGTACATTTTAACTTCTAGTCATTTATTAGGTCTAAATAAAAAAGCTAATTTGTATTTTTCTATCAACACAAAGACTAAGGAATTAGGCCTACTAAAGAATGTTGTAGACTCACGTTTTATGATCCCTCGGAAATCGAAAATACGATTTGGAGCAATTTGTAATGCTGTAATTTTATAGCAATTATAAACAGCACATATACACTCTGACATTTTAACACAACACTAATTTTATTAATAAAACTATTAACTAGCCCAGCAGCAATATACATTGCAGCTGATTGCAGCTTGTTTTGCGAGTATCTCCACACCGGCCGCCTAGGTAGCAGCACCAGCGTCGTGCGCAGAACTGCTAGCTGTCCGGTATTATTATAGTAAGGTATTTGTTAATATCTTACAGCATGTTTGAAATGAGACATAGTAGGCAGAGATACTAAATAAATAATAATTAACAAAGATATTATTTTGCATGAATTTATTAAGACGCAATCTGAAAGGCCCTAGTAGGCTATAATTAGGTTCGGGAAAATGAACATTCGGTTTTATTGATCCAATTAAGCCTAAGGGAAACCAACTAGTAACACTTTATGTAGGCCACCTTGTATGTAATTTTGCCTCTGATTGAGGTTCTGGCTAATATGTCCATCTATTATCAGGCAGTACATCTCACTTGACGATATGTGTCAGAAGAAGAAGAATTGTTTCTATACATCTGAAGTCTGATCAGTGTAATATGTAGCTAATTGGCGATGTACGCAATAGAGCGGGAAAAGGTACTGGCTACCCTACCCCATTATCTCATAAGTGGTGCCTTGTTGGTATCACTTGTGAGGTTCAGACCTGTCTTCGGACAGTTGACTAAACAACAACTTGTATGTAATTAAGAACAAATTAAGTATATCACTCAAAATTCGTCATCACCAAGCTGCATTTAGGACTAAATAGGCGTTATGAAAGATACATCATCGAATAGAAAAATTCACTAATTTACCGCGCAAAATCACAATCTAAAATACCTGTAGTATTTAATCCATCGTCCTTAAATCTGTAACACAACACAATACATGAAGCGAGATCTATCTTAACACGTTAGCACGATGAGGTCTAAAACTAATAGATAATAGAAGCAATGTAACACACACAATATTAAAGTAACAGTCCAATAGATAATCCCGATACAACGAATACAATTATTTTCATTGTAAACATCCGGTGCGTACAAACGTAAATCTCCTGATACAGTACATTTTTCATTCCGTTCCATTTTAATTTTCATTCACTTTCCTAACCGTCCATCACAAGGCCGCATCTCAAAAACATCCGGTGTAAACAAACGCAACAGATGAACCAACACAATATATAGGATGTGCCACGATTACTACGACCTTTCAAACTTTCCGCACGAGTCAATGAACTAAAATAACTTAATGTTCTTATAAACATTTAAATGCTTGAAAATATTTGATAAATGACACTCTATGAACTCTTAAATACAAAGTGCAATCAATACATTTCTGAACTACATTTGTATTATTTTATTGTATCTTACTTACTTACTTACAAATGGCTTTTAAGGAACCCGAAGGTTCATTGCCGCCCTCACATAAGCCCGCCATCGGTCCCTATCCTGTGCAAGATTAAGCCAGTCTCTATCATCATACCCCACCTCCCTCAAATCCATTTTAATATTATCCTCCCATCTACGTCTCGGCCTCCCTAAAGGTCTTTTTCCCTCCGGTCTCCCAACTAACACTCTATATGCATTTCTGGATTCGCCGATACGTGCTACATGCCCTGCCCATCTCAAACGTCTGGATTTCAAGTTCCTAATTATGTCAGGTGAAGAATACAATGCGTGCAGTTCTGTGTTGTGTAACTTTCTCCATTCTCCTGTAACTTCATCCCGCTTAGCCCCAAATATTTTCCTAAGCACCTTATTCTCAAACACCCTTAACCTATGTTCCTCTCTCAGAGTAAGAGTCCAAGTTTCACAGCCATATAGAAGAACCGGTAATATAACTGTTTTATAAATTCTAACTTTCAGATTTTTGGACAGCAGACTGGATGATAAGAGCTTCTCAACCGAATAATAACACGCATTTCCCATATTTATTCTGCGTTTAATTTCCTCCAGAGTGTCATTTATATTTGTTACTGTTGCTCCAAGATATTTGAATTTTTCCACCTCTTCGAAGGATAAATCTCCAATATTTATATTTCCATTTCGTACAATATTCCCGTCACGAGACATAATCATATACTTTGTCTTTTCGGGATTTACTTCCAAACCGATCGCTTTACTTGCTTCAAGTAAAATTTCCGTGTTTTCCCTAACCGTTTGTGTATTTTCTCCTAACATATTCACGTCATCTGCATAGACAAGAAGCTGATGTAGCCCGTTCAACTCCAAACCCTGCCTGTTATCCTGAACTTTCCTAATGGCATATTCTAAAGCGAAGTTAAAAAGTAAAGGTGATAGTGCATCTCCCTGCTTTAGCCCGCAGTGAATTGGAAAAGCATCAGATAGAAACTGACCTATACGGACTCTGCTGTATGTTTCACTGAGACACATTTTAATTAATCGAACTAGTTTCTTGGGAATACCAAATTCAATAAGAATATCATATAATACTTCCCTCTTAACCGAGTCATATGCCTTTTTGAAATCTATGAATAACTGATGTACTGTACCCTTATACTCCCATTTTTTCTCCATTATGTGCCGAATACAAAAAATCTGATCAATAGTCGATCTATTACGCCGAAAACAGCACTGATGATCCCCAATAATTTCATCTACGTAAGGAGTTAATCTCCTCAAAAGAATATTGGACAAAATTTTGTACGACGTCAACAAAAGTGATATTCCTCGAAAGTTACCACAGTTGGTTTTGTCCCCCTTTTTAAAAATAGGTACAATTATGGACTCCTTCCATTGTTCAGGTACAATTTCCTTTTCCCAAATAGCAAGTACAAGTTTATAAATTTCGCTATATAATGCACTTCCACCCTCTTGTATTAATTCTGCTGGAATTTGATCGATACCTGGAGACTTGTACTTTTTCAGATTTATTTTATTGTATCGTTAAACATAAATTTATTTATTTATTTATTTTATTGGGTTATTTTACGACTCTGTATCAACATCTAGGTTATTTAGCGTCTGAATGATATGAAGGTGATAATGCCGGTGAAATGAGTCCGGGGTCCAGCACCGAAAGTTACCCAGCATTTGCTCGTATTGGGTTGAGGGAAAACCCCGGAAAAAACTTCAACCAGGTAACTTGCCCCAACCGGGATTCGAACCCGGGCCACCTGGTTTCACAGCCAGACGCGCTGACCGTTACTCCACAGGTGTGGACCGTTAAACATAAATGCACATCACTGAAGGTCATTGTTTCCATGCCTGTTGAGTCAGTCTATCAAATAGCGTCAGATTATCTTTAAGATCTGAGCTTCTACATGTGATTTTGTACAAACATGTCAAGGACCTATTGCGATTTTTCCTGGAAAATCTCCATATACGCCTTATTATTAGTCTTCTTCTCTACCTTTCAAGTGATACATTGAGTATAGATTCCAGGCGTTACCCTGTTTCTAGATAACTTCTCAGTTTCTTATGTCCTGGGTATTGTCTACATTCAGGGTAGTCCAGAAATTTATTGATTTTCCCTTGTAAATGCAGAAATAGGCTACATGATAAGCTAAAAAATATACGATCCTTTTTAAAAAGTGATATAATTGTTTTATGCCAGAATTAAAAATAGAGCGAAATACAGTATTAACATGAACCGTCTCAATTTTTTGAACTGCACACTTTCTCGCCGGCAGTGCGGTTACTATATTGGTCAGTGGATCCAATATTTCGGAGTTCAAACCCGGCCGAAGGCGATAAAATACTTAACATGGTTTGCCTCTAAAACGAAATTAAAACTGGGAGTCACGTATCAGAGATTCAAGGCACGTGAAGATCCCTGTAATTGATAGAGCATTCAGGGCACAATTCGTCGTTCATTTCAAGCTCACTGAATAATCTTTGCGATTAAAAGAGTCTTAAATAAAACACTACCACAACTTCCAAACTAATATTTTTGAAAGCACTAAAACAATAATTAGTGACAAATATTGCCCTATTAATACTTTCTGTTCCTACTTGACGTTCCTGTTTATCTAAACACAATTTTATTATGCACTTAGATAAAGTTTGTTATAAAATTGAAGACAACGTCTATTGTTCGAGCTACAAGAGAAAATATTGTAACGTTTTGATATGAAAGGTTTACTCTGACGTCACTTGTGATACAATGGAAACATAACTGCAAAATGAACTTCAAGACTCGTAGTTTTCCAAACGACCCGTGTCGTTTCATTCACTATTTAGTAACTGTTAGGTTACGTTCTTTTTAGGCTTCTCAGCTTCAAAATTATCTTATGTTCCTTCAAACGGAACGGCGAAAATCTGAGACAAGTGGTCAACGCGCTTGGAGCTGACACAGAAACTTCCTCTCAGCCCCAAATTCCCTTGCACGGACGCACCATAGCGTGCTTTTTAATTTTCCCTACTCCCATTTGCCCTCCTTTTATTGTCATTGAAGTTTTCCATAAAATAGTCGTGAAAATATTGGGTAGACTATGTAGTTATGTATATAATTACATGAATATTAAATAACATACACTACAGTATTAAATAAACAGCACACTGTATTTTATCAACAGTAATCTCACTAGAGGTTTTGATTTATCTAGAGAAAATCAAAACTCGAGTGGGATTTAATTGACTATTACACGATTAGAAGAAAGTAGGCTATATAAAGATTAGAAGTAACAAAGTACTCCAATACAATAAAATATTAATTGGCTTACGAAAATACAACTGACTTCAAATGTATTAGTGTATCATCTCAACATTACGCTAGATGGCAGTAGTGTTTTATGATTATGTTTTCTTGTTACCGGTATCAGTTGTGCCAACTATGGAATCATCATTGAACTCTGTAGACTGTTACTAGTCAAGAAGGCTTTGTTGATTCAGTTTCATTTTTATTAAAACATTTGCATTCCATTTCAATCATCCGGATCCCAGTAATCAACGTCACTTGACAGATGATTTTCAATAAATCTTAGTATTAAACAATCTCTGATACGTGACTATCCATAATATATATCAGAAGCAATAACAAACATAACCTAAATAATATAAACAAGTGTTAGAAAAGTTTTAATTAGGGATGATGAAATAAACAAGAAACGTTTTAATTAACGATGATGAAATAAAAAATAAGCATGGATAATTTTAAAAGAAACAATTATTGAAAGTACAATTTTCAAATTTGAATGTTTTGGTGGTTGGTGGTTCAGTTGATGTTATATTGGACGTGTGCGTAAAAGAAGTGAACTCGTTGGTGTACATGGTGTATCCCTCAACTTATTCAGGATTTCCGAATGGTGCTCTTCATATATGACCAGTGATCTTTATTAATTCTTGTTCTGGAATGCCAAAATGTGAATCATATTTGAAAGTGATGTGCATCGACTGGAGTGGTTTGTAATTTTCTGTTTTTTGACGGCCAGACCAGTGCAGTTTGAAATGTTGGCAAACAAAGAAACAAATGCTAGGGTAGTGATAAAAATAAACAAATGCTAGGGACGCGATAAAATTGTACGATAAGCAGCCATGATTGGTTGAAAGACGTCCTTTCGTGCAGTTTTATTGGTCGAAAGTAGTGTGACGTAGTAAAAGTGTAATAGTCATTTTAATTGTAATATAAATGTTTCACGCAACCATTGCTATTATTTCCTTAAATTCTTATTTATTTTTTTTATTAATTCACCGAGATGTAAATGAAAATGTTTTATGGATTTACGATATCGATTATCGAGAAAAACCTGTTGAAATTGAATAACAGACACCTTTATATAGGTATTGAAGCTGGAATTGTACTGTAGTTACGTATTGTGTTATTAAAAATATTTAATTCGTACAAATCTTACTTTTAACACACTTTATCTTAAAATGAAGATACCATTTCACAACAAAAATGTGATTCACAATTATACTGGATGTTTACAATGACTATTACACTTTTACTACGTCATACTACTTTTGATCAATAAAATCTTACGAAACGATGTGTTTCAACAAATCATGGTTCCTTATCCTACAATTTTTATCACCTCCCTAGCATTTGTATCTTTGTTTGCCAACATTGTACTTTCAATAATTGTGCCTTTTAAAATGATTCATGTTTATTTCATCATTCTTAATAAAAAACTTTTCTCTCATGTATCTTATTTATATTATTTAGATTGTATTATATCTTTTTCTGTATGAAATTATGGATAGTCACGTATCAGAGACTGTTTAATATATATATTCATAATTTTCATTGTGAATATCCAATACAAATGCAAATCGCTTAATACAGTACATAATTCAAGTGAAATGCAACTGTTTTAATAAAAATTAAATTGAATCAACAAAGGCTTCTCGATTAAGTAATCGTTCATAATATAGTTCAATGAAAACTGTATAGTTGGCACAACTGGTAACAAGGGAACAGCCGATCATAACACACTACTACCATCTAGCGGAATATTTGAAATGATGAGATGGTACAATAATACATTTTCAAGACAGTTTAGTATTTCAGCAAGTCAATATTTTATTGTATTAGAGTACTGTATTTCTTCTAATCTTTATATACTTTCTTCTAATTGAGCAATAGATAAATCAAAACCTCTAGTGATATTACTATACACAATTGTTTTCATTATATCGAGATTACTTTTGGACTGTTACTTGAATACTTTGTTTAACATTACCGCGGAGTTTCAGACTCCATTGTGCTACCTTATTAAGGCAGATGTTGCCTCGTGTATCGCGTTCTTACTTAATTGAATCCACTTTAGTGTAAAGTGTTATACATCTGGCCTGTCTTTGCTAACGATACGTAGAAGGAATAGTAGTAATAGTAGCATGTACAACGGAACGCTTTGCACTAGTTTTTCATATGAATAATAAACATTTCGGAATGTGTTATATGTCTTTCTCGTGTTAAATTCTATCGCACCTGGTTAACATGTTTCGGCCTTGTATGGGCCTTCTTCAGAACTGGTTGTTGCTGGAACAATACGAAATATACAGACATACAAAAACACATCCAAATGAAATTCTCAACACAACTCAATTTCAGAGCACTCTTTGACTCCACATTACACTACATAAACACACCCCTACAGGAAACGAAACAAAACGCGCCAAGATCAGCAACAACCAGTTCTGAAGAAGGCACATACAAGGCGGAAACATGTTAACCAGGTACATTAGAATTTAACACGAGAAAGACATGTAATATATATTCCGAAGTGATATAGTGTTTAAAGTTGTGTAATCAAGATGTATAACAAACATTTGTTAAAAGAAAACGTTTTGATTATCCAACTGAATTAACTTACTCTGAATTAAATGTATTTAAAAATGGAAAAATTTACAAATGTACGCTGCTAAAATTTTACCATAATAATCGAAATAGCATATGTGATAGAAACATGAGAATGGTACGGGGCAGAATAATAATTTATCATTAAATGTTTCGCATCTTTTTGAGCCTTCGGTTGTGTAATTCTTGTAGCTAAATTACACCCTGAACTTTTCACAGATCTAACGCACTGAAATACAGGATGGACCGTAAGTAATTTCATTGATTTCAGAGGGTTATTCTTTGAGATATTTGAAACAAATTATTTAAATACAATTTTTCCCCTTTTTATTTCCTTTGCGAAATAAAAATTGTTTTATAAGAAACATTTTATAGAGTGTTTTGGGAAAGCCATTGATTTACTTCCAAATATACTCAGTCAATTTAGTATAGCTATTATACGATGAAAGAGTAATGGAACGGAGAAAAATTCTCTCCGGCGCCGGGATTTGAACCCGCGTTTTCAGCTCTACGTGCTGATGCTTTATCCACTAAGCCACACCGGATACCCAACCCGGCGTCGGACAGAATCGTCTCAGATTAAGTTCCAACTCTTGGGTTCCCTCTAGTGGCCGCCCTCTGCACTACGTCATAGATGTCTATGAACATAGGACTGAATTCCACACATGTACTGAGGTGCACTCGTTATGAGTGACTAATCTGAGACGATTCTGTCCGACGCCGGGGTGGGTATCCGGTGTGGCTTAGTGGATAAAGCATCAGAACGTAGAGCTGAAAACCCGGGTTCAAATCCCGGTGCAGGAGAGAATTTTTCTCCGTTCCATTACTCTTTCATCGTATGATGACGCAGAATATCTGCATGGAAATATCATATGTACCTCGGTACATTAAAATAATATAATAGTGTATTATGATAATATGTGATTGAAAGAATTTTAGTTTTGTGCTTTAAATATGCAGAAATTTGATCCGAACAAATGTAATATTGTAAAATTCATTTTCAGAATGAAAAGATACATTCGTTCGGATGAAATTTCTGCACATCTGAAGCACAAAACTTAAATTCTTTCAATCACTTATTATCATAATAAACTGGTCTCTTACATTGACTGAAGATATTGAAAATTCAATTAATGGCTTTTCCATTAGATAAAGCAATTTTTATCCCGAAAAGGAAGCAAAAACGAGCAAAACTGTATTAACCTTTTTTTGTTTCAAATGTATCAAAGATTAACCCCATGAAAGTAATGATATTATTTACGGTTCATTCTATACAATGAGAAAATTAAAAATGTGATGATGTCTTTCAAATTAATTAAATTTATGTGTATAAAACAACGGGCCTATACTACATATTCATATTCCCTAACTTCGGAATATTTTTATAAACTATTACACAATATATATTCCTTATTTATTTAATTCTTTTAAATTTTTCTAGGTGAGACACGTACAAAATATGTAATTATATAAATTATTCATTTTGTTTCCGAAATAAAAATTGTTTTATACGAAAAAAAAAATAGAATATTACACGTTAGAATATTAGAATATCTTAAACCTTTGAATTTGTAATATTAATGGAGATAATTAAATGAAATTTTGCCACATTATAAAGCAATATACGAATCATTTAATGCATGTTGTAAGCAAAAATTTTTTTCACGACTTAATTTATGAGAACAGAAATTATCAGGAGCTGAATCCTATTTTTTATTTTTTATTTTTCCTGCACATATTAAGGTGAACTTTTCCCAGAAACTGCTTAATCTACGACTGTAAAATTTTTATATTTTGTGGCAAACAACATTCCTGACAATTAAACCCAAAATTTGATCGAAAGGACACATAATATTAGTTTAAGGAAAAAGTAATTATAATATTTTATTCAGGGATCGTTAACTTTTTGTAATAAAATAATAATTGTAAAATAAAATCGTCGTTGTTCCTGCAATAACTCCTATGTGACATATTTATCGATTTTCAGATTTTTGCTGTATTAAATAATTTAAATAATGACACAGCAAATAATAAAACCTCCTATATGTAATTTTATATCTTTCTTTCGAAAATGTAAGAATTCACAGCCTCCTATGTACGGCTGTCATAGGATGAATAAATCTGTTTTTGCTTCCTACTGTAAAATTTTATAGTTTGCATATAGGAGTTATTCCAGGAAAAACGACGAAATACTAAATTAAATAATGTTGATTTATAATTTCAACTACAAATTGTAGAATTTATTCTTAAAAATTCACAGTAAAAGTTTCATTAAGCTATATCAAATAATTTCTGAGAGAAATGCATCTAAATATGTGCAAAAAAAATCAGTTCCTGATTTTTTTCATAAATGTACCTGTGAAGAATATTTATGCTCACAATATGCGTTAAATGGTTAAATGCTTCTTAAATTTCTTCTGTTGTAATAGAATTTCATTTGATCATCATTAGTAGAATTAAAAATACAAAGGTTTAAATTATTCTAACTTAATAGAGCTCGAAACAGTTTCGTAACTACCCAGTGTCCTTAAATAATATTTCCTTTGTCACTGAAATATTCCCATATCATCTTGCATGTCTCGTCGGGTGTTCAAATGTCCATTAAAACAGTACTGTAATATACTGACCTATATACAAAATATTATAGGTCGCAATGTCTAATAGAACACCACGTATCTCTATATGCACCGCAAGATATTTCATTATAGATCAAACGCACATAAAACACTCCGAGCTAAAACCTAGCACGAATCACGTTCATACAAACTATCATCTCCTGATCACAATTCAAATAAAGCAGCAACTAAAACCCATTCACCATCCACACATGGATGACAAGTAATCGAAAATTAGATAAGCAGGAATAGCATCATATTCAAACGCTGTAGACGACAACTTAAAGCTGGTATGTTCTAACATACAAGCACCTTCAGATCAATACAGGCTTTGCTTCAAATGCAAATAGTTAATTACACAGGCGAAGAAGCTTATGGCTCGAGAGATCCTAGAGGATCCAGCTATACCCTTAACGACGTCAATGGGACCCCCAGTACTAGAAGAAGAAAGAGAATACGAGAACACCAACAGCAAATCACAAAGCTTAGACACAAGACCCCGCGAATTTCAAAATTATATCACATGACCTAATTTCTGCACATGTTCACTACACAACCACCAAACACTCCACACTATGACGGCTACACATCACTTATAAAAGACACACATTTGCTTTGATAACTCTTTTTGCAGCTCTCTTTATCAAGGCTTAGTCACGCTTGTAGCACATATAACAGCATCAAATAGATTATCGAAAGGATGACGTTTTCATTACACAATATTTCCCACGAGTTGCTATCACTTTTGTGTAACAGTACGAAAACACTGTTAAAAATTTAAAATTATCTAAACCAATTCTTTCACCACAAATATTTAATTAAAGTATTAAAATGTTCACCTGCTCTTAAATGCAAACAATACATTTTATAAATGTTACAGTAATGACAAAATGAACTACCAATTTCGAAAACGATGTTTAGGCCTAAAACAAGTTTATATGAACAGCATACAACCTTCTAATCAGACGTAATAGGTCTAGTAACAACGCCAACTTTAATTTCCTAGACCATCAATAATTTTAATAATAATAGAATTAAATAAAATAGACGTGACATTAAAATAAACGTAGAAAAATCGATAAAGAGGAAGCCAAAATTCTGAGTTGATTTATTATACTATAATTTCAACTATTAAATCAAATTAATATAGTTTCACAACATGAATGATATAAATAGAGATACATCAGTTCACGAAATAGCCTTCGGATTTCTCGCAATTCATTCTTTTCTAAAATCAATCGTATTTTTCTTTTATTAAAATCATACAACATAGTTTCCGTCCTAAACTTTCGGTGTTTCTATATTTAATTGTAACATTGCTCAAAATTAATTTTGCAACCAGTGAAAATCACGACTTGTCACTAGTGGTCTTACTACAAATAATAAAACAATTTATATATGTCAGCTGTTAAAGAGAAACAATTGAATACAATATCTGCATTCGATAATGTAATTTATATCCAGATGGCGTTGATTCATGAAATGGCCTTCATATATTTATAAAAAAAAAACAATTTACCGTGCTTACTCGATACAGCGCACAAAAAATACCGGTAATTAAAAAAACTGTGAGAGATAAAAAACGCAGTTTCTGTCCTAAATTTCTGTGTTTAAATAATGTATTATGTTAATGCATGGAATTAATTTTTAAATCGTTAGGAGCCACAGCTCTTAGTTGTGATTTTTGGATTAATAACTCAATGGAAGGGCTCAGAGTCAAAGACGACTAACCCACAATTTTGTATTGTTCATTATTAAGCCCTTTTTTTTTTTTCAAAACTATACACTGTTGTTATAGATTCATGATATTTTTTTGTATTCATTCAATGTAGACCAATTAAAATAAATTGAGAATCCAATCATTTTTGTCAGGATCCTCTTAATATCAACTCTTATTTGCTCATTTTGTAATTGTGGGTTAGTCGCCTTTGGCTCTGAGCCCTTCAATTAATGAAACAATTTCAATTAAATACGGCTTCAGCACACGATATAACAGAAGCCACAAACGCCACTGGTCCATGAAATAGATTATTCGCAACCATAATTGGCCATGACACCTCATTAAAACAAAATTAAACCGCACAAACATCTCATTAATCAATTTAAAAATCAAAGATAATAAATCAGTTTCTGTCCGAAACTTTGTAGGCCTACATCTAAATATTTAATCATAACATATAATAATGTTCCAACGTTAAGGCCCCTCACTTCTGATAATGATATAAATAATTAATAAACTTATATACGACAAAAATATTAAACAATTAAATACAGCGGCACACGATTTAATATTCAACAGATGGCGCTGATTCATGAAGTAGTTTCAGATTTTTCGCAATAAAAACCTGCCATGACATTTCAATAAAACGAGTAGTAGCACAAAAATCGAATTAATCGTACAAAAAAAATATTACTGATATCACATTTTCCGTTTTAATCTTTCGGAGATTAAATATTTAATCATAGCATTTCATAAAAATGATTCTTGAACCGTTAAAAGTCATGGCCCCTCACTCGTGGTTTTAAAGTAGAGGAAACAAATGAATGTTGTCACAGATGGAGCTGCTGTCATAGTTACCACTTGAAGGCCAGGAGCACACACACGAAGCATGCATCGCAACACCGATGGTTGGGCGGCCAGGCAGTGCTGCTTTCAACTGCTGACCTCACCCAGGCGACGTAGTTACCTGAACTGCCGCTAGGAGGCGAGCTGCCAGCTACCGTCATCATCTGGGGTCCCTCCAACTGCACGAGTACCGATAACCTATTTATTCCTCCTGGCGATTGAATAATCGTGTATGTACCTCGAGGGAGACATACGTCATGGATTTACGATCTGATTTTTAACGATAAATGAAGATTGAGATGAATTCTACGGAATGGAATCCTAATATTCGCTACTCTTGGTCCCGCTCCGTGGCGTCGTGATCTGAGGCATCCTCGCGTTACGGAATACACGCTGACTCGACTTCTCACGAGAGAAGAAATTTTCTCATCAAATTTCAGCCAATGTATGAGACCAGTGTCCACCCAGCATCGTAATGCACTTGGGGAGCTATGATAGGTAGCGAAATCCGATTACGAAAGTCAGCTATAACGACTGGAGGGATCATCGTACTAACCATATTATACCTCCATTCTGGTTGGATGATCGTTCACCTTTGCTTTGGCTTGTGGGCCGGCTGGTCAGTCTGTATTGGAATCCCCTCCTGAACACGAGTCTTATTCATTCAGGAGTGGGCTAGTTTATCTTACATTGTATTAACTTATATTCATTTCAAACTTACTAGCACTTACTTACTTACAAATGGCTTTTAAGGAACCCGAAGGTTCATTGCCGCCCTCACATAAGTCCGCCATCGGTCCCTATCCTGTGCAAGATTAATCCAGTCTCTATCATCACACCCCACCTCCCTCAAATCCATTTTAATATTATCCTCCCATCTACGTCTCGGCCTCCCCAAAGGTCTTTTTCCCTCCGGTCTCCCAACTAACACTCTATATGCATTTCTGGATTCGCCCATACGTGCTACATGCCCTGCCCATCTCAAACGTCTGGATTTTAAGTTCCTAATTATGTCACGTGAAGAATACAATGCGTGCAGTTCTGTGTTGTGTAACTTTCTCCATTCTCCTGTAACTTCATCCCGCTTAGCCCCAAATATTTTCCTAATAACCTTATTCTCAAACACCTTTAACCTATGTCCCTCTCTCAGACTGAGAGTCCAAGTTTTACAACCATACAGTACAACCGGTAATATAACTGTTTTATAAATTCTAACTTTCAGATTTTTGGACAGCAAACTGGATGATAAGAGCTTCTCAACCGAATAATAACACGCATTTCCCATATTTATTCTGCGTTTAATTTCCTCCCGAGTGTCATTTATATTTGTTACTGTTGCTCCAAGATATTTGAATTTTTCCACCTCTTCGAAGGATAAATCTCCAATTTTTATATTCCTTTGCTGTGGTCGTGCCAGAGAATCAGTCCTATTCCGAGGCTTATTGTAGGGATTCGTAACAAGCTGTTTTTTATGGTGATGGGTTGTTAGCCCTTCGCCCAACCCCCAAGCTGGAGGACCACCCCTTATCGGCTGTCCACGACTGCTTATTCAATATATTCACAGCTACCCTCCATATCTGGAGGCCGTCTTACTAGCACTAAAATAAATAAAATTCGTCTTACATTATAAGTCTTGATAATTTTTATTTATAATAATTAAAATATAATAATAATTAATTTTTAAAATCTTTTAGAAAGAAATAGCAAAATATAATTTTTTATTCAGTCAGCAACTCCCCTTTACCGAACAATAATTTGTCTTCCAAGCATGTTGGCATCCCAATACGCTTAGTTTGTCTACAGGCCTACTGTATTCGAATATTTGTTAGCAATCGCAGAAAAAATTAACCACAGAAACTTTTTCTTGGGAAATGCTTATTACTTTTAATGTTTAGTTTTTGTAAAATACGCGTCTTCCCACTCAATCGTTCTCTTGCCGGCAGAGAGACAACAGTTCACTTTCAGAAAACAGCATTTGTCGAATCGTGATGCGTTCCTAAATTAAATACTATTAAACGAGCAAATTTATCATGTAAATTTTATCATGAAAACGAGCCTAACCTGTAGAAATTTTTATGAATCTACCGCTTTCTGAAGCGTTGTGCGGAGTGTAGCATTGTATGGAGCAGAAACATGGACATTACGACGAAGTGAAGGGAAGCGAGTAGAAACAAACATTTGAAATGTGGATATGAGGAAGGATGGAACGTGTGAAGTGGACAGACAGAATAAGAAATGAAGCTGTGTTGGAAAAGAGTGGGTGAAGAAAAAATAATGCTGAAACTGATCAGGAAGAGGAAAAGGGATTGGCTGGGTCACTGGCTGTCTACTGAAGAAATGGTAAACGGGAGAATAGTTCGTGGCAGAAAAAGATATCAGATGATAGACAACATTGTGGAGACTAAGAGAAAGACAGGAAATAGGAAAGACTGGAGAATGCTAGGTTTGCAGTGAAAGACTCGCCCTTGGGCAGAAAATTACGAATGAATTAGTGAGTGAGTGAGTGAGTGAGTGAGTGAGTGAGTGAGTGAGTGAGTGAATAAAAGCGTTTAAGTAGGTATCGACTTTTGGAATAGTAATATACGTTACAAGAGCGGTATGTTGACGTTTTCATGTTCGAGGAAAAGATTGAAAAAGCGAAACGTAGTTGAGCTTTTTTAATTTCCGAGAACATGAAAACAAACATACCGCTCGTGTATCGTACATTATTTTGTGTGAAGATCGTTTATTACGTACCTGAAAGACGAATTTCTAATTAGTTGCAATGAAATCTCCATCTTGGTTTCTGTTTAATGACGGCAACTTTAGAAAACAAAAATATCTATACTCCAGCAGGCCGTGATATACGTCTGTCTTTTTTTTTCCCCCAGTTCTATAAATGCGAACTTAAAACAAACGGTAAGGTTATGTAATGATTTATTTTTCATTTTAATATTTTAACAATATTATTTATATAACATATTGCAGTAATAACATCCGCATCTGGAATCTCGTTGATTTTTTCACGGCTTCCTTAATGTTACTTGTATCAGGAATGCAATAAGTTTCGTGGAGTAGTAGACTTTACTTAATTTTTGCAATATTAAAAACAATAATTAACATTGCAATTTAAGTGAAATTGTAGTGGTAAGTTTCCAATTTATAATTATTACTATGTTAAACGTCTCTAAAAATAATATGTTAAAAGCCTAAAGCAGTAAAATGAATGTCGCGCTTAAGCGGAAAGAAGAGGGAAATTGTTATGTGTGTTACGTTGGGAATACTGAATGTGGTATTTCACACTTACCGCGTATTGGTTCTCTGCGGAAAACAAGCAAATACGCACGATCTCGCACAAAACTCATTACGGGGGTTAAATTCATTCATTCATTTATTTAGGATTTTGCCCAAGGGCAGGTCTTTCACTGCAAACCTCCAGCTTTCTCCAGTCTTTCCTATTGTCTGTCTTCCTCTTTGCTTCCTCATATGATCCACATATCTTAATGTCGTCTATCATCTGATATATTTTTCTACCCCAAACTCTTCTCCCGTTCACCATTCCATCCAGTGCATCCTTCAGTAGGCAGTTTCTTCTCAGCCAGTGACCCAACCAGTTCCTCTTCCTCTTCCTGATCAGTTTCAGTATCATTCTTTCTTCACCCACTCTTTCCAACACAGCTTCATTTCTTATTCTGTCTGTCCACTTCACACGTTCCATTCTTCTCCATATCCACATCTCAAATGCTTCTATTCGCTTCTCTTCACTTCGTCGTAATGTCCAAGTTTCTGCATCATACAACGCTACACTCCATACAAAGCACTTCACTAGTCTTTTCCTTAGTTCTTTTTCCTGAGGTCCTCAGAAGATGCTCCTTTTTCTATTAAAAGCTTCCTTAGTCATTGCTATCCTCCTTTTGATTTTCTGGCAGCAGTTCACGTTACTGCTTATAGTACACCCTAAGTATTTGAAGCTGTCCACTTGCTCTACTGTCTGATTTAGAATTCGCACGTTTACCTTCTTTATTTTTCTTCTTATGACCATGCTCTTCGTCTTATTTGCATATATCTTCATCCCATACTGTTCACAGCTGTCATTTAGCTCCAGCAGTAGGCCTACATCCGGGGGTTAAATAACTAGATTTCTACGAACTAATAATCTATTAATAACAAAATATATCTAAGGGGCATATTTATATCTCGAACAAAAGAGCGATTTGAAGAACGTCACGACATTACATGTATCGCCACCTTTTTCGTGCTTTTGCATTCACAAGGAAGGTTGAAGTGATCCTCCCATGAGTGTTGATCTGAAAGACTGCTAGGAGGCACTAGCGGTAATCTTATGATCCTCGTCCCCAGAGAGACTAAATCACGGGCTAAATTATTAATCCAGGCAATACGAGGGTTTGAGCCATTAGCCTTGCTTCTCTGATCAGCACAAACACCAATACAATTCCTCTAGGTATTGTGTCAAGGCTGATGCACGTATTAGAGGACAGAGTTTGAATCGCAGGGATCTGTAGGTCTTGCCAAATTTAAAACTACTTCGTGCATTAAGGAAAAACGAAATTGGATTTTGGGTGAAATTTGTTATTTACTATTTTATTTACACAATATATTATTTGCTTTTTCCTCTTTAAAATGGTGTAGGGGAGAAGTGGGTACGGTAAGACACAGACAACGTGAGACATATTTTATTAGATGGTAAATTTTGATGTTGAGATGTTGGTAACAGTGAAGTTGTATGTTGCATGAGTAAAGTAACAGTATTTTCATACTCGATTTGATTCTAGTTATAAAAGGTGAGTGATGAAAAAATAATTCGTAATTTTTCACTCCAGAAGTAAAATTTTGGCTTGTGTTTAATGAAGGTTATATTGGATATACAAGTGAGATATAAATATGAATGTTTTTTGTTACCTAATACTATGGTATTTGAGATTATGTTTGGCAAAGTTTCGTCTTTCTTGTTTTAATTTTGAAGTGATGCCGTCATTTTTAAATGAACTATGCGTAAAGGGAACGGTGAGACATGCCATTGAAGGGTACACTGAGACGTCTCACTGTTCCCATGTACCAATGATTTGCAAAAACAAACTGTAATTAAATTACATTTACCAGTAACTAACATTAAAAATGAACATACCAGTAACCAATTTAGGAACTGTAGCTTAAAATAATGAATAAATTACGTTTTAATGGTTTCATAAATAAAAAATTATTCATAAAAATTTAAGAAAATATTAAAAAATAATAAAGAATTACATTAAATTCTTATAAGCTTTGTTGTCACCAAAAATTCATTTCATTTTTTCGCAAAAGTTTGAAATGTTATGGAAAATTCACTTTTCCAAATGTTCCAGATGTTTCAATGGTTTCGAAGTCAAACATCAGAATGATTCTAAATAAGCCTACAGGATAGGCAAGATAAAAAGACAGCAAGTTTTCCTTTCTTTTGAAATAAATGTGAATAATTTCAATGTCCGTTAATAGACACTGTGGTGTCTCACTGTACCCTCCTGAATGGGAACAGTGAGACATTTGCATTTTTTTTACAAACACGTATTGTATATTAAGCCCTTTATCTATTAACATTTTTGTTTATGTATTATTAAACTTCATGTTTTAATGTCTATTTCTATTGCACTTGATTTTAAAAATACTTGAATTATCACTTGCATACATATGTCTTAATATTTTGTGTCTCACTGTACCCACTACTCCCCTATCACATATTATTACTGTACTAAAATTGTATCCATTCTAATTTTTCGATTTTCTGAGAAGGGGTGTAAACGTTTTAATAATTTTAATGCTCATTCTTCATAAATTTTCAAATCTTGGGAAGGAAATTATATATATATATATATATATATATATATATATATATATATATTCGTCTATTTCTTTCAAATTATCCTCTTGATTTTCCCCTCTTTAAAACGCTATATCATATATGACTATTAGAGATGAACAAAAGTAGGCCTAACTGCCGCTCTCGCTCGCTGTGTTCGTTGCATTTGTCATTCGAGTCTCTGAGTGAGACTAGTGGCCAACAGGCTTGGAGCTCACATATTTAGTTTTGTACAGCCCCCAACCCCTTGCAAGGACGCGTTTTGCGTACCTTTTAAATTTTCCTCCCAATTCTCCTTCGATTTTTCGTCTCGTAACTCTCGTGCGCTTCGAGTCTCGCTCATCATTCTCGAAATAGCATTTGGTCAGCGTGGAAAGATTTCGTTACTTTGAATAACATACATCATTGAAATAAACAACATTATAAATGTTTAACTGAGACAAAAAAACAGAACAGAACAGTATCTTAGTTATCAAAATGTTCTGGTTCTATATCAGATATTAGGCCTACCTATGGTTATGTAAATAAAAAGAAAATTCTCAAATAAATTTGCATTTCTAAAATACATAAAACATAACGTTATATAAAAACATTAATATTTTTTTTTACTTTAGATTGTACATTTGATCTCAAACACACGAAAAGATCATTTTTGTAGCCTTTTAATGAGGGCCTAGTAATTAAATGAAGATTGGGGGACGGATTATTATACACTAAAAGATAGAGATGTTTAAAATAGGCCACCTTATTGTTTACACATATATAACAGTTGCCAAAGTAGATAAAAGTTCAGTCTGGTATAAACAATTCCGACGAATCAAGGCTGCTTGACGTTCGAGAGTTGATCACTCCCGAAATCTTGAAATCCTCACAAGCAGTATTTACGTCAACGACCCGACACTATTAAAATAAATCCTTGGAAATGTGTGGTAATTAAAGTAAAACAATGGAAATGTGCAACACTAATAAAATAAAACCATGGCAATGTGTAATACTACTAAAATAAAACCATAGATATGTGTAACACTACTAAAATAAAACCATGGCAATGTGTAATACTACTAAAATAAAACCATGGATATGTGTAATACTACTAAAATAAAACCCTGGAAATGTATAATACTATTAAAATAAATCCATGGAAATATGTGGTAATTAAACTAAAACAATGGAAATGTGCAATACTATTAACATAAAAAAATGGCAATGTGTAATACTAATATAATAAAACCATGGATATGTGTAATACTACTAAAATAAAACCATGGATATGTGTAATACTACTAAAATAAAACCATGGAAATGTGTAATACTATTAAAATAAAAGTATGGAAGTGCCATACTATTAAAAGAAAACCATGGCAATATTTTACGATACTATTAAAATAAATCCATGGAAATATGTGGTAATTAAAGTAAAACAATACAAAAGTGCAATACTATTAACATAAAACCATGGAAATGTGTAATACAACTAAAATAAAACCATTGGAAATGTGCCATAATATTAAAATAAAACCATAGCAATGTTTTGCGACAATATTAAAATAAATCCACGAAAATATGTGGCAATTAAAGTAAAACAATGGAGTGTGCAGAACTAGTAACATAAAACCATGGAAATGTGTAATACTACTGAAATAAAACCATGGAAATGTGTAATACTACTGAAATAAAACCATGGAAATGTGTAATACTACTAAAATAAAACCATCGAAATGTGTAATACTACTGAAATAAAACCATGGAAATGTGTAATACTACTAAAATAAAACCATGGAAATGTGTAATACTACTAAAATAAAACCATGGAAATGTGTAATACTACCGAAATAAAACCATGGAAATGTGTAATACTACTAAAATAAAACCATGGAAATGTGTAATACTACCGAAATAAAACCATGGAAATGTGTAATACTACTGAAATAAAACCATGGAAATGTGTAATACTACTAAAATAAAACCATGGAAATGTGTAATACTACTGAAATAAAACCATGGAAATGTGTAATACTACTAAAATAAAACCATGGAAATGTGTAATACTACTAAAATAAAACCATGGAAATGTGTAATACTACTAAAATAAAACCATGGAAATGTGTAATACTACCGAAATAAAACCATGGAAATGTGTAATACTACTAAAATAAAACCATGGAAATGTGTAATACTACTAAAATAAAACCATGGAAATGTGTAATACTACTAAAATAAAACCATGGAAATGTGTAATACTACTAAAATAAAACCATGGAAATGTGTAATACTACCGAAATAAAACCATGGAAATGTGTAATACTACTAAAATAAAACCATGGAAATGTGTAATACTATTAAAATAAAAGTATGGAAGTGCCATACTATTAAAAGAAAACCATGGCAATATTTTACGATACTATTAAAATAAATCCATGGAAATATGTGGTAATTAAAGTAAAACAATACAAAAGTGCAATACTATTAACATAAAACCATGGAAATGTGTAATACAACTAAAATAAAACCATTGGAAATGTGCCATAATATTAAAATAAAACCATAGCAATGTTTTGCGACAATATTAAAATAAATCCACGAAAATATGTGGCAATTAAAGTAAAACAATGGAGTGTGCAGAACTAGTAACATAAAACCATGGAAATGTGTAATACTACTGAAATAAAACCATGGAAATGTGTAATACTACTGAAATAAAACCATGGAAATGTGTAATACTACTAAAATAAAACCATCGAAATGTGTAATACTACTGAAATAAAACCATGGAAATGTGTAATACTACTAAAATAAAACCATGGAAATGTGTAATACTACTAAAATAAAACCATGGAAATGTGTAATACTACCGAAATAAAACCATGGAAATGTGTAATACTACTAAAATAAAACCATGGAAATGTGTAATACTACCGAAATAAAACCATGGAAATGTGTAATACTACTGAAATAAAACCATGGAAATGTGTAATACTACTAAAATAAAACCATGGAAATGTGTAATACTACTGAAATAAAACCATGGAAATGTGTAATACTACTAAAATAAAACCATGGAAATGTGTAATACTACTAAAATAAAACCATGGAAATGTGTAATACTACTAAAATAAAACCATGGAAATGTGTAATACTACCGAAATAAAACCATGGAAATGTGTAATACTACTAAAATAAAACCATGGAAATGTGTAATACTACTAAAATAAAACCATGGAAATGTGTAATACTACTAAAATAAAACCATGGAAATGTGTAATACTACTAAAATAAAACCATGGAAATGTGTAATACTACCGAAATAAAACCATGGAAATGTGTAATACTACTAAAATAAAACCATGGAAATGTGTAATACTACTAAAATAAAACCATGGAAATGTGTAATACTACTAAAATAAAACCATGGAAATGTGTAATACTACTGAAATAAAACCATGGAAATGTGTACTACTACTGAAATAAAACCATGGAATTGTGTAATACTACTGAAATAAAACCATGGAAATGTGTAATACTACTAAAATAAAACCATGGAAATGTGTAATACTACTAAAATAAAACCATGGAAATGTGTAATACTACTAAAATAAAACCATGGAAATGTGTAATACTACCGAAATAAAACCATGGAAATGTGTAATACTACTAAAATAAAACCATGGAAATGTGTAATACTACTAAAATAAAACCATGGAAATGTGTAATACTACCGAAATAAAACCATGGAAATGTGTAATACTACTGAAATAAAACCATGGAAATGTGTAATACTACTAAAATAAAACCATGGAAATGTGTAATACTACTGAAATAAAACCATGGAAATGTGTAATACTACTAAAATAAAACCATGGAAATGTGTAATACTACTAAAATAAAACCATGGAAATGTGTAATACTACCGAAATAAAACCATGGAAATGTGTAATACTACTAAAATAAAACCATGGAAATGTGTAATACTACTGAAATAAAACCATGGAAATGTGTAATACTACCGAAATAAAACCATGGAAATGTGTAATACTACTAAAATAAAACCATGGAAATGTGTAATACTACTAAAATAAAACCATGGAAATGTGTAATACTACTAAAATAAAACCATGGAAATGTGTAATACTACCGAAATAAAACCATGGAAATGTGTAATACTACTAAAATAAAACCATGGAAATGTGTAATACTACTAAAATAAAACCATGGAAATGTGTAATACTACTAAAATAAAACCATGGAAATGTGTAATACTACTAAAATAAAACCATGGAAATGTGTAATACTACCGAAATAAAACCATGGAAATGTGTAATACTACTAAAATAAAACCATGGAAATGTGTAATACTACTGAAATAAAACCATGGAAATGTGTAATACTACTAAAATAAAGCCATGGAAATGTGTAATACTACTGAAATAAAACCATGGAAATGTGTAATACTACTGAAATAAAACCATGGAAATGTGTAATACTACTAAAATAAAACCATGGAAATGTGTAATACTACTAAAATAAAACCATGGAAATGTGTAATACTACTGAAATAAAACCATGGAAATGTGTAATACTACTGAAATAAAACCATGGAAATGTGTAATACTACTAAAATAAAACCATGGAAATGTGTAATACTACCGAAATAAAACCATGGAAATGTGTAATACTAATGAAATAAAACCATGGAAATGTGTAATACTACTAAAATAAAACCATGGAAATGTGTAATACTACTGAAATAAAACCATGGAAATGTGTAATACTACTGAAATAAAACCATGGAAATGTGTAATACTACCGAAATAAAACCATGGAAATGTGTAATACTACTAAAATAAAACCATGGAAATGTGTAATACTACCGAAATAAAACCATGGAAATGTGTAATACTACTGAAATAAAACCATGGAAATGTGTAATACTACTAAAATAAAACCATGGAAATGTGTAATACTACTGAAATAAAGCCATGGAAATGTGCGATACTATTACAATAAAACCATGGTAATATGCAATAATATTAAAATAAAGCCATGGAAATGTGCGATACTATTAAAGTAAAACCATGGTATTATGCAATAATATTAAAATAAAGCCATGGAAATGTGCGATACTATTAAAATAAAACCATGGAAATGTGTAATACTACTGAAATAAAACCATGGAAATGTGTAATACTACTAAAATAAAACCATGGTAATATGCAATAATATTAAAATAAAGCCATGGAAATGTGCGATACTATTAAAATAAAACCATGGTAATATGCAATAATATTAAAATAAAACCATGGAAATGTGCGGTAAATTTTAATAGGAATATTTTGTGTAGTAATTATAGGATAACTAAAATATTAGTGACAAAATATGAGTGGAGATATCTAAAGACGGAAAGAGATACTGCACTTGTAGTTATAATATGAACTGTAAGTTAGAAGCATTGATAAATCTAAGTTTAACTTTCCGTAAACTTATGGAAGTTACAAGTATATAAAAGTAGTTACACAACTGACTGTTAACTGAAGTGTACCAGAAACCGGGCATTAGAGAGAAAAAGTGAACAATTTTCCGAAGACTCTGTGCAATGAAGAGGAACTTCATGTAAAGCTCGACTAATATACAGAAACTAATTAGATCATAACTGTTCAATTTGCTAGGTTTTTGATCAGAAAGCGCGAGTGTTATTTATATTTGCGTGATATTTATTTTTTAGCTAGCAAGCAAAGCGAGTACAATAAAAAGTATACAACAAAAATATATTTCTAGCCACTACCGTAAGAGCCAGGCTCGTGTACGGTGTGGTCTTAGTCAATAATATAACAAAAGTTACAAAGGCAGTTTACTAAATACAGTTATTTAGTTAATTACTTACTTATGGCTTTTAAGGAACCCGAAGGTTCATTGCCGCCCTTACATAAAACCGCTATCGGTCTCTATCCTCAGCAAGATTAATTCAGTCTCTACAATCACATTCCATCTCCCTCAAATTCATTTTAATATTATCCTCCCATCTACGTCTACGTCTCGGCCTCCCCAAAGGTCTTTTTCCCTCCGGCCTTCGAACTAACACTCTATATGCATTCCTGGATTCGACGATACGTACTACATCACTAAATAGATTAACTTAATTCAGACCACAACTAAAACACAAGAGAAAAAAAAAGAGAAAAGAGAGAAAAAACATTTAATATAAATTGACAATCACACAAAAGCCAAATGACATTCAATAAAACATGAATACAGTCTTACAATTCATTTTGTTTTTCAGGTAAGTCGGTTATACAAATTTATAAAATATTCTAGTTTTTTCTTTTCAATCACACCTATGACAACTTTCAGATAAGTCGGTTATACAAATTTATAAAATATTCTAGTTTTTTCTTTTCAATCACACCTATGACATCTTTCAGATAAGTCGGTTATACAAATTTATAAAATGTTCTAGCTTTTTCTTTTCAATCGCACCTATGACATCTTTCAGGTAAGTCGGTTATACAAATTCATAAAACATTCCAGTTTTTTTCTTTTTAATCACACCTATGACAACTTCCAGATAAGTCGGTTATACAAATTTATAAAATATTCTAGCGTGTTCTTTTCAATCACTCCTATGACATCTTTCAGATAAGTCGGTATACAAATTTATAAAATATTCTTTTTTTTTTTTTTTTCAATCATATGGCATCTTTCAGATAAGTCGGATATAAGAATTTACAAAATAGTCTAGGTTTTTTTTTCAATCATACTTACTTACTTACTTACTGGCTTTTAAGGAACCCGGAAGTTCATTGCCGCCCTCACATAAGCCCGCCATTGGTCCCTATCTTGAGCAAGATTAATCCAGTCTCTACCATCATATTTGTCTTTTATGTACAAAGAATCCTGTTCCTAATTGGTGATTATCGTTTCCTTCCCCATAATACAATAAGTAATCACCTATTTGTGAAATGCCATTCCCATCTAACCTAACCTCTTGTACTCCCACGAAGTCTATTCTATATCTAGCGAGTTCTTTTGCTACTAATGTTACCCCTCCTGTCCTATAAAGACTAGTTACGATCCATGTACCAAATCTTATAACCTTTTTCCTTCGCTGTGGACGTGCCGGAGAATCAGTCCCATTCCGATTTTTTTTTTTTATAAATTGAAAGTTCTAGAATAAACATTGTGCCTGCTAACTAACTTTATATTACTATTGGCATCAGAAAATATCAGCAGTAATTGATTCTAAACATACCTACGTCTAATGATTTACTTAGCCTACGTAAGTATATCTAGAATGTGATAAGATGGATTGAAAGTAATAAAACTCCAAGTGAAGATGAGGTCTGCAATGATATGGGTCGAAGTGGGCGAGTTCTGTGGGCCAGATTCGGACTTAATATTTAAAGAATTTCTCGGATGATTTGTCAGAAAATGTTGTGTTCACAACTATCATAGAATTGGATGTTTGTGTGGCCGTGGGGAATACAGATGTATTATAAATAATTATATGCTAATCAAGCAAAAATATATAAGCGATCTCTAAATTGTTGGCATATCTGAAACCAAATCTAAATCTAAAACCAAATTATACAACAGGAATTGCTGATATTTACGGTCATGCACTCAGCTGTGCGAGGAGCAAGGGTCGCATTCCCAGACATGCATCACTCAATGATATCAATAAAAGATCTCTGACTTTTTGTGGCATCCCGTCTCTTTTGGAAGCACCAGGTATTAGTCGCGCGGATGGTAAACGGCCCGATGGTCTCACCTTAATTCCATGGTCTAGAGGAAAATCTTTAATTTGGGACTCCACTTGCGTTGACACTCTAGCTCCATCTCACTTGCCGAATACCTCCAGACGCGCAGCATCTGCTGCTGAATTAGCCGTGAAGAAAAAAGTCAATAAATATGCTTATCTTTTAGACAATTATATCTTTTACCCCCTTTGCTGTGGTGACCTTCGGTCCTTGGAGTCATGACGCTAAAGTTTTGATATCTCAAATCGGCCAAATTTTGATCTCCATTACCGGTGATCGTCGTTGCACTACTTATTTGCGTCAACGTTTAAGTATTACAATTCAACGCGGATATGCAATGAGCGTTTTGGGTACTCTTCCCGAGTCCAGCCCTTTGGACGAACTCTTTCTCTACAAACTTCGTAAGTCTTAGGATTGTAAAAAAAAAAAAAAACTAGAATTTCTTATAAAAATGAATATAATCGACAGAAATAAAAAGGTAAAAATACACACATTTGTTAATATTATATATCATGAATAATTTTATAAATTTATTTTTTAAGACTTTCAATTTTAAAATATTTCAAATTTTGGAAAAAGTTTTGTGATTTTATTATAAAGTCTCGGGCCGAAACTAGCACATAACAGTAGAAAAATTACGTATATTTCACAGCAATTCCGGTAATTTCAATATCAACAAGTCGAACGCACAACAAATTTCGTTTTAGAGCAACTTTCAATGATTTCATCCACGTCGGGAGAAGTACGTGGTACGCGGTGCAAAGTTTGCAGATCCCTGTATTAAATGACTGGTCCAGCAGACGACGAGGTGTGATTTAAGAGGGGACGACTTCCGAGTTCAAGAACAGACGGGATAGGTCAGAGGTCGCTGGAAGGAGGTTCACAGTCGGGGTCACACAAACCTAAAGGCAAGGACAGACATAGCAAGAACCAGGTCAACCCAGTAAGCAATAAAACCAGGAGGAAGACGATAATCACCATCACGATAATAATAATAAAATGCCTCTAATATGTAAACAATGCTAATTAATTACTAATGAACGGATTCCTATGTAATTAAATATTATTTTTGCGTGTGATAAAACACGATTAACAAAGTAAAAAATTCCGAACATGAAGTTTCAAGTTTAAAACCCGAATTTTATTTCACATAAAAACATATATTTTCAGAAAAAAATATGTAAATACATATTTTCAGGAAATCTATTATAAACACATAAATCTTGGAGTTTTTTTACTTAAATAATTTTTACAAGAACTTTTAAACATTTTAAAACTAAATAAATTATATCACTCAGAAGTACGTTATGTTTTTTTTTAAGAATTCTTGGTTGCTTCGTGTTTCTAAGCGCTGTTTGGTGTATCCCTGATACATTTTTTGTAATAGTATCGCCTCAAGTTCTGAGAACTGCTAGGCAGCATATCAGTGTTATTATTAGAGAATAAATTAACATGGACAATGAGGAGAGATCTTGTAACACATAATTAGGAATGTTTATTGTTGCTGAAGATGATTTCATTTCACGCTTTGTTTGTGAAACACAACAGATAAGAGTTCGGGTATGACCATTATTTAATTTAAACAAATCTCTCGCCTCTCGCTCATGTCCATCAAGAAAGGCAATACGTCTTGTTGTGATTCCCTGTTATCGGGCTTCGTCAATCGATATCCTTCAAGATATACTGAAAGATGGTTATTTAAAAAACGATTTGGCTTTCCTATTAGTAAATCTAAGCTTTTTGTGTGACATCATATAAAATCTCAAAACATCCAAAAACCTGTTTCTGAAACAGGGAGGTGCGCGCCGTGGAAATTAAACTAGACTCGCTACCAGGTTCAGAAGCACAAGTACTAAGGGACAAATTCCAGAATGTGTTTGGGAAAAACAGTAGATATAAAAAAATGTGTAAAGTTGCTCAAGTATTGGAGGGTGTGCCTGTAGGTGTAATTGACGATGTTTGTGTTTGTGACATTCCTTTCTTTAAATATGCACATCTGACGTCCTGTGAAATGGAAAGATCGTTTTCACAGTATAAGTCGTTGTTCAGAGATAATCGGCATGCATTTGTGATGGAGAATTTGGAGATGACCTTTGTTGTTCACTGCAATTCTCGGCCAACTACTACCACTCAAGTGTGGCTGGTGAGTACCTAGCAACATTTTTTTCTTCCAAGCTAAGTAAGGTATTTTTGTCATATTTAAAAGAAATATTTTTTTTTATTATTATTAGCAAATATTTTTGTACTTTTAGCACATAAAAAATAAATATATTTAAATTTTTTTGCACATAAAAATCCGCTCCCTATTAATTACTAACCATACTAATAGCAAAATACAGTCAGTAGTAGGGGTAGATAAAGAAACTTTAGATAAAAAGACAGACAGACAGAAAGAAGCAGATACACGGACAGCCGATCGTATAAACAATAAACATACAAATTAACGATCAGATAAATGAATAGAGCAATACATAGATAGACAGAAATAGTTGGGATTTATCTGAATTGTTCGCAGTAAGTCGGAGCAGGAGAAGGTGGCGGTTGCCACGGCAACGCTCCTTGAAATCGGCTGAATTGGTACTTGTTGCTTTCATTTGTTCAATTATTAACAGAGGCAATGCGTCCGACATGCGACAAATTCCCACAGGGAAGTGTTCCGGCCCAATAAACCTCACACTTCTTCCCACCACACCTTACGGCAGAATAATGACACTCTGATCACTTAACTGAAGCCACTATCCCCTCCCCTTAGAAAGCGCGTTTTAATCTTGTGTCTTAATTCCAAGTACAGGGACATCATTTTATTTTTACTTCAATTTTTATTGTACCTGAGTTTTTGAATGTACTTCACTCCCACCCCCTCTACTAGTAAACTTCCAGCTGTTATCCTCACAGAACCAACGAATACAGTCAAAGTCGCCTTAAGGTCGTAGTAAATACAAACAGTATTGAGTTAGTGAGTATAGTACGTTCCATAAATATGTTTGCGTTTTCCAGTGACGAAAGAGCTTTCAATATTCAATCATATTTTCGCAAAGGTACTGTCGTCCGTTTGCCTACGTCCCGATTTCCCTCACCGCAACTGCTTAAAATAACTTAAATAAAAGTAATTAACTGTCACGTGATTTCCCCCCTTTCTACGATCCTGCGACATAACCACTTGGACGGACAGTAGATAGCATGTCTGAGTAATGATATCTGTGCGGGTCGGACAGAGGTGAAGATTGAATTTACAGTACGTAAGGTACTCTTTTATATAATAGGTATAGAATTATTTCAACATGAGTTATTAGTACGAAGGACGAAACTGGTAATTGGAATTAGATGCAATAATCTATAGTGCGATAATATGCACAAAAGAACTGAAACCTGTATCTAAATGAACGGCCACCATTTTCAAAAATGTGTTTAAATATCCATATTATGATTATTTTTCAATTTACCTTCATTCTCTAGGCCTATATTGTACGCTAATGTGCTGTAGACAGTATAATATACACTGCATAATGAATACGTTCGCATGGATAACTCAATTCGTGAGTAAAAACACTTATTGTTAATACTGTACTGTATTTTGATTAAACAAAAACCTAATGAAAATTATGAAACTCAAAATTACGATATCTCCTAATTTACATAAATGGATGAACTACTTTTCTTCCCTCCTATACCTAGTAAAGTGATTTGTTTGTATTTTACGCCAGTATCATCGAACTTCAATCGTGGAAGGGGGTAGCAAACGGTGTTTCCGGCTCTGAACCATTAATCCAAAGGTATAGCCTGGTTAATATTAAAAATGTTAGTAAAAATAAAATGATGTCCCTATATAACAGATATAACACATATTTTTGTGCAATTCCATAACTAAAAATATGTTGTTAATTGCTTTGTATAGATTCTGTTTTTCAATTTTTAACTAAACATACATCAATCTTACACACTTATCATACAAATTGTTACAAATCATGCGACTTTAGAAACTTGATTCTGTACAGTTTAATTATGTATCCTAATGTACAGTCTTAAAGAATTTACAAAAATGGCGTGATTTGTAACAATTGGTGTGATAAATGCTTAAGAAAAATATAATTTTGTAGTTAAAAATCGAAAAAAAAATCTGTACGAAGCAACTATGGAATTCACAACACATTTCTAGCTTCAGAATACTAGCTAATTAAAGAAATGATACTCCTGAATAGTTCATTCTTTATCTGTAATATTCTTTTATTCTTAAAATTAAAGAAAATGGTATTTTACAAACAACTTCAAATTAGTGTAACTCTGAAAATATTGAGATTAGGGCTCATGTTTATAAGACTTTTTTTCTCAGAATGTCTTCGGAAATAAGCTCCGTAAGTGGCGGTAAATCCTCGTGAATCACCCTGTATAATTGGTCGGCGGGAAAAGACACATAAGTAAAAAAATAATAATTTTTAAGGAGATACTTTGTTTTAATTTACTCTTAACTGAATATAAGTATAACAATGAAATTCTATGTTGGTCAAAGTAAGACCCTTTTCAATTTAACATACAAGAAATTTTATTATTTCAAAAATCAGAAAAAAATCCTTGATTTATGTGATAAGGTACAACAGAAAAATCGACTTTTTTTTACTTCTGTGCCTTTACCCGCCGACCAAAGAAATTGCTCTCTAATTTGAAAAAAAAAAGTTGAAATGACGTAATTAAATATTGTTAACAAAAACATAAAAGAAAATGCATAAAGTACAAGATTTTGTTGTTTAGATAATGTAAATATAGGCTATTATAAATTCAACTCTCTAATTTTAAAAGATATAATAACGAAATAAAAAGATAAAATATTCCTGTCATTTCCACTAAGACAGTGGTTCTTGATGTTTATTGAGTCACGGACCCTTTCGAAAATCAGGTGAAAGCTATATACCCCTCCTTTGAAAAATGTAAAGAAAAAGAAAGAAACAATTTTAGATACGTTTCTGCTTTTCACGTTGAAATAATAATAATAATAATAATAATAATAATAATAATAATAATAATAATAATAATAATAATTCGTGGCGCTATAGCCCGTCAAGGGCCTAACCCGACCAGCCGGCCTCACGCCCACATGCCGAAGCAGAGGTGGACGATCATCCAACCAGAATGGAGGTATCGTGTAGTTAGCACGATGATCCCCCCAGTCGTTATAGCTGGCATTCGCAACCGGATTTCGCTACCTATCGTAGCTCCCCAAATGTATCATGAAGCTGGGTGGGCACCGGTCCCATACACTGGATTAAATTTCATGAGAAAATGTCTTCCCCCATGAGGAATCGAACCAGCGCGCATTCCGTAACGCGAGTCCTAGACAGGATGCCTTAGATGACGACGCCACGGCGCGGGACAATATATTGAATATACATGTTAATTTTTATGTGACGTTCACAGACCCCCTGACGTCCACCCAAGGACCTCCATGGGAGTCCATGGACCCCTTACTAAGGACCTTTTACTAGGAGATTAGCGACTCAGTGTCCACCACTGAACTCGTCTGCCCAATACATGCACATCTCGCTCAGAGCATAACCCATTACTGCCAATGGTGAGCACGGTTGCTCTTTAGTCATAACTCGTGATGATATCTTTGATTACAATGGTGAGTGTTGATAAAGATGATGACTATTACAGTCGTGATGACGTCAGTGTAAAATAATCGCGGACCATTTTACTACGTCTCGAATTCTAAAAATTCGATGGCCTTTAAAAATCAACTTAGGCTTATTTGTGTCTGATAAATCAAAAAATCAATTTAATAAACTTGAAAATAACATGACGGAGGAGAGACTGGAAGAAAAAGAAAAATTCAAACTAACAAAAGTCTGTACCACCAATGAACAAAATTCTAGGCGAGGGCCTCGGATACTATTACAATAAATCCCACAATTTCGTTACATCTAAGATAAAAATTCACAAAATCCATTTCCAGATGAAGGGAAGACAGACCAACACGCCAGAGTCAATACCTCTCAGCAAATTTTTACAGGGAAGTTCAAACTGACAGCTTCCTGCAGGAGTGGCCTATGAAAACAGAAGCGGGTACAAAAAGGGCACAACGGTAGTCATCTACTTACTTGACAGGTGACTGCTAACCCCCAAGACATCAACAAGCAGGCTTCCTTACCTGAAACAAGAGAATAACAGGGCGATGATACTTTATTTACTCTCTGCCTGGCCATTTATAGCTCACAGAGAGAAGACAGTGGGGAAAGTGATGTCAAAACACAGGATTAAAGGGAAAGGAACGAACAACGATATGATCACATATCACCGTCCTTCGCAAATCTTTCGTGGCTCCGACTTAAAGAACGCAGAACTTTACACTCTTTGTCTTTACTCTTTCGAATTCTGCACACTTCAACACCAAATTACCTTTCGTCTCGTTTCTCTTATCTATACTCTAACCACGACGTAAATACCAGATCACTTATCTGTGGCACGCTAAGTGTACTTCTTCATAGAACATCTTGTTATTCATCATCTTTTACAGTATCCACCCCGCGTCAGTGGAATTCCTTGCCACAAAGTATTAGGGACTGCAAGACAATAAACACCTTTAAGAAGAACTTAAAAGATAACCTTATTAGCATTTCACTCCAATCTTACTGATTTAAACTATCACTGACTACATTGTTACTTCATTCTTTAGACATCACCCTAATAGTGCTGTATTTTAAAAATTGTCTCATAATAATCTCTTTCTATTATCTAATATTATTTGAAATATATTAACATTTTATGTATTTTAGCTTAATTCTGCTAAATAATTTATTTCAGTGCTAAATTAATAGTCCACAGTATTTTGTTGTTTAATTCGTAAATAACTCTTGTATACATGTAACTCTCATCTAAATCAAATTGTTGAATTCTTTGTAAGTTCATACAGATGTATATACACTTTTGCTGGTTGAGTGGAAGAGAAGGCCTTACAGCATTAACTCTGCCAGCTAAAATAAATCATTATTATTATTATTATTATTATTATTATTATTATTATTATTATCATTATTATTATTATTAAAGCTTGGGACGGGTTTTCACACACACCATATTTCCTTGCTTAGCTGAGATACTCGTGTATTTCAGCTACATTGCAGCATGTATCAAATTCAGTGTTGTCAGTTGAAAAGTACGGACAGTCGTCAAACAGTAGTGTAGACTAAAAGTCGCTAGATTCCTTAACAAAATCACTAAATCCCTATTTAAGCAAAATAAAATTTAAAAGACAGTCGCCCGAAAACAATTGAACGTCGCCAGATTTGAAATTTTACCAAACTTAAATTCCACAGTCTTAGAAGCACTATAAAAAAATGAGATACAGTAGAGCAGTGATGTCAAAGCAAGCGCATTTTTCTGACCTTGACGTCGTGCGCGGGCATCAAGCGCTAAGTATGGAAAGAGGAAGAGTTGTGTATATGAATAAGCAACTTGTTGGATTAAGAAAACAGTGGTGCACAAACTTCGAACGGAACGTGAAATTTTATGTCGTATGGCTTCTTTCTGTTTGATATTATCTATATTGTCTGTAAAACAAAAGTACTAATACCAGTTTCTTAACATTGCACTTGTGTTTTAAATGTTAATAACATAATAAAGAGTTAAGAAGGAATATTCACATAAATTCCATAGTAGTACAACTATACTGTACTAAATGGATGAAACACACCATTCATAAAGAAAGTGATATCCCAAAAAAAGAGATTGAGTATCACATGATAAATTGGAATTGATATTGATGGTACCTTTAGCCTTATAAAAGTGATCAATAAACTAATCAAAACAATATTAAAGTACAAAACAAAGTTATCTAGGTACTGTATATGTTTTAAGTGTAACTAATATTACATAACAAAACTCTCATCGCATTATGCTTTTAAGGAATATTGATGAGCAACTTCCTATCATCAGAACATTAAATTATTTTCTCGAGATGTACTGAAGCTATACAACACATAGCCACGCATCTTTTGCTTATGATGTAACAGTAGTTGCTTTGTTAATTCATTTCCTTACAAACAATTTCCATGAGAATATTTTAAAATTTTCTATACACTATCTTCAATAGACCTAATACGTATTTATGGTATATTAGATTTACGAAAACATTCTATAAAGCTAAGTGTTCGCGTAGGCTTCCCCGGCTGGTGTAAATGGTGCGTGGATAAGCTTCAGGGCTTCTACCGCGTTGTCTTGGTGTTATTGGCTGACGTTTCGACCGCTGTGTTGTGGCCATCTTCAGAGCAGTTGCAATCCATTCTATAAAGCTACTAAATAAATAGGCCTATATCTGAAAATTTCACTTTTCTATAAAAAAATGTTGAGAAAATATTTCTTTTGAACAAAATAATCTAACTTGGAAAAATATACATCAAAATTAAAACTTACATTCTTCTTGAAATTTATATTTTCCCCGCCAATCATAAAATATTTTGATATGATACCTCTTGCACAAAAGGGGAGATCTATAACTGAAACTAGATTAATATATTTCAGTATTATTTGTATTTATCCTGGTAATAATGAACAATTTGACTCGTAGACATTTTGCTTTTGCAGCATTAACTTCCCATGATTGTACGAGAAGATTCGAAGAGAATGGCAGTTACGTAGACTTTCGGCTCCCCACTACTATCATTAATGCACAACACAATGTCAATACGGCGGTTGCTGTCGTCTGCGATACAACGAACTTTTCTGTTGATTTTCGAGTTCGTCATTTTTTTCCGGTTATCATATGCTTATTTAAGTTGTGTTAACTCTCGCTAGTAGTTTTATATTTTATTTTATCCGTCTTAGTATTTATTTTATTATTGTAAATATTTTTGTTTTATCACTATTATTATTATTATTATTATTAATGAATTATTTTGTATTACAATCTTTGCATAATTTCTGTCACGATTATTTTATTATTATTATTATTATTATTATTATTATTATTATTATTATTGTTACTATTATTTCTATCATCAGCATTATTATTTGATCCCTGTAAAATTTATGTAAACTACTGGACTGTACCCGAGCACGAGCATATGCTCATTTCAGGTATCTATTCATATGTATTCATTTCAAATGTAAATTGTAAATAAATTTTAATTTTAATTTATAATGCACTCATACTTCTCAGACAAATCTAAAAATGAACATGGATACAGTTTTAATAAGTTATCTTCCCTTTATCTATTGTATCCGTGCTGGCCATCCCTGTATATAGCTCGACCAAGCGGCATATACTACCTCTTTCGTCTGTCTCTTTCCTTTCCGCTATAAAGCGCTCAGGCTCTCCTGAGCTCTAAAGCGCGCGCTTGCTCCTATGGGCATCAATTGACATAACTGCAGTAGAGCATCGATTATCCGAAACAATTGGGGACGGGGGTGTTCGGATAACTGATTTTTCGGATAACCAACCATTTACGAAAACAAATTGTACCGGTGTCATAGGAGCAGTATGAAACAAAGAAACACTGATATTAAACACAAAACTGTACATACAGTATATATTTTGTATCACACGTCTTATAAATAAGACAGAGAACTGACTAGCCTAGTTTGACAAGTTCAAAATGGCCATTAAAGTAGACGTACAGTTTAGGAAAATAAGTTCAGATTTGTTTTTGTTCGCTTCAGAGCTGAGACTCGTTTTTTTTTTCGCTAAGTCTCGCAAACAGCGCAAGCGAAACTTCTATATGGCGCGCGCGCAAATTTCAATTTGCCGACTGGGACGCTTTCGGTTAACCGATGTTTCGGTATTCGGATAATCGATGCTCTATTGTATTGGTAAACACTGATAAATTGTATAATAGCTATTTACGATACTTACATCGTAATGTACAATATTACAGTACGAGGAGGGAAAGTTGTCAAACGAGGCCTAACACAGAATTTGATTAATATTTATTTATTTATCTATTATTTATTTATCTGTTTGTTTATGTAATTAATCACTCACTTATCTGCTTATTTATTTATGAAATTTAAACTACAGTGAAATTTATTTTACGACGCTCTATCAAATACCATGGTTATGTAGAGTCTGAGTGAAATGAAGGTGATTTTTTTACTTGGTTATTTAACAACGCTGTATCAATTACGAGGTTATTTAGCATCGATGAAATTGGTGATAGCGAGATGATATCTGGCGAGATGAGGCCGAGGATTCGCCATAGATTACCTGACATTTGCCTTATGGTTGGGGAAAACCACGGAAAAACCCCAACCAGGTAATCAGCCCAAGCGGGAATCGAACACGCGCCCGAACGCAACTTCGGATCGGCAGGCAAGCGCCTTAGCCGACCGAGCTACGCCGGTGGCTAAATGAAGGTGATAATGCCAGCGATATGAATTCGGTGTCCATCGCCGAAAGTTGTCCAGCATTTTATATTTTTCCTGAATTTAAGAGTATTATTTGTATATTTAATATCCTCAGGCAAACTATTGTAAATTTTAATACCAAAAACCATACAAGTTCCGCTAATATTTGTAAGGTGGTGTGCCGGAATACTTTAAGTCAGAAAGATTTGAATAAATTAATTGCAATACATTAAAATTATATATACCATAAACAGTAACATAATAGCGTCCTGCCAAAAGGCAGGTCTTTCACTGCAAACTCAGCATTCTCCAATGTATCCTATTTTCTGCCTTCCTCTTAGCCTCCGCATATGATCCATATAATTATCTTAATATCGCCTATCATACGAAACCTTCTTCTTCCCAGAACTCTTCTTCTGTTCACCATTCCTTTCAGTAGGCCTACGTCCTTCAATAGGCAGTTTCTTCTCAGCCAGTGACCCGACCAATTCCTTTTCCTCTTCCTGATCAGTTTCAGCATTATTCTTCTTCACCCACTCTTCCCAACACAGCTTCATTTCTTATTCTATCTGTCCATTTCACACGCTCCATCCTTCTCCATATCCACATTTCAAATGCTTCTAGTCGCTTCTCTTCACTTCGTCGCATTGTCCATGTTTCTGTTCCATACAATGTTACACTCCACACAAAACACTTCACTAGTTCCTTCTTATTATCTTTTTTTTTCCAGAGATCTGCAGAAGATGATCCTTTTTCTATTAAAAGCTTCCTTTGCCATTACTATCCTCCTTTCGACTTCCTGGTAGCAGCTCTTGTTGCTGCTTATAGTTCACACCATGTATATGAAGCTTTTACTTCCTCTATCGTCTCATTTCGAATTCGCACGTTTGTCTTTTTTTTTTCTATGACCATGGTCTTTGTCTTGTTTGTATTTATCTTCATTCCATACGCTCACAGCTGTCATTTAGCTTCAGTAGCATATTCCTTAATATCGTATTTTCTTCTCCTAACAACTCGATATCAGCAAATCTTCTTAACTTTATTCCTCTTCCTCCAATTATCATCCCTCCCATGTTCTAAAAACAGTTCTTCATTAAATCCTCGAAGTAGATATTAAACAGAATATGTAATAGAGGACATCCCTGTCATACTCTTTTCCCTATTTCGCTTCCTTCAGATATTACTGACATTTATATAATGTTTAAAACAAAAAAATAACCTTTTATACACAGCGATTGTCTTTTGTTTTGTATCACCATAGCAACGTGCTTCTTTCTTTGTAAGAATATAAATATTCGCTTTTGCAATTCAAAACTGCGAAACAATGGCTTCCTTTAGCAACGATACTAGATAAATAAACTAACGAAAGGTGTGCCCAGTGTTGCCAACTGAAGCGACCGGAAAATCTCCAAACAGTAGTTCAAAAGTCGCTAGATTCCTAACAATAGATAAAGTATTATTTTTGTAGCTACAAGGTGTTGAAGAAGTCGCTAAATCCCTATTTAAGCAATACTTACTTACAAATGGCTTTTAAGGAACCCATAGGTCCATTACCGTCCTCACATAAGCCCGCCATTGGTCGCTATCCTCTGTAAGATTAATCCATTCTCTATCATCATATTCCACAGCCCTCAAATCCATTTTAATATTATCTTCCCATCTACGTCTCGGCCTCCCCAAGGTCTTTTTCCCTCCGGCCTCTCAAGTAACAGTCTATATGCATTTCTGGATTTGCCCATACGTGCTACATGCACTGTCCATCTCAAATGTCTGGATTTAATGCTCCTAATTATGTCAGGTGAAGAAAACAATGCGTGCAGTTCTGGTTGTGTAACTTTCTCAATTCTCCTGTAACTTCATCCCTCTTAGACCTAAATATTTTTCTAAGAACCTTATTCTCAAACACCCTTGATCTCTATTCCTTTCTCAAATTGAGAGTCCAAGTTTCACAACCATACAGACAAACCGGTAATGTAACTTTTTTTTTAAATTATAACTTTCAGATTTTTTAACAGCACACTAGATGACAAAAGCTTCTCAACCGAATAATAACACGCATTTCCCATATTTATTCCGCGTTTAATTTCCTCCCGAGTGTCATTTATATTTGTTACTGTTGCCCCAAGATATTTGAATTTTCCAACATCTCCGAAGGATAAATCTCCAATTTTATGTTTGCATTTCGTAAATATTCTGGTTACGAAACATAATCATATACTTTGTCTTTTCGGGATTTACTTCCAAACCTATCTCTCTACTTGCTTCTAGTAGGCTAAATTTCCATATTTTCCCTAATCGTTTGTGGATTTTCTCCTAACATATTCACGTCATTCGCATAGACAAGAAGCTGATGTAACCCGTTCAATTCCAAACCCTCTGTGTTATCCTGAACTTTCCTAATGGTATACTCTAGAGCAAAGTTAAAAAGTAAAGGTGATGGTGCATCTCCTTGCTTTAGCCCGCACTGAATTGGAAAAGCATCAGACAGAAGCTGGCCTATACGGACTCTGCTTTAAGTTTCACTGATACACATTTTAATTAATCGAAATAGTTTCTTGGGAATACCAAATTCAATAAGAATATTATATAAAACTTCTCTCTTAACCGAGTCACATACCTTTTTGAAACCTATGAATAACTGATGTACTGTACCCTTATACTCTCATTTTTTCTCCAATATCTGTCGAATACAAAAAAATCTGATCAATAGTCGGTCTATTACGCCTAAAACCGCACTGATGACTATTTAAGAAATATAAAAGATAAAAGAAATTGTCGCTGAAAAGCAGCTACAAATCGCTACATTTGGAGACAAAATCTCTAAATTGGCAACACTGTACCTCCCCCTTAAGCCCAAGAACGTGGCATCCAAGCAGCACTGAATTGCCCCTTAACCGATGTGTACAATTTCATTGCAAACAGCTTTCAATTAAAAAATGTATTAATTTCTAGAGCTGACTATACGCATAAGATAAACAACAGAACATCACCCAAATAACACGCACGGTGCCACGTATATTTCAGATTACAGACATTCGCTGTCTAAAATAAAACTGGCTTTACATTACCTTACAGCCGGACGCGGATAATGTAAACAAGCTCCTTCACTGCGATTGCATGTCAATTTATCAGGTTTCTTAGAAGACGACTTTATGTTCCTGGCATTCTATGAATATACAGCTTTTTTCAGGTACTTAAAATATCCTACACCAGGTCTTTGACATGACCACAAGACTTCTCTAACTCCGATGTCTATCAAAGATTGAACATTAAGCATTTACCCCACCAGAAGCATCGCTACACGAGACAGGTATTTATATTAAAAGCCTTACTTGTTCAGGTCATATCAACATTAGAGGCAAGGAGAACAAATATGTAAATAAGTAAATATACATTCACTACACACTTCTAAATTTACAGACTGTCATTTAAAGATGCTAGTCTCCTTTCCAGAAAACGCGTTCAAATGAATTGCAATGGGCGTATACCACAAAACGTGGAGTACCGGTATTGAATTTCCTAAGTGAATTTGCTACTAATAACACTTCGGAAAATCAACGATGATGATGATTGTTATTATTATTATTATTATTATTATTATTATTATCATTATTATTATTATTATGTTATGAGGAACAATCGTTGAAAGATACCTCGAGAAGAATAAAGAAGTGCATATAGTATTTGAAGAGTCCACTGCAAGAATGATGGATGTTTTTTGGAATACATTTTGCAGAAGACGCAATTGAAAGTTTGAAATGCTTAGTGCTCAAAGCTTAGGGGAGAGTCGGGTAGTATCGGACATCGGGTAGTATCGGACAGTGCGTTTCTTTCATCTACCACCATATGTTAGTACCTGAATGACATGGTTACGTTTCTCTATGCGACATCACAGAAACGTAACCACGTCAATCAGGTACTATCATCGTGTGGTAGATGAAAGAAACTCACTGTCCGATATTACCCGATGTCCGATACTACCCGACTCTCCCCTAACTGTGATTTTCCGATCATTACTGGACAATGACTATCAGTGTTAATGCCATATAACTCTGTGTGTACATTCTATATGTCTTAAGCTATGCATTGACAGTCTCGGTACATTTTCGAAAGAAAGTGACATCCATCATTCTTGCAGTGGACTCTTCATTTGTGGACCTAGAAAAGGAGTTTGACAGAGTGAATTGGAACAAACTGATGGATATTCTGAAGAAAATAGGTATTTTGGAAAGAGAGAAATCTGTTCAGTAATCTTCATATGAAACAACGAGTGAAAGTAAAGATAAGAGCAGAAATGTCAGAAAGAGTGGAGTAGTGGAGTAGGGAGAGGATGCCCTTTATTATCTACCCCTTCAATATCTACTGTCCGCATTTCACGAGAAGATCTGAGCAAGGAATGCGAGTTATTCCCCCACTCTTATAACCTATCCCCGACACGGAACCAGCCGGCCATTGACTGAGCCTTGTTTGTCCCAGCCGGCCAATGATACCACTCCTATCCACCTGCTCCTTCAAGAACGCCGAGTTACTGGCTTACTCTCCTCTTACCCCGCAAGGACCATGCTCCCCTCGCAGGGATCTTCTCGTGAAATTTGGATAGTACTTGGAGGGTTTAGTGAAGAACTGTTTTCAGAACATGGGAGGGGTAACATTAGAAGGAAGAAGAATAAAGTGCATAAGATTTGCTGATGATATGGCGTTGTTAGCAGAAGAGATGTTACTAAGGGATATGCTACTATAGCTAAATGACAGCTGTGAGCAGTATGGGATGAAGATAAATGTCAAGAAGACGAAGACCATGGTCATAGGAAGAAAAGTAAACAAAGTAAACTTCTGAATTCTAAATAAGGCAGTAGATCAAGTGAACAGCTTCAAATACTTGGGGTGTACTATAAGCAGTAACATGATCTGCTGCCAGGAAGACAAAAAGAGAATAGCAATGACCAAGAAAGCTTTTAATAGAAAAAGGAGCATCTGCTGCGGACCTCTGGAAAAAGAACTAAGAGACCAGTAAAGTGCTTTGTGTGTTGTGTGACATTGTATGGAACAGAAACATAGACATTATGTCGAAGTGAAAAGAAGCGATTAGAAGCATTTGAAATTTGGATATGGAGAAGAATGGAACGTGTGAAATAGACAAAATATGTACATTTAGTAAAGGTATCGCTAAAATGTAAAGGTATCCCCGTAACATGCCATGAAGGCACTTGAAGGGCATATAGGAGTGCCCATGCTTTCCATAACCTCGGCACTAGAATGAGGTGGTGTGGTCGGCACCACGCTCTGACCGCCTTTTACCCTCGGGATCGTGATGTTGGTGAAAACTATGAAGATTATAATGTTGGTGAAATAGATGATTACGAAGTTGGCGAAAACAATGGAGACAATGACGATCGAGAAAACAATTGAGATCATGAAGACCGTGAAAAGGACTGCGATCATGATGTAGGCGAAAAATGTGTTTATGTGCCGATGTGGTTGGATATCATGCCACAGACGCAAAAGGTGAACATTATGATGTTGTCGAAAACAATGAAGTTCGGAACGCTGACGAAAAATGTGGTTCTGTTGAAGATGCCAAAAATACATACAGTATGTTTCTTAGACAATAATAGCTGGTCTATCTCATCTACCATAAAAATCATAAAGAAAATCGGTCGTTGAAATTAAGCATCACTGTGTGTGGTACATCATCCATGGACAAACTGACTCGTAGATTCTACTGAGTATGATTAAAATCCGTCCAAAAGTTTAGGAGAAATCGCTATATGTCTGTAGGCAAACATGTCATATCTTGTGGAAGTAATCGTCACATTTCACACCATGGTATTACCTTGAAATGAATGGACGAAGCTTCTCAAAGAAGCCTGCGTATTGGTCAGTTTAAAGCTTGACAATCACTCACTTAAAATTAATAGATCAGAAAGTTATAGGGGGTCATGCCTGATCTAGGAGCTTCTTTTATAAACGCCTATTACATACCAATAGAGATGTACAGGAGGCCTTGCATTTGTTCCACTGACCCGTATACGTCGGGGGAGAATACAGAACATGAAATATTTCATTCAAAATTATATATACATATAGTTTCCACGTGTTGTCCACTCCATTGTTCTGCTTTATCTGCGGACAAAGGCAAATCCCGATTTGGTTTTCAGAGCACATAGCAACACAATGAGAGTATTAATTATTTATTCTTTTGTTGCACAACACGGCCCGATGGGAAGAGAAATAAAGATGTAATAAGCTACCCGATACATCCAAATTAGCACAATGCAACCATGTCCGCGAATCAATCAATGAATACAACTGCCCACTGTGGAGTCTGCAGAATCTACCACAGAATGTGTGTTAGTGGAGATGGACGTCGTGGTGGTGCTGGGGGTGGGGGTGGGGGTGGGTGTGGGGGTGGTGGGGGGTGGTGAGGGGTGGTGGGGGTTGTGGTAGTGGTGGTGATGGTAGAAGGAGTTCAGTAAAAGCTTGCAAGATGAATTCTTCCTCACGTTTTAAAATAAGTTACAAGTAATCTATTCTACCAATTTACTTGACGTAAAAAAAAAGAGTTTTTTTATGTAAATATAAAATAATAATTTATGCTCGACCATGCCGAAATGTAGTAATTATACACCTGGTAGCAGCCCTATAATGGACCTCATTAAAGTACACCTATTCATTAAAGTTCAGGTGTTCCACAAATCAAAAAACAATCATTGTAGCAATATGAAAGCGCAAGTATCGATTATTCTCGGATATGCAATCGAAAGACAACTAGCGAAACGTCACGGAGGCTGGAAATCCAATACTGTCGCAGAAGGTTATGTTCTGTTACTATAATAATTAGCGTTAATTGTAAATAATATTCAAATAAATTCAATTTTTCATCTCGTTTTTCAATGTCTAAATCAATTTCAACGTTATATCAAGATTACTGTTCATTTTACTCTCTAAATTATATCAAGGTCAATGACATTTCTTTCTCGGAAAAAATCAATACTTTCGCGTCTGCGCACATCTCACAATTTACGAGATATTGCACAAGGTCAGTTCCGCTCCCCAGTCAGATAATAATAACATGAATACTTATGAATAATTTCAAGTTAGAAATATGGTCGAGCATAAAAAGTCGTATGAAAATTGCGTACAATGGTAATTACGACGCTAGTATGAAAATTATGAAACGGGCACTTAATTACTACCATTATTGGCTCGTTGGATAATGTAGGCTACTATTCTGTAATTAGTGTATAATCTTGATAATTGTAGCACGAGTGAATGTTTAGCCCTTGAACGTAAACGAGCACACTAATTTCCACCAGTGTTTACAATGAAGATTATAGGCTACACGTGTTACATACAACGGATTAAAATATGTAAAAAAAAACTCTTATAAATGTACAAAATGTAACGTTATGACGTAGTAGAGACATGAGTACTGCATGTGACGTAATATATTGCATGGTTGCTATGTAACCGTTTCTAAGACAATGTTATTTTGTTGTTGTTTCGAAGCTTTTTCCTTACAGATACGTTGTATAAAATTGTGTTGTGAAGGTGGTGATGACGTAATGAAATACTAGTTGCTAGGTAAGTTTTTCTGGCACCAGTGCCAGAATTAGGCCAATTTTGCACGATTTACAGCGTCATAACAGGCATGTTTTAATGCTAGGATTGCATAAAACTAATTTTTATTTCCTGTTTTAAGTTTACAAAAATTGTTTTAATTAGATTAGATTATATTATAAATTGAACTTCAATTTCCTTATACAATATTTCGGCCCTTAAGTTCTACGAGCATAACGGGTTTTACCTTCTTAAATAAATATGATTTCCGATCTCTCTTGAAGGGTATACACCATCTTACAATAATTTAATACAAGAACACAACTATTACGCGAAATGTTCAATGGTATTTGTAGCTTCAGCTCTAATCAACAGCAACAATAACTGAGGTTGCCAGGCAACGATATAAAACAAAAGATGTGAAATTAATGAGGTGTATAAGCAATTGAATAAAAAATTGGTTCAATTTAAATTCACTTGTAATTAATAAAGATAAAACAATAGCTATCTCATTTTCTTCAAATAATAAAGGTAATAAACCAATTTCATCTACACTAAAAATTAAAATACATAATTTTGACTGTTCCGATATAAATTGCAATTGTTCAGTTATTAATTAAGTTATGAGGTTAAATACTTAGACATAATTATTGATAATCATTTAAAATGGAGTAATCATATTCATTACATTTGTAATAAATTACGCAAAACATATTACGGTACTTCGTTGTTCTAAGAAATATTTTGTCAATTAACTGTTTACTATAATTTGTTTAGCATTATTTCAATCTATATTTACATATGGTATTACAGGTTAGGGTGGAACTTATAAATCCAACCTATATCCGTTAATTTTACTACAGAGAAAAGTATTAAAAATTTGTTTAATATTACTCAACTGAATTGTTGTTTAAACATTTCAAAGTTTTCAATATTAAACAAATTTATTATTTTATTTTATTATATAAATCCAACAAGGGTAGCTGCCCTTCAGTAAGGGTTGCCAAAAGACACAGCATAGTAAACAAATAAAATTAAAATAAACATTTGCGTTATCACTATTTACGATGTTTATTTTCAAATGGAAGCTACCCTTGGGAAAGTACTTTTATTCAATAATTATTAGTAATCAGATAGAATATAAGGAAATTTAGGTGTACAGGTGATTACGTAAAATCTGAACAGAATATTTCATTACGTCTATAGCAATAATTTTCAAAATATTTAAAGGAATTCCAAGAGACTTAAAACATTCAACTGAAAATTTTGGAATTGTTCCCCTTGCTCCGAACAATAGGCCAAATACTTCAATCTGTCCTTGTACATGATAATAATCTCTAAAGTATTGAATTGTAGAGTCGTAGATGGTCTTCTTTTCTTCATGTACTGCTACAGGTTGTTCAACTGCAGTTTCAAAGCGCACGGTGGGATTGATGATAATTGCTCTGTCATTCCTTCTTCACAGAAATCTTAATAACTTTGAACGATATATCCATAAATATAGAACTAAAAATATGAATTCTCTGCGTTTCTCTGAACCTACAGTAAATGTAAAACCAATGTAGCTTTTATCACAGCATAGTCAAGGTCCCAGACTATTAAACAAATTTTATTCTAATATTATTTTAACCACGAATCCTCTCCAAATTAATAAAGAATAAAATAAAAAAATTGTATTGGATTTATAGTTTGGGCTTAAACATATTAAACACTTTTTAATCTGTATTCATTCTAAATTTTAATTTTATTTTTGTCTGTTGTATTGGATCCTCTCCTTAGTACGATTCATTCAGGAGTGGACTAGTTGATCTTACATTGTATTAAATTGTATTCATTTTAAACTTACTAGCAATAAAATAAATAAATGTTCTTTTATATTACTTACTTACTTACAAATGGCTTTTAAGGAACCCGAAGGTTCATTGCCGCCCTCACATAAGCCAGCCATCGGTCCCTATCCTGTGCAAGATTAATCCAGTCTCTATCATCATATCCCACCTCCCTCAAATCCATTTTAATATTATCCTCCCATCTACGTCTCGGCCTCCCTAAAGGTCTTTTTCCCTCCGGTCTCCCAACTAACACTCTATATGCTTTTCTGGATTCTCCGATACGTGCTACATGCCCTGCCCATCTCAAACGTCCGGATTTAATGTTCCTAATTATGTCAGGTGAAGAATACAATGCGTGCAGTTCTGTGTTGTATACTTTCTCCATTCTCCTGTAACTTCATCCCGCTTAGCCCCAAATATTTTCCTAAGCACCTTATTCTCAAACACCCTTAACCTATGTTCCTCTCTCAGAGTGAGAGTCCAAGTTTCACAGCCATATAGAAGAACCGGTAATATAACTGTTTTATAAATTCCAACTTTCAGATTTTTGGACAGCAGACTGGATGATAAGAGCTCCTCAACCGAATAATAACACGCATTTCCCATATTTATTCTGCGTTTAATTTCCTCCCTAGTGTCATTTATATTTGTTACTGTTGCTCCAAGATATTTGAATTTTTCCACCTCTTCGAAGGATAAATCTCCAATATTTATATTTCCATTTCGTACAATATTCCCGTCACGAAACATAATCATATACTTTGTCTTTTCGGGATTTACTTCCAAACCGATCGCTTTACTTGCTTCAAGTAAAATTTCCGTGTTTTCCCTAACCGTTTGTGTATTTTCTCCTAACATATTCACGTCATCTGCATAGACAAGAAGCTGATGTAGCCCGTTCAATTCCAAACCCTGCCTGTTATCCTGAACTTTCCTAATGGCATATTCTAGAGCGAAGTTAAAAAGTAAAGGTGATAGTGCATCTCCCTGCTTTAGCCCGCAGTGAATTGGAAAAGGATCAGATAGAAACTGACCTATACGGACTCTGCTGTATGTTTCACTGAGACACATTTTAATTAATCGAACTAGTTTCTTGGGAATACCAAATTCAATAAGAATATCATATAATACTTCCCTCTTAACCGAGTCATATGCCTTTTTGAAATCTATGAATAACTGATGCACTGTACCCTTATACTCCCATTTTTTCTCCATTATCTGTCGAATACAAAATATCTGGTCAATAGTTGATCTATTACGCCTAAAACCACATTGATGATCCCCAATAATTTCATCTACATATGGAGTTAATCTTCTCAAAAGAATATTGGACAAAATTTTGTACGACGTCAACAAAAGTGATATTCCTCGAAAGTTACTACAGTTAGCCTTTCCTCCTTCTTAAAGATAGGTACGATAATGGACTCCTTCCATTGTTCTGGTACAATTCCCTTTTCCCAAATAGCAAGTACAAGCTTATAAATTTCGTTAAATAATGCACTTCCACCCTCTTGTATTAAATCTGCTGGAATTTGATCGATACCTGGAGATTTATAATTTTTTAGATTTTCTATCGCAATTTCGACTTCAGAAAGTGTGGGTTCGGGTATAAATGGCTCAGCAGTTTGTATTTCAATTTCGTCCCGATCATTTCTATTTGGCCTATGTATATTTAGTAGTTGTCCAAAATAGTTTTTCCATCTGTTCAGGATTGAACATTACCAGTTCAAATTACATACATATATATATAGATAATTAGTCACTCAGACTGGGAAGTTTTGAAATGAAAGCCCTGTATAATAACTAATATTAATTCTTTAACGCGTTGCACCGCGGGCGGGTACTCATCCAGGCGCAGGGATCGGCCGACCTGCGCCGCCCCGCTCGATCGCAGCTGGACCACCGCACCGGGCGGGCCGACGGGCGTGTGCAGGCGCAGTTGTCTCCCGGTTGCTAGGATACGCATTGTTACACGCCGCGCCGCCCAACAATCAGCCGTCTGCTTCCACTGCTTATAAAGCACACTTCACGTGTCTTTAAACGTTAGCCAGGGGCGCTCAAGTCCCTGGAAATTATGCATCAGGCCCATCTCTCTGTCTGTATCACTGTTGCCATCATATCGCCCTAAAATCTCGCTAAAATTTCAACAAAAAGTAGCTAAATCTCTCCAAAGTTTGTTAAAAAAAATCCCAAGAAATGTCGCTAAAAATTAATCTATATCTATACTAATAATAAATCTGTAGCCGAAATGTTTCTGGTAATTTTCGATTTTCCAAAAATAATTGGTCCTAACATATATAATTAACCACCCTTAAACCGAAAATCGTTTTTTTTTTTAATTTTTGTTTGTATGTCTGTCTGTCTGTATGTTTGTTACCTTTTCACGCGATAATGGCTGAACCGATTTACATGAAAATTGGAATATAAATTAAGTTCGCTGTAACTTAGATTTTAGGCTATATTACATTCAAAATACGTTATTTAAACGGGGGGTTATAGGGGGGCCTGAATTAAATAAATCAAAATATCTCGCTTATTATTGATTTTTGTGAAATATGTTACATAACAAACGTTTCTTTAAAAATGATTTCCGATAAGTTTTATTCTTTGCAAAATTTTGATAGGACTAATATTTAATGAGATAAATAAGTTTTAAAATTAAAATACAATGCCATCTAAGGCGGTGTAATGAAATAACAAATGAGTACGTCTATAAGGGGCCTTGGACAACAACAATCGAAAGCTATGAAACATAGTCTACAGAGAATGTTTCTGTGTTTATATGAAGTAATATCGAAAGCTAAATTAACCGATTTGTATAATTAACTATTATTTCACCATTGGAAAGTGTAGTTTCTTTAGATGGACATAATGCTATAATGTTATTACAGTAGCTTCTGAGTGAATCGAGGACAGATAAGATTAAAATAGATTCTTATGCACAGAAAACTTGATAGGCTATTCTGTACATTCGTTTCCTGTATTTCCTAAAACTAATTTTTATGACCAAATGAGTGGTCTCTGGATCAAAATGATCGCATTTTAATTTTTTAATACAATTTAAATTAAGTAACATAATAAACGATTTATCCTTCTATCAAACTCTAATGTTCCCTGGATCAAATGTCCTATTTTAATTATGTAATTACTTTATATTTATTTCTAACGGGTGCAGCGGGGCGCACGGGTACAGCTAGTAATAAATATCACTAAATAAAAATAAGAAAAACATATATATGCGGAGAAAAATATAATTTCCTCGTCGTCACTCTCTTCTGCGGAGTCTGGTTGTGTTGTTGACGGCTGTGATGTTGAGGTGGAAGCTGTGGGAACAGCGGATTGTGAATACACTGCACTTGATCCAATCATTGACACTACACTTTCTGGCAAATTGTAAGTGTGCAAATTTTCACCCAAGCGTTTGACCACAATTTTTTTATTTTGTGAAATCTAACACGTTTTAAATCTTATATGTTAAAATATTTTAAAACCAGCTAAAACTACAGTCCCATTTGCTTCACACGAACTGTCGACGCAAAATTCCAAAGCTCAATTGGCTCCGGTCGGTTCGGAGTGGAAAATCTCCGCGTTGCGGGGAAGAACCAAGAATTAACTGGAGCTAGCGACTCGTCACGTGCCAATCAAAGTTGCCACCGTTTATCGGTGTTGGAGCAGTAACGTTGAGAGAGAGAGACCTAACCCGTGAGAATCATTGAATCATCATCTTTCACCCCTGATCACTGATCACAATTATACGAGATCAGGCTTTCACGTATGAATCATTAGACTACTCAACATGCATCCATGCCTTTCCAAAACTAAGAAGTGCATGACTTCAGTTGAATGTTTTAACTTAAAAGAAAGGAAAAAGTGGAAGAATATAAAATTCAGCAGAAAAGTGGCTAATCGTATTTCACAAGATTTGTCGCCGAGACTGATACAAAATTCCCTAGATTTAGCGACTTATCGCTAAATATGGCAACACTGGTCTGTATGTCCCCATTAAATTACTCGCAAGTATTTTGAGACAACTATTCAACACGCAGAGCATATTGATTCTACTAGTAGAGTCAAAAATTAACCAAACATGTGTATAAAACTTTGCTACAGATGACATGTAACCATTTACACAACGCCACCTTCAAAGTACGTCCCCTGGGCAGTGACACACTTGTGTCAGCGTCCACACCACTTCTCGAAACATTCCTGCAGCCCATCTTTGGTCACTTTCCGCAGAGCGCTCGTCGCATGAATTTTCAGCTCTTCGGCTGACGCAAACCGCTGCCCCTTGAGTAGGTATTTGACCTTTGGAAACACGTAAAAATCTGCAAATCAAGCTTTCAGGTATAACTCCCTGTAAAGTTGATTTGAATAATTTCGAGGGAAAAATTGTTCCGGGACCGGCTATCGAACCCGGGACCTTTGGTTAAACGTACCAACGCTCTCCCAACTGAGCTACCCGAGAACTCTACCAGACACCGATAGAGGGAAAAATTGGATCGGTGTCTGGTAGAGTTCCAGGGTAGCTCAGTTGGGAGAGCGTTGGTACGTTTAACCAAAGGTCCCGGGTTCGATACCCGGCCCCGGAACAATTTTTCCCTCGAAATTATTCAAATCAACTTTACAGGGAGTTATACCTGAGAGCTTGATTTGCATAATACACGTCACTGTTCGTTAACAGAAAACCACAATTTAAGTCACACAGAGTTAGTGTGCACTCAATGTTGGTTGTTTGACGGTTGTCAGCCCACTTTGAGATCTGTGGATATAGAGGGAAAAATTGGATCGGTGTCTGGTAGAGTTCCCGGGTAGCTCAGTTGGGAGAGCGTTGGTACGTTTAACCAAAGGTCCCGGGTTCGATACCCGGCCCCGGAACAATTTTTCTCTCGAAATTATTCAGGTAAAAATCTCCTGCATCAAGATCTGGAGCACATGGTGGCTGTGGGAGAACAGATATTTTGTGTTTTGCGAGGAATTCGCTCACCAAGGGCGACCGATGTGCTAGGGTATTGTCATGATGAAGAATCCAATTCTGTTCTTGCCACAAATTGGATCTTTTTAGTCGAACTGAATCACGAAGACGTCGAAGAATTACAACATACGCCTCCTTACTGACAGCTCGACCGTCAGGAATAAACTCAAAATTTACGAGACCCTGGATATTGAAGAACATTTCAAGCATTACTTTCCCCTTTCATCGGTCGGCACACTGAGTCTATACACCTGGAGAGGAGGCCATATACCACAGGGACAAGGCAGAGAAGTTGCCTAAAGAGCATGGCGTTGCCACCCGATGTTCGGGTACTTTCTGACTCTACTACTGTAGTAAATAGTAAAGGGGAATAGTGCTAATATGGTAAAAGGTTAAAGGAAATAGTGTTAATATAGTAAATAATAAAGGGGAATGGTGTTAAAAAAATCCGTGGCGCTACAGCCCATGAAGGGCCAAGACCGACCAGCCGACTGCTGGCCTTACGTCCACATATAAAAGCAGAGGTGGACGATCATCCAAGCAGGATAGAGGTATTGTGTGGTTAGCACGTTGATACCCCCAGCCGTTATAGCTGATTTTCGAAACCGGATTTTCGCTACCTATCGCAGCTCCCCAAGTGTATCACGATGCTGGGTGAGCACCGGTCCCATACAATGGTCGAAATTTCATGAGAAAATTTCTTCCCCCATGACGACTCGAACCAGCGCGCATTCCGTAACGCGAGTCCTAGGCAGGATGCCTTAGACCACGACGCTACGGTGCGGGACGGAATGGTGTTAATATAGTAAATAATAAAGGAAATATTGTTAATACAGTAAAGAAGAGTGTTAATATAGTGTGTTTTGTCTGAATTATGTAAACTGAGATGATAGTTGAGAACAAAAGTGATATTAGATCTGCTGCGTGGAGAAATTCACGATTTCAAAAATCGATTTTGACCCAGTAACATAATGAACATAATTCTTACATTCTGAATTCAATGTTGAATTTATTTGCTGCCAATTTCTGCTGTTTGTCACTGAAAAATTATACTTAAAAGTACAATTTATAATCCAAAACTTTGTATTTTTTTTATTTTCAGGCCATAACTTATTATCTTATATTTTAATTTAGAAATCGTTGATAAACTATAAATTATTCTAATACATTTACTACATAGAATGGTGTAAAGTATCTGTAATATAAGAATAAACACGCATTTTTAAAACTGATTCGTATATTTCAAAGCCTGCCATTTTTCTCCTGAAATAACTGAAAGTGGAATAGAGGATTTTGGATATAAACCATTCTCACCTAAAACGTAGTTCGAGAAAAGAGCAAATTGTGAAAGGGAATGCAATACTGACTTATGAAGCAGGCCCATATAAAAATTGCTCTTGGGCGTCAAAGACGTAGAGGCAGAAAAAAAAAAACCTTGTATCAACTTCCTAGGTGGTCACGGAACATTTTCGTACAAAAAAATATTTTGGCAATTTTTTGTAAAAAAAAAAAAAAAGGACTCGTTCCTAGTGTACCTTTAAGAAAATAACAATGACACGTAACAAAATATACAAGACAACGAATGAAGTCACTGCCTACAGAACACACATAAAATCCAAACCTTGGTCTGAAGGAAAACTTGGAGTGAGACAAACGGTCAAAAGGCTTGGAGCTCACATGTTCAGTTTTTCTCAGCCCCGAACTCCCTTGCAAGAACGCGTTTTCGCGTACTAACGTTTACTATCCATCCTCTCATATCCCTCTTTCGTGCATCCATTAATCTATTGAAGCATTTTTAACTAGAAACAATAGCGCGTTAGAAGGACCTGACGTGTAACGTAAGAATTTCCAGCGCCATAAATTCTGGTACACATACAGGAGCTTCCTATAACTACATATATTGCGAATAAAGTTGAGACCCAGTCTTATATTTCTATTGGCCGTTTTGTCTGAAGCAGCCGTATAGGGCGAGCGGTTAACCGAGCACGGGGCCTTTAAAATTCCATGAGGCGGAGAGGTGTCCGCAGAACAATAGCCGCCTCTTCCGCTGACCCGCACCCCCACAATGGGCTCCGGAGTCGTATCTCGCGCACGTCTTTGTGGCAAGTTTCTGTAACTTCACGGCATATCCGTGCGGGCCCGCTATCGATCCCCGGCTTCAGCCATTATAAATCGAGCTTCAACAAGTTCTGATGACGCAACCAAAGTCCATCTGTCCATTAATGTTATTAATCCTTTCATTTTATCATTATTATTATCATCAATAATTGTCTTATTTTTTATACTTTGTTTGTCTCATTTATTTTGACCTGCTGTTCACATTTATTATGCTTTTTCTTTTCTTTCTGTTATTACATATTACTAGTGGCTTGTGCAGCAAATGCTGCTGCAAACTAAGTTCGTTAGACGTTCAAATAAAAATTTTTCAGATTTATTTTCAATGAAGAATACTTGTCTTTTTGACAGTTATTTGCTTCCATAATAATGAAACATATTCCCTCTGAATGGATTTTTTTAGGCCAAATACTTTTTCTTGAATCTATCCAACTTCAGTTTTTGAGTTTCAACGCGAAAATGCAAATATCAATGTAGCTATTTCAGGTCATTGTGGATTGAAGGCAAAAGTTAAAAAAATGTCAGGTTTGCTAAGCTTTCGAACAATAGCATTTTCGTATAGCTGCTGCATGTAGAACTTGAAATGTAGATCGTAAAATCATTTTATCCTACTAAGAGATCTTGCTGAAATGATCTGGAGACTACAAAATTTTCCAGGCCTCTTATTTTATCAGTAAGTAATACCTTTTTATCTTTCCTTAGGAACTGTAATTTTTGCGCTCTCTCGAGCCAATACTGAAGACAATGACACATATCAATATCTACACTACACCGCCATTAAGTATGTGAGAAAGACCCAACCCCACTGGGTTAATAAGTATAAAAATATTTGATTTTTAATAACAATATTATTATCTTACGTAAGTTTTGTAGTTATATATAGCAGCCACTCAGTAAATTATAGAAATGAAGATCTAAATTAAGATATTATCTACATATACTTACATAACCTCAAAACGTTTCACTTTCATGTCATCAATATAGCATCAATATTATGTACAATTAATGAAAAATAGATGCATCATGATATTAACTATAATAATATTTAATTTCTAATGGTAATAATGTCATCAAACCACCTCAAGTTTCGTAGATTTGAATATCCAATACACAGCTATACTCAGAAAATTATACACTGCAGAATCAGTTTTTAATAAATTGAATTGAGCTCTAAATATGTCGGCATCCTGCAGGTCATGGCCTTCGTGTAATAGCCTATTGTTTATTGTAGTGTGTGTTTTGTTCTGAAATTCAATCAAGTCGGCCGTGATTCGATAAAATTAGTTCTCAAAACTGCCAACAGATGGATTTTGGAAAATAGGAAAATTATGTAGGAAAATTCACATTTCACTGAAAACTACTACTTTTCCGAAAAACTTTGGATTCCAGGCATGAAAATGAGGGGTCACTCATTAAAATCCGTTCAGCCGTTTTCCCGTAATTTCCATTACCAGTTCAAATTATATATATATATATATATATATATATATATATATATATATATATATATATAGATGTCTGATTTCTACTTACTAGTTGTTTACATTACATTATTGTTATTATTATTATCTTATTCAGTTTTGTGTGTAAAATTGTAGTGTACTTTGTAAATTTGTAGTGTTTTTTGTAACGCAGATTTACTTCTGGTCGAGTGTTAGAGAAGGCCGTATGGTCTTAACTCTGCCAGGGTAAATAAACCATTATCATTATCATTATTATTATTATTATTATTATTATTATTATTATTATTATTACTTTAAATTCCTATCATATATATACATACCTACACTTATTTCACAACTCGTATCACTTTTTATAACTGATTTCATTTCAAAGCTATAATAATAATAATAATAATAATAATAATAATAATAATAATAATAATAATAATCATAATCATAGCAACGAGAGGCAAAAATCTTTGAAGTTTTTCAGTAACAATTGACATGGCACATTTTTATATCTTGTCGCCTGGCGTAGTTGTCTCATAAGTGGCGTCATGTTGGTGTCACTTGTGAATTTCAGACCTGTCTTCAGACAGTTCACTAACTACAGCATATAAAGTCTGATTAGTGTAATATGTATCTAGTCAGCGATGTATACAATGGAGGGGGAAAGGAACTGGCAACCCTATCCCGTTATCTTTCTTTTCTTTAATTCTTTAATAGGTTATTTAACGACACTGTATCAACTACGAGGTTATTTAGCGTCAATGAGATTTCTGACAGAGAGATGGTACTTGGCGAGCTGAGGCCGAGGATTCGCCATAGATTACCTGGCATTCGCCTTACGGTTGGGGAAAACCTCGGATAAAACCCAACCATGTAGTCAGCCCAAGCAGGAATCGAACCCGCGCCCAAGCGCAACTTCAGGCAAGCGCCTTAACCGACTGAGCCACGGGGCTTATACCCCGTTATCTCCTGGCTTAGTTGTCTCATGAGTGATGCTTTATTGGTGCCGCTTCTGAGATTCAGATCTGTCTTCGGATAGTTGACTAAACACCAGTCGCTCGCTATTATTCGGTTGAGAAGCTTTTGTCATCCAGTCTCCTTTAACAAAAAACTGAAAGTTTACTGCACGCATTCTACTGGGTGTTCATTTCAAAGTGTGTCATGACGTCACTGTTGTTGGGTCACCGATTTGAAGCGAGTTTCAGCTTATATGTTAGAGAAGTTGCCTATTATTTAAGGTGTTCTTCAATCTGAACTTGAGAACGTGTACGGTATAACTTGAACGTCGTAGCAACAGATGGCGGTCTGTACGGTCTGTGTGCTACCATAACCTCTTTCGAACTGTGTTTTGCGCCGGCAAGTCGTACGCAGGGTATTTGTTATCATCGGTTGCGTACGGTAACATTCCACAACACAAATCAAATGCTCCGTGTCCATGTTGACCGTCGACGTTAATGTCAACAAATACGTAAGTAATCGTCTTATCCCCCTCTCCCCATATCCCGACAGTACGTATTTCCAAACAGTTCACATTCCTGCCACTACCGGCGTTACCGTACGTATCGGTACGTACTCTTCAGAATGAACGCCGTACTTACTAGGCAACTTCTCTACCTCATAGGTTATACACCTCTGCGGAAGTGTAGGAAGATTGAATTCTCTAGGCTCATCGGCTAGCCACATGACGGCATACAGCAAGCCGTGACACATTTTGAACTGAGCACCCAGTATTCTTCACCTAACATAACTAGGAATATTAAATCCTGACATTTGAGATGGGCAGGGCATGTAGGCTGAATCCAGAAATTCATATATAGCATACGTTGGGAGATCTGAGGGAAAAATCTTTGGGGAGGTCGAGACGAGATGGGAGAATATTATTAAAAAGGATTTGAGAGAGATGGGATATGACGCTAGAGACTGGAATAACCTTTCTCAGGATAGGGGCCGATGGCAGGCTTATGTGAGGGCGGCAATGAATCTCCGTGTTCCTTAAAAGTCATTTATAACTAAGTCGCTTTTAACAGCTATCAAGGTCCGTCGATAAGTCAGTCTTCGCACGCCGCCATATTTGCGCCAACTCTTAGGTTTGTTTACATTGCACTATGGATGGGTTGCGGAGAGAATTTGTGTTTAAATTTATATATTTCATAAAGTAAGTTTCCAAAACATATTTCGATAACTTTCGGAGAACGTTCTGCTTGACAATAGCAACCGATGGTACAAAGATGGCGGACATTAGTGAAATGAGATGAGAGGACCTGAGAGCTGTTCGACAGCGACATCTAGAGACCTTGACAGCTATGGTTATATCACAGTCTAGTATATACAGTCGCGAAGCTCAATACGTAGTAAATATGCAAATATTAGATAGTTGCTCACCACTAGGATCGCTAATATCGCCTCATTACAGGCAATGCAAAATAGTACCGTCACAGTCTATTGTTTCTAGCACCCTCAAAACTCAAGCTTCGTGACTGTATATAGTAGACTGTGGTTATATCGCTACATCTGTTGGAGTAGCACGTGAAACCTTGAACTTGTAGTTCTCTTTGTCTCAGACAGATGGCCTTAGTTGCATAGTCGCCTTTCTTATGAAGTTATTAAGATCTTGGCATTAATAGCATTTGAGATATGTATATATTTTGTTCTGGTAACGAGCATCATTGAAAACTTTTGAGTATAGATATTACATTTGATACTTTCTTCCCCACAGCTGTTGCCCCAGCTCCTACCAAATATGGAAAGCTACATAACCATCTAACTGGACGACTATTAATTCTGATCTTAACAATTTTAAAGTATTTTAGTTAATTTTATCATTAGCAATTGTAACACTTTATTACGGCCCATAGAGCCGCTTTGTATTTACATTGTAATTTCTGCCATACAATTATTGATTTTACATAGAAACATGTCATTTTAAATTTTAATATTAATTGAGTTTACTTGTACGGCAACATATACTGTAGTGTACTCACACCATACATATGGGTTTACTTGTTTGTGATTATGGCTCCACAGAGCCGAAAACGTTTAAATATATATATTATGTAACAAAATATTGTATAACCAATATATTTGTTAAATAAGGATAAGCATAGACGGCACATGTAATAAATTTTAATTGTCATTTATAGTAATTAGCTTATCGGCTCCATCATGCCTCTTAAATTTATGAAGTTATGCTCACAGATAGAGCCAATTGCATAGTATCCTTCCTTGAACACTATCGATTTCGGTTTTATTGCTGTGTAACTGTAAATGACCTTTTTGAGTTGTGATAAGTAAATTGCCAACTCGGAATTTTGTCCTAGCGACTAAAAAAAGCACGAAAAAAAAGCATACATTGGCAGGCCTCGGGGTTTGAACCCGAAACCTTCTGAATATGACACTAGTTCGTTAACACTGAGCACCTGAAATGTGGAACTGTGTCATATGTAGATTTACACAGGATATGAAAGAAAGGAGAGAGGCAACTTTTAATTATCACGTGTAATAAAGCAAGCAATTGCATCAATGTTTAATGTAACAACTGTATGGACGTGACATGAATTCATAACGAGTCTCGGCTAGCTGCAGCAACTATAAGCGAGCATCTTTCAACTGTTTTCTGCCGTCAGTAACTGGAAAAAAAAGGTCTGCTTCCGTTGTTATGGAAACGTACATTACTTCATATCCAAGCGGGAGTGAAAAGACAAAAAAGAAACAAACTCCACACTATAAAGCATTCTTTAAAGCGAGGCCCCCTGTAGACTGATAATGAGAGTAATATCGTGTGATTTACCCCACGCCGCAGGTGCGAGAGTAACACACATCCGCGGGAAGGGGATGGCTGGCCGCGCCCCTACTTGTTCCATTGTTTTAAAGGAGCACTGTCGTTAAACCGTGCTGATGTACGAGAATTAGACCAATACCAACACGAAAAGAATAGAACGTTAATTTCTGCACGTCTGCATGTACGGTTATATAGAGTGTTCCTCAATTGATATAGAGTGTTCCTCAATAAAACAGTCACAGAAACCCTGAAGTTGTAACTTCCTAAAAGTTTACAAGTACTTGTACTGAATTCCGTAAGATGTCAGATCATATAAGGAGACTGGTTCAGCTAGTTACATAAATGGATGATAGATCGAGTAACGACAATATTTGAACCTCAGTCTATTTTAATGTGATAATAAATATTAAATCTGAAATAACGAGCACCTGTGACGTTTTAATGAAAATTAGTTGTTACGTAAATCTAAGGGACATAAATTGTATGACGTATGACGCAGGATTAATATAGCAGAATCCATCTACCAGTAGCACAAATCGACGGTAGGTGGCAGTAATAACGTTTTATATGATATTCTTATTGAGTTTGGTATTCCCAAGAAACTAGTTCCATTAATTAAAATGTGTCTCAGTGAAACGTATAGCAGAGTTCGTATAGGTCAGTTTCTGTCAGATGCGTTTCCAATTCACTGTGGGCTAAAGCAAGGAGATGCACTATCACCTTTACTTTTTCACTTTGCTCTAGAGTATGCCATTAGGAAAATCCAGGATAACAGAGAGGGTTTGGAATTGAACGGGTTACATCAGCTGTTTGTCTATGTGGATGACGTGAATATGTTAGGAGAAACCCCACAAACGATTAGGGAAAAAAACGGGAATTTTACGTGAAGCAAGTAAAGAGATAGATTTGGAAGTAAATACCGAAAAGACAAAGTATATGATTATGTCTCGTGACCAGAATATTGTACTAAATGTAAATATAAAAATTGGAAATTTATCTTTTGAAGAGGTGGAGAAGTGCAAATACCTAGGAGCAACAGTAACAAATATAAATGATACTCGGGAGGAAATTAAACACAGAATAAATATGGGAAATGCCTGGTATTACTCGGTTGAGAAACTTTTATCATCCAGTCTGCTGTCAAAAAATCTGAAAGTTAGAATTTATAAAACAGTTATATTACCGGATGTTCTGTATGACTGTGAAACTTGGACTCTTACTTTGAGAGAGGAACAGAGATTAAGAGTGTTTGAGAATAAGGTTGTTAGGAAAATATTTGAAGCTAAGAGGGATGAAGTTGCAGGATGACGGAGAAAGTTACACAACGCAGAACTGCACGCATTGTATTCTACACCTAACATAATTAGAAACAATAAATCGAGACGTATGAGATGGACAAGGCATGCAGCATGGATGGGCGAATCCAGAAGTGCATATAAAGTGTTAGTTGGTAAGCCGAAGAGAAAAAGATCTTTGGGAAGGCCGAGACGTAGATGGGAGGATAATATTACAATGGATTTGAGAGAGTGGGATATGATGGTAGATACTAAATTAATCTTGCTCAGGGTAGGGACCGACGGTGGGGTTATGTGAGAACAGCAATGAACCTCCGGATTCCGTAACACCCATAAGTATACAATAACATCCGCAACACATTCTCAACACATAACTACAATACAATACATAAACATTATTCGGCAAAATATTATGTAATATCCTAGATCATATATGTAACAGATAACTCCTCGCTACGTTAAAATCGGCAGCACTTTGAAGATAACAACCGCCAGGATCGCCACCCGTCCGCCGTAAACGAACACGAGATCGCAGCACAGTCTCTAATGCAATTCATATGGGTATTACGATGTGACTCCTTATGTAACAACTAGATGGCAACGTAGTAAACCTGACAAAAGTTGTTAACCTCAAAGCATATAACCCCGACATATCTGTTACATATATGATCTAGGGTAATATCAAACATTCCCCACCACTACCAAAATAGCCTGGCCCCAACACAGACGACAGGAAAGACAGAAACGAGACGAGCTGATGCAGCAGCAATCCAAAAAAATGCGGGCCAAGGCGCAAAAACAGCGCCGAAACGGTAATGTCTGATGTAGAAGGTATACAGTAATACTTTTTTTTAAATCATGTTAACGTTTTTTAAAATTACAAGTTTTCAAAATGTTATATTTCCTTAACAAGTATTAAGATAACCAAGAAGGAAGGAACGGAGAAATCAAGAGAGAAATCTTCATGCCTTTACGAAGATTAATAAAGAAGAAAGAAGGAGTGAAGAATTCAGGAACGGAAAAGAAACAAAGAAATTTTGGCGGAAGAATAGAAAGCGCGAAAGATAGTAAAGACTAAATAGAAGGAGATGATGAAAAAGAGGTACGGAAAGGAAAAAAATGAAGAAGTCACATCTAAATAGAAAGAAATAACCGAATAAATAAAGAAACTGGCAGGAAAGAACGGACATGGAAAAACGAAGAAAATAAAAATAGGCCGAAATGTCATTTTAAAAAAAGGAAAACTAAATAGAAATAATTCCGGAAGAAATTAAAGCGAAAAAAGCTAATCCTAGAGAAAATAATAAAAAGGTATAAAGAAAAGGAAATCAGTGAAAACACTAGAAACAAAAAGGAAGAAACGAAGAATAACTTTTTCTAAGCATTATAATTTCGGGCAGAAGTTGAAACTCCAACTGAACTGGATGCAGATTGTGTCCGTGTTTATTATAAACAAAACACTGCAACCTGTATAGCGCGTCAATCCCAAACTCCAGCAAGCTGAGTTAGCAGAATTCCAGCTCACGTCTGCATCTGTTGTCATGGCAATGTCTATCTCTTGCTACGGTTTGGGGCTCATCGCAACTGACCACAGATAATTCCTAAAGCCTTGTATGACAAACTAGTACATACAGCCCAATACACAATGCAGACATGGTGCGCCACGGCAATATGAACCATGTCACGGTGGTATCTATGAAGGGTAGATTTTGTTAACATGAAATCGTCATCATCGGTTAATCATTTAAGTGTTTAGTTATTAGTGCTATCCCGTGTTGTTTCGGTTGACCTTTCGAGGGCTGAACCCAGGAAGGATACATGCATCTTGACATTTAGTGATCCAATTTACGACTAATATGCAATTACTGTTCCAATCCAACAAGTGACACGTATATCAATTTGTGAAGACGATACTGATGGGTGAACCATCCTGTCTCGCCTTGACAGATCCAGGTCTCATCTCCAGACAATTACCTGATAAATCCAAGGGAGTTCACCGCTCTGGAGTAACGGTTAGCTTGCCTGACCGTGGACCGAATGGGCCCACGTTCAAATCCTGGTTGGGACAAGTTACCTGTTTTAGGGTTTTTCCGTGGTTTTCCCTCAACCCATTAAGAACAAATGCTGGGTACCTTTCGACTCTGGTTTTGGACTCATTTCGCTGGAATTATTCACCTTCATCTTATTCAGACGCTACATAACCATATCAGTTGATAAAGTGTCGTAAAATAAATTTAAAATACTTAAAATAAACTCCAGGACCAGAAGTCCTAAAGTCCTTACATCCTATTTCGTCCACTGCTGTGGAGTAACGGTTAGCATGTGTGACACTGAAACGAACGGGCCCGGGTTCTAATCCTGTTCTGGGCAAGTTATCTAGTTGAGTTTTTTATGAGATTTTCCCCTCAACCATTGAAAGAGAATTTCTGGCTAACTTTCAGGCATTTGATCTCGAATTCATTTTGCCATCATAATTACACTTCCCCTCTTTCACCATTCAATTTGGACATTATGGTATGTGGTCATTAGTTGCTGGTGGTAGTGCTATGTATCTTAGGCTCTAGTCTGGGGCTCATGGTAGCTCTTGCCACCGAAGTTGAGAAACCGTAGTAATGCCTACACGGAAAGGTAATTGATTCTGTAGCCTGTAGGAGAGTATGCTTGCGTGAATAATTTCGAATTTCGATTATAAATCTCAGTAATTTGTAAAGAGAATTAATAACTGTTATACTGTATTGTGGGATTTTAAAGTTAAATTTCTGTCAAATTGTATACCTAAATGTCATATTCTTGTAACATATTCCAATTTTTCGTCACTCTAGGACCCACTTTGCTATCACAAATGCCATCAACGCTAAAAAAAACTATAGAAAACGTATTGTATATCTTTCACGTGTTAAATTTTGTTACCTAGTTTACATGTTTCGGCCTGCTACTGGTCATCATCAGAACTGGTTGTTGCTGGTCCTGGCGCCTTTTATTTTATTTTCTGTGTGGGTGTGTTCGTGTAGTATAATGTGGAGTCAAAGAGTGTGTGTGTGCAAATCAAGCTTTCAGATATAACTCCCTGTAAAGTTGATCTGAATAACTTCGAGAGAAAAATTGTTCCGGGGTCGGGTATCGAACCCGGGAACTTTCGTTAAACGTACCAATGCTCTACCAACTGAGCTATCCGGGATATAGAGGGGAAAAAACTGAATCGGCGTCTGGTCAATTTAAGTCACACAGAGTTAGTGTGCACTCAATGTTGGTTGCTTGACGGTTGAGGTCTGTGGATATAGAAAAAAAATTCGATCGGTGTCTGGTATAGTTCCCGGGTAGCTCAGTTGGTAGAGCGTTGGTACGTTTAACCGAAGGTCCCGGATTCGATACCCGGCCCCGGAACAAGTTTTCCCTCGAAGTTATTCAAAGAGTGTGTGTGTTCTGAAATTGAGTTGTGTGTTGAGAATTTCATTTGGATGTTTTTCTTGTGTTTGTATATTTCGTATTGTTCTAGTGTGTTTAGTGTTTAGTTTAGTTTAGTGTGTTTAGTTTTCAGAACACACACACACTCTTTGACTCTACATTACACTACACAAACACACCCCCACAAGAAACAAAACAAAAGGCGCCAAACCAGCAACAACCAGTTTTGATGATGGCCAATAGCAGGCCGAAACATGTTAACAAATAAAATTAAACACGTGTAAGACATAATATGTTTTCCAAAGTCATATGCCTATGGTGTTAAAAGTTGTGTAATGAAGATGTATTTAAAAAACGAGTTCATACAGCATTGTCAAATACCAATTAAAAAGACTGCGATAGGCTGGAATTTGTTCTGATTCGGTCTAAACATTCCCTCAATGAATTATGGAAGATGCGTGAACTTAATAGGTACGATTGGTTAAAATTAATCAAGCGTTAAGTTCTTAATTAAATAATACATGAGGTTCCTCGATAGAAAATCAATCTGGAAAGGGTTCAATATAAATAGAGGTAACAGCACTGACCAATGAAAGAGTTAGATTCTCTAACCAACCCCTTACCTCCACAAAACCACGAAAACAAAATCGCATGCATGGCAAAACTTGGAGGGGAAACTGTAATTTAACGTCCGGATTATTATAAATGTCGCCTTATTGCAGTGGAAATAAAACGATGCCGACCCTCCCACCGCAAGAGTTCATAGTACCGTGAAATAATGAAAGGGTAGAAGGCGAACAGTGTTCCAACACACTGGATTTAACTCGTGCTTACAAAGCCACATTCAGACCGGCCGAACCGCAGCTCAGTGCGTTGATAGCTCGCCACCAAGAAGCGCCAGGTTCAATCTCGGAAAGATAGCCTCTCACTTGTGTTAAAAGAGCGACTTTAGGAAAGGTACTCTACGAGTAATTATTCAGGTTCCAAATAAAACAACAGCCCAAGTCGCTTGTTTTGAGAAAATGAGATTTTTTCAGATATTAGCTCTGCTGAGACAGAGTGATCTTCCACCGAAAGAAATAGTCCAAGTCCACGTATATACACGTTTGTCACGTTTTCATCCTTCGTTCCCATGCAATTAGCTCCAAGTCTTTCACTTTCAGCGTATTCCGAATCTCACCGGACCGGTGGACAACAATGACGTCACGCTGCAGCGAATTAGGAACAACACTGCTGGAAGGTTCGATGGCTGTCATGGCGGCTGTGTAAGTTGTTGTCTGTGCTACGCCAGCAAGATGTTGCGAAATTTCCGTACTGTCATCTCGTTCAAAGAAAAGAGAGCATAAACAATTTATTTCTTGAACCGGTAGTAATAACTGGTCCGTTGACACGTTCGCTCATAAGCCATTAACATATTGTTTTCACGTTGTGCTCATTACAAACAATACAGCAGAACCAAAGCAGAATACACCGCCATGACACAACAGTGCACGATGTCATTCGTCTGCTAATTCCCGCCCTATACAAGAACCAATCAGATTCACTGATGGCGGCTGATGGAGACTGCCAGCACCTCTGCAAGCTGATGGCACCGGTGAGACACCGGTGGAGCATCAGTGACGCCATCGGTGAAATTCGGAACACCGTGATGCCATCAGATTGCTCAGCGCTGAGATTCGGAATACGCTCTTTGGTTATTAGAGAGTTTTCGCACCTTCCTCGCCCGCTAAACCGCTAGCGTTATGTTGACGTCATTAATTAATTCAATGTTCTACCTAAGAGCAGGTCTTTCACTACAAACCCACCTTTCTCCAGTCTTTCCTATTTTCTGCCTTCCTCTTTGCCTCCTCATATAATCCATATATCTTAATGTCGTCTATCATCTGATATCTTCTTCTATCCCGAACTCTTCTCCCGTTCACCATTCCTTCCAGTGCATCCTTCAGTAGTCAGTTTCTTCTCAGCCAGTGACCCAGCCAATTCCTTTTCCTCTTCCTGATCAGTTTCAGTATCATTCTTTCTTCACAGACTCTTTCCAACACAGCTTCATTTCCTATTCTGTCTGTCCACTTCACACGCTCCATTCTTTTCCACATACATAAGTGTGCCTTAATTCTGAATTTAAAATCCAAATTGCCCCATCACGTACCATTTCCGGGGAAAATGAATTGAATTTTTTATGACAAAACTTATTTGTTTATTATTTTTCACTGCTACTGTTAAATTACAACAGATTGGAGATTCAATATGTCTCATAATACTTTAAAAATGTGTACTGGTTGTAAAAATGGTGTTACATAGTTTAAAACACAACAACAATAAACATATTTCATGCGTATAATGAGAAAAATCTCGGAATTTGAACTTTCATTTAAAATAATTTTCTGGATGACTTCTGTTTATAACTAGACCCGGGACTGTCTTTTACAAGGAACCAATAATAGTCTGCAGGCATGCTGGATGATGATCTTCCTTTATATCGCCTTTCTATTTCAGATATTATATTTCTTGATGAAATCTTTCCCCATGCTAGCCGCTTACCGCTCCAAAGTTAGGAGGAAAGAAATCCAAAAAAGTGAGAATGTAAAAAGTGTATTTTGAGAGACATACTACACTCCATTTTGTCATATGCACTTAACATGGTTTTCACAACAAGTTCTATGTAGTTGCCTGCCCTAGAATTTCCAAAGAAATTTGAGAAAACGTCTTTGAAAGCGCGCCGTGCCATTCTTTCTGTAACGGAAAGTTTTTCCTCAAACAAAGGGTCAGCCATAACTTTGTGAATTTTTGGACCGGTGAAAATGCCCTCTTTTAATTTGCCTTCACTCAAACTGGTAAACGTTTCCTTTAAATACTGAAAACCACACCCTTGTTTGTTCATTGCATAGACCTCACTTTGAACTGTTATGAAATTTACTGAATAAAAGGGACCAATATCTGTTTATTTATTATAAGTACAAAAGAACATGCCAACAATTATAAGAAGCCGGAAGTAAGTCACAAACTCATCAAATGCATTAGTTTTGTTTTGGTTTACGATCCCCAAACAGCGCAGCGCCAGATGTTTCCTGGGAGAGCGCTTATCGAAAAGTTAAATCATGTTATATCTTAAAAACATTACATGATATGAAGAAAAGAGATGCATTTTCGGACTCAGCGTACATCAAACCACAAGGGACACATTGTTTTAAGTCGGAGCAAAATTCTTGTTGTTCAGTGTAATAGCTATTACTAGCGAGATAAAATGACTTTCGGTCCTACATTTATGACTGGAACCTTTGTTTCGTAAGTTTCTTTAAATGTATACAGAGGTCGTAATTTAAACAATAAGAAATTAGATCCGCTGCCATCAGTGGACTATCAATCTTGAGTCTTCGATTTTCCAAAATTATGAACGCACTACAATAAAATTCTATTATCACCGAATCATCATTTTGCTATAAAATCGACGTTTAATAGCGAACTGCCATTGTTATCCTCTCAGTGTATTCCACTTTGCGTGTGCCCCTGTGACCTGCCGCGCCGTGTCTGGGCCGCTAGGGAGCCTGGCTTCACATCTCTGCAATTTCTGCCTCGCCGTCCTTTATGAATTTGTAATTTTTGTCTTTTCCCGCGGTCTCTTTCTGCAGTTTTCTTGAAAAAATATTCGTACAAACTCTACCACCAGGCCCATCCAATGGTTTTTCAGTCATGTAAAATATCGACAACACTCTAGTATTATACATGGCCAAATTTTATATCCCGATGAACTCTGTCTTGCTTGTAAACTTCAAATATTCATGAGTAGTCTTTACAAAATTTGATGCATATTATTATGATTATTGTTTACTATTATTAACATCTGTCACCTACATACGTCACGAAGAACTTATTTGTATAGGTTACAGTCAGAACGCGAATTCCGTCAAGTTTCTAGGAAATTCTAGTTCTGACAAAGCTCTTTAGCAAATTCTAGTTTCCATTTACGTATTTCAGTTGCATCTAGAAATAACTATGGATCATTAGGGAATTCTAGTTTTGGCTACTATAGTAAAGTTAGATCTAGAAAAAACTGATTTTTTTTAGTAAAAACCCGTTGTAACGATTTCAGAACGCGAAATCCGTCAAAACCCGACGAAATGTTGAAAATCGTATTCTCGTTACATATATGCAACGATATGTCGAAAATCGTATTCGAGGACAAATATGAAGCATGTATTTATTGCAACGACCTCAATCCAAATTCAATAT